>NC_053039.3:317340780-317965780 GCF_002575655.3 Aegilops tauschii subsp. strangulata
AGCACGGCGAGGGGCGTGCGATGGTGCTACGGGCTCCTGGCGATGCAGTGGAGCTAACGGCCATGGTGGTGCGACCGTTGGATGGCCGGAGCCTCGTCGGCGACGAGCTCGTGCGGCGGCGCGTGCGGGTGAGCTACATGCAGTGGCTACGGAGCTCGAGATGGAGAATGGAGAGGATAGGAAGGTGGCCAGGCTCACGGTGGTTGCGACGAAGCGGACGGCGAGGTCGGGGGCGAACTGCTGCGGTGGTCACGGCGCAGGGGATCTCCGACGGTGAGCGGCGAAGGCGAGGTCGGAGCAGTGGCTTCGGGGCAAGCGAGCGCTCGGGGCTCGACCTGCTCAAAGGAGAAGGCGACGGCGGAGCTGCTGGACACGATGGGGTGGCGCGAGGACGACGGTGGCTACGACTACTCCGGCGAGGTGGCAGCGGCTGCGTCGGCCATGGTGGAGGAAGGCGAGGGAGAGGCGATGAGGGAGAAAGGGGGTGTCCAGGGGCTCGGGGGCGCGTGGTGGAGGTCATCCAGCTCGTCCACGGGCGAGGCGGCAAGCAGGTGGCGCCGTGGCGAGCTCGCGCACGCCGGCGTCACCTCTGTGCCTGCTCTGGCGGGAGCAAGCAGCTGACTGGCGCGGGCCAGCACAGTGCTGGGCCGGCCAGTGGGCTGCCAGGTAAGTCCTTCTCTACTTTCTGTTTTTCTCTTTTTATTTATTTTTGTTCAGTGTTTTGAAATAGTAGTAATACTATTTCATTTAGGAAAATCCTGGAAATATTCAGAGGCACATTTGAAATTATTCTCAACAGCCTAAAAATACCTTCCAGATTATTTGGGCATTTTAAAATATTTTTAGGATTTAAATTGCCCAAATGCAAATACTTATGGCTTGGTGCAAAAATCCAGAATGGCCTCCAAAAATATGAAACCATTTTTGGCAGAGGTTTTAGCCAGGACCAAAGATGGTGAACATTTATGGAGGGCATTTCAGGTTCATTGAAAGGATTTTAGTAAACCCTAGTTGTGTTCAGGGGGGGTGCTCGGGGTTTCTGGCATCCCCATTTCAAGTTTCTGTGAAAAGTAGACATGATGCAACACTCTAATGCATGAACTAGCTAGGATGTGACACCATGTGGTCATCGTTTCCTTTGGAGTCGACCGGGGTATTATTCTTTCTTGCGCTGTTATCGCTGTTTTTGCCGAGGCGGGATTTGGAGCGGCGCCTATGTCATCGCTTTGGTTGCTTCTCGAGGGGATTATCCTTCGCTGCATCCTCCCGTTCCTCGTCATTGTTTTCTTTGGGTGTATCCACCATGTATATATCGTGTGGTGAAGTGGTTGTCCAGCGCCCTGTGGGCGGTGGTTCCTGTTCCTCTCCTGCATTGTTGTCCAAACCGTCGATGTCTTCGGAGTCGAAATCATGCATGTCGGTTAAATCGTCGACAGGGGCTATTAAGTGGGTGGTGGGTCGGGAACGAATTTCTTCGTCGTCCGCTTTCCACTCAGGCCGGACATAGTTCGGCCAAGGGTCTCCATACAAGGAGAGAGACCTTATTGAGTCTAGCACGTCGCCCAAGGGCGAGTGCTGGAAAATATCCGCGGAGGTAAACTCCATGATCGGTGCCCAATCAGGTTCGATAGGCACGGACGCAAGCGGTTCGGAGCCCGTGGCCGGGGACGAATGCAAGGGTTCGGCAACACAGGTCTCGTAAGAGGTGAAGTCAGTATTTGGCTCTAACGCCGCTGAGTGTGCGACCTCCGTGGCGGGGTCCATCCACCCGTCCTCGGACGACACGATCTGCTCCGGATTGGGGCCGGAGTAGGCACAGGTGTGAGCTCCCGAACACCGTCCGACAGCAGAGCCAAGTCGTGCTCGTCGTGACTGTGCGGCACACCTGACATGGGCTCGGATCCATCGAAGATCAAGTCTCCGTGGATGTCGGCGGTATAGTTTATGCTTCCAAACCTGACCTGATGGCCAGGGGCGTGGCTCTCGATCTGCTCCAGATGGCCAAGCGAGTTGGCCCGCAGTGCGAAGCCGCCGAATACGAAGATCTGTCCGGGGAGAAAAACCTCACCCTGGATCGCATCGTTGCCGATGATCGAAGGAGCCATCAAGCCTTGTGGTGACGGCACAGTGGAACTCTCAATGAAAGCACCAACGTCGGTGTCAAAACCGGCGGATCTCGGGTGGGGGGTCCCGAAATGTGCGTCTAAGGCGGATGGTAACAGGAGGCGGGGGACACAATGTTTACCCAGGTTCGGGCCCTCTCGATGGAGGTAATACCCTACTTCCTGCTTGATTGATCTTGATGATATGAGTATTAGAAGAGTTGATCTACCACGAGATCGTAGAGGCTAAACCCTAGAAGCTAGCCTATGATTATGATTGTCGTTGTCCTACGGACTAAACTCTCCGGGTTTATATAGACACCAGAGGGGGCTAGGGTTACACAGAGTCAGTTACAAGGGAGGAGATCTACATATCCGAATTGCCAAGCTTGCCTTCCACGCCAAGGTGAGTCCCATCCGGACACGGGACGAAGTCTTCAATATTGTATCTTCATAGTCCAATAGTCCGGCCAAGGTATATAGTCCGGCTGTCCAAGGACCCCCTAATCCAGGACTCCCTCAATCGACGGAGGCACAGCTAGCTTGTGATCCATGGTGCGGCTCAACCGGCACCGGATACACACATACTTTCACTTTTACTTTTTCCTTTGAGGTCTCAATCCCGCGGACCCCATCTGATGGCCTAATCATGGATCCTCTCGAAGGACAAGCACGCCAAGACGGCAAGAATCAGAGCGGTCAGTTGACCCTGACGGAGGTATTATACAAGCTCGGCACGGGAGAGCCGCAGACATATGGGGGACTTCTCTAGGTGGTTTCGTTAAACGATCACTCTACCTGTTCTTCAGGACCCATACGCAGCTCTCTCTTGGTGAAGGCATAGTAAATAGCCTTTTTGCTTATTGCACCACTTGTACAAACGCGCTTTAATGCACCAATGAAATTATAATAGAAACAGTTTGTGGCCTAAATTTCCACGACTTTAGCTTACCACTGGTTCTTCCTCTTTCTTTCTGTTTGCCTTTTTATTCTTGGTAATTCTATCAGATAACACCCGTACACTCGATGTGTTCTACCTTGCCAGGGGCTTCATAGCACCCCACAACATGGCAACAAAAGTCCGAACACTTTTAGAGTATAGTTCGGCACCCCGAAATTAGCATTATATGCATTGGCTCCGAATCATGTCTTTGGTCAAGAGTTGGGTTGCCCGGCTCCTGTGCTTGCTACCTTACGTTCCGCTATATCGACTAAGGTAGTAAAGGGAGAACTGCTGTGATTGTGCCCTGGTTTATCCAAAGGAGCACCTCGATAGAGAAAGCCGAAAACTAACTGTCATGATACGGCGAGAGCCGGTCAGCTGTTCGGAGGTTGCAAATCATTGGAGATTTTTTCCGCATTACGCGAAGGATCGGTACTTCCCGATCAGATGCTCATAGCACTCTGGTTCGGATACCAGGGGTTGCGCCCATGTTTTATTACAAAACTCCTATGGCTAAGTGAGGGCGTTTAAGCCGCATGGTCTGATTGCCTGGTTCGTTGCGCTAAACAACTCCTTCAAGGACCATATAATTGGATCAAGATTATTTAGATTCCATCCCGAACACCTCCGTACTACCTACATGGGGGCAGAAGCCGACGACTGGCCAACCCTCAGATTTCATACAACACGGCCGCACAGGAGGAAAAAATTAAAACATAACAAGCATTATATTACAAACCGACTTTGTTTCATCATACAAGGCAAAGACAACACGAATATATTCATTCAAAAATAATGTCTTGCCCACATTGCGTTGCCACAATGCGAGACCCCTCTAGGACGTCCGCAAAATAGCGCTCGGGTGTGCGGTGCTCCTTTCCCTCTGGCGCCCCCCTGGCCACCTCGACGGCGTCCATCTTCGCCCACCACATCTTGCAACGAGCGAAGGCCATGCGTGCACCTTCAATACAGGCCGATCGCTTGACGACGTCCAGCCGAGGACAGGCGTTCACCAGCCACTTCACGAGTCTGAAGTAGCTGTCGGGCATAGCTTCGGCTGGCCATAGACGGACTATCAAATCCTTCATTGCTAGTTCGGCCACCCTATGCAGCTCCACCAGTTGTTTCAGCTGATCGGTGAAGGGCACGGGATGCTCTGGCGCAAGATACTGTGACCAGAACAATTTCTCCGTGGAGCTCCCTTCTTCGGCTCGAAAGAACTTTGCGGCGTCGGACACACTGCGTAGGCTCCTGGAGAACTCCGAATCCAGGTTAGTAAGAAATACTTCTTCTTCATACACTTGCTTTGCATACTAAATGCCTTACCCGCCGCAATCTTCCTGGCCTCATGGATCTCCTGGAGGGCACCCTGGGCCTCATTCTGGGCCGTCTCCGCACTCTGACAAGCCTTGGCGAGTTCGGTCTCTCGAACCGACATGTCGCCGTCCAAGGTCTCGCACTTCCTCACCGCATCCTGGAGCTCTTGTTGAATCTCGTTGACCCGGGCCTTGAGCTTCTTACGGGCGACCTGCTCCTTGACAGCCTTCCCCTTGGCTTCGGCCAGGGCCTCTTTCAGGGCCTCGACCTCGGTCCTCGCTCCTATATACATCTCGACACTTCAGTCAATGCATATCATTTTACCTTCTTAATATAAAACGGGTTATCACATACCTTGTTTTTCTTGGACCTGCCTCCTCACCTGACCGAGCTCCTCCTCGGTCTGCTCCAGTCTCTGCTTTAGTCCGGAGACTTCGGCAGTATGTGAGGATGCGGCCAATAGCGATGCCTGCTCATTCATTTCAAACAAGTTTAATTAGTTTCCTGCCATCAGGGATTGATCCTCTGTCCGGTTTTTCTTTCCGAACACCAGACAGTGTCTCAGGGGCTACTGTCTATATCGGGATTTTCTCCTTTCGCGTCACTTACCTCAAAACCTGTCAGCAGGCTGCTACAGGCTTCGGTCAGTCCGCTCTTAGCAGACTGAACCCTTTCAATCACCGTGCCCATAAGAACACGGTGCTCGTCCATAATGGAAGCACCTCGCAGCGCTTCCAGCAGATTATCTGGTGCCCCTGGTTGGACAGGGGTCACCGGTGGAATAGGCATACCCCCTTCTTTCGAAGGAGGCTGCGTGCCGGATCCCGGAGTCGTACCGGTCTTCGGAATCGAGTCCGGTTGAGGGCTGAATTGAATACGGCCCTCACCCGTAGTCTCCATGGGTATTGACTCCCCCTGGTGTTCTGCGATGGGGGCTTCGCCTTCTGGCACCTCTCCCCGGCCTGGGAAGGTCTGTTGGGAGAGCACCTCGTCGTCTCCCTTGGCCTTGGGAGAGTAAGCGGCCGGCGATGTCTCGCTGGCCATCTCCTTCGAGTCCAACGAACCCTCTGATGAGGACCGCTGGGAGCTGTCGTGGGCCGGACTATAATAGCATGATTGACCATGTCAATACGACAAGGAGGAGAGGTTAGATCTATGGGCATGTACGAGTCTTAACACTTACGATGCGGCCCGGGGCTTAGTGTGGGGGCGTCGCTCCGGACTATTGTCGACGTCCCATGCGGAGCTGCCCACAAGCTCGCCTTTCCCCTTCTTGGGCGCCTCCGCCTCCAGAATTGTGGAGGCCGCCCTCTTCTTTCTCCCTCCATCAGGGGGAGAGTCACTCTCCTCCTCCTTCTCCTCCTCTTCATCGTCGTCGTCTTCGGCGATGGAGGAACGGGTCTTGTCTGCGGACGTCGCGTCCGCAGCACCCTTGCGGTGGGGGCCACTCCGGACCCCCTTGACCTTCTTCGCCGGCGCCGTATAGGGCGCTGGCACCAGCATCTTTGATAAACGCGGAATGACTGGTTCTTCAGGCAGCGGAGCCGGGCACTGGATCTTCTTCGCCCTCTCCATCCATTCCTGAAGAAGCAATGACAGTAAAAGTTCAGATATCCTCCTTTAAACAGACAAGTAGAGGACACGTTAAAGACTTACCTCGCTGGCGGGGTGGTTGACATCATGCCCACGGTCCGAATCTGTGGCAGGCGGCATCTTGTTGCCCTTGAAGAGCAACCTCCAGGCATCTTTGTGAGTGGTGTCGAAGAGCCTCTTCAGGGTATGGTGCTTCTTCGGATTGAACTTCCATAGCGGAAGGCTTCAGCTTTGGCACGGGAGAATCCGGCGAACTAGCATCACCTGGATTATATCAACAAGTTCGACATTCTTGTCCACCATGCTCTGAATGCGCGTCTGCAGCGCTATCAGCTCGTCTGGCGAACACCAGTTCGGGCTCTTCTCGACCCAGGAGGTGAGCCGCATTGGAGCACTGGGGTTGAAATCGGCAGCTGTGGCCCGGTTGGTGCCGCGGGGTTCCGTAATGTAGAACCATTGTTTCTGCCATTCCTTGACAGTCTCCACGAAAGTGCCTTTCGGCCAGGAGACATTGGATAGCTTACTCACCATGGCTCCTCCACACTCCGCGTGCTGGCCATCCACCACCTTCGGCTTCACGTTGAAGACTTTGAGCCACATCCAGAAGTGGGGTTGGATGCGGAGGAAAGCCTCACACACGACGATGAATGCCGAGATGTTGAGGAAGGAGTTCGGGGATAGATCGTGAAAGTCTATCCCGTAATAGTACATCAACCCACGGACGAAAGGGTGGAGTGGAAACCCTAGTCCGTGGAAGAAATGAGGGATGAATACCACCCTCTCTCGTTGGGCTTCGGTGTGGGGATGACTTGCCCCTCGGCTGGCAGATGATGGGCGATTTCCTTCGCCAAGTACCCGGCCGCCCGAAGCTCTGTAATGTCTTTCTCCTTGATGGAGGAGACCATCCACTTGCCTTGGCCTCCGGATCCGGACATGGTGGAGTGCTATCTTAAGTGGGAAGAAGATGAGAACTTGGGCGCTGGAGCTCAAGGGTGGAAGGGCGAAGGAAGAGAGAAGGCGTGGGAGAAGAGGGGGGAATCCTTATCCCCTTATAGAGGCAGTAAATATTGAACGCCTCCCCACTCACCCTAGAATTTGCCTATTCCAGAGGACTGTGTAAACGGCACAGTTGGGTTACCCACGCCCGCATTGATGAAAATCCCGCAATAAGGGGACACGATCTCTGCTTTGACAAGACGTACCAATGGAAACCACATCTCGAAACACGGCACGGCGGACAAAAACGGTTCAAAATTATGACCGGGCAGACGAGTGTCATGTGGTAAAAAGTTGTCAGCAGATTGGACTCATAGAGTATTATATTCTCTTTGCGGTTGTGTGTGGTGTGTGTTACAGGTCCGGATATAATCATCACGTCTGGAGACTATCTTGGAGTTCGGAAAGGGGAACCCACCTTGCAATGCTGAAGACAAATCTGCGCGCCGGACTCCTCATCACTGAAGCCAGGTTCAGGGGCTACTGAGGGAGTCCTAGACTAAGGGGTCCTCGGGCGTCCGGGCTGTTAACCATGGGCCGGACTGATGGGCTGTGAAGATATGAAGACCGAAGACTACACCCGTGTCCGGGTAGGACTCTCCTTGGCGTGGAAGGCAAGCTTGGCGACCGATTATGAAGATTCCTCCCTCTGTAACCGACCTCGTGTAACCCTAGATCTCTCCGGTGTCTATATAAACCGGAGAGCTTAGTCCGGATGGGAAGATACTCATTACCATAGTCATACAGGCTAGACTTCTAGGGTTTAGCCATTACGATCTCGTGGTAGATCAACTCTTGTAATACTCATATTCATCAAGATCAATCAAGCAGGAAGTAGGGTATTACCTCCATAGAGACGGCCTGAACCTAGGTAAACATTGTGTCCCCTGTCTCCTGTTACCATCGACCTTAGACGCACAGTTCGGGACCCCCTACCGGAGATCCGCATGTTTTGACACCGACACCCAGCCGCGGCCGACATTAGAAATTATACCTGCTTCTAGAAGTTATTCGTGATTAGTCAAAAAATGACCAAAATATAATTAATTACGCATGGTCTTGACTTGTTGTGTTCACACTGGTAGTAGGAACAAGAGGTCTTTCTTTATTTATAACTCTCCTCACATTTTTTTTGGCTTTGAAGTGAATCAAGGTTGTGGACCATTATCTATGAATGTGCAGATATGTGTGAACATGAGTTTGATGTGGAAGTTGAACTTGGAATGTTGGGCTTGCGCGTGAACTATACCATGGCCAATTCTTCGTATGTTATTGTTTGGAAAGTAATTGTTGTTATTACATGACCCAATTTTTTTATTTTGTGCCACATCAGTAGATGCACGGACATCACAACAGGCATGCTGACTGGATAAACATTTGAACCTAGCGATTATGAAGGAAAATTTGTATTGACAACAGTTTTAGATAGCAGGAGACGCCTAGCCTACTCTGCCTCTGCTAGCTTCTTTCTGGCTTCTTCCATCACTTCTTTGGCTTGGGTGAAGAGAGCATCTGATTGCTCTTTTTGCTTCTTCGGGAACTCAGCTACATTTTCAAGGGTTGCTGCATGCTTTCTTTCAGCCTTTACTAGAGCCACGAGGACACGAACAGATGACGACTCCACCTGGCTTGTGTGTAATCTAGCATAATATGGGAATTTGCACCTTGTGTCTAATCCAGCATCATTAGGGAACGGGCACCTTGTGTGTAATCCAGCCTCATTTTGGAAACATGATCTCGAGGTTGACCATACTTCCCTCCTCGCAGGAACTGCATCCTAACATGAAGTTACTTCTTTTTTAGATCAATACTTAGAGCAACCCAGATCCATTTAGTAGAAGCCAGATAAACAGGACTCGGAGAAGTGAATTCAAAAGGAAAAATATAAAAACAGACTCCAAGGTGAGAACACCCACTTCCTACATCAAGCTAAAAACGAAAGCATTAGGACGATTAAGACTCTTCTTACTACACATCAAAGAACACGAGGCTAAGAGAAACAGAAACTACAACATATACACATCGAAGAACATGAGGCTAAACGAAAGTAATTGAAAGGGTGTTACTTACCAAAGCTCATTTTACAAGTTCGGTGCAGCTCCTCTTTAACTTGCCACGCTCCTTGAAGATGTCCCCAATATCCCGTGTTTGGTCTTCATTGCTCCTCTGCATGTTCGCACTCGTGGTTTTAATATCTCAACATGGCAAGAAAAATATAGTAATACTCACGCATCTTGTGGGCAACATTAAAGCACTCATCTGCCATGTTAGAGCATCTCCAACAGAAGCGCAATGCGCGGCGTGTTAAAAAAGTGTTTACAGTGCCGGAATAGCCAGTTTTTGCGAGCCCGGAGTGCTGAGATAGAGAAGTAGAGATAGAGAGTAGAGAGTAGAGACATAGATAGTTCTCAGCATAGATATAGCATAGATAGATAAAAAAGATAGTTTAACTACTCCTCGTCGTCCGACTCCTCCTCGGTGATGTCCTCCTCCAACGTCTCAATGTAGGCGTCGAGATGCCGATTGTCGTCGGAGTCCCAGGGAGACGCTGGTCCTAGCTTCATGTTGAATTTAGCGGCCGCTTTCCACGTATGCTTGTCCTCGCGATAGGCGGCTTGCTCCGCCCTCCTCTTTTCCCTCTCCTCCCTCCTTTGCATGTAGAACTCGCGCTCGTTGATGATGTCCTGCAGGAAGCGTTGGTGCCATAGCGCCATGGATTCCTCGTCCATCTCGGCGATGCCGAGACGATGCTCCCACATCCGGTTGTCGCGACAATCCTCGTCGGTGATAAGCCGCAGCGGAGGCGCGAGCTCCTACACCCGCTCCGCGTCGGCACATTGGGGAAGTTTAATGTTCTATGAGGCCACCGGAGGTGCCATGCCGCCGCGTCGTACGCAAGGGCGGCCTCGTGGGCGGTGTCGAAAATGCCAAGGCCGAGGCGCATCCCGCGGAACCGGATCTCGGTGAAGAAGCTGCCAGAAGGGCGCGCGCGGACGCCATGGTATCCCCAAGTTTCCCGGCGAGGCAGCGGCATGGTGGCGCGGCGGTGGCGAGGCGAGAAAGAGCGGGGAGAGAGCGGTGGCGAGGCACAGAGCGGGGAGAGAGCGGTGGCAAGGCACAGAGCGGTGGGCGGGCGTTGGATTTTATAAAGCGCGCCGGACGCCGCGCGCCAAAACTAGCGCGCGCCCGGTCGCTTTTTCCCGCGCGCGCGCACGATCCTTTCCCGACGTCCCTGCTATCTCTACTCTCTTCTCTACTCTTATATTTATTTTATATTTACATTTATCTCTAGTCTTATAAAAAATAGAGTTGGTGATGATAGTGTGCCTGCCATCCTGCAATATAGGCCGTCTGATTTATATCCGACGGATAGGAAGGAAACTATGGCAATTTTCCAAATAAGGCCTTCCCTTGTTCATCCTTTTCTCCCACAAGATAAACTACTCATACAAATTCATCTTGATGTTCCGTGCAGCGCATGGGCATCTTGATAGTTCTAAAAAACTTTCCATCATTTGCCACACTACTGGTTGCAGATGAAGAACCTACCCAAGCACAGCACGATACAGGAGCGACGCACAATTACAAGGTGATATTCTGTTGGATAATGGAGGCTATAACCAATTACTTTTACGGGAACAATAGCAACCAGGAAATTTGAAGGGTAGGTATGAACAAAATTGGAACTGCACATGTACGGCTAAGAGATTCAATACACACATTACCAATCGAGGAGGAGTACGATGGTCGCGGCGGCCTTTGTGCGTCATGGTCGGCAACGGGAGTCAGTTCATTGTCCACGACGGTGGTGCTTCTAAGCTTGGCGTCGGCTTCCGGGAAGCAGATCCGAGACCGTGGAAGATGGTGCCGGGAAAGAGGCTCCGTGTACGACGACGATGGTGGACCGGCTCCAGTGCGGCGTACGACGTCGTCGATGAGGCAGATGCGCTGCGGTGGATGAGTGTGCCGATGTAGAAGGGGAGGAGCACGAAGGTTGTGGTGCCGTGGAGAAGTCTATTTTACGGTGGGGATAGAAAATGGGGAGTATTCAGGTGTACTACTCTGGGTGCCGGGGTTGGGTTGTCTGGGTAGGGTGAACCTGAAGTTACCAAAACATCCCCCTACCAAGCGTCATCCGTAGGCCTGTTCCAAAGGGTATGATGGTAACTTCGCATTGCTCGAATCAGGGTCGCGGGAGATTTTCCCGCCGACCTCAAAATTTTGTGACACTGAACTCCCCATGTGGCGTGTTGGGTGATTGGGCTAAGCAACTAGCGAGTGGTACTAGTAGTTAGTAGTACTAGTAACTACTAGTACTCCCTCCATTTTTATTAACTCTTCATATTAGGTTTGAGTGAAGTCAAACTTCCTAAAGTTTGACCAAGTTTGTAGGAAAATATAAACATTTACCATAACAAATATGTATGATGTGAAAGTAAATTCAATAATGAATCTAATGGTATTTATTTGTTATTGTATATGCTAATATTTTTTGTTATAAACTTTGTGAGAGTTTACAAAACTTGACTTTGACCAATGGTAATACGCGGACTTAAATAAAAACGGAGGGATTACACATTTGTTCTCTTAGTTTGTAGTGAATTAATCATTTGTTGTAATCGTGAAATAAATATATTAGGCTACTGACTTCGAATGTAATGGTCTATACAATTCAATAGTTAGAATCATTGTTGAATTCCGAGATGTATACGAGGTCTATAGTACTTCACAATATGCTCAAACTCACATAATCCCAGTCAAATGAAAATCTAAATGCATTTCATAGTTATTACTTTGTAGGATGCAACAAAACCAACCATAACTCTACATCATCCATTGTAAAAGCAATATTTTGAACACATCCCAATGTGTGAATGAAACGTGTGGAGAGAGCTTGCGAAGATGGAGCAGATAGGGTGGGAAAGATTGTATGTATGTGGGCGAGAGAGTAGGAGACAAACCTAACGAGAGAGAGAGAGAAAGAGAGGGGAAGAAGTTATGTCTATGAGAAAGATGGAGACATGTAATATACATGAGATGCGTGTGCATCCGGATTTTTTACACGTGGAAGGAGAAGAGACAACATGTTTGATGAGAAAGCTAGAAAAACATGGATGAGAGGGGAAGGATCTCGTGGGTTGAGGGATTGATAATTTTGTGCGGGGGAGAGAGGGATTGGTAATTTTGTGCGGGAGAGGAGGGGGGAGGAGTCAGTGAGCTATCGTCACATCATCCTGCTTCAAATGGCCCTGCATTCTCTAGTGCAGTGTGGTCGCCGTCTTCGATCTCCTCGGTGCCCTCTTTAAAGATTGAGGTGGTGTGCATGTTGGGGTGTAGAGAAGCACAAGCGAGAGTGGTCGCCATATAACCTTGGATGGGG
Organism: Aegilops tauschii subsp. strangulata; assembly: GCF_002575655.3. Lineage (NCBI taxonomy): Eukaryota > Viridiplantae > Streptophyta > Magnoliopsida > Poales > Poaceae > Aegilops > Aegilops tauschii. The sequence goes on from NC_053039.3 coordinate 317,353,112, forward strand.
ATGAATTGTGTGCTCGGGGGAGGGGGGAGTGTGTGTGCAGTGTGTGTGTGTGTGTGTGTGTGTGTGTGTGTGTGTGTGTGTGTGTGTGTGTGTGTGCATGTGTGTGTGTCAGATATTGAGAAAAATCAAACCTATGGAGAGAATGTGTGTGTATGTGACAGAAAGCTACATGCTAAATAGGGTTTTCACGAAGAGATTGTGTGTGCGAGATAGAGAGCGATGTGCGGGCCTTGAGGTTCTCTCTCTCTCTCTCTCTCTCTCTCTCGCACACACACAAGTACAAATAGAAGACCGTTCTCTCATGTATACACAATGTATCGGCATCTCTCTATGTCTCACTCATGCATGACCATTTGCACATTCACACCTCTCTATGTCTCTATCACACGCACACTGTCTCCACATTGCCCTTCCGCCACAGCACACATATAGACACATACACACGTTCTCTCTCGGTCACAACAGAAAATCAGTATTAAAAAACTAGGGCACACCTAAAACGTCCAAATCCAAATAAACACGAACTAAAGCTAAATTCAAATATATGGAAATATTGTAGCGTGAAGAACTTTTCCAGGAAAAAAAAGTTGAGTAATATTCGGGGATTGTTTTCACACACACAAAAAGGTTCGGTGGATGTCCTTCGAGCGTGACACGGTGACGCACCGTTCGATCGACCGCGCGGCCGCGATGCACGTGCTTGCACAGGATTCAGTATCGTTGCTGTGGTAACTAATATAAGCACTGCCTCAGTCTAATGTTTACGTGTACTAGTACGGTGTTCTTTTAAGTTTGACCAACCCTATATAAACTAAACTAAGCTCCCATACGCGCACTCATCAATATGTCGCCGCCATTGCGCATGCCGACGCCCGCCTGCTCCGGCCAACCATTTCTCGCCCATCACCGCCGTGTCGCCGCCATCCCTGTGCCATGAAGCCGAAGGCTCGCGCGCTCATGTCGTCTGCAGTCCCTCCTCGTGATGCCGCTGCGCTGCCAAGCACGTGAGCAGCTAGTGGAGCCGCGTCTATGCACGCAGAATACGAAGAGGAGGACGAGCGCGTGCTCCAGCATGCCGGCGAGGAGGAGCTAGCGTGTCATTGTCATTTCCGCCCGCACGGAGGAGGCACGCATGGTGGCTGTCGCGGTGGAAGCCGATCGCGCCCATGCCGAGCCCGCAAAACAGGTGCGGACGCGGAATCTACCTTCGAGACCTTGAATGCCACGTGGATCCTGCAATCTGAAGGAGCAATTTGGGTCATTCGACTCTTGTGAGCCATTGGATGCAACATGGATGGCCAGAAGGGCTTTTTCAACCTCTGAAATTGATGCACTGTTCATCTTGTCTCTCAGGCATTGAGCCGCCAGCCCGCCACACGCCTAACTGCCTGCCGCCGCCGCCCCGCCCTCTCCTGAACCGCCTACCACCGCCATGCTCCCCCCACCCCCGCCATCTGTTTAACCCCGGGCATGATCCATTTTTTCCGGCGAATTGCATTCCACACCCAACACTCTTAAGATAGATCATGGGCACCCTGCCACCCTAATATAGATACTGGGGTAGCTTGTTTGTCGTCTTCTTCCATCACTCCATCAAACTTCTTTCATAAATCGACTGACCCAAATTATACTACTAGTACGTATGTATTAAGTACAGTAGGAACACGAAGATACGAGCAGTAGTAAGACATACTAGTACTACTGTACGTACTAAAGAGTTCAAATAACGAGAAAGAACATAAACATAGTTCTGCTGGGGGCTTAGCACAACACACCCCTGAAATAAAACTAAGCAACTAGTCCGCTTGACACTGCAGTAGAACCAGCATGAGCGATGGCACTTCCACCTTACTCGGAGTCCGAGTCAATGTCCTCGACTTCGTCCTCATTCCTCTTCCTCTTCCTCTTTGCCGATGCTTCTTTGCTTGAACCGGACACTGGGCTCTGCTTCTTCATCCAACCCTTGTAAATATTTAAACAAAGGTAGGCATCCATTGCTGCGTACAGGATGTGATCTTCATCTATTGTCTTCGACTCCCATGCATGATGAAACTCGTGGTGAGGTTTCTTCAGTTGAGCGTACGAAGGATCAATCATGGCTGCTGTCAGGGTTAGCATTGAAGGCTGAGAGGAGGGCACCAGGCTTGCCTTCTGGAGATCGAAGGGCTGGCCTACAGCAAGGCCTATCCGACCCAGGACACTCATGTCATTCCTAAAGTCTACAGTAACGAATTTCACTCTTTTGTCCTTGAGGAAGTTCTTAAAATCCTGGCACTCAACGTCGACATGGCATATGTGGTAGACCAAGCACACGTTATGTACGCAAACCTAGATCACGGCGGGCTTCTTCTTCTCTACCTCCTTTAGAATCTTCTCACTTTCCAGGACTGTGGTGTACTCAACATCTAGCCCAGCGACCCACTCATCCTTTGAACTTTTGAACATGCATAGGAAGCGAGCAAGGCATACTTCCACCTCTCGTGGATCTACGGGTGTAGATGACGATGAACTCATCGCCGGTGATGGCTCTAACCTGGTACTCAGCAGCGATCATGGAGATTTGGCAGGCCATGGATTTTGGAGGCGGGTTAGGAGAAGTTGAACTGGTGTAATGTGAAAGGACAGGATGACTGGGAGCGAACTGTTGTAAGGTAGAAGACGAGGACGAGTAGGGCATGCAAACGGCGTGGGGTTGTTGGCTTGCCCGGTGGATAAACGGCTGCATGCCCCCAAAGAGTTCTCGAGTACTATGAGGGACCCACTAGATGTCATGTCTACTAGACCCATATCGTAGGCCTGGCAGTATAGCTTCTGCATGTTCGCACGCCATGCCGGCGCGTGGATGTAACTTCACTTAATTTCATCAACCGTCGCACCTCCCACGACCTTCACCTCCCTCGCGCGGTCGCGCCCTTTGAGACTTCGGACGGCTATAAATGAGCAATTTTTTTCCTACTCCGCATTGAAAGAGCGTTATATCGACTAGAGGGGGGTGAATAGGCGATTTTTATGAATTCTTCATTAAGGAATTTGTGGGTGAGGAAATTCCTTAGCGAAGAACTACTTGCAGCGGAAAAAGTACTCAAAAGTATGCATAGCAGAACACAAGCATAGTCATCATGATGAAATGAAAACAAGCACAGAGTACAGAAAGCGTAAACACAGGATAACACAGGATGAAGACAAACAGACTGAGGAAATTGAACTGAGCAAATTGAGAAAGTCTTCAGTCAAAGTCTTCAAACACAGATATGAAGAAGCATACAACATAGTAATGAGCAAATTAAAGAGTTGAGGAAATAGAACCAGTTAGCTTGGTGCAGACAATGGTTTGGTAGACCAGTTCCAACTGCTGTCTCAGTTGTACGTCTGGTTGGAGCGGCTAGGTATTTAAACCTGAGGACACACAGCCCTCACCGTATTCTCCTTGAGCTAAGGTCACATAGACCTCGCCCAATCACTCATGGTAAGTCTTCAGGTGACTTCCAAACCTTCACAAACTCGGTCACTCGGCGATCCTCAATTTCCTCTTGGTTGCTCTAGACCATGACGCCTAACCGTCTGGAAGAAGCACAGTCTTCAAAGCTAACAAGTGTCAGATCCACGCAGGATCAATCTCTTCAGTGATGCTCAATCACTTTGGGTTTGTAGGTGTTTGGGTTTGGGGTTTTCCTCACTTGATGATTTTCGCTCAAAGTCCTCGGAGGATGGGATGCTCTCAAATGACAAGTGTCAGTTTCTCTTGGAGTAGCCAACCAGCTAGTGGTTGTAGGGGGGGGGCTATTTATAGCCTAGGGAGCAGCCCGACATGATAAGACATAAATGCCCTTCAATGATATGACCGTTAGGTGGGTAGATATTTTTTGGACAGTCGGCGCATAGCACAGCAACGGTCGGAAATTTGAGTATCAAATTCCTCAGGGCTATCATGTTCCTCACTGTGTAGGCAATCCGCACTGGCGAATTCCTAACTCCTCAGTCAGAACAAATTCCTCAGCGACCACAAGAACTTCATCTCTGTCACTGAAGAATATGACTGAGCTGTATGAGATTTCCAATGGCTTCACTCGAAGGGATTGGTCGGTGTAGGATTTTGAGTTGAGCATCACATGGAAATTTTTCCTTAGTATTTCCTCGACCCCCTTTAACAGTACGGTGTTTCCTATGACTCAAGAAAGAGAAAATGAAAGTACGAAAACAAAAGTCTTCACGCTTCATGTTCCTCAAATGAATACCAAGTCTTCAAGGTCACACCAATTTCTTCACTTTCAAAGTCTTCAGAAAGTCTTCAGAAATACCAAGTCTTCAGTCGAAGAACTTCATTTTTAGGGGTCGACTTTCTCTGTAAATATCAAACTCCTCATAGACTTATAGACCTGTGTACACTCACAAACGCATTATTCCCTTAACCTATAAGTCTTCAATACACCAAAATCTCTAAGGGGCACTAGATGCACTTACAATCTCCCCCTTTTTGGTGATTAATGACAATATAGGTTAACTTTTCAACGGGGATAAACATATGAAGTGTGAATACTGATATTTAGGAATTTGATTGCAAGATATAGAAGAACTTCCCCTGAAGATGTGCATAGTGAGGAATTTGCTTTTGAAGCAATGCACACTTGAAGAATTGAATCATGGAGATCTCCCCCTATATCTTGTAATTCATACACGCATTTGACATAATATATGAAGAATTTGAAATGCATGATGAAATATGGTGACTGATGTAATTCAGCATGCGTGCAATAACATTAACGAGGAATAAGCATGCTGAAGAAACAGCAAAAGTATCAGGCCACCATAGAGTTTAAGTTTACAACTCAATCCAACAAAGTCATCAGAAGAACGAGAGTTGTAACTTTAGAAAAAAAATGCCCATAAGATAGACCCGCTTGAAGACTAACTCAAATTTCTCCCCCTTTGTCATCAAATGACCAAAAGGGTCGAAAATGAGGACTAACGCCCCTGAAGAATATCAAGGTGATGAGGGAGCGTCAGCGTTGTTGGGGTCGTTTGTTAGAGTAGGGCCTGCCGCAGTGTCGTCCAAGTCTTCATGTTCATCAGTGTCACGTGATGAAGAATAGGAGTTGGCCACCAAGGAAGGAACCTTGACCTTCTTGTACTTCTTCGGAGGAGGTGCAGCCCAGTCAAGATCTTCCTTGAGACCCATTTTCTTCAGATCTTCTTCACTATAGACTTGAGACAGAACAGCCCAGGTGCGGTTGAGGGTTTCATGAAGGTAGTAGTGGTTTTTCTTCACTGCATTGTGGGTAGCAGTCATGTTGTGAAGAATTGAACCAAATTGACGCTTGACCCATTTATGATTGCGATCAACCTTCTGATGAAGACTGAGGAGAAGCTCACGGTCAGTCATCACCCTGGGTGCTGTGCCTTGAGGATTTTGCTTGGGTGCGTTTGCGGCAGAGTCATGGGTGGAAGATTCATCATTGGTGGAGTAGGATGCAGCCTTGCGAAATTGTCCATCCAATGGAGGAATGCCTTCATCAATTACAGCAGTAGCCTTGCCCTTTTCATCAGCTGAGGAAAATGTTTGTTTGAGGACTTCGATCGGGGGCAAGTAGCTGCAATGGTTCAGTGTATCAGCTTTGTAGTTGAGTGAAGACCTTGTTCTGATGAATCTCATAATCCATGGTGCATAAGGCTTCAACTCAAATGGTGACATTGCGACATTTGCCAGAGTCCTCATGAAGAAATCATGAAAGTTGACAGGAAAGCCATGAATGATATTGAAAAGCAGATTCTTCATGATGCCAACGACTTCTTCTTCATTCGAGTCGTGGCCCTTGATAGGACTCATTATCTTCGTCAGAATGCGATAGACAGTCCGAGGCACATACATCAATTCCTTCACAAGGAATTTTGTTCTTGGGGCCTGACCTGGCTTCAAAGGCTTCATCAGCACTTGCATATAGTGATCGGTAAGCTCAGGTTCATTGTAGACGCAACAAGCACCTTCAAGGGGCGGACTGAGAGGCAAAGCATGAAGCAATTCAGTAGCTGGTGCTTTGTAGTGAGTGTTTTCAGACATCCAGTCCAGCACCCATGAATTCACATCTTCAGAGTGCCGGTGATGTGCAGAGTTGCATAAAATTGAAGAATTAGCTCTTCATTCCAATCACATATGTCAGTGCAAAAATTTAACAATCCAGCATCGTGAAGAACACTGAGGACTGGCTCGAAGCACGGCATAGATTCCATATCCACGTGAGGAATGTGCTCATGATCGAAGACTTTGTCTTTGTTGAACAGCACTGAGGAATAGAAATTTGCCTGGCTGGCAGTCCAGAAATGCCTCTTCCTTATGCGAGCAGAGTCATAAGGGTTGTAATCAGTGAAGAATACATGCTCGCCAAAGAAGGCATCAACCTTGAATGTTTGCTTCCTTGAGAATGGATCCTTTGGCTTGGGCAGTGGAGTGTCAGTCAGTTGCATGATGACCTCAGGAATCGCAATCTCAGGTTCTTCAGGCTGAGGAATTTTTGGTTCCTCTTCAGTGGCAGCCTGGTTCTTCAATTCTTCATTCTCATTTTCTTCAGCACTAGCGGCTGGAATGTCTTCATGAGCTTCATCAGATCCCATTTGAACTGTAGTGGCTGGGGACTGAGGAATTTGCTGCAGTGGAGTGAAGAGTGGAGAATTGGGGTGCTGACTTTCCCAAAAGTCATCATTCATCACTGGTGTGGTACAACCAATGTCCACATCTTCTTCTTCAATTTCTTCAACGCCAGCCTCTTCAGCAGTAAACTGAGGTATAGGCGAGGAAACTGTGGGGGTTGAAGGGATTTTATCCACTTCAATTTCTTCATCCATCTGCTCTGACGTAGCAGCAGAAGGATTTTCTTCATCAGATCCGCTAGGGATCACATATTCTTCATCAAAAGGGATGATTTCCTTTGATGGCATGGAGGAAACTGGAACAGCATCAATTGGATTAGCAAATGAACTTGTCAATTTCTTCATCTTCTTCGGTGCTGAAGAATCTGAAGGAGTTGATGCTTTCCTTTTCTTCACAGTTGCACGCTCTGCAGCCTTGGTCTTCTTCACATCTGATGCAGATGGAAGGATTGGAGTTGGAGTAGGTGCAGAAGGAGCAGAGGAATGTGGTTCATTTTCTTCAGGCACAACTGATGCAGTGGCCCTGACCTCTTCATTTTCTTCAGGCGCACCACTAGTGGGTGCCCTGGCAATTTCTTCAGTGGCTGGAATGCAGTCATCAGCCCTGGAACTCACATTTTCTCAGCAGCCTGATTGTCATCAGCGGTGCTGGCATGTTCTTCAGTTGGCTGAGCAGATGCTTCAGCCTAAGGAATTTCTTGTTGCGTTGGAGCTGCAACATTGGTGGTGAACTGCTCAGTCAGTTTAACAAACCTTACCTTGGCTCCTTTCCAATCAGCATAGTAAGCGTTGAAATCATCGCTGAGGAATTTGATTTCAGACTGGATCTTTACAAGTTCATCAGTTGTCATAGAGACAACGTTGTTCTTCAGGAACTTCTCCTTCCTGTACTGTGCTTTCTTGAGCTGCCTGGCCTTCTCATATTTCCATTTTTCTTCTTGGATGAAATGGGTCAGCATGTGACTTTGGCCAGGTGTCAACTTGAAATCAGGCATAGGAGTGTTTCGATCCTTGTGCCAGAGGTCAATGTAGTCGATGATCAACTTTGGATCCAAAAGCAGTGGCACATATGTGCCCTTGGCTCTAGCGGCCCTGACTTGCCTATCTCTGATGATCTCAGCAAGTTCTTCATCATTAGCTTCGTCTTCTTCAGACGGCACTTGGAAGGCGACCTGCTTCTTGTGAGGACTTGGGCGAGAGCCTCGTCCAGCAGTGGTCTTTGTCTTCAGCAGAGAGGATCCTGTTGAAGAATTTGGTGCAGCTGAGGAACTGGCCGAAGCTCCTGAGGCAATAGAGATGCATGTAGTCCTTTGGCACGTGGCGAGATGCACAGGTGCTGAGGATTTTGTCGGAGTAGCAGAGGACTTTGGAGGAGCAGGAGCGGCTTGAGGAATTGGCCGTGAGGGCTTAGCTGAGGAAATTGGCCGTGAGGGCATTGAAGAAGAGGCACTTGGCTTGTGCGCAGGCTTCTTTGCCATGGATTTCTTCAGCCTTACAGAGGCCTCAGCAGCAGCAGCAGTGGAATCTTCGTTGAATTTCTTCACTGCATCTTTTGCCTGTTTGGCCAACTTGGCCTTGCGCTTGGCCCATTCTTCAGGAAAATCCTCACCGCGCTTGATGCTAGTGGGATCTGCCTCTTGGCCAGGTGCCAATGGTGGTCTTGAGCATAGAGGAGTAACAGCGAATTTCTTCATGTATTTCGGAGTCACATACCTGTACTCCCTCCACTCTTTTTCCCATCTCCTTTCTATCCTCTGAATGCGCACCTTGCGCTGATTCTTATCTTCCTCAGGGGGTGTGCAGTACCCAGCATAAATGTCCTCAGGAATTTCAAAGGCAGTATTGACCACAGGCCTCTTTCCTCCTTTCTGTGGCTTCTTTCCATCAGCCATTTTCTTCAGTTGAGGAATTTGAACAATTGAACTCTCTGAAGAAGTATGCGACTTTTCTTCGAGGAACGCTGCAAATGAGTTAAGTTGATGAGAACCTAGTGATTCAGCAGCGGACATTGAGTACCTGTGAACAGAGTATAGTTGCGAGGAATTTGGAGAGGTCATATGCGTTCTCAGAAGATTTTTCAAAAAGAACAAGTTTGAGGAATTTGACCAGATGAGTCTTGAAGAATTTCACTAAGCGTTCTTTGTCTTAGGTTCTAGAGTTGTATAGATCGAAGATCCACACAATTGAGGAATCTTGAAGAAAAATGATGCTTAGAGAAATGAATCAAGAACAGATGACAAGTGAGGTGTTCAGTGTGTGAAAAATTTGAGGAATAAACACCTTTGAAGATTTTGTAGAAGTCATTTGAATCAAAGAGGGTAGTAAAAGTAACTTTTAATTACCCTGAACGAAGAACACGACGAACTGGGATGTGGAGAAGTGAAGCTCGTCTGTGCAGATCTTCCACGCCCTAACTTGGCGGAGGAAGACGGCTATGGTGGCGGCGGAGTGAAGATTTCCGCGGCCGGCGCGTGTACGGCGGCGACGAGGTCGAGGCAGTGAAGCTCTTCCTCACCGGCGACGATGATGTAGCGGCGGCGCTAGGGTTTGAGAAGCTCGAGCTGGAGAGAGGTCGGGCGGAGTAAAAGAAGTGAGGAAGGGGAGAGGGGGTATTTATAGCCACGGTGAAAAACTGTTCGCCCGAAGAAATTGGACGATCGTGCCCCTAACCCTTCTCATTCGCTTGACATGTGTCACCCACGTACTGAGAAGTGGAGATCGTGTTAGATCGTGGGTGAATAGATAAGTATATCGTGGGAAGCGGAACGGTTTGAGCGGTAAAGCCAAAAATTTGGATAAGATAAGTTAAAAGTTTCGTTCGCAAATTCTTCAGCTGACAAGGACACAGTGAAGATTTTGAACGAGTTTCAAATAGAACGCACATGAAGAATTTGTGAATAGATTGGGTTGAGTATAGTATAGAGGGGGAAGGGTCCGATCACATTCACTTAGCAGAAAAACCAACTTGAAGAATTAGCCATAAGTGAATGATGTAGAGGACATAAACTTATATATATATATATATATATATATATATATATATATATATATATATATATATATATATATATATATATATAGCCAATGAAGAAAAACGACGGAAACAGTGAAGATTTTGCAAAGTTGAAGAATATGAACAACTGAGGAATTTCAAAAACTGAGGAAAAACTCAAATTGAAGATTTTCAACTTTTGTGGTGGCGTGACCCACCGTATAAGAATGATGATTTCAGACACCGCGTACAATTGTCGTAGGGTTCTGAGAATCAAATTCTTCATTAATTTCTTCACACTTAGAGTGTTATTCTTCATTGATTGAAGAAAAACGTTTCTTCATGTGTTGCACATCTAAGTCATCAATTTTGCATAAGTGTTAGAATGAGCGTCCTCTTCAAAGAACATTCGAAGATTCTAAGATATTTAGCTCACACCGCAACTTGCTAAATCTCTTCTCATCCAAGGGCTTTGTGAAGATATCGGCTAGTTGTTCTTCAGTCTTCACATGCTCAATAGAAATGTCGCCCTTCAACACAAGATCGCGAAGAAAATGATGACGAATCTGAATGTGCTTTGTCTTCGAGTGCTGAACTGGGTTGTGAGCGGTCTTGATGGCACTCTCATTGTCACAGAAGAGAGGCACATTCTTCACGTTGACGCCGTAGTCCTTGAGAGTTTGCTTCATCCACAGCAATTGAGCACAGCAAGAACCAGCAGCAATGTACTCAGCTTCAGCAATAGACAGTGATAAGCAGTTCTGTTTCTTCGAGGACCAACAGACCAAAGATCGTCCGAGGAAATGACATGTACCAGATGTTGACTTGCGATCCACACGATCACCAGCATAGTCAGAGTCAGAATATCCAACGAGATCAAAAACCGAGCCCTTGGGGTACCATAATCCTAGTGTTGGTGTGTGAGCTACATATCGAAGAATATGTTTCACAGCCTTATGGTGTGATTCCTTCGGTGTAGCTTGAAATCGGGCACACATGCAAACACTAAGCATAATATCTGGCCTAGATGCACATAAGTACAATAAAGAACCAATCATGGAGCGGTATACCTTTTGATCAAAGTCAATACCATTTTCATCAGTGCACAGATGGCCATTTGTGGGCATCGGAATTTTGACGCCTTTGCAATCTTGCATGCCGAATTCCTCAGTACATCCTTGAGGTATTTCTCCTGAGATATGAATATGCCATTGCGCTTTTAACGAATTTGAAGACCTAAGAAGAATTTCAACTCTCCCATCATAGACATTTGATATTCTTCACTCATCATATAGGCAAATTCATCACTATAATGTTGGTCAGTATAGCCAAATATGATATCATCAACATATATTTGGCATACAAACAATTCTTCATCATATGATTTAGTGAAAAGAGTAGGGTCGAGTGAACCGGGTTTGAAGCCTTTCTTCATAAGGAATTCCTTCAAAGTATCATACCACGCCCGAGGGGCCTGCTTTAGGCCATAGAGGGCCTTATTTAGTCTGAAGACTTTGTCAGGATGCTTAGGATCTTCAAAACCTGGGGGTTGAGCAACATATACTTATTCCTCAAGCTTACCATTGAGGAATGCACTTTTCACATCCATTCGATATAAAGTGATATCATGATGGTTAGCATAAGCAAGTAATAGGCGAATAGCTTCAAGTCTAGCAACTCGTGCAAAAGTTTCATCGAAATCAATTCCTTCAACCTGTGTGTAGCCTTGAGCTACTAGTCGTGCCTTATTCCTCACCACAAGGCCATTTTCATCTTGCTTGTTGCGGTAGATCCACTTTGTGCCAATGATATTGTGTTTGCGAGGATCTGGACGATTGACCCAGTTTCCAAACGTTGTTGAGCTCGAACTGATGTAATTATTCTTGCATGGCCTGAATCCACTCAGGCTCCAGAAATGCTTCATCTACCTTAGTGGGCTCTGTGATAGAGACAAAAGCATAGTGCCCACAAAAGTTAGATAAATGTGAAGCTTTTGAGCGTGTGAGAGGACCTGGTGCTTCAATGTCATCGATGATCTTCTCAACTTGCACTTCTTTTGCGACGCGAGGATGAGTAAGTTGTCGTCGAGGAATTTGATCAGCATTTTCTTCAGCACCATTCAGCAATTTCTTTAGGTGCATTAGCTCAACGTTCTTCACGTTCTGGAATGAATTCTTCAGCAGATTCTTCAGTAGGAATGACATCCTCGGTAGCCTTGAACTTGATAGTTTCCTCAGGTGCTGGTTCATCTATCACAGAGGGTAGGTGCTCTCTTTGCGAGCCATTAGTTTCATCGAACCGCACATCTACAGTTTCAACAACCTTGTGAAGAACGGTGTTGAAGACTCTGTAGGTGTGCGAGTCCTTTCCGTAACCAAGCATAAAACCTTCATGTGCTTTCGGTGCAAATTTAGCATTATGATGAGGACCTCTAATCCAACATTTAGCACCGAAGACTTTGAAATAACTCACATTGGGTTTCTTGTCAGTGAGGAGTTCATAGGCAGTCTTCTTGAAGAATTTGTGAAGATATACCCTGTTGATATGTGGCACACAGTATAAATTGCCTCAATCCAGAAGTGACGAGGCATCTTGTACTCATCAAGCATAGTGCGAGCCATCTCAACAAGAGTTCTGTTCTTGCGCTCCACGACGCCATTCTGCTGAGGAGTGTAAGGAGCAGATAACTCATGAGTAATACCAAGTTCATTAAGATAGTCATCAAGACCAGAATTCTTGAACTCAGTTCCATTGTCACTTCTGATGTGCTTGATCTTCACACCAAGTTGGTTGAAGCCCTCGAGGAAAATCGTTTGAAGACTTCCTGCACTTCATGTTTGTAAGTAACAATGTGTACCCATGTGTAACGAGAGTAATCATCAACAATAACAAGCCCATAGAGAGATGCGTCATTTGTGACAGCTGAGTAATGGTTAGGGCCAAAGAGGTCCATGTGAAGCAATTCGAATGGTTGAGTAGAGGTCATGATAGTCTTCGCTGGATGCTTAGCCTTGGTCATCTTTCCAGCTTCACAAGCTCCACACAAGTGATCCTTGAGGAATTTGATATTCTCAATGCCAATGACATGCTTCTTCTTTGCATGTGTGTGCAAATTCCTCATGCCTGCATGACCAAGTCGCCGATGCCATAGCCAACCTTCTGAAGCTTTTGCGAGTAGGCACACGGCCGGTTGCGGTCCTGTAGAGAAATCAATAATATACAAGTCTCCTCTCCTAAAGCCTTCGAAGACTTTGGAATTGTCAGCTTCCATAACCACAACACAACGATACTTGCCAAAGACAACTACCATATCAAGATCACAAAGCATTGAGACAGACATGAGGTTGTATCCTAAGGACTCGACAAGCATGACTTTGTCCATGTGTCGATCCTTTGTGATCGCAACCTTACCTAGACCCAATACCTAACTTTTGCCTTTGTCAGCGAAGATGATATGCTTCAGATGCGATGGTGATAAGGGAGCATCAATCAATAGATTCTTGTCACCAGTCCTGTGATTTGTACATCCACTATCGAGGACCCACTCAGTGGCTTTGGGTTGATCATCCTGTAGATGAATTAGTGCAGCTTACGAACTTCATATACTTCATCAGTGAAGAATATGACATCACAATTCATCAGACCAATTTCATCAAGCAATGCAACAGTTAAAAACAGTATGAGGACGTGAGAAATGAAAGTTCATTTCTTCATGATTAGCCTGTGTCCTTTCAGGCACTCTTCAGGTCTCCAGCAAATTCTTCAGACGTTCAAGCACGTCTGGAGACCTGACCCTGCAGAAGAGATTAGTTCTTTTTCTTCACCACCCACATCTGAAGGGGTGGCAAAGAGTGCATCACTCTGCGAGCTCCATATGATAAAGGTGGCATAGAAGCCAATCCGTTTTGTTTCACATAAGAGAAGTTAGGGTAAGCATATGAATAAGCAGAGAAATTCTTTGAGGACTTATGAACATAATGATTAGAAGAATAATGCTCATATTCATAGCCCTTGGCTCTTCCCTGTGAAACAGAGTTGTTAGCACGATGATGTTCATATGAGGACTTTGATCCTCTTGAGGAATATGATCCATGTGAGGAATTTGGTCCGTATGAGGACTTGGATCCATATGAAGAATTTGGTCCATATGAAGAATTTGATCTGGGGTTCCTAATCTTCACAGGTGGTGTCATGAGGACATTCACCTGAAGACTTTCAAGGCACCTTTTGGGAACCCAGATTTTCTTCATAGGGGAACCGTTCCTGCAGTTAGTGCCAACATATCTAGCAAATACTTCACCATTCTGAGTTTTAAACAGTTTGTAGTTGGAGTCAAATGACTCATCAGAAGAATGAGAATATTCACATGTAAAGCCAGATAAATTAGATGGATCAACTGGAGGTCCCTTTGCAACAACCCATGAGGTTTTGGGGTACTGCTCAGGCTTCCAATATGTACCATCAGCATTGAGTTTCCTCTCAAAGGCAATACCCTCTTTCCAAGGGTTCCTGTTGAGGATCTGCTTTTTAAGCACATCACAAAGAGTCTGATGCCCTTTGAGGCTTTTGTACATGCCTGTCATGTACAATTCCGTCAGCCCTGCATCGTTAGTTATACTAGCAATGTCCTCAGATGAGGAATTAATGATAGCAGAGACAGTTGAGAAATTTGTAGCATTAGAAGCATTTGAACATTCAGGTGAAGAATTAGCAGATTCACGTTCAATGCATTTCAAACATGGAGGAACAAATTCTTCCTGAGCAGCGCTGATTTGTTGAGCAAGTAATGAATCGCGCTCCTTCTGAAGATCTTCATAACTCACTCTTAGCTTCTCAAGATCTTGCTTTCTTTGAAGAAATTCATAAGAAAGCTTCTCATGATCAGACAAGAGAGTGTTATGTTGATCTTGAAGGGTGTCATACTTAGTATGAAGTCTGTGAAGACTTTCAGCCAAAGCCTTTGACTGATCCATTTCTTCACCCAACATATCATCGCTCTTACTAAGCATGTTTTGAACCTTTTCCAAAGCTCTTTGTTGTTTAGCGGCAAGGGAAACAAGTTTGACATAACTGGGTCCTAATTCATCATCAGATTCATCATCACTAGATTCAGACAGATAGCATTCAGTTACCTTTTCACCATCTGCCATAAGGCATGGTGAGGAGGATGATGATTCTGGTTCGAATGTCATTGATTTGAGAGATTCCTTGAAGTCCTCAAACCAAGGATCATGACAGGTTCGATGACCTTCATAGACATCAGAGAGACAGTCCCAGATAAGCTTCGCATGATCGAGATGCATAACGTTCCTGAACTGATTTTGAGACAGACAGGAGCAGATGACGCCCTTTGCCGTGAGGTTGAGAAGGGTGTACTTGCGAATGTCATCAGCTTCCGCCGTCTTGCACAAATCGCTAAGACCAATCTCAGTGACGGTCCACAGTTCGCTGTTCATCGCCATGAGGCGCTTCTTCATCATGACCTTCCACTTGGGATAATCATGACCGTCAAAGATGGGACATGTCACTTTCTTCATACCTGCGGTCGACATAACTAAAACTCCAGGCGGTTAAACCAAAATCACACAGAACAAGGGAGTACCTTGCTCTGATACCAATTGAAAGTGCGTTATATCGACTAGAGGGGGGTGAATAGGCGATTTTTATGAATTCTTCATTGAGGAATTTGTGGGTGAGGAAATTCCTTAGCGAAGAACTACTTGCAGCGGAATAAGTATTCAAAAGTATGCATAGCAGAACACAAGCATAGTCATCATGATGAAATGAAAACAAGCACAGAGTACAGAAATCGTAAACACAGGATAACACAGGATGAAGACAAACGGACTGAGGAAATTGAACTGAGCAAATTGAGAAAGTCTTCAGTCAAAGTCTTCGAACACAGATATGAACAAGGATACAACACAGTAATGAGGAAATGAAAGAGTTGAGGAAATAGAAACAGTTAGCTTGGTGAAGACAATGGTTTGGTAGACCAGTTCCAACTGATGTCTCAGTTGTACGTCTGGTTGGAGCGGCTAGGTATTTAAACCTGAGGTCACACAGTCCTCACCGTATTCTCCTTGAGCTAAGGTCACACAGACCTTGCCCAATCACTCGTGGTAAGTCTTCAGGTGACTTCCAAACCTTCACAAACTCGGTCACTCGGCGATCCACAATTTCCTCTTGGATGCTCTAGACCATGATGCCTAACCGTCTGGAAGAAGCACAGTCTTCAAAGGTAACAAGCGTCGGATCCACGCAGGATCAATCTCTTCAGTGATGCTCAATCACTTTGTGTTTGTAGGTGTTTGGGTTTGGGGTTTTCCTCACTTGATGATTTTCGCTCAAAGTCCTCGGAGGATGGGATGCTCTCAAATGACAAGTGTCAGTTTCTCTTGGAGCAGCCAACCAGCTAGTGGTTGTAGGGGCGGCTATTTATAGCCTAGGGAGCAGCCCGACATGATAAGACATAAATGCCCTTTAATGATATGACCGTTAGGTGGGTAGATATTTTTGGGACAGCTGGCGCATAGCACAGCAACGGTCGGAAATTTGGGTATCAAATTCCTCAGGGCTATCATGTTCCTCACTGTGTAGGCAATCCGCACTGGCGAATTCCTAACTCCTCAGTCAGAACAAATTCCTCAGCGAATAGAAGAACTTCGTCTCTGTCACTGAAGAATATGACTGAACTTTATGAGATTTCCAATGGCTTCACTCGAAGGTATTGGTAGGTGTAGGATTTTGAGTTGAGCATCACATGGAAATTTTTCCTTAGTATTTCCTCGACCCCCTTTAACAGTACGGTGTTTCCTATGACTCAGGAAAGAGAAAATGAAAGTACGAAAACAAAAGTCTACACGCTTCATGTTCCTCAAATGAATACCAAGTCTTCAAGGTCACACCAATTTCTTCACTTTCAAAGTCTTCAGAAAGTCTTCAGAAATACCAAAGTCTTCAGTCGAAGAACTTCATTTTTAGGGGTTGACTTTTTCTGTAAATATCAAACTCCTCATAGACTTATAGACCTGTGTACACTCACAAACGCATTAGTCCCTTAACCTATAAGTCTTCAATACACCAAAATCACTAAGGGCACTAGATGCACTTACACGCATGCATGATACTCCCTCTAGTCCTTTTTACTCCGCGTAAGATTTTTGTCAAGCCAAAGTTTGCAAAGTTTTTACCAAATTTGTACTAAAATATCAATATCTACAATACCAAATATATATTTTATGAAACTACGTTTTATAATGAGTATAAAAATATTGATTTGACATTGTGAATGTTGATACATTTTTCTATAAGTTTGGTCAAAGTAGAGGTACATTGACTTCAGACAAAACTTATATGCATAATGCAGACTAGTTCCTCCATCCAGGTGCGTGCCATGTCCTATCTAGTCATCACAACAAGGTTAGCTATTAGAGTACTACTACCTCCCTTCTAGTTTAAAGGGCTCGATTCAAAATGGTCACCTACTCTTACCAAGATAGAGGCGGTGGAGTAGTTTTTGTAGTCTGCAAAAGTACTCAACTAATGCTCTCGTTCTTCACAAAAAATGTGTTTACCAATGCATTATCGCATTGCATGCATGCATGAACACTAGTAAATGACAAAGATTTTTACATGCACCAGCAAGATGCCCGTGCGTTTCACGAAACATCAAGATGCATTTGTATGAGTAGTTTATCTTGTGGGAGAAAAGGATGAATGAGGGAAGGCCTTATCTGCAAATGTGGAGAGGAGTGCGGGTAAATGGTCACAGTTTCCTTCCTATTCGTTAGATATAGTTCGGACGGCCAATATTGCATGATGGCAGGCACACCATCATCACCAACTCTGCTTTTTATAAGATATAAGAGTAGAGATTAGTTAATACTCTCTTTAGGCTACTCATAGTGGAAAGTATCATATACTAGTATCATGTGCATGATACTAGTGTATGTTACGGGACTACCTTTATAGTGCCATGCATGACACAAAGTAGCATAGTATTTAACATGATACGGTATCTACCTATGTTACTCTAACCCCCTCTCTTCTTTAATTCTTTGCCACATCAGCATGTTTGCTATTCCCGTGTGCATGATACCAGCTAAGATACCACCACTATGGCCAGCCTTAATCATCGCATGCAATAATTTAGTGCATCTTGAAATCTGAACATGTGTGGGGCGTGTATGTTTTTAATGACTTGACACTATACCTAGCCCAGCATGCAAGATGACTTATTATGCATCGTTCCCCATACCTGCAGGAAGCCCGTTCGTCTCCAAATCTTTTCCTCTCCATGTGTGAAAACAATATGCCTGCTTCACTCTCCTTCTCCCTCCGGCGGTCCCACCACTCCACCCCGTGTGGAAAAAATCTGCATGCATGACTCTCCTCCCACCTCGCTCGTCCAATCCGTTGTGACTACAATATTTCCACCCCTTCCCTCCCCCATAATTTACTCCAACAAATATGCCCACGTAGCTGTTACGTTAATCACGCAACATATCTTACGTAGGTGTGCCATTGCTCGCTATAAATACTGCGCTTCCCACAGCATTTGGAAGAACGCTCATGTTCACCGCTATCTCCTCCCCCTCCCTCTCACAACGACCACCATGGCATCGCCCCTCGCTGCACCGCGCGGATGGTCATGCGTTGTCGTTCCATTCCTCGCCGCCACTAGTCGAGGAGGACGCGTCGGTGTTCCGCTCCTCGCCACGACGCGTTGAGGTGGACGCTTCGGCGTTCCCAGTCTCCCCAGCACGTGCGTCGGAGGACGCGTCGGCTCCCCGCTATGAGGAGAACGCCGCGCCGCCCGCCGAGCCCCCCAGCCTTGTGGAGCGTTGGAAACAAATGGATGTCGCCTTGTGGGAGGCTTTGCCTCCGGCAGAGCGCGCCAAAATAGAGGCGGAGAAGAAGGCCGAGGAAGAGAAGCGCGCCACGAGGCATGCTGCCTGGCAGACCTATGTCGCGTCCAAGAGAGTCAAGCAATTGGCTCTTTTGCAGAAGGCTCGTGCGAGGGTCATGAGGGTGGCGTAGGACGCCCGTGCCAAAGCCTTGAGTGCAGTCGGGCCCAAGCGCCTCATCTACGCTTGGCGGTACGTGGACCGGGTGCACGCTTCCAGCAAGGAGGAGTACCTGTTGGCGCTGCATCACCACACCGGTGAGATCGCGCTCGCCCGCCGGCAAGCCGCCAATAAGCACCTCACGAGTTGAGAGGCTGAGGAAGAGGCGTTGTGTCGGCGCGCTCGGAAACGGCCGCACAACAGGGCACTCGTGGCGCGCCGCAAGCGCTCCTGCGAGCATCGTGGCTTTTATTAGGAATAATTTAGTTTCATAAGGCGATCTCATTAGTTTTGGGACGCAAATGATAAATCCCGAACGTTCGGGAATTATTAGCATCCTTAATGAAGTATGTAAAAGGAAAAATTTGGAAACCTTGTGTATCCGTACGCATTTTGTAAGTACGTGCATATAGCACAAACTTTACTATATACTATCACACTACACGTCTCTCTCTATATATGCTTTTAGACTGTGCTACTACTATTACTTATGTACGTGCAAATGCATGTTTTAACATTACGATGCGGTTTTTGTAAAAGTAGAAAAATAACACTAGTCAAGCTTGTGAAATGATTCAATGCAAAAATGCTCGTTTGATTGTTTACTTTTAGCTTCCTTCTCTGTGGTTATTTCTCTATCGTACTTTGTACGAAGTATCTCACTGGTCGGGAAGGCATGCAAATTCCCAAACCGCTTCCTACACCCTGTATCGAATTTTTTGCCTAACAAGTTGTGCCGTGCAATTGGAATTCCTCTACTGGCCCACCCAATCAAAATGTCTTCAAATATCACAATAGGGAAGGTCTGATGTCTACTACGCAACTTTATTCTTCTAGACTCGTGTTGGGCCTCCAAGCATAGAGTTTTGTAGGACAGTAGCAATTTTCCCTCAAGTGGATGACTTAAGGTTTATCAATCTGTGGGAGGCATAGGATGAAGATGGTCTCTCTCAAACAACCCTGCAACCAAATAACAAAGAGTGTCTTGTGTCCCCGCACACCCAATACAATGGTAAATTGTATAGGTGCACTAGTTCAGCGAAGAGATGGTGATACAAGTGTAATATGGATAGTAGATATTGTTTTTTGTAATCTGAAAATATAAAAACAGCAACATAACAAGTAGTAAAAGTGAGGGAAAACGGTATTGCAATGCTTGAAAATAAGGCCTAGGGTTCATACTTTCTCTAGTGCAAAGTCTCTCAACAATGAAAACATAAGTGGATCATATAACACTCCCTCAACGTGCAACAAAGAATCGCTCCAAAGAGTGCCCCAAGATTTCTAACAGACAAACAAGGACGAAAACGTGCATCAACCCCTATGCATAGATTACCCCAATGTCACCTCGGGAATCCGCGAGTTGAGTGCCAAAACATACATCAAGTGAATCAATATAATACCCCATTGTCACCACGGGTATCCATATGCAAGACATACATCAAGTGTTCTCAAATCCAATATTCAATCCAACATAACAAAACCTCAAAGAGCAAGACTCAGTTCATCACAAGAAGGTAGAGAGGGAGAAACACCATAAGATCCAACTATATTAACAAAGATCGTGGTACATCAAGATCGTGCCAAATCAAGAACACGAGAGAGGGAGATCAAACATATATCTACTGGTACATACCCTCGGCATCGAGGGTGAACTACTCCCTCCTCATCATGGTGGCCGCCGGCATGATGAAGATGGCCTCCAGTGATGATTTCGCCTCCGGCACCCGATTGAGTTTTTGTGAATACAGAGGCTTGCGGCGGCGGAACTTCTCATCTAGGGTTCTTTCTGGGGGATTGGGTATTTATAGGAATTTTTGGCGTCGGTCTCACGTCAAGGGGGTGCCTGAGGGACCCATAAGCTCGGGGCGTGCCCTAGGGGGGTGGACACGCCCCCAGGCTTGTGGACGCCTTGTCCACTTCCTGGCCCAGCTTCGGTGCTTCGGGGGTCTCTTTTGGTCCATAAAAAATCATCGTAAATTTTTAGCTCATTCCGAGAATTTTCATTTCTGCACAAAAAACGACACCACGGTAGTTCTGCAGAAAACAGCATCAGTCCAGGTTAGTTCTAATCAAATCATACCAAAACCATATAATTTTTTTGTAAACATGGCATGAATACTTCATA
The DNA here is from genome assembly GCF_002575655.3 of Aegilops tauschii subsp. strangulata. NCBI lineage: Eukaryota > Viridiplantae > Streptophyta > Magnoliopsida > Poales > Poaceae > Aegilops > Aegilops tauschii. Next base: position 317,373,942 of record NC_053039.3, read on the forward strand.
AATTATAGATACGTTGGATACGTATCAAGGTCCAAGACTCACCCACAAAATGATTTTCACCTGTAACAAGAATACTGATTGGGACATCCTTGAGAGCATCAATCTTGACCTTGACCATAACAGCCGCCTCAGTGGATCTAACTCTATCCCTGGTCATAAGCCTTCCAAAGCTGGTTGGTGCATTATCAAGCTCATGCATATTACTAAGATCAGTCGGGAAATCCACCAAGAGCAACCACACTTCTCAATTAAGACTGGTTTTTTTCTAGATGGGACCCTCATTATGCTTTTGAAAGATGACATGAATGTCATCAAAAGGATGAGGGCTCTTATTGAGTAGGAAATCTCTATCTGCTACACTATCAAACCGCACATAGGCCTAGCCGAAAGGGCATTTGGAGAAGGCAGTGACCGCAATGCGCTTGGTATGCAGAAAATCCCAAAGCACATCTCGGACATTAATAAAGACCACATTGCCTTGGGGCATAGGAAGCAGAGTCACAATCGCTAGATCTTCATGGGTTGGATTGAGAGAGCCATGGATGACGCGAGTCCGAGTAGGCCTTCCCTCCACCTTAGTCACCTAACAACCTTTCGGGATGAAAGGAGTGGGATCAAAGGGGGCGGTAGCCATGGATGTGGACGATGAGAATGAAGGAGATGACAGAAGCAGGGGAGGGTTTCTGGTCTGGGAGGAGGGTGGTGGAGTAGGGCAGTGGGAGTGAGAGGCGACGACGGTGTTTCCAGGGCGACCAACAGAGGCAATATTAGGCGCAGGCTGCAAATTGGTGGAATAGTATCACTAGCTTGAGGGGCCTCTTGGGACGGTGGATGTCATTCACGGCTAGCTTCCAATTGGGTAATGATTCCCTGCCTATTATCTTGGTCAAAGCAGGAAGCCATATCGTTAATCGCTCTTTCCACATGATAGTTAGCCTAGATGTGGCACCAAGGGTGGCATCCTCTGTAGTGAATTCTGTTAGTGCAATTGGGCGTCGAGTGGCCCATGCACAAGCAGCGAACACAGAAAGGACCATGCTAAAAATGGGCCGAACAAGAAGCGACTGTGGTTGCAGGCCCATGAGTTTGAACCTCCGTGGATGCCGTGCTACCCAGCGCAACATTATTGGGGGAGGTTAATACTGACTAAGGTTCTATGTTGATTGCATAAGGTGAGCAGAAACGGATGTAGATCCTGGAAGATTCAATCTAGCAGCATGGGAGGATTCATCAAAGAATCTAGGAGCTTGAAGTGCATCATCATAAGATTTTCGGCCATTGGATCTATCTACAATAGTCCACTCGTGACCTAGTGTTTTCTGATAAAGATGAAATTCCTTTTTGAATTAAGGGCCTCCACTACCCCAAAAAAAGAAACCCAAATTGAAGAGCTCATTGGCTATGTTACCACCTTTCATTATAGCAAACCCCAAATTCTTTGAACAGACAATGAACTTGAAGGACCAATTATGAAGGCATGGGACTTTGAAATGAGATGCATGACCTCCAAAGCAGGATTGCAAAATGATACTAACCGAGTCCTCATTGATGCGCAGCTTGGATCTAGATATTTCGGCAACCATGATGAAGATCCCTCAAAGTGGTTGGCTGGTGAACCGAATTGCTTCCAAATGACGACTTTGAAAGCCATGCCCGCCTAAAACTTGAGGTGAGAGAGCGCCATGGGAACAGAACAAAGAATTGTAGCACTGTAGCAGGCAGGGATCGTAGGGTGGCCATCACTGGGGGAGTGCATTGCGTCGTTTTGGTGGCCGCCGTGGCCGGAATGGCCAGCGGCGCGAGGCTAGGGAGCCAAAAATTCACTCTAGGACCCTATAATGATCTGATCCTGGTCACTTACACCAACACGAGTCACGGATACGTCTCCAACATATTTATAATTTATGAAGTATGCATGGCATGTTTACAATAATTTTATATGGTTTTGGTGCACTTTTATATTATTTTTATGGACTAAGATATTGATCTAGTGCCCAGTGCCAGCTGTTGTTTTCTGCTTGTTTTTTCTCTCCATAAAATCCATACCAAATGAAGTCCAAACGCAACAAAACTTTTTTAGGATTTTTCTTGGAAGGAAAGGGACATGGGAAGCTTCAGGGGAGCACTAGAAGACCCATAGGGGGCCCACAAGGGGGTGTGCCTACCCCCTTGGGCACGCCCAAGTGCCTTGTGGGCCCCTCCTGACCCCTCCTGGCATGATTCCAATGCTGAAAATTCGTATATCTTCCAAAAAACTGAAAGATACCCTAGATGAGTTTTTTTGATGCCACAACCTCTGTTCCAAAGCAATATCATCCGGAGCTCTGTTCCGGCACCCTGCCGGAGGGGGAAGTCATCACAGGAGGCCATCTTCATCATTCGCACTGCCTTCATGACAAGGAGGGAGTAGTTCATCGTTGGGGCTGAGGGTATGTACCAGTAGCTATGTGTTTGATCTCTGTGTGTGTGTGTGTGTCGTGTTCTTGACTTGGCACGATCTTCATGTATCATGAGATTTATCAATATAATAAGATCACATGATGTTCTTACCCTCTATCTGTTTTGTGGTGAATTGAGTCTTCACTACTGCAGGATGCTGCTAACGCGACACTACGATTAGAGACCCTTTGACGAAACTATGCGCGATGCATTAATCGCAAATGGTGATGTAAAAACCGTCAAAAAAGATGCAAAACGTTTGCGATGGCAGAGACATCAAACACGGTTCAGATTTTATTTGCGTGTGCAATGCAGGGCATACGGTTGATCCATACAAACTGTTTGCGATGAGACAGAACAACAGAAGCGGGCAGCCATATCAAGGTGTGCGATATACGGCAAATAGTTCGCTCAAATGAACTGTTTGCTATTAGGGAGTGCAACAGAAACGGTTAGCCAGATCAAGGTGTGTGTGATATACGACATACGGTTCACTCAGACGAACTGTTTTCAATTAGGGAACAGAACAGAAATGGTTCAACTTAACAAGATGTGTGTGATATGAGGCATACCGTTCACATAGATGAACTATTTGCGATGAGCCAAAAGAACACAAATAATTCGTGTAAACAAAATGTGTGTGATATGCGGCAAACAGCCCACTTGGATAAACTGTTTGCGATGAGAAATTATAACACAGACAGCTACTTCAGTTAATTCGTGTGTGATTCTGTGTGTACAAAAAACTTTGAAAAATGCAAACTAGTTGCTTGCGGTGGCTAGGAGTATCGCACACGACGCGTCTGCGCGTACTCGGGTGCGATGATTAGTAAGTTACACATACATTTCCTTATGTTAACACGTGTGGGAATTTGCAATATGGACAATTAATATGCAAATACCTTCTGGACATTGGTGCTGATCGCCACGTCCAAAACATGGACGTCCTCTACTCTCCGCTCTACCGGGCACACGCTTAAACCAATGAACTGTGTACGATACTAATACTTTCCATGAAAATTTATGAACTTGGCTAACAACATTTGAGTAACATATATATAGTGGTTACACTATTCGACAAAAGGAGGATCTTCGTAACACGGTTTTGACAACAATATGGTCCATATCTACATACTTAACATAGTAATAACTATCACATTTTAAGAGGCTGAGAGCCAACAACCATATGGTGCATATCTACATACTTAACATAGTAACAGCTAGCACATTTTAAGAGGCTGAGGGCCCACAACCACAACTATCCGCTGGAAGCAGCTTGATCACGGTGACTCGGCATCTCGTCAATAAAAAGGAAGAACCCTCCTGTGCCTTGGTAGAGCATGAGTAGAACAGTGTCTCCAATTTTCCAATATGAATGCATTGCCACGACAAGCGAGAACTTGTTAATTTGAATGGTTCCATTTCTACGGGAAATGCAGTACCTTGCAATCACTTTGGCGTTATTAGCAGACACAAGTGTAATTCAACCACGCCGGGAAATCGATCCAGGAACAGCTACAACGGACAATTTCTGTTGAAATGTAGAATAAAAACCAACTGTAATATATCGTTGAAGATATATATAGTTTATGAGCATCAACATAAAAATAAGACTTTGTACCAGTGTTTTGTGCACACAATTGGTCTTGTTCAATGTGTGCACCATAGGTATAATTAATCACATCCAAAATCCAGCGTTCATACGATGTGCTATCTCTATCAGATTATCAACAAAGTTTATGACATGCTTCAAGTCCTTCCAGTGAAATTTGGTATGCATAGTAACATACAGATCGTTAACTATGCATCCAACATATCCTGCTTAAAAGGTGGAAAGGTATTATTTATTCAGAACATGGCGGAAGAATATATAGTGCGCATAAATTGGTAAATAGAATTTGTTACTGGCTAGGAACGGAGTCAGAAAATGAAATCACAATTGGTTGCTTAAATAGTGATCAGTTAGTCAGAACAAATACCCCGATTTTGCTAAGTAATATGCCAGCATGGAGAAAGTTGAAAGGACACTAACCTCGATTAGACTTTGATCGGCTGATGACGTTGGGGAAGTAAACATCCATGTTAATTGGACCAGGCTGTGGTGCATGCACTAGAATTTTATTGCCAGCTTTTAGTTCATAACACGTAGACATTTTTCTCCAAAGGTCTGCATCAAAATAGGAGTGACCATCTTTATCAAGTTTTAGGCTAACTGTCATTGTAAATCCATGCTGCGTTGTCAATATGACATCCATGGAGTCATCAACAAAGTAAAGCCCAAGATTTCCTTCTACTCCTGTTCTTGCAAAGCAAGGGATGTACTGCTTGAAATGAAAATTAAGATTGTAAATTAGATATATTGAAATAACAAAGCAAGCTGCAAATATGGGAGTGATAGAATAGATCAATATATAGCTGAAAGCAAAGTACAGAAATATATAATAAAAAATAGATAATGTAACAGAGATTTGATGCAAATATGAGAGTAACTGAATGAACAATACATAATAAATTTGCCTAATATGGTGGAAAAAACCGGCTTCAACATCTAGGCTGCACGTGGCACCCTACCTTTTATGCAAATATAGCAATAGACGGTATATGTTCACAAATTTAGGCCATGTCGACCATGGTAGGGTGAGAATGAACATACCAAGCACTCCCTGAAGTCATCCGGAATGGTGAGATAGAACTTCGTTTCCGACTGGCCGCGACCACACTTGCCCGATTTGTGCTCGCACTGTGGACACATGAATGAAAACCCTCGAATCAGCTAGAAGAAAAATGAATCCACGGTGATTTTCGCTGGTTGATTAACAGCAACGGACGGACTACGATAAGAGATGAGTGAATATTTTGCTAAATTGATTACCTTCTCCATGAGAAAAATTCCCGGCCCAATCCCCCAGAAAACCCCAATCGACCAGAGTCTAGAATGTCGGTGCAGATAGGCGGCGACAAACGGTAGGGGCGAAATCCCGTGCCGTTTGGAGCGCGACCTCCGCCCACCGATGACGGTCGTCGAGCTTAGGGTGGCCACCACGATAGAAGTTGATGAGGTGCAGAGTTGTGGAGGAGTCTGCGGCGAATGGGTGGGGACGAAGTGGGCGAGGGTTTTCTTTTTCCTTTTGCATGTGTGGGTGAACACATGGGGTTCGCAGAGGCGACGGAGATGAATCGTGTGCGATAGTAAATCACCGAGATTGAACGGGAATCCAAATTTCCTTTGTCCTTTGTCCATGAGTTTTTTTCTACGATGAACATAAACCCTGCAAATCACCGTGTTCAAATTTGGCACTTTTCCTGGTTCATTTACCATATTTAGGGGATTATGTGCATTTTCTAGGCATTAATGCACATAATTCAAATTCAAACCATCGGTGCATGAAAAGGTGCACGAGAACGGTCTGGAAACCATGCTCGTGATATTTAGTAAATTCTCATTCCTTTTACAAAGAATGGGCAGAGATTTCACGGAAATGTGTGGCAATAGTCAACCACAAACACGTCGTTTACTGGTTTTTCAACTTTAGAAAAATGAAATACATTCTCGAAAAACATGATGGCTGGCATGGTGCCATGGTATGGCCTCACCATGCCCTGGTAAAAATTTGAGAAGGTTTCTCTTATGTCGTCGTGCACGCCCTTCATAAATCGAACCATCACTGAGGAAGTTTCATGGTTTCGAGGGGGAAATCACCAAGATTGAAGGGGCCGTGAATCCAAATTTCCTTCCTAGTTTGTCATCAGTTTTTTCTACAATCAACATACCCCCTCCAATGCAACGTGTTCAAATTTGGCATTTTCCGGGCTCATTTACTATATTTAGGGGATTATGTGCATTTTCTAGGCATTAATCCACATAATCCAAATTCGAACAATCAGTGCATGAAAAGGTGCACAAGAACGTTCTGGAAAACCATGCTCGTGGTATTTAGTAAATTCTCATGCCTTTTACAAGGAATGGGCAGAGATTTCAAGGTAATGTGTGGCAATAGTCAACACAAACGCGTCATTTACTAGGTTATCAACTATAGAAAAATGAAATATGTGCTTGAAAAACATGACGTCTGGCATGGTGCCATGGTATGGCCTCACCGTGCCCTGGTAAAAAGCTGAGAAGGTTTGGTTCATGTCGTCATGCACGCCCTTCGTAAATCGAACCATCAGCGAGGAAGTTTTATGGTTTCGAGGAGGGAATCACCAAGATTGAAGGGGAATCCAAATTTCCGTCCTAGTTTGTCATTCAGTTTTTTTTCCGACGATCAACATACCCCCTCCAATGCGACGTGTTCAAACTTTGCATTTTTTCGGGCTCATTTACCATATTTAGGGGATTATGTGCATTTTCTAGGCATTAATGCACATAATTCAAATTCGAACAATGGGTGCATGAAAAGGTGCACAAGAACGGTCTAGAAAACCATGCTCGTGCTATTTAATAAATTATCATGCCTTTTACAAGGAATGGGCAGAGATTTCAAGGAAATGTGTGGCAATAGTCAACCACAAACGCATCGTTTACTGGGTTAACAACTATACAAAAATGAAATACATGCTTGGAAACACATGACGCCTAGCGTGGTGCCATGGTACGGCCTCACCGTGCCCTGGTAAAAAATTGAGAATGTTTGCCTTATGTCGTCATGCACACCTTTCATAAATTGAACCATCACCAAGGAAGTTTCATGGTTCGAGGGGGAAATCACCAAGATTGAAGGGGGATCCAAATTTCCTTTGTCCTTTGTCCATGAGTTTTTTCTATGATGAACATACGCCCTGCAAATCACCGTGTTCAAATTTGGCACTTTTCCAGGTTCATTTACCATATTTATGGGATCATGTGCATTTTCTAGGCATTAATGCACATAATTCAAGTTCAAACAATCAGTGCATGAAAGGGTGCACAAGAATAGCCTGGAAAACCATGCTCATGCCATTTAGTAGATTCTCATGCCTTTTACAAGGAATGGGCACAGATTTCAAGGGAATGTGTGGCAATAGTCAACCACAAACGTTTGTTTATTGGGTTTTCAACTATAGAAAAATGAAATAAATGCTTGAAAAACATGACGCCTGGCATGGTGCCATGGTATGCCTCACCATTCCCTAGTAAAAATTGAGAAGGTTTGGCTTATGTCATCATGCACACCCTTCATAAATCGAACCACCACCGAGGAAGTTCCATGCTTTCGAGAGGGAAATCACCAAGATTGGAGGGGAATCCAAATTTTCTTTGTTCTTTGCCATGGAGTTTATTTCTACGACGAACATACACCCTGCAATTCACCGTGTTCAAATGTGGCATTTTTCTGGGCTCATTTACCATATTTAGGGGATTATGTGCATTTTCTAGGCATTTAGCGTATACAAATCCAATCCAGCTACAGCTGCACGGGTGTGATGTGAGGGGCATGGATTGTCGTTCGATCGCGGTGCATCCTATGGTGCACACGCGCGATCCGCGTGGCTGGGGTTCCGGCCAATCATAACGCAACACACAATAGGCTCAGCGCACACTGTTTCTGGAGGCGACGGAGATGAACCATGTGCAATGATGGACGAGCAAAATTATAAGGGAAGCCAAATTTCCTTTGTTGTTTGTCGTTGAGCTCTTAAAAACACCGCACTATACGGCTGTCCGGCCACTCCGTCCCAGAGCTCTCTCCAAGCGTCGTTCATGGCACCGCCGTGCACAGTAACTGGTAAGGAAGCGATGGCATCCCACTGCGCCGCGTTCCTCGCCGCCCGCGACCGCACACATGGTAAGAAAGCGATGGCATCTCGCCGCGCCGAGTTCATCGCTGCCGGCGGCCACACAATTACATGGTTGGACTTTGATGCTACCATGGCCGAATGGGCGGTGGATCTAGAAGCGGCCAAAGCCGCACAGAAGGAGCGGAAAAGGCAGAAAGCAGTCAAGAAAAGAGTCCCGCCACTGCAAGAAAGAAGAGGTCGCACGCCGTGCTGAGGAGAGCTCGGCGGAGATCAGAGCACGGTGGGCTGCCGCCTACAAGGCCGGGAAGGAGAACGGAAGCGTCTGGCCAGCATGCCCCGATGGCATCATGTGAGAAGTAGTTAGTGCGTGTGTCGTCCGTAAGTTTGTATAATTAATTACGAGCATCTACCAGTACTACTACATATGTACTAGTTTTAGAGCAAATTACCAGTAGTACTTTAAGTTGGTACTATCTATTATTAACGTACAATGTCGGTAAGCGTTGATTAGCATGTGTTCACCGAAGTTTTGTAGCCGCACCCCGGCCCTAAATACTCCAGAAACGTCTGCCCGCAGCCACCGGAGACTAGAGCTGGCTGGAGCTGGTTTTTAGTCCCACCTTCCTGCGTGAGTTGGCCGCACACCAGCTTAAATTGCCGCGTCGGCGGATGGCAGCAAGCTTCTCTCTTGTTTCATAGGATCAAATATGGCTATGCGAGTGAGTCAGGTTGACACTTGATTGCATTTCATAAACCGATGATTGCTCATCGAGGGTCACCTTGCATCATTAATGTACATTGAATAATCCTGATACAATGAAAGAGATTTTTGAAATTAGGTGCGGTTGGAGATGCTGATAGATATAAGAATTATTAGAAGATCACAAAACACACGGTTTCTATGGCGTACCCATGTGTGTTTTTTGCGTTAATGATCCATAAGTCAGTTACACATGTGCGATGTTTCCTAATAAACCAAGCATACCATTGACCGAAAAAAAATCAACTACACGTGTACATTTTTTTGGAGACGGGATCTGCCAATTTTCTCTTTTCTCGCACACGACTATTTTACGCGCTTTGTCTGCATTGTGTGTTTCCCCCACCCAAGTTTCAAGTTTCGCAGCGAAATTTTCATTAGGCGCGCGATTTCAGAATTTATTCCTCCCACCACATCCCCACCCATCAAATTTTCCTCAGTATCTCCCCTCCCCCTACCAGCAGCTCAAACCGCCGCCACCGCAATCACAGCTTCAACCACATCTACGTTCTGCCCGAGCATCGTCGATCCAGTCAGGTAACCTACCGATCTCTATCACGGCCCCGGCCTGATTGCTTAAATGGCGCCTGCGAAACATCCTCATGCCTCCAAATCCCCACCGCCCCTACCTCCAGAGCATCGCTGCGCAAGCCCAACCACATATCACGTGGAGGTCGAGCAGTTGATGGCGGTCAATGGCGTGATGGCCGTTGCGCGTGTTGACCCGGAGGAATACCTCGCCTCCGCCGCCGCCGCCGACTTGGTGAAGGCTCTGGCCCAGATGAAGTGCCCTAGCGAACACCTCTCAGGACTTACCAGGTATGATCTGACCAGCTCAATCTTACCAATACCACTTGCAATGGCTATGTTTTATACGGTTGATGTGTGAAGCATGTTTGTGCCTTGTTTATTTCAGTACTACATGTTGTGTGATGTTCAAGTATTAACTGTCCAGCTCAATTTCACCAATTCCAGCAACAAACTTACAATACATGACTCAGGATATCACTACAGATGCTGCCCATTTGCTATTTTTGGTGGATGCTAACCCTGTTGTACTTAACATGCATGTACATGTACTTACGCAGGGTCATAACGGGCGATGATGTTGTTTGCCGTCGAGGTTAGCTGCATCCCATGTCTTACAGTATTTCACATCATTTGTGCAATTGCAGTTTAACTTCTAACATTTACTGGTTGCATGTAGGTACGCATGTCAGCGGGTGCTACCTCTTGAGCACTGCGTTGGTTTTCCCTTGAAGAGGAAAGGGTGATGCAGCAAAGTAGCGTAAGTATTTCCCTCAGTTTTTGAGAACCAAGGTATCAATCCAGTAGGAGGCCACGCACGAGTCCCTCGCACCTACACAAACAAATAAATCCTCGCAACCAACGCAATATATGGGTTGTCAATCCCTTCACGGTCACTTATGAGAGTGAGATCTGATAGATATGATAAGATAATATTTTTGGTATTTTTATAATAAAGATGCAAAGTAAAATAAAAGACAATAAAAATAGCTAAGTGTTGGAAGATTAATATGATGGAAAATAGACCCGGGGGCCATAGGTTTCACTAGTGGCTTCTCTCGAGAGCATAAGTATTACGGTGGGTGAACAAATTACTGTTGAGCAATTGACAGAATTGAGCATAGTTATGAGAATATCTAGGTATGATCATGTATATAGGCATCACGTCCGAGACAAGTAGACCGACTCCTGCCTGCATCTACTACTATTACTCCACACATCGACCGCTATCCAGCATGCATCTAGAGTATTAAGTTCATAAGAACAGAGTAACGCTTTAAGTAAGATGACATGATGTAGAGGGATAAACTCATGCAATATGATATAAAACCCATCTTGTTATCCTTGATGGCAACAATACAATGCGTGCCTTGCTGCCCCTACTGTCACTGGGAAAGGACACCGCAAGATTGAACCCAAAGCTAAGCACTTCTCCCATTGCAAGAAAGATCAATCTAGTAGGCCAAACCAAACTGATAATTTGAAGAGACTTGCAAAGATAACCAATCATACATAAAAGAATTCAGAGAAGATTCAAATATTGTTCATAGATAAACTTGATCATAAACCCACAATTCATCGGTCTCAACAAACACACTGCAAAAGAAGATTACATCGAATAGATCTCCACAAGAGAGGGGGAGAACATTGTATTGAGATCCAAAAAGAGAGAAGAAGCCATCTAGCTAATAACTATGGACCCGAAGGTCTGAGGTAAACTACTCACACATCATCGGGAGGCTATGGTGTTGATGTAGAAGCCCTCCATGATCGATGCCCCCTCCGGCGGAGCTCTGGAAAAGGCCCCAAGATGGGATCTCACGGGTACAGAAGGTTGCGGCGGTGGAATTGGGTTTTTGGCTCTGTATCTGGTAGTTTGGGGGTACGTAGGTATATATAGGAGGAAGAAGTACGTCAGTGGAGCAACGTGGGGCCCACGAGGGTGGAGGGCGCGCCCCCCTACCTCGTGCCTTCCTGGTTGATGTCTTGACGTAGGGTCCAAGTCCTCTGGATCACGTTCGTTCTGAAAATCACGTTCCCGAAGGTTTCATTCCGTTTGGACTCCATTTGATATTGTTTTTCTGCGAAACTCTAAAATAGGCAAAAACCGACAATTCTGGGCTGGGCCTCCGGTTAATAGGTTAGTCCCAAAAATAATATAAAAGTGTATAATAAAGCCCAATAATGTCCAAAACAGAATATAATATAGCATGGAACAATCAAAAATTATAGATACGTTGGAGATGTATCAAGCATCCCCAAGCTTAATTCCTGCTCGTCCTCGAGTAGGTAAATGATAAAAACAGAATTTTTGATGTGGAATGCTACTTAGCGTAATTTCAATGTAATTCTTCTTATTGTGGCACGAATGTTCAGATTTAATATGATTCAAGATAAGAGTTTAATATTGACATAAAAACAATAATACTTCAAGCATGCTAACCAAGCAATTATGTCTTATCGAAATAACATAGCCAAAGCAAGTTATCCCTACAAAATCATATAGTCTGGCTATGCTCCATCTTCCCCACACAAAATATACATATCATGTACAACCCCGGTTTTAGCCAAGCAATTGGTTCATACTTTTTAACGCGCTTCAGCCTTTTCAATTCTTACGCAATACATGAGCGCAAGCCATGGATATAGTACTATGGTGGAATAAGGTATAATGGTAGGGGTTATGTGGGAAGACAAATCAAAGGAGAAAGTCTCGCATCAACGAGGCTAATCAACGGGCTATGGAGATGCCCATCAATTGATGTCAATGCAAGGAGTAGGGATTGCCATGCAATGGATGCACTAGAGCTATAAGTGTATGAAAGCTCAAACAAAAGAAACTAAGTGGGTGTGCATCCAACTTGCTTGCTCACGAAGACCTCGGGCATTTTGAGGAAGCCCATCATTGGAATATACAAGCCAAGTTCTATAATGAAATTTCCCACTAGTATATGAAAGTGACAAAACGAGAGACTCTCTATCATGAAGATCACGGTGCTACTTTGAAGCACAAGTGTGGTAAAAGGATAGTAACATAGTCCCTTCTCTCTTTTTCTCTCATTTTTTTGGGCCTTTTCTCTTTTTTTATGGCCTCTCTCTCTTTTTTTTAGTCCGGAGTCTCATCCCGACTTGTGGGGGAATCATAGTCTCCATCATCCTTTCCTCACTTGGGAAAATGCTCTAATAATGATGATCATCACACTTTTATTTACTTACAACTCCTGAATTACAACTCAATACTTAGAACAAAATATGACTCTATGTGGATGCCTCCGGCGGTGTACCGGGATATGCAATGAATCAAGAGCGACATGTATGAAAGAATTATGAATGGTGGCTTTGCCACAAATACAATGTCAACTACATGATCATGCAAAGCAATATGACAATGATGAACGTGTCATGATAAACGGAACGGTGGAAAGTTGCATGGCAATATATCTTGGAATGGCTATGGAAATGCCATAATAGGTAGGTATGGTGGCTGTTTTGAGGAAGGTATAAGGAGGTTTATGTGTGATAGAGCGTATCATATCACGGGGTTTGGATGCACCGGCGAAGTTTGCGCCAACTCTCAAGGTGAGAAAGGGCAATGCATGGTACCGAAGAGGCTAGAAAATTGCGGAAAGGTAAGTGTGCGTATAATCCATGGACTCACATTAGTCATAAAGAACTCATATACTTATTGCAAAAATTTATTAGCCCTCGAAGAAAAGTACTACTACGCATGCTCCTAGGGGAAGGTTTGGTAGGAGTTAACCATCGCGCGATCCCGACCGCCACACAAAGGATGACAATCAATAAATACCTCATGCTCCGACTTCGTTGCATAATGGTTCACCATACGTGCATGCTACGGGAATCACAAACTCCAACACAAGTATTTTTCAATTCCACAATTACTCAACTAGCACAACTATGATATTACCACCTTTATATCTCAAAACAATTATCTAGTATCAAATTTCTCATGATATTTAGTTAAAGCAAATTGCCATGCTATTTTATAGGACTCTCAAAATGATATAAGTGAAGCATGAGAGAACAATAGTTTCTATAAAACAAATCTACCGCCGTGCTCTAAAAGATATAAGTGAAGCACTAGAGCAAAACTATATAGCTCAAAAGATATAAGTGAAGCACATAGAGTATTCTAACAAATTCCGAATCAAGTGTGACTCTCTCAAAAGGTGTGTACAGCAAGGATGATTGTGGTAAACTAACAAATAAAGACTCAAATAATACAAGACGCTCCAAGCAAAACACATATCATGTGGTGAATAAAAATATAGCTCCAAGTAAAGTTACCTATGGAAGTAGACGAAAGAGGGGATGCCTTCCGGGGCATCCCCAAGCTTTGGCTTTTAGGTGTCCTTAGATTATCTTGGGGTGCCATGGGAATCCCCAAGCTTAGGTTCTTGCCACTCCTTGTTCCATAATCCATCTAATCTTTCACCCAAAACTTGAAAACTTCACAACACAAAACTTGACAGAAAATCTCGTGAGCTCCGTTAGAGAAAGAAAACAAAACACCACTTCAAGGTACTGTAATGAACTCATTCTTTATTTATATTGGTGTTAAACCTACTGTATTCCAACTTCTCTATGGTTTATAAACTATTTTACTAGCCATAGATTCATCAAAATAAGCAAACAACACACGAAAAACAGAATCTGTCAAAAACAGAACAGTCTGTAGTAATCTATAACTAACGCAAACTTCTGGAACTCAAACAATTCAGCCCAAATAGGAAGACCTAGAAAATTTGTTTATGGATCATCAGCAATTCGAATCAAAATTTTATCACGTTCTGGTGATTTTTAACAATTGTTTTCGTGAACATAAAGTTTCTGGAATTTTCAGCAAGATCAAATAACTATCATCCAAGAAGATCCTATAGGTTAAACTTGGCACAAACACTAATTAATACATAAAAACACATCTAACCAGAGGCTAGATCAAAAATTTATTCCTAAACAGAAGCAAAAATCAAAAAACTAAAAATAAAATTGGGTTGCCTCCCAACAAGCGCTATCGTTTTAACGCCCTAAGCTAGGCATTGAGATTTCGATGATGCTCACATGAAAGACAAGAATTGAAGCACAAAGAAAGCATCAAAGAACGTGTGATAAACACATCTAAGTCTAACATACTTCCTATGCATAGGCATTTTATAAGCAAACAAATTATCAAGACAAGCAAAAACTAGCATATGCAAGGAAGTGGAAAGAAACAATAGCAATCTCAACATGACGAGAGGTAATTTAGTAAGATAAAGATTTCTACAACCATATTTTCCTCTCTCATAATAATTACATGTAGGATCACAGGCAAATTCAACAAAATAGCTATCACATAACATATTCTCAACACGATCCACATGCATGCAAAGTTGACACTCTTCCAAAATAGTGGGATTGACATTAACTAAAGTCATGACCTCTCCAAACCCACTTTTATCAAAAACTTCATAAGATTGAACATTCTCCAAATATGTGGGATCTAAAGTTGACATTCTTCCAAACCCACTTTTAATAATATTGCAAACACTATTATCAATCTCATATTCATCATGGGGATTAAATGAATTTTCAAGATCACAAGAAGAATCACCCCAATCATGATCATTGCAACAAATAGTAGACATAGCAAAACTAGCATCCCCAAGCTTAGGGTTTTGCATATTATTAGCACAATTGACATCAAGAGAATTTAGAGTAAAATCATTGCAATCATGCTTTTTATCGAAGGAACTATCAAGTATGGGTGCAATAGCAACGATCTCATGTTTAACATAAGGAACTATAGCAAATTCATCTTCATAAATATTGGCATCATGGCCACAAGAATAGCAAGCATCATGTTCATCAAGGGATATTTCAATCAAATCATCGGAATCACAATTATCTATAGATTCATGCATATCATTATTTTCTTCCGAAGCAACGGTCATTCTTTCAATAAATTCTTTGACATAGACATTATGAGCATAGTTTTCATAGCAATATTTAAGTATGTCAAGATTTTCAGATTTGTAGAGAGTAATATCATACTTTTCTAACAAAGAAGCAACTTCAAAAGAACCCTTAAAAGCAACAAATTCTTCAATTTGTTCAATATCATAGTAGCTATAAACACCCTTTGCATAAGAAGATAAGATTTCATTTTCATTAAACTCACATAGGTAGGGGAGGTGTTTCTTAGGGTTCTTAGAACAACAAGTAATATCACAAATTTCACAAAGATTCCAAGCATAACACAGCAATTTGTTTATTGGATTCCATAAGAGTCTCCCTTTTTCAGACAAACGGTGACGCACAAAATGAGCATGCTCATCTAAAGATTTCCCATCAACTAGGCTAGTTGGGGTTTCAGCACGAGCGCATAAGGATCGAAGATGATCCAAGTAGAACACTTTAGGCGGATCCATATCAATAGATTTTTAGCAAGAAAATATGCAAGCAAATAGAAGGCACATGGAAACACAAACAAAAAGACATACGGGAAGAAGGCGAAGAAAAGGCGAATAAAACGGCAAGGGTGAAGTGGGGGAGAGGAAAACGAGAGGCAAATGGCAAATAATGTAATGCGGGAGATAAGGGTTTGTGATGGGTACTTGGTATGTTGACTTTTGCGTAGACTCCCCGGCAACGGCGCCAGAAATCCTTCTTGCTACCTCTTGAGCACTGCGTTGGTTTTCCCTTGAAGAGGAAAGGGTGATGCAGCAAAGTAGCGTAAGTATTTCCCTCAGTTTTTTAGAACCAAGGTATCAATCCCGTAGGAGGCCACGCACGAGTCCCTCGCACCTACACAAACAAATAAATCCTCGCAACCAACGCAATAAAGGGGTTGGCAATCCCTTCACGGTCACTTACGAGAGTGAGATCTGATAGATATGATAAGATAATATTTTTGGTATTTTTATAATAAATATGAAAAGTAAAATAAAAGGAAATAAAAATAGCTAAGTGTTGGAAGATTAATATGATGGAAAATAGACCCGGGGAACTTGGTTTCACTAGTGGCTTCTCTCGAGAGCATAAGTATTACGGTGGGTGAACAAATTACTGTTGAGCAATTGACAGAATTGAGCATAGTTATGAGAATATCTAGGTATGATCATGTATATAGGCATCACGTCCGACACAAGTAGACCGACTCCTGCCTGCATCTACTACTATTACTCCACACATCGACCGCTATCCAGCATGCATCTAGAGTATTAAGTTCATAAGAACGGAGTAACGCTTTAAGTAAGATGACATGATGTAGAGGGATAAACTTATGCAATATGATATAAACCCCATCTTGTTATCCTCGATGGCAACAATACAATTCGTGCCTTGCTGCCCCTACTGTCACTGGGAAAGGACACCGCAAGATTGAACCCAAAGCTAAGCACTTCTCCCATTGCAAGAAAGATCAATCTAGTAGGCCAAACCAAACTGATAATTCAAAGAGACTTGCAAAGATAACCAATCACACATAAAATAATTCAGAGAAGATTCAAATATTGTTCATAGATAAACTTGATCATAAACCCACAATTCATCGGTCTCAACAAACACACTGCAAAAGAAGATTACATCGAATAGATCTCCACAAGAGAGGGGGAGAACATTGTATTGAGATCCAAAAAGAGAGAAGAAGCCATCTAGCTAATAACTATGGACCCGAAGGTCTGAGGTAAACTACTCACACATCATCGGAGAGGCTATGGTGTTGATGTAGAAGCCATGCGTGATCGATGCCCCCTCTGGCGGAGCTCCGGAAAAGGCCCCAAGATGGGATCTCACGGGTATAGAAGGTTGCGGCGGTGGAATTAGGTTTTTGGCTCCGTATCTGGTAGTTTGGGGGTACGTAGGTATATATAGGAGGAAGCAGTACGTCGGTGGAGCAACATGGGGCCCACGAGGGTGGAGGGCGCGCCCTGGGGGGTAGGCGCGCCCCCCTACCTCGTGCCTTCCTGGTTGATGTCTTGACGTAGGGTCCAAGTCCTCTGGATCACGTTCGTTCCGAAAATCACGTTCCCGAAGGTTTCATTTCGTTTGGACTCCGTTTGATATTCTTTTTCTACGAAACTCTTAAATAGGCAAAAAAAAACTGCAATTCTGGGCTGGGCCTTCGGTTAATAGGTTAGTCCCAAAAATAATATAAAAGTGTATAATAAATCCCAATAATGTCAAAAACAGAATATAATATAGCATGGAACAATCAAAAATTATAGATACGTTGGAGATGTATCAGCGGCACTGATCCACGCTTCGACCCGGAGGAACAGCTCGCCTCCGCCGCCGGTGACTTTGGG
The DNA here is from genome assembly GCF_002575655.3 of Aegilops tauschii subsp. strangulata. Taxonomy (NCBI): domain Eukaryota; kingdom Viridiplantae; phylum Streptophyta; class Magnoliopsida; order Poales; family Poaceae; genus Aegilops; species Aegilops tauschii. Next base: position 317,391,696 of record NC_053039.3, read on the forward strand.
CGGGCTCTGGCCAAGATGAAGTGCCCCAGCAAGTACCTCTCGGGACTTACCAAGTATGAACTCACCAGTTCAATCTTACCAATACCGGTTGCAATTAATGGCTATGTTTTGTATGGTCAATGTATTAAGCATGTTGTAGTAAACATGCCTAACATGTTTTAGCTATTTTACCTACCTTTTTATAGACAACTGGGCCATTCTGCTCTGGCAGCACCTGCCTTGCGATGTTTAACTCTGCCAATTGCATTTTATTAGTACCGGTTTCAATGGCTATTAAGCCTGTTGCAATTAACAGTTGTGTCCATTTTTAAACAGTTGTTTTTCAATGGCTACAAACTTACAAAACATGACTTAGGATGCTGTTAAGCCTATTGCAATTAACGAATGTATCCATTTTTTAATTTGCCCCTTTGCTACCGTGCTACTCTCCCACTGAAGATATACTAGAGATGTTGCCCATTTGCTATTTTAGTGGATGCTAACCCTGTTGTACTTAACATGTCTTTCCATGTACTTACGCAGGGCCATAATGGGCGATGCTGTTGTTTGCCGTCGAGGTTAGCTGCATCCTATATCTTATAGTATTTTACATCATTTGTGCAATTACAGTTTGGCTTCTAACATTTACTTGGTTCTTGTAGGTACAAATGTCGGCGGCACTGATCCACTCTTTGACCTGGAGGAACACCTCGCCTCCGCTGCGGCTAACTTGGGGCGGGCTCTTGTCCATATGAAGTGACCCAGCCACTACCCCTCAGGACTTACCAAGTATGAACTCACCAGTTGAATCTTACCAATACCAGTTGCAATGGCCATGTTTTGTACGGTTCATGTATTAAGCATGTTGTAGTAAACACGCCTAGCCGGTCTTATCTATTTTCCCTACCTTTTAATAGACAACAGGGCCATTCTTTGCTCTAGTTGCACCTGCCTTGCGATGTTTAACTCTCACAATTTCATTTCTATCAGTACCAGTTTCAATGGCTATACTAGGTTGTCTGTTGCAGTAAACAATTCTTTTCCATTTTTTAATCCGTCCCTTTGCTACCGTGCTACTCTTTTGCAATGAAGATATCACTATAGATGTTACCATTTTATTATCATTTGCTATTTTTGGTAGATGTTAACCATGTTGTAGTTAAAATTGGCTTTCCATGTACTTACACAGGGCTACAATGGGTGATGCTGTTGTTTGCTGTCGAGATTAGCTGCATCCCATGTCTTATACACCATATGTTCCTAAATATAAGTACTTTTAGAGATTCCAATATAGACTACATACGTAGGAAAATGAGTGAATCTAGATTCTAATCTAAACTATATCTATAATTCTATATACATCCATATGTAGTTCATATTTAAATCTCTAAAAAATACTTGTACTTAGGAACGTAGGTAGTTGTATTTTACATCATTTGTGCAATCTTAGTTTAGCTTCTAACTGGTTGCTTGTAGGTACACATATAAGCGGTACTGATCCACGCTCAGATCTTTTTTGTGTATGTGGCAATGAGATATTCATGAACAAGTGTCAAGTGAGGAAACTAAGAAAGTTGTTAGGCGAAAGAAACGGGTGATGGGAATTAAGCTCTTTATTTACATTTTGTCCAAGACAATAGTGAACTTTAGGATGGTAAGTAATGTGTTGCCTTTTCCCCCCGCCCACAACAAGTTACTCTATTAGACCTCGGTATTTGAAATTTTTCTCTTTTCAGTGGTTTCCGAAGCTATTTACTAACGATTACCTTGCAAACTACATGACCGGAGTGGAGGCAACTAAGGTTAAAGTATATAATTCATGCTACCATGATAATGCTAGGCGGTGAAGGATGGATGGGCGATCGTCACAAGGGGTTGGACAAAAGTTGTTCGTGCCTATGGCATGCAGGAGGGCACATTATGGGCATTCCGCTTCTTCAACACCATCGGCAGCCAAAATGATTTACACTTGTCTCTTAACCTTTACCGCCTTTAAATATTGTGGTTCATCATAGTTAATTATTGTCTAATCCTGTAATTACTGAACACATTGTACTGACAATTTTATTTATGGATTCGTTGTTGAACCATTATGCTGAGAATTTGAATTCCACGTTTCATATTTCAAAATTTCCAGTTCAAATAATAAATTACAGGTAAAAATAAAATTATACAGGAGAAAATAAAATAATGTGCACACGGTTAGAAAGAAACAACGTGTGCGATGCAAAATAGAGAACAGACGGTTCTTTGATGTGAAAGGTTTGCGATGCCCGACGGACGCACACACGGTTTCGTCTGATATGCGTGTGTGATTTATGGTAATACGGCAAACGTTTCAAACCTGTGTGCATGTGTGATAGGAATACCTATCGCACACAGTTATGAAAATGGACACGTTGACGTTAGTAGAGGCACCGCACACATTTTACATTCTTGAACTGTGTGTGATAACATACCTATCGCAAACATATCGGTAGATTAAATGTTGATGCCCACCTTTTTCACATGACTATAGCGGTGTAATCGTTTGGGATGTCTCTCGGATCAGAAACGTAATGGCGAGACGTTACATGTGGGACTGGGGCAACTTCTCATACGTTTATTCTATTGCGATCGTGAGTAGTCGCTCGCCTAGCCCCGACGATTTCTGGGTCGTGTGGGAAGGACCCCCCCCCCTATCACAGTCACTCACTTGGCGACGGTTCTGAATGCCGTCGTGGAAAGGTATTAAAAACCGTTTGTATAGCACCTTACGGTACCAGTGCTTGCACTTTGAGGTTCTTTTTGTTGGATCGGATATTTTGGATTTGAGATCACTTGATGCATGTCTCACTCGCGGATACTCATGGTGACAGTGGGTATGTAGGTGACATTAGAGTTGATTGATGCATATCATATGGTGTTGTTGCAGTACGATCGCTAGAACTATTCGTTACACTTTGAGGTGGTTTATAAAAATGATTGGAAATACAACTTTCAGGTGGTTTACTACCTATACAATTTCATCCTACTTTCTCTGATAGGAATAGTGACTTTGGAGTGATTCTTTGCCACACTTTGAGGGATTGTTATGTGATTTAATTATGTTAATGATGTTTAGATATTGCACTAGTGAAAGTATGAACCCTAGACCTTGCTTCTAAGCATTGAGACACCATTTTCACACATTTTTGTTACTTACTACCTTGCTATTTTTATTTGTTCAGATTATAAAAAGCTATGTTCATCAAAAATTGTGCACGTGTTCAAAAAATGTTTGGGAATTCAGAAAATGTTCATGAATTTTTAAAAGTTTCTACCATCCATATTACACATCTATCATCATCTTTCACCGAACTAGTGCACTTATACAACTGCCAATTGTATTGGTTGTGTTGGGACACAAGAGACTTCTTGTATTTGATTGCAAGATTGTTTGAGAGAGAACCATCTTAGATCATCTACTTGAGGGAAATTTGTTGTTGTCCTACAAAACTCTCCGCTTGGAGGCCCAACAAAGTCTACAAGAATAAAGTTGCGTAGTAGACATCAAGCTATTTCTAGCGCCGTTATCGGGGAGGTGAGTGCTTGAAGGTATCTTCTTCAGATCTTGCAATTGAATCTTGAAGTTTATTTGTTTCACTAGTCCGTTATAAACGAAAACTAAAACGAATGCCATTGGATTTGCATCAAATTCTTCATCTTTCTTAAAAACGGGGATTCTAAAAATTGTACTAAATTGCTAGAAGAAGTTTACAAAATATTTAACGTGAGCTCCTTGAATAATAAGAATGATTGCAATGTTGTTAGTATGCTTTCTATGAATATCCATAATGCTAATGATGATTGCATAGTCATGATACAATTTCTAAAAAAGGTTTCTTATAAGCATGTCAGTTTTTGTGGAGAGCATAGACCTTGTGAAGACATGCCAATTAGGGATGATAGATTTAGTAAGAAGCATAAACATGAAAAAACTAAATGGTGGCTTAAGGTATTAGATGATTATGCTAGAAAATTATGTTCTCTTCATCCCATTACTTGTGAGCTTTGCAATAAAGTTGGTCATCTTAATTTTCAATGCATGTATTTTCATGATCGAATCATGGCCAAATATTGTAATGACATGATCACCCTTGAACTTTATAATGAACTTTGTCTATTTTGGGGTGCGAAGAATTGTCACATAAAAATATTTGGTTTAAAGTATTCATTCTTATAGAGGACACTGAAATTAATCTAGGATAAATCTTTATGTTTTGTGTGGTAAATTGCAATGAGAATTCTTATATAGGAAACTATAGAAATACGGGAAAACCAATAGAATGTTCAAGGAATACTAATGAAAGGGAAAAGATTTGCCAATTCCATCATGTTGCTTCTTATGATGAATCCGGTGATGAGAAGGAGCTTCCTAACCAATCAATCTCTTCAATAAGAAGCTCGGAAAATTAATTAATCCCACACATAATATGGTGACGAAGAAGAAAAAGAAAGAAGAAGAAGAAGGAAAGGTAAAATGGGATCTCTCCCAAATAATTTTGCTCCTAAGGATATGCCCTATGTGATTAGATCATGAACTGTGGTAGATGATACACTTGATGATGATATTGTTTTTTGGTCTTATGACACTATGTCTGTGGGCACCATTGAGGATGATTTTGTTATGCCAACTACTCACTATGATGATTATGATTTCGAAGATAATGATACTTCTTATTATCTTGAAAACCTTTTTGGGACCAACTTGGAAAAATATGATAATAATGATTGTTATACTATTGGCGCCATTCATGCTATCAATAATGCGAGTGATTATTTAGAAGGAAATGCTAATGATATGAAAAACCATGAGCTTCGGGATGCTATGTTTGAAAAGAATGACATGTTTGTGTATGTATTTGCTACAAATAATTCTTATCCTAAGCTTGGGGATGCTATGTTTGATGAAGATGATATTTTTAGTCCATCTACTATTGATGAGCAAATTTATTATTATAATAGCATGCCTCCTATTTGTGTTGATTACAATGAGAATGAAAGTGGGTTTGCAAGAGTGTCAATTTTAGGTAATAATTATCCCACTATTTTGGAGGGTGTTGAATCTTATTGCCATAATGATAATAGTGGATTTGGAGAGGTCATAACTTTATTTAGTAATGATTCTACTATTTCGGAAGAGGTTTCAATTGACTATGATGAGAACAAAGTTGTTACTTATGATGATTATTGTGATGGTACTTATACTATAAAAAGTAGTACTAATTATGCTTGTGAAACTTGTCATAATTATGAACATCCTTTTACTGAACATTACTCTTTTAATGTGGAGTCAATTTATAGTTTTCAAGTTTTATATGATACTCCCACTATTATGAACGAGAAAAATTTGCTTATGAGAAGAGTAATAAAATTTGTGTGCTTATGCATCATGAAGAGAATGCTTTGTGTGATAGCTATATTGTTGAATTTGTTCACGATGCCACTAAAAATTATGACGAGATAAGGATATATGCTTATAGCTATCTCAATGATATCAGGTTCCCTCTCTTTATGTTGAAATTTTTGAAGTTGCACTTGTTTTGCCTTCCTATGCTAGTTGATTTTTGCTACAATAATTTCTTTGCTTATAAAATTCCTATGCATAGGAAGTGGGTTAGGCTTAAGTGTGTTTGATATATGTTTCATGATGCTCCCTTTATGTTTCAATTCTTTACTTTTATGTGAGCATCATTACAATTATTAATGCCTTGCTAAAAGGCTTTAAAAAACGCTTGTTGGGAGGCAAACTAATATTTATCCCTCTTATTTTTGTGTGTTTACATGACTAATGCTATTGCAGTAATCATGTTTTGTATCTTTTATTGAAATAATGTACCAAGTAAAGCCTTTGTGATAGTGTGGATACTTGTTGATTTGATTCTATGCAAAAGTAGAAACTTTTGTGCCCAGTATTTGAATATTCTCTCTCTTCTAGAGCGTGATTAGTTTCTGAAATGTTTACACGGTATTGTGATACAAATTTCCTACGTTGTCCTAATTTTTCGTAATATTTTTTTAGGGAAGACCATCATGGCTAGATTTATTAATATATTAAAGGAAATACATCATCTACGAGATTGGAAACCAGATAGCCCGAGGGCTCATCTGTCCAACTCATCGAGGTCTTATTAAAAAAAACAGTAGTTTGCTAGCACATGCGCCACTTGATTACTAGAACGATAACATTGTCTAAATACGACCTTACAGATCGACAAGGCCACATCCATACACTCCATGAATAAAGCCGCTGTTGGGTCCCACCGTCTGGAGTGTCCATTACAGAAATTGATCACGCTGAGGGAATCTGATTTAGTTTCCACCCTAGGAAAACCTAGCGAATTTGCAAAAACCGGACCATCTCTCATGGCCATTGCTTGAGCTGTCATTACATATGCTGCAAGGGTGATGCACTTACACTGTGTCGCTTGGAAATTTCCTCCCTCATCTCGGATAACAGCTGTTGTAGCTCCCAAACTTTCCTCAACAAAAAAAGTCAGCGTCCACATTTACCTTCACACAACTGAATTCTGGCTTGCACCATCTTTGCTCGCTGGTAGGTTTACCTTTTTTGTTAGCTTCCTGGTAATTGTTTGTGATTGCTAAAACAGACATGTGCCACCTCATTGAAGGTTGTGGGGTACCATCATGGGTGAATTGTCTTCTAACCCACCAGAGATACCAAGAACCCACTAGCAGCACCTGTTTCACGTTCAATTTTTGCTTGGTTGTCAAAGGCATGCCCGGCGCTAAGATTAAGTGTTCCATAATAATAGAGCCTGATCTATCAATCCTTTTGGCCTCTTCGACAAGGTCTAGAATACCCAGATTCTTCCATAATTCCCTTGCATGACAACAATCAAGCAACAAGTGGCGTATGTCCTCCACATCTTGATGGAAGATTGGGCAAGCTCCATCTGTACCAATGTGCCAATTAGTGAGTATCGATCTTAGCGGTAAGATTCCATGGAGGACGCGCCAGCAGAAATGTTAACTTTACGTGGGACATTAAGTTTCCACATCAGCTCCATACTTCTGGTCTTCTTGAGCCACTCGGATGCGCCATTACAGTTGCATGGGCCTAGTATGCTGGTCTGACTGAGAAATACCCTTTGATGTCCGGGTTCCATGCAATAAAGTCATCAAAGGCGCCCACATTCAGTAGTATTTGCAAAATCCTCCTAACATCCACTTGGTTGAAGATGGCACGAATCAGATCCTCATCCCAAGCATCTGTCATGGGGTCAATCAGATCGCTCACCTAAACTAGCATAACATAGATTTTACACTTCCGAAAGGCTGGGGCCTGGGTAAGATCATCATGTCTTAGAGGTAGATCAAGAACGTGTTAGCACTAGTGTAGAACCGGGCTTTAGCGCCGGTTCGTAAGGGCCTTTAGTGTCAGTTCCACAACCGGCACTAAAGATTGGGGACTAAAGGTCCCCCCTTTAGTACCGGTTCATCACGAACTGGCGCTAAAGTGCCACCACGTGGCACGAGCCAGGCCCGGGTGCGTGCAGGACATTAGTACCGGTTGGTAACACCAACCGGTACTAAATGTTTGGGGGTGTTTTGGTTTTAATTTTTATTTTTCCATTAATTTTGTGTTTTCCATTTAATTCTTTTTTGTTTTCTGGTATTTTACGATACTACATATTGTACACGTTATGCATATATATAAATAGATTTTCTCGTAGAACCGATCATATATATATAATCGAATGTCTCACAACCACCATTAATTATTCACACATACACATGTATATATATACAATTTCTCCTACATGTTGCCTTGGTGCCTTCGGAGCACGATGACAAGTGGTTCATGGGGGTGGTAGCGGGTAATAGTATTCTCCTTTGGGATCTATGACCTGGTCGAGCAAAAATCCCGCTATTTGCTCTTGAAGTGCTCGTATGCGCTCTGTTGGTAGGAGCTGGTCCCGCACCTCTTTGAACTGTTAAGAAGGAGATCAATATGCATGTGTATTAGTTGTGTGACTAGATATCGACAATCATGTAAGAATTGTGAATAGTGTTCTGGCAAACGTACCCAGTCCTGTCTATCAGATCTGCTCCTTTCGGACGCCATCATGCGAATGTTCTCGCAAACGTAGTATGCACACACTTCAGTCCCCGGCGCCTGCTTCAGGGCCTTTACGATAATAGAATTTAATCAGATAATAATTAATCAAGCATGTTAATTAATTAATGGTATTGAAACAAGAATTAAAGAGATGGTAGCTAGCTAGCTAGTACTACTTAATTACTTACCTTGGGTCGATACCAACATAGCTTTTGTCGCCATTTTCCTGGAGTCACCTTGATGTACTTTGCCCAAGCCCTGCCCGCCGGCAAAGAAAATTAATAAAGGGGTTATTAAAAATAGTTCATATCAGGAAATGACGAACTAAATAGGCCGAGATATAATTAATAATGATTGAAATAACCTGTCGACTATCCCCTTCACGATGATGTAGTCACTATCTTTTTTAAGTAGTGAGTCCAGTACTTCAACTTTTCCTTCGTCAACTTTAATGTCTAACAAGATCTAGTGGAAGCTGCATGCGCATACGTTTGCATGTATAAATTAAGCGGGCATGTGCACAACACTAATCAACTATAACCCTAAACCCTATACACTTATTAACATCTAGCTAGTAAGCAAAAACAGAATTTGTAGTACAAGACAGTGTGACTCACTCAAAGTTGTAAGGAAGTAGTATATCTTCATTGCTATTGAGGCGCTTCAAGAACTCTAGCATGCATTTCTCTACGTCTTATCTACACCATTCCAATTTCCATGTGTATTCATTAACGGTATTTGGGTCAATGAACCCAATGCCATAGCGTCCAGCTTTTTTCATTTCATACATCTTCAGCCTGCATAATACCACAAAAAAGAATATATAGTGAGGATACATAATTACAGGTAATTAATGATCAATCAATGAGCACTAGAGCTAGCTTGAGACTTAAATTACAGAAATAAATCACTTACAGACAATAGCAACTGACGATAGATTTGTCGAGTGCATCTTGATTGAATAACTGAAATAGTTCTGAATACTCAACGGACAGAGCTTTCTTATTGAAGTAATGATCTTCCTCGACTTGCACCATGAGGGACTCTCAATTGGAAATCTTGGTAATTTTCATGTACCAATCATGCAATTCATACATTCTCGTTGGGAGGTTCTTGACCTCCTTGGGCTCGACCAAAGGTTGGCCCCAAACATATTTCCGTTTTATTTCCTCCTCTCTTAGCGGAGACATGGGCTCGATATCGAGGAGTTGTCCAACAGTGATCTTGAGCATTTCAGCCTGCATTATATGCTCCTCGGTTATTACCACATCGCCCAGCTCGGGAACGTAAACGATTTGCCCACAATAATATTGGGCGCACGTACTCTCATGTGTTGTTGGCACAACAAGCGAGGGGGTCGATTGCGCCGCCTGTGCTCCCAGCTGGGGAACGGTTTTCCCGCATTTTTTGACAGCTGCTTGTTGGCTCGAGCTCGAGCTCGCTTCTTTCTGTAGTCGTGCTCGATGTGCCTTCCTGATTCGGCGCTCATAGTCTGAGTCAACAGGCTTGGGAGTTGGTGGTCTAGCCATACGAATGAAGTGGTCAATCTTTTCCTCAGTCACTTTCTCCCTCGGCGGCGGTGCCAGTTTCGGTCCAAAATGGGCGTCCACTTCGGCCCGCACTATTGCATCGTTTTGCTCCTCGGTCATGTCGTAAGGCCTCTGAGGAAGAGGAGCGAGGCTGCTTGGACCATATTTATATCGCTTGTCTCCGCCTGTACTTCCTGTACTACCTCGACTCGTACCGCTACGCACCATAGCTGCGGCGTGTCTCTTCTGCGATTGCTTAGGCGGCGGAGACGGCTGACATGGCTTAGTTGGAGTAGGAGGAGTGGCCTGACGCTGTGCCGGACTTGAAGCAGGAGGTGTGGCCTGACACGGTGTCGGACTTGAAGCAGGAGGTGTGGCTTGACGCTGTGCCGGACTTGAAGCAGGAGGTGTGGCCTGACACGGTGTCGGACTTGAAACAGGAGGAGTGGCCTGACCCTGTGCCGGACTTGAAGCAGGAGTCTGCTCACGCGTTCGTGGACTTGGAGGAGCGGGAGTCTGCTGACACGATGGCGGACTTCGAGGAGGAGCCGGCAGACGCAGTGTCGGTGGACTTCGAAAGATGATGCAATCCTTTCTCCATAGGATGATACGATGTATGGCCTCTCCCAGTGTGTGCTCGTCGTCACCTCCAGGAATGTCAAGCTCTAGCCCCGAATATGGGTCCACCACCTCATCAACCAAGACACGAGCATAGCCCGCTGGAATCGGGGCGCAATGGAAGGTTGCTTCGGGGGTAATTGTAAAAGCAATGGCGTCCGCCACCTTCATGGATATGTTCTTCATTTTGAAGTGTAGCTCACAATTAGTGTTCTCTATGATGTCGTCCACAGGGTATGTATCCAGTAGTGCGTCGCCCGGGGCGGAACCAACGCTGCTTCTCGGCATGGATGGGACGGTGCTATCCAATGCTGGATGATCATCCGCTTGCTGCTGCCGCTGCTGAGACCCCCTTTCCTGGCTAAGTGAGTCGATCTGCTGCTGCTGCTGCTGGAATTTGAGTGCCAAGTCCGCGTGCCTTGCTTCTAGGCCTTGAAGGCGTTCCGCGTCCTGCTTCCTCTGCTCCTCCTCAAGCTTCCTCTTCTTCTCCTCCTCCATCTTCTTTCTTGCACGGGTCCTGTAGTCGGCGTTCCATTCCGAAAAGCCCTCATACCAGGGAATAACGCCCTTGCCTCGTGTTCTTCCCGGGTGTTCAGGATTTCCCAGGGCGCGCGTAAGCTCGTCGTTCTCTCTGTTGGGCATGAAAACCCCCTTTCGAGCAGCTTCTATTGCGTCAAGTAACTTTTGTTCTGCTCCTTTTAGACTTGCCTTCTTCGAAACTAGGCATGTCTTCGGGTCCAACGCCCCCCATGCGCATAGAACCAAGTTCTGCACCTAGGGGGCCAGCTCCTAGTAACCGGAGTGACCCCTGCATCCTCCATCTCTTGCTCAGACATATCCCACTTAGGCATTGCCACCGTGTAGCCACCTGGACCCAGCCTATGGAACTGCGTCTTTTTTGCGGCATTGGCCTTGTTTTTCTCAACCGTTCCTTAGATAATTCTGATTCCTTGAATTTCATGAAAGCGGGCCAGTGTTCTCTTTGCTTCTCCAGTGTTCCCTTGAATTCTGGAGTCTTCCTTTCTGCAGCAAGGTAGTTGGCCCATACAGTTTTCTTGTGGGTGTTGAATGCAATTGCCATCTTCTTAAGAGCGGCGTCCTTGACTTTCTGCACATCTGCATTAGTGAAATAATCTGGTAGGGTGAAATGTTCCATCAGAGATTCCCAAAGCTTTTGTTTTGCTCTATCGTCGACCCAAGTAACATCTGGGCATTTAGTTTTTGGCTCTTTCCATTCTTAAATGGAGATCGGGAGTTGGTCCTTCACAAGAACTCCGCACTGACGAACGAACTTGTTCGCAATGTTCTTAGGCGTGAGGGGTTTGCCACTAGCTTTGATGGAATCGATGTTGTACTTTACACCCTCCTTCAACTTTTTGCCCGAGCCGCGCTTTGCCCTGCTGTCTGTAGAAGCAGATTTGCTCGATCCGGAGGGCTGAAAGAAGAAAGATCGATTCGTTAATATATCTTCAAATAAAAAAAGCATGTGATGATCACTAGATGCCTGCTTATATAAATATACCTCACCGGTAGTCTTTGTTATTTCAATATCAACATTGTATTCGTCATCATAATCATTGTCTGCATCATCATAATCATAATCATAGTTCATGACTTCATCAGCTCGGTCGTCGAGATCGAATATCTTGTCATCACCCTCCCCGGTATTGTTCAGATATTGGGAGCCGTCATTTGCTTCATTCAGATCATCTGGCCTGTTAGGGCTGCGTATGATCTCGAACAGGGCCTCTTCTCCCTCTCTGCCGGTATTGTCCGCCATAGCTTTTATTTAACTAATACAGAAGAAATATAAAACAATTTAATATTCAAATTACAATGCATGGATGCAATCAATAAGGAAAAACTGAATCATATAGTACATAATATGCATCGTCTCGAATAATATATAATCTCGAATACATCGTCTCGAATAATATATAATCTCGACTACATCATTGGCTAGGTAGCTAATAAAGATCGAATACTATAGAAGAATCTAGGCCACTCGCGGTTCCTGGGGCGCGGGCGGTGGACACCCAAAGACAAGGAACCATCACAGGATCATATATCCGGTCATCTGCCCAAAGAACCTGCCAGGTATTGGAGAACCTGACATCCATAGCAGCCATGTAGCGATGGACGTGCTCGTCCTCCTCCCTGACACGACGACGCACCACCTCTGGCGGGGCCGGCTCCCTCTGCACCGAATGTGGCCCACGCGAACGCCACCAAAGGAGATCAGGGTCGACGACGGGACCCGAGGCCGGGTTCCTCACCAAGCGGCGCGCCCCTCCAGGTGGCACCTCCCAGTGCCAGCCCGGCGGAGCCCAATCCCGGACATGGGTCAGCCAGACGTCGTCGCGAACGGGTCGACGACGAGGATGTGGGCCGGGCATCGTCGAGAACAAATACTATATGCCTGCAAAAAGTAACATTTTTTAAATGATTGGATTGTGTTAACTAAAATTCTATATGCAAATTCTAACAATTTGACATTAATCTAATTCATCTAACTAAAACTAATTCTAAAATTTCTAACATTTCTATATATATATATATATAACTAACATTTCTATAACATTTCTAATATTTCTATAACTAAAAAACAGAAGAAATTGCTAACATTTCTATAAATATTTCTATAACTTAAAAACAGAAAAATGTATAACATTTCTATAACATTTCTAATATTTCTATAACTAAAAAACAGAAAAAATTCTATAACTAAAAAACTAAAAAACAATGTGTGTGTGTGGACATGGCGGCCGGGGCAGGAGCTCACCGGCGAGGCGAGGCGACGGGGGTGGCGACGGGGACGGCGACGGGCGGCGACGATGGGGATGGCGACGACGGGGATGGGGACGGGGCGGTGATGACGGGGACGGGGATGGGCCGGGCGCGGACGTCACGGGACGACGGTGCGGGGCGCGGCGACGACGGGGACGGGGCGGCGACGGGGATGGCCGGGGCGGCGACGACGGGGACGGGGCGGCGACGACGGGGACGGGGCGGCGACGGGGGCGTTGACGTGGGCGTCGACGAGGGGTGGCGACGGGGGCGGCGACGGGGGGCGGCGGGCGACGGGGCAGAGGAGAAGAAGCAGATGAGAAACTGAATTTTTTGAAGTGTTTTCCTATATAGGATGGGCCTTTAGTACCGGTTGGAGCGACCAACCGGTACTAAAGGTCAATTTTGGCCAGGCCAAGCGGCGGGAAGTGCCCACCTTTAGTACCGGTTGGTCGCTCCAACCGGTACTAAAGACCCTCCCTTTAATACCGGTTTGAGCCACCACCCGGTACTAAAGGGGGTGCGCTGGTGCAGGTGCGGTGCGTCATGTTTAGTCCCACCTCGCTAGCCGAGGGGCGCTCGCACTGGTTTATAAGCCCCAGTACGGTAGCTCTCTCGAGCTCCTCTCCAAAGCAGGCCTACTGGGCCTAAATGTTCTGTGCTGCCCTGTGGGCCTACTGGGCCTTTGCGGGCCTGCATCCTGGCCCAACAACAGGTTGGGTTTCTAGTCGTATGCAGGCCGCTGTGGCGCAGTAGGCGGGCTTTTTTATTTTCTTAATTTTTTTGCTTTATTTATTTTTGTTTTATTTATTTTTGAGTTGTTTTTTGCTGTATTTAGAGTTTCTTTGTGAATATTTTTGCTTTAGGTACAAAAAATTACAAACTTTCTATTAGTGTCGGTAGTTTACGAATTTGAATAGTTTACATTTTGAATTATTTGAAATTTGTGTGAATCACTAGTTTGTGAATAACTTAACTTTGAAAATAGATTTTTTAGTGATTCTTTTTTCTTATGTTTAATATTAGTGTGTTTTATCATTATATTCAATTTGGTAATGCTTAGGTTATTTAAAAAATGAAATGCCTTTGTAACGGATGAGTTTTCGTCCGAAACCCTGATACTTCGAAAGAGATTGTCCATTTTGTACATGAAGTGCATCCAGTTTTTGCGGTAACCCTCTCTACTTTTTTGCACATGCTATGTGGGTGAAATTATGATACCATGCCAACTTTCAACCTTTTCTGAGTTCATTTGAAATGCTTTTCAATTTCAGGGTCATTTAGCTGAAAAAATCAGTAAATGCATGAAAGAATTTGTTTGCACATAAAATTTCTTCGTGTTTCAAATGCCAAAACACATAACTACCCTAACTATTATAGAGATTCCCTCCTGGGTGTGAAACACAGAAGAAAGTGATGATAGTGAAGCCGATCACATCCCAGATCTTTGGGTGTGAAACTTTTTCTTCGCGTGTGTCCCTTTGCGCCGTAGCCATGGAAAATCTTCATCATTTAACTGGATGCTCGGGTCAATATTCACTGTGAATGGAGCAATTTCATCAAGCTTTTCATAATCTTCTGACATGTCTGTCTTGTCATCCACTCCCACGATGTTTCTCTTCCCAGAAAGAACTATGTGGCGCTTTGGCTCATCGTATGATGCAGTCGCTTCCTTATCTTTTCTTTTTCTCGGCTTGGTAGACATATCCTTCACATAGAAAACCTGTGCCACATCATTAGCTAGGACGAATGGTTCCTCTGCATATGCAAGATTGTTGAGATCCACTGTTGTCATTCCATACTGCGGGTCTTCCGTTACCCCGCCTCGTGTCATATTGACCCATTTGCACCGAAACAAAGGGACCTTCAAACCACGTCCATAGTCAAGTTCCCATATCTCCTCTATGTAACCATAATATGTTTCCTTTCCCGTCTTGGTTGTTGCATCAAAGCGGACACCACTGTTTTGGTTGGTGCTCTTCTTATCTTGGGCGATTGTGTAAAATGTATTACCATTTATCTCGTACCCTTTGAAAGTCATTATATTCGAAGATGGTAACTGGGACAACGAGTACAGGTCATCTTCAATAGAGGCGTCATGCATGGTACGTGTCTGCAACCAGCCGGCGAAACTCCTGGTTTGTTCACGTGTAATCCAGTCATAACACCGCTCCGGGTGTTTGGAGCGTAGAAAATTCATGTGTTCGTCCATATACGGAGCCACCAAGGTGGAATTCTGTAGAACTGTGTAGTGTGCTTCAGTGAGAGAATGTTCGTCCATACATATTATTTGATTCCCTCCTAGCGTGCCTTTTCCATCCAGTCTGCCCTTATGCCGCGATTCAGGAACACCAATCGGCTTAAGGTCAGGAATAAAGTCAATACAAAACTCAATGACCTCCTCATTTTCATGGCCCTTGGAGATGCTTCCTTCTGGCCTAGCACGGTTATGAACATATTTCTTTAAGACTCCCATGAACCTCTCAAAGGGGAACATATTGTGTAGAAATACAGGACCCAAAACGTTAATCTCTTCGCATAGGTGAACTAGGACGTGCGTCATGATGTTGAAGAAGGATGGTGGGAACACCAACTCGAAACTGACAAGACATTGCACCAAATCATTCTCTAACCTTGGTACGATTTCTGGATCGATTACCTTCTGAGAGATTGCATTGAGGAATTCACATAGCTTCACAATGGCTAATCGAACGTTATCCGGTAGAAGCCCCCTCAATGCAACTGGAAGCAGTTGCGTCATAATCACGTGGCAGTCATGAGACTTTAGGTTCTGGAACTTTTTCTCTGCCATGTTTATTATTCCCTTTATATTCGACGAGAAGCCAGACGGTACCTTAATACTGAGCAGGCATTCAAAGAAGATTTCCTTCTCTTCTTCGGTAAGAGCGTAGCTGGCATGACCCTGATGTATGCCATCTTTTCCATGCATACGTTGCTGGTCTGTGACGCCCGGGTAGTTAGGCTACAGTAATCCCACGTTAATGATGCCACGTCACCAGGGTTACTGTTGTTAATCTCGTGTTAGTTCAAAATTGATTCGAAATTCAAACTTAAAATAAAGTCAAACGGTAAAGATTTTCAAATATTAAAACTAAAATGTTGGGGTGTTGCCAAATAATGCATAGGTAATTATTGTGGAGAAACCACACCTTTATAAAATATTTAAATACTATTAGATGAATAAAACAGTAGCGAGAACTATTATCTAAATACTTTTAAATTCCAAAAAATTACAAAACTAATTTAGTTTGGGTAGCAAGTTAGTGTGGTTGTGGCATATTTGGTAACATCAAATTAGGTGCCATTTTGGTATTTCGCTAAAACAAAAATAAAAGGAAACTAAAAGAAAATAGAAAAGAAAAAAATAAATAAAACAACACACACACAGGGCAGAGAACCCCCTTGGCCCAACTGGGCCTCGGCCCAGCCGCCCCCACCTGGCCGCTAACAGGCCGGCCCACCCACTCCCCTCCATAACCCCCACTCTCCTCGGTCCAACCCTAACTGACACCCATTCCCCCCCCCACGATCCCCACTCCCCTGGATCCACTCCCCCTCTCCCTCCCACTGGATCGGCGCCGCCGCGGCACCCCTCGCGCCTGATCCCACCCGTCGCCGTCCTCCACCGTCCCCAACCACTCCCCCCCCCCCCCCACTCCCTCTCGATCTCTCTCTCGCCCTTCCCCGATCTGGATCGGGGCAACCCCCTGATCCCATCGCCCCCTCGCCGCCTCGACGTCGCCGCCACCCACCCCCATCGCTCGACGCCAACGCCCTGCCACCTCGTCGCCCCGTCCACGACCGCGCCATCGCTGGACCCCGACCGGAGCTACTCGACCCCGCCTCCCCAACGCCGCGTCGCCGGACTGCCTCCTTGTCTTCCCCAGTGCCGCACGTCGTCCCCGTCCTCCTCCCCAAGGGCTTAACCGAGCCACGCCGACCCTCTCCCCGGCAACGCTAGTGAGCGCCACCCCCTCTCCCCCTCGTCTAACGCGGACACGCCGTGGTCGCCGTGCCCCACGTGCGCTCGGCCGCGTTCACCGCATCCTCGCCAGCCACCCGTGCCCGCCCACGCCGGCCTTGGCCTCCCGCGACCAAGCACCGACCGCGCCCAGCCCCTACCGCCGCCCGGCCACCACCGCCTCCATCCCGCGACGCCTGTCCGCACCCGCCAGGGCCACCGCCGTCCGGGGCCGCCCCTGCTCCCCGCCACCTGCCGCTGTCGAGCGAGGCCGCCGGCGCAGCTGGGCCTCGTGCCCTCGTAGCGATGGCCTCGGGCACGAACACCCATCGCCCGAAACCGCAGCGCCCCTACGCCCGAATCGCCTGGCGCCCGTTGGCCCGACCCGATAGGCCCCCAGGGCCAATGGCAAGTGGGGCCCGCCCCTGAGAACGTTTATATAAAAAAAGGAATTAAAAAATAAATAAATAAAATAAAAATAAAAATAAAAATAATGAATTAATTAGTTAATTAACCCTGTTTAGATTAATCTAATTTAATTAATTAGTTTAATTAATAGTTAACCCTAATTACCCTAATCAGTCTATGACATGTGGGACCCACGTGTCAGACGACTACTGACGTCAGCATGATGTCATGCTGATGTCATCACAACACTGTTTTGGATAATGTTGAATTAAATAATTAATTAAAATTCAGAAAATGATTAAATCTTTAGAAAATCATATAAAATAATCCGTAACTCGGATGAAAATACTTTCTACATGAAAGTTGCTCAGAACGACGAGACGAATCCGAATACACAATCCGTTCGTCCGCCACGCGTCCCTAGCATAGTGAACCTGCAACATTTCACCTCCGGTTCATCTGTCCGAAAACGTGAAACACCGGGGATACTTTCCCGGATGTTTCCCCCCTTCACCGGTATCACCTCATACCGCGTTAGAATACGTCTAGCTCTGCCTGTTGTCCTGTTATGCACTTGCTTGCTATGTATTTACTGTTTCTCCCCCCTCTTCTCTTCGGTAGACCCCGTGACGATGCTGATGCCCCTGTGGTCGACTACGTCACTGACGACCCCTCCTACTTGCCAGAGCAACCAGGCAAGCCCCCCCCCTTGATCACCAGATATCTCCTATTCCTTCTCTATACTTCTTGCATTAGAGTAGTGTAGCATGTTACTGTTTTCGGTTAATCCTATACTGATGCATAGCCTGTCATTGTTGCTATAGTTGTTACCCTTACCTGCTATCCTACTGCTTAGTATAGGATGCTAGTGTTCCATCAGTGGCCCTACACTCTTGTCCGTCTGCCATGCTATACTACTGGGCCATGATCACTTCGGGAGGTGATCACGGGTATATTCTATATACATTATATACATGACACATGTGGTGACTAAAGTCGGGTCGGCTCGTTGAGTACCCGCAAGTGATTCTGATGAGGGGGCTGAAAGGACAGGTGGCTCCACCCTGGTAGAGGTGGGCCTGGGTTCCTGACGGCCCCCGACTGTTACTTTGTGGCGGAGCGACAGGGCAGGTTGAGACCACCTAGGAGAGAGGTGGGCTTGGCCCTGGTCGGCGTTCGCGGATACTTAACACGCTTAACGAGATCTTGGTATTTGATCTGAGTCTGGCCATTTGGTCTATACGCACTAACCATCTACGCGGGAGTAGTTATGGGTATCCCGGCGTCGTGGTATCAGCCGAAGCCTTCGTGACGTCAGCGACTGAGTGGCGCGCGCCAGATTGGACGGGAACGCCACTAGGCTAGGTCTGCTTCCGGCCGCGTTCGCAATGTGCAGGTGTGCACAGGGCGATGGGCCCAGACCCCTGCGCGCATAGGGTTAGACCGGCGTGCTGACCTCTCTGTTGTGCTTAGGTGGGGCTGCGACATATTGATCTTCCGAGGCTGGGCATGACCCAGAAAAGTGTGTCCGGCCAAATGGGATCGAGCGTGTTGGGTTATGTGGTGCACCCCTGCAGGGAAGTTTATCTATTCGAATAGCCGTGTCCCTCGGTAAAAGGACGACCCGGAGTTGTACCTTGACCTTATGACAACTAGAACCGGATACTGAATAAAATACACCCTTCCAAGTGCCAGATACAACCCGGTGATCGCTCTCTAACAGGGCGACGAGGAGGGGATCGCCGGGTAGGATTATGCTATGCGATGCTACTTGGAGGACTTCAATCTACTCTCTTCTACATGCTGCAAGATGGAGGCTGCCAGAAGCGTAGTCTTCGACAGGATTAGTTATCCCCCTCTTATTCTGGCATTCTGCAGTTCAGCCCACTGATATGCCCCTTTACACATATACCCATGCATATGTAGTGTAGCTCCTTGCTTGCGAGTACTTTGGATGAGTACTCACGGTTGCTTCTCTCCCTCTTTTCCCCCTTTTCTTTCTATCTGGTTGTCGCAACCAGATGCTGGAGTCCAGGAGCCAGACGCCACCGTCGACGATGACTCCTAGGGCACTGGAGGAGCCTACTACTACGTGCAGCCCGCTGACGACGACCAGGAGTAGTTAGGAGGATCCCAGGCAGGAGGCCTGCGCCTCGTTCGATCTGTATCCCAGTTTGTGCTAGCCTTCTTAAGGCAAACTTGTTTAACTTATGTCTGTACTCAGATATTGTTGCTTCCGCTGGCTCGTCTGTGATCGAGCACTTGTATTCGAGCCCTCGAGGCCCCTGGCTTGTATTATGATGCTTGTATGACTTATTTATGTTTTAGAGTTGTGTTGTGATATCTTCCCGTGAGTCCCTGATCTTGATCGTACACATTTGCGTGCATGATTAGTGTACGGTCAAATCGGGGGCATCACAAGTTGGTATCAGAGCCGACTGCCTGTAGGAATCCCCCTTTCCACACTCTTTGGCCGAAGTCGAGTCTAGACATTACAAAACTTTTACTAACATGGCTGTGTGTCTTACGGGCCCACGTCGCCATTGGGTGGTATTAGGATCTTTTACTCCTTGTCTATACTCTGGGACTCTGATCTCTCTTCTATTCGGGTTAAGTGAGTTTTGCTAAATCTAACATTAGGATCTCGTTATCACTTTCACCCGGAGAGCCCCTTATTACTGATGATCGTCTGCTGCACGTGAAGACCCTGAAGATACTCTCCGCTAATAACCCGAGAACTTGTGTTCATCGCTTTTGCAATTCCCTTTCATTGATAAACTCCTATGGATAACCACGTATACTCGCCATTCATACAATGTTTCCCAGTTGATCTTGTTATTACAAGATACCCCGAAATTCTCTCTGTTGTTCTGAAAATCCTTTAAGCTTACTGCCTTGCAGTTCTTTACCACATGAATACCCCTATTGAAGATTCCTCACACTTATCGAGTATCCGCTCATCCCCAGTTGTTCATGTGTTTCACAATGGTCTTTGAAATACTATTCGATCCTCCAAAATTCCTCAGTAGCTTATTGCTCTGCAATACTTGTCTGCTTACATTATGGATGCTTTCCATATGTCTGGCAATATTCATTAGTATCCTTAGACACCGTCATTTTGATCCTATTAATTCAACATGAGTGTGAATGCACGCAATTGTCAGTTGATCCTTTTAAATTATCTTTCTGGCTCAGACGTCATTTTGAACATGAGCTTGTTCTCGACCAATCTATTTGCTGTCAATTGTACCCTTAGGTCTATTGAACTTATCCACCCTTGATCAGAGTGTTTGCTTCTGACCCCTTGATTTGAAAATCATAATTCATTTGCATTGAGCTTTGATTTAGTCGGTTGTTTCTATAATCTGATGCCTTTGCATTCTTTTTCCTTCTGATTGAGTACCGATACTCGCATCAGATTTGTTGTGGTCCGCGAGACCAATTGCTTGGTTATTATTCGACAGTGTCCTTCATATTTAATCGCCTTGTGAATTCCTCTCGGATACATAATGCCTTTAGTAAATTGTATCCTCTTCTTTGGTCAACCATACTCTGCTTTCGAGCTGGTGATATTTACTATTGAAGCTTGTGGTATATGTTTCCACGATGCCCCAATGGGTTGAACCTATGCCTTCCTTAATATGTGTGAACTCGAAGTTTTCACGATTCATACTCTTCTAGTATTTTGCCAGATAAAAAATTTCAACACTGCAACTTCATCAAACGCGAGAAGTGAATGAAAGGGTATGCATTGGAGAAGTGGGAGTCGACCTTGAACTTTGGGTTCATGCCCATGGACATGATGTAGATCCTATCATGGAAGCTTCTTATAATAATAGCTATTTCCCTGGTATAATATCATCTGGTATCGGTGAATTGATCCTTTGCAATCGTGGTTCCGACCATGTTTCTCCTTGATTCCGTTTCTCATGCAAGTTTGAGCACTTGTCTTCTGCAAAGCAATACCCTAGTCCAACCTCTACCTTGATCTACCGTCGAGTATTACCATCTGGTATCTCGAGAATATCTAAGAACTGTGTTGCATCTTATGAGTCTTCATTAGCTATTATTTCTCACTAATTCCAATTTTTCCAACAGGTTCTGAGTTGTTAGAACCCCTCAAGGACACCGATATGTGAATCAATTCCGCACTCCGATTCAATAACTCTAAGTAATTTTTGTTGCTTACGAGTTTAATAATCCTTCAAGTCATTCCTAGCATGCTCGGCTATGTCATTATCGTGCCGATTTTAACCGTGCTACCTGGACCTTCCCAACGCACAAATTTCGACAGTGGGCTAATCTTGCGTCGATCTTCCTCGTCATATCACTTCTCCTTGAACTGCAAACTTGATTTCGAGTTTGTGTCCTACCCGTGGTTCCAATAACCTTTCGCTTTCATCATTCCTTTGACTTGATGTCATCGTCGATCAATTACATCTTCTTGAAAACCTCTCGACAAATTTGTCGTGATCTTTGTCAACAATTTGACTTCTTCCAAGTTGTGTGTCGAAATTCAGGATGAGAAATACCATCCTTGCCCCTCGATGAATTGTGTTATCATCGACAACATTCTTACCTCCTCCCAACACAAACTTGTTCATATTTTGTGTTGTATCTTGATTTCCCCTGCTATCCAACTTATGTTATGTTCTACCGTGGAGTATTACCATCTTTGATGTCAAGAATGTCGTGAACATTACTCCACCTATTAAGAATTCTTGGTACAGTGATACTTCTCACCATCACCATTCTTTCTTGGTCCCCGTGTAGTTTCTAAACGAAATACCGACAAATGGTCTGTGATGTGTAAATTCTAAACTTCTAGCAGCCCTATTACTTTGAAGTTATTGGTCTATAGTTTCATTCTACGTCTATGGCTTAATGAATCATCATTCGAACATTGATTGTGCTACCTAGCCCATATTTTGGGTGCACATTTCAACCAATGTTTAACTGTGTATGTTTTCCTCGAGCATACATCATTAAGTCATTCGATCTAGCTAATGTTATCTCCTTGTTCACATAGTGGTGGAAATCCATCTTTTGGAAATCTCAATGGATTGTCGCTGAGTTAATCAGTCACCTCCTCACCTCTCCTCGATGTAATGATGAACCCTTGTTCGGAACTCGCTTCCATAGTTCATCTCCCGAGAATCTTCGATGTCGTTTCGACAATTTGTGTTGCACCTTTCTTCTCAGGCATCCTGAGTCTGAGTTATCCTAACACCAATCAGATCTGAATCTCGGTCAGATATGATGGTTGGAACATATTTCCAAGAGTTATAACATTGGCCTATTTATGACCCGGTAAGGTGATGATACCCAGCACACCTGGCGGGAGGACCTATTGTTATAAGTTTTCCCTTTTAGCAAGGTTAGCTATTCTTCCAAGAGGAAATTGTAAGACTTATTCTATAAGTTGTTCCTGATGGATCCTTTTTGTTTCCAAAGTCTGATCTTCACCTGTTGACCATGTCAATGCTATCTCGAAGCATGTCTATGGTACTCCGATTTTCAACAGGAACATTTGAAGCCCAATGCTAAATGTTTCCTGCTCAATTATCCAAACACCTTTGTATGGGTAATGTCATGAAATTTCTCTCCCCTTACCTAAAGGGTTTTCTACATTATATCCTGTCATGGATATCATGCTCTGCTTGTCCTTGGGAAGGATATACCCTTGAAATATGTGTTTAAACACATTTTCCTTTCCATTGTTCTGTTTACACTGATAATCATATTTTCCTTTCCATTGTTCTGTTTACACTGATAATCATATTTTCCTTTCCATTGTTTTGTTTAACCTTTCTTGTAATCTGACTTAGCTGAGCAGAGATAATTCCCTGCTTAGTTGAGCACCTCGTTGTACCACTCTCTCAGTAGACCATGTTACTTTTGTTGATGACATTTCGGTAGCCACCGATGGATGAGAACTTTGCCTATTGGTCCGCCTCGTTTCAACGAGCAGGAAAAATGGTTCTCTTCGTGCCTCGCCCTTGGTACCGACGTTGTTGCCGATATAACTGACAGACTATCCTCTAACAAGCCTTGCTATCATGATCGTGCAAGATGTCACTGCTCCTAAAAAAACCACATGGTGGGCCCATAACCCACAGTTCCACAGGATCGAAACCTGACTCTTCTATACAACCCTATTTCTAATGGTTATTCCTCACACTTGGCTCCGTATTTAATTCGCGGGCCACCTTCCTAGTGATCTATTCGGGTATCAGATGCAATACTTATTCTCGTTGCTCTGAACCCCTTTCACCTTCTGATAGGCATCGAACGCTTGCCTATCGGTTTGAAACTTATCATGGTACCTTCTTACTTTGCTCTCGACATCTTCTTAGGTTTCAATTCGAGAGATACTTATGCTTCTTCACCTGGGTTAACCGCTTGATGCTGGATCTTGTTAGAATCCGTCCTTATAGGGTTTTCCCTTCTCACCCTTTCATAAGTACGGTGAAGATCCTGAAGGAAGGACGAAAAACTTCATCATGATGACCTGAAGCAGAGGACTGAAGACATCAATGTAATGGATCGACCTCTTCGAGAAGAGCAACTATGACCGAGAAGAATCGTTATAATTTCGTAACCAGATCCCTTCCCCCTTATAACCGCTCCTAAATCTCGGGACGAGATTTCTTGTAGTGGAGGAGAATTGTGACGCCCGGGTAGTTAGGCTACAGTAATCCCACGTTAATGATGCCACGTCACCACGGTTACTGTTGTTAATCTCGTGTTAGTTCAAAATCGATTCGAAATTCAAACTTAAAATAAAGTCAAACGATAAATATTTTCAAATATTAAAACTAAAATGTTGGGGTGTTGCCAAATAATGCATAGGTAATTATTGTGGAGAAACCACACCTTTATAAAATATTTAAATACTATTAGATGAATAAAACAGTAGCGAGAACTATTATCTAAATACTTTTAAATTCAAAAAAATTACAAAACTAATTTAGTTTGGGTAGCAAGTTAGTGTGGCTGTGGCATAGTTGGTAACATCAAATTAGGTGCCATTTTGGTATTTCGCTAAAACAAAAATAAAAGGAAACTAAAAGAAAATAGAAAAGAAAAAAATAAATAAAACAACACACACACAGGGCAGAGAACCCCCTTGGCCCAACTGGGCCTCGGCCCAGCCGCCCCCACCTGGCCGCTAACAGGCCGGCCCACCCACTCCCCTCCATAACCCCCACTCTCCTCGGTCCAACCCTAACTGACACCCATTCCCCCCCCCCCCACGATCCCCACTCCCCTGGATCCACTCCCCCTCTCCCTCCCACTGGATCGGCGCCGCCGCGGCACCCCTCGCGCCCGATCCCGCCCGTCGCTGTCCTCCACCGTCCCCAACCGCTCCGCCCCCCCCCCCCACTCCCTCTCGATCTCTCTCTCGCCCTTCCCCGATCTGGATCGGGGCAACCCCCTGATCCCATCGCCCCCTCGCCGCCTCGACGTCGCCGCCACCCGCCCCATCGCTCGACGCCGACGCCCTGCCACCTCGTCGACCCGTCCACGACCGCGCCATCGCTGGACCCCGACCGGAGCTACCTCGACCCCGCCTCCCCAACGCCGCGTCGCCGGACTGCCTCCTTGTCTTCCCCAGCGCCGCACGTCGTCCCCGTCCTCCTCCCCATGGGCTTCACCGAGCCACGCCGACCCTCTCCCCGGCAACGCTAGTGAGCGCCACCCCGCTCCCCCTCGTCTAACGCGGACACGCCGTGGTCGCCGTGCCCCGCGTGCGCTCGGCCGCGTTCACCGCATCCTCGCCAGCCACCCGTGCCCGCCCGCGCCGGCCTTGGCCTCCCGCGACCAAGCACCGGCCGCGCCCAGCCCCTACTGCCGCCCGGCCACCACCGCCTCCATCCCGCGACGCCTGTCCGCACCCGCCAGGGCCGCCGCCGTCCGGGGCCGCCCCTGCTCCCCGCCACCTGCCGCTGTCGAGCGAGGCCGCCGGCGCAGCTGGGCCTCGTGCCCTCGCAGTGATGGCCTCGGGCACGGACACCCATCGCCCGAAACCGCAGCGCCCCTACGCCCGAATCGCCTGGCGCCCGTTGGCCCGACCCGATAGGCCCCCAGGGCCAATGGCAAGTGGGGCCCGCCCCTGAGAACGTTTATATAAAAAAAGGAATTAAAAAATAAATAAATAAAATAAAATAAAAATAAAAATAATTAATTAATTAGTTAATTAATTAGTTAATTAACCCTGTTTAGATTAATCTAATTTAATTAATTAGTTTAATTAATAGTTAACCCTAATTACCCTAATCAGTCTATGACATGTGGGACCCACGTGTCAGATGACTGCTGACGTCAGCATGATGTCATGCTGATGTCATCGCAACAGTGTTTTGGATAATGTTGAATTAAATAATTAATTAAAATTCAGAAAATGATTAAATCTTTAGAAAATCATATAAAATAATCCGTAACTCGGATGAAAATACTTTCTACATGAAAGTTGCTCAGAACGACGAGACGAATCCGAATACGCAGTCCGTTCGTCCGCCACGTGTCCCTAGCATAGTGAACCTGCAACATTTCACCTCCGGTTCATCTGTCCGAAAACGTGAAACACCGGGGATACTTTCCCGGATGTTTCCCCCCTTCACCGGTATCACCTCATACCGCGTTAGAATACGTCTAGCTCTGCCTGTTGTCCTGTTATGCACTTGCTTGCTATGTATTTACTGTTTCTCCCCCCTCTTCTCTTCGGTAGACCCCGTGACGATGCTGATGCCCCTGTGGTCGACTACGTCACTGACGACCCCTCCTACTTGCCAGAGCAACCAGGCAAGCCCCCCCCCCCCCTTGATCACCAAATATCGCCTATTCCTTCTCTATACTGCTTGCATTAGAGTAGTGTAGCATGTTAGTGTTTTCGGTTAATCCTATACTGATGCATAGCCTGTCATTGTTGCTACAGTTGTTACCCTTACCTGCTATCCTACTGCTTAGTATAGGATGCTAGTGTTCCATCAGTGGCCCTACACTCTTGTCCGTCTGCCATGCTATACTACTGGGCCGTGATCACTTCGGGAGGTGATCACGGGTATATTCTATATACATTATATAAATGACACATGTGGTGACTAAAGTCGGGTCAGCTCGTTGAGTACCCGCAAGTGATTCTGATGAGGGGGCTGAAAGGACAGGTGGCTCCACCCCGGTAGAGGTGGGCCTGGGTTCCTGACGGCCCCCGACTGTTACTTTGTGGCGGAGCGACAGGGCAGGTTGAGACCACCTAGGAGAGAGGTGGGCTTGGCCCTGGTCGGCGTTCACGGATACTTAACACGCTTAACGAGATCTTGGTATTTGATCTGAGTCTGGCCATTTGGTCTATACGCACTAACCATCTACGCGGGAGTAGTTATGGGTATCCCGGCGCCGTGGTATCAGCCGAAGCCTTCGTGACGTTACCGACTGAGTGGCGCGCGCCGGATTGGACTGGAACGCCACTAGGCTAGGTCTGCTTCCGGCCGCGTTCGCAACGTGCAGGTGTGCATAGGGCGATGGGCCCACACCCCTGCGCGCATAGGGTTAGACCGGCGTGCTGACCTCTCTGTTGTGCTTAGGTGGGGCTGCGACGTGTTGATCTTCCGAGGCCGGGCATGACCCAGAAAAGTGTGTCCGGCCAAATGGGATCGAGCGTGTTGGGTTATGTGGTGCACCCCTGCAGGGAAGTTTATCTATTCGAATAGCCGTGTCCCTCGGTAAAAGGACGACCCGGAGTTGTACCTTGACCTTATGACAACTAGAACCAGATACTGAATAAAATACACCCTTCCAAGTGCCAGATACAACCCGGTGATCGCTCTCTAACAGGGCGACGAGGAGGGGATCGCCAGGTAGGATTATGCTATGCGATGCTACTTGGAGGACTTCAATCTACTCTCTTCTACATGCTGCAAGATGGAGGCTGCCAGAAGCGTAGTCTTCGACAGGATTAGCTATCCCCCTCTTATTCTGGCATTCTGCAGTTCAGCCCACTGATATGCCCCTTTACACATATACCCATGCATATGTAGTGTAGCTCCTTGCTTGCGAGTACTTTGGATGAGTACTCACGGTTGCTTCTCTCCCTCTTTTCCCCCTTTTCTTTCTATCTGGTTGTCGCAACCAGATGCTGGAGTCCAGGAGCCAGACGCCACCGTCGACGACGACTCCTACGGCACTGGAGGAGCCTACTACTACGTGCAGCCCGCTGACGACGACCAGGAGTAGTTAGGAGGATCCCAGGCAGGAGGCCTGCGCCTCGTTCGATCTGTATCCCAGTTTGTGCTAGCCTTCTTAAGGCAAACTTGTTTAACTTATGTCTGTACTCAGATATTGTTGCTTCCGCTGGCTCGTCTGTGATTGAGCACTTGTATTCGAGCCCTCGAGGCCCCTGGCTTGTATTATGATGCTTGTATGACTTATTTATGTTTTAGAGTTGTGTTGTGATATCTTCCCGTGAGTCCCTGATCTTGATCGTACACATTTGCGTGCATGATTAGTGTACGGTCAAATCGGGGGCGTCACATGGTCCTCCCGTGCCTCAGGTGTATCTTTTGTCTTCCCATACACGCCCAAGAAGCCAAGCAGGGTCACGCAAAGATTCTTCGTCACGTGCATCACGTCGATTGCAGAGCGGACCTATAGGTCTTTCCAATAGGGCAGGTCCCAAAATATAGATTTCTTCTTCCACATGGGTGCGCGTCCGTCAGCGTCATTCGGAACAGGCTGTCCGCCAGGACCCTTTCCAAAGACTACCTTCAAATCCTTGACCATATCTTGTACATCAGCACTAGTACGGTGGCGAGGCTTCATCCAGTGATCCGCCTCACCTTTGAAATGCTTGCCTTTCTTTCTTACGGGATGCCTGCTTGGAAGAAATCGACGATGTCCCAGGTACACATTCTTCCTACAATTGTCCAAATATATACTATCGGTATCATCCAAACAGTGCGTGCATGCGCGGTATCCCTTGTTTGTCTGTCCTGAAAGGATACTGAGAGCAGGCCAATCATTGATGGTCACGAACAGCAAGGCCTTTAGGTCAAATTCTTCCCCCATGTGCTCATCCCACGCACGTACACCTGTTCCATTCCACAGCTGTAAGAGTTCTTCAACTAATGGCCTTAGGTACACATCAATGTCGTTGCCGGGTTGCTTAGGGCCTTGGATGAGCACTGGCATCATAATGAACTTCCGCTTCATGCACAACCAAGGAGGAAGGTTATACAAACATAGAGTCACAGGACAGGTGCTATGGTTGCTGCTCTGCTCCCCAAAAGGATTAATGCCATCTGCGCTTAGACCAAACCATACGTTCCTTGCGTCATCTGCAAACTCCTCCCCGTACTTTCTCTCGATTTTTCTCCACTGCGACCCGTCAGCGGGTACTCTCAACTTTCCGTCTTTCTTACGGTCTTCTCTGTGCCATCGCATCGCCTTGGCATGCTCTTTGTTTTGGAACAAACGTTTCAACCGTGGTATTATAGGAGTATACCACATCACCTTGGCATGAATCTTCTTCCTGGGGCGCTTGCCCTCGACATCACCGGGGTCATCGCGCCTGATCTTATAGCGCAATGCACCGCATACCGGGCAAGCGTTCAAATCCTCGTACTCACCGCGGTAGAGGATGCGGTCATTAGGGCATGCATGTATCTTCTGCACCTCTAACCCTAGAGGGCAGACAGCCTTCTTTGCTTCGTACGTACTCTCGGGCAATTCGTTGTCCTTTGGAAGCATATTCTTTATCATTACCAGCAACTTTCCAAATCCCTTGTTAGATACACCATTCTCTGCCTTCCATTGCAGCAATTCTAGTGTGGTGCCCAACTTTTTCTTGTCATCTTTGCAATTCGGGTACAACAATTTCTTGTGATCCTCTAACATGCGCTGCAACTTCTTCTTCTCCAAATCACTTGCGCAGTTTCTCTTTGCATCGGCAATGGCCCGACCTAGATCATCAGCGGGCTCATCTGATGCCTCTTCTTCAGCTTCTTCCTGCATTGCCGGCTCAGCTTCTTCCCCCATTGTTGTATCATCGTATTCAGGGAACCCATGGCTAGGATAGCTGTCGTCGTCCCCTTCTTCTTCATTGTCTTCCATCATAACCCCTCTTTCTCCGTGCTTGGTCCAAACATTATAGTGGGGCATGAAACCGGACTTAAACAGATGGACGTGAATGGTTCTTGACGTAGAGTAATTGTGATCATTCTTACAGACTAAACATGGACAAGGCATAAAACCATTCGCCCGCTTGTTTGCCTCAGCCGCAAGCAGAAAAGTTTGCACGCCATTAATGAACTCGGGAGAGCATCGGTCATCGTACATCCATTGTCGGCTCATCTTCATTACACAACACCGAAAAGACCAAATTAATACAAGTTCATACATAAAGTTCATACAAGACTTAAATGCAACAAACAAATAACTCTCTAACTAAAGAATTTAAATGCAACAACAAATGCGATCAAGATCGCAACTAAGGTAACAATTGATCCAACAGCATAATGATACCAAGCCTCACTATCAATGGCATATTTTCTAATCTTTCTAATCTTCAAACGCATTTTCTCCATCTTGATCTTATGATCATCGACGACATCGGCAACATGCAACTCCAATTCCATCTTCTCCCCCTCAATTCTTTTCAATTTTTCTTTCAAATACTCGTTTTATCTTTCAACTAAATTTAACCTCTCGACAATAAGGTCGGTTGGAATTTCCGGTTCACAAACCTCCTAGACAAAAATATCTATGTCAACTTGATGGGCATAATTTGTCATAAACACGAAATGCAACAACTAGTTTTAAAAGAGAATATACCACATCCGAATCATAACAAGGACGAGGGCCGAAGGGGACGGATATCAAAACCATGGCACTATGTATAACAAACAACGTACGGGTAAGATAATTATACGAGTAACTATATATCCAAATCACACAAACATCAATTTGGTAATGTAAAACATTCATGAACAAGAGGCTCACCACAAGGTGGTGCCGGCGACGGAACGGTGCGGGCGATCGACTGTGGTTACGACGGAGATTTAGAAGGCACTAAGTAAACCACACCTACATATGCAAACTAAGTGTTATTTTTACCTCAAAATGCATATAAATCAAATACTAGCACATATATTTCCTCCCAAATTACTAAACTCATAAATTAATCACTATACAAAGCATTGCAAGAGCTAATCTAGCAATGAGAGATGAAAGGACAAAGTTGCTAACCTTTGTGATCATTTGAATGGATGGGGGCCTTCAAATCTTGACAAATTTTGGGCAAAATGTGTGATGAGCTCGAGAGGAAGAGGGGAAGAACAGAGAGGAGAGGGGAAAGGGGAAGAACAGAGCGAGCTCGGGTGGAAGAAGGGTTTATGTAGGACGACCTTTAGCACCGGTTCGTGCCACGAACCGGTACTAAAGGTGCTGGAGGGGCCCTGGACTGACAACATCCTGCCACCACTCACTTTAGTACCGGTCCGTGGCACGAACCGGTGCTAAAGGTCGGCCACGAAACGGTACTAATGAAAGCGGCCGGCTAGCCGTTGGAACCGGCACTAATGCACACATTAGTGCTGGCTCAAAAGCAAACCGGCACTAATGTGCTTGACATTTGACCCTTTTTCTACTAGTGTAGTGCCCCTCGTTGAACCACAAAGGGGATGTCCTTCATCCCCAAGTGTCGTGTTTGCACACATCGGCAACATTGTTCCCTTCTTCTTGGGTATCGACGTCTTCGGAGGTTGTGAGCTCTGCCCAGCTTCAACAGTTAAAGCATTTGTAGCAGTGGGAGCAACTTCTTTTTCCGCCTTGTTCCTTAGCTTGTCCAAATGCTTGTTCTACTTAGTGGGAAATTCTTTACCACGTCTGATACTGGTGGTGGTGGTTTTACCCACCGTATAAGAATATGATGACTCAGAAGTATGTACAATATTCTGCGAGTCAAATTCTTCGTTAATTTATTCACACTTATATTGTACTTCTCCATTGATTGAATAATTACGTTACTTTGTGTGTTGTGCGCTAAAATCATCAATATTGCATAAGAGTTAGGATGTGTGACCATTCACCGGACATTTGAAGACTCTAAGTTATTTAGCTCACATCGCAATGCACTAATCTCTTCTCATCCAAAGGCTTTGTGAAGATATGTGCAAGTTGATCTTCTGTCGTCACGTGATTGATGGCCATGTCTCCCTTGAGCACATGGTCACGAAGGAAGTGGTGCCGAATGTCGATTTGCTTCGGCCTTGAGTGTTTCACTAGGTTGTGGGAGATCCTGACCGCACTCTTATTGTCACAGAGGAGAGGGATCGCTTCATCTAGAGAAGCTATGAGCAACATTTAGGTTTTTCTGTCATCTTTGTTTATTTTTCTTTTCATTTATTTTTGTTTCTTCGTTCTTTTGTCCATTTTCTTCAAAAGAAATTGCATTTTCTCCAGAGATTTTCATCTTTTGTCCTTTCTGGATTTCATTTAAAATTCATCACGTGTTTACATTTTTCACGCACAATGTGCATTTTTTTATACATAAGAGATATTTTTATACACATTAGTATACATTAGAGACACTTGTTTACGTGTTCAAATTCTTTTAATAAATTCATGATTAAGTTTTTTAATATATGTTTTAATGTATATTCTTTTATCCATGTTGTACATTTTTCACATACGTGAGGAACATTTAATTATATACATATAACATTTTACAAATATTTTCTTCAAATATATTTTCATGCATGTTTTACATTTCTTGCATACATTAGTAACAAATTTTATACATTTTTTGCATACATGATTTCATATCTAATTTTTTATACACCTTGTTTATTTTGTCTACACCGGGAGAATTTTTTCCATGTATGTTTCCACATAATATCACGAACATTATTACGAAGCACATGGATTTTTTATTCTTAAAACTATTTTTCAGGAGATAAAAAATTAAACTACATTACCAAATTTTGTGCACCGTGTTAAACTTTTTTCAAAATCACATTTCTAATTTAATCCAATTCCAGTTTTGAATAAAATTATTCAAAAAATTCTTGAAGTTTTAAAAGTCATGGAATATAATGACATTATCAACTTTCTAAACTTTTTAAATTTTGGATATAATATATTTTATTATGGCAATATAAATAAAAGTAGAAGCCGAAAAGGTTCCACTTTTTTTAATCATTTTGTTTTTGCTTCTGGGACTGCCCAAGTGCTGTGAGAGATACCCCAGTTTTTTTTTCATTTCAAAATTTACTTCCTTTCTTATTTTTCTTTTTTCTTTTCTGTTTCCCTTATTCTTCTTACTTAAAATAACTAAAGATTTCAAAGAACTTCCCAATTTCCAAACAGATTGGAAAATTACAAAAAAATGTGCGCATATTGAAAAAATATTCATTAAGTTGAAAAAATGTCATTTATTTTGAAAAAAATTCGCATGTAAAATAATGTTTGCGAATCCAAAACATTTTCATTGAAAAATTGTGCACGTGTTCAAAACATGTTTGGGAATTCAGAAAATGTTCATGAATTTTGAAAAGTTTCATGACTTTGGAAAGAAACATTCGCGAGTTTGTAAAAATTGTTCACCAATATCAAAAAAAAATCTTGATTACATTTTTTTCATGAATTCTGTGAATTCATAAAAAGTTCACGATTTCAAAGAAAAATTGCGAACTCAAAAACATTTAATGAATGCGATAGTCTATCAAAACAAAAAAAATGCCGCATATTTCAAAAAATATTTACAAATTTTAAAGATGGTCACAAACATGGAAGAATGTTAATTAATTCAAAAAATGTTCACGAATGCAAAATTGGCCATTAATTGAAAAATGTCCACCAATTTTAGAAAAACATTCAAGAATTTGGTAAAAGAAAAGAAAAGGCAAAAGGAAATGAGGAGAATAAAAAATAGAAACCCAAAAAGAAATAAAAAATACATTATGAGCCGGCCTATACCTAGTACATGGGGGGTGGGGAGTGTATGCGCTCGGTCGCTATCAAGCAACACACGCGCCATATAGGAACCACCATATCGCTTAAACGATGTAGAAGCTCACATCACCTCAAGGAACACCATGGTTTGCAGGCCGAGTAACATGTTTCGTCATTTCTCCACTATGTTTTGCCTTTTATCTCTCTTTTTTGTTTTCCTTTTACCCTTTCTTTTCCTTTGTTTAATATTTTCGAAAAAATATCTGAAAACACAAATATTACACAAATGCTTAGTTTGAAATAAAATGTCCAATGTAAAATAAGTATGTTTCCAGTGTTTAAAAAAATATTTGTCAAGTGTTGATAGCATCAAACAATATCTGTAAAAAATTGTTGACGAAAAATGTTTGTCATATTTTTTTTAAACATGTATGAAAAAGAATGTTCCTGATGTATACGCCAAATGTAAAGCGTGTATGACAAAAAGTAAACATTAAAACATATATGAAACAATTATTAATCATGGATTGAAATATGTTAAACATGTATAAAATAATGTTCCTGATTTATACGAAAAATGTGCAACAGATGAAAGAAACTAGATAACAAAACATGTATCTGAAAAAAATGTATTTTTATAATATTAAACGTGTGTAAGAAAATGTATCTTTAGTATATAATAAAAAACATTCAAAGAAACCGATGCAAAACAGTGAAACATAGTGAAAATGAAAGAAAATCAAGAAAAAATAAAACTGAAAGAAAATTAAAACGAAAAAGAAACTAAAATCCAAAAGAACACAGAGACTACATCGAACCAGCGACGAACGCACACGAAGAACGCTCTAGTGGAGCAGTCCAAACGTGCAGGCCCGGCTGGCGAGGGGGCCTATGATCTCCCTAAAAGCTAGATATAGAGCACTTGATGCCAAAAATTGGCATGCCAACATTTGGCAAATACCAAATATTTATTAGTGCTTGGTTTGGTTATCATATTTACTTGCGAGCGTCACAAGAAGTTGTCAATTTTTAGCAAATTTGATATTGTCAATTGTTGGCTTGCCACGTATTGGCAATGTCAAATATTGGCATCAAACCAATTATTCTTATAGCTCGCATGGGTCGCGGACGCCAGGACTACGTCTAGTGAGCTGGTTTACTTGCTGTGCACAGTAGGTTCGCTCTGCACTGGTTTTATTCAGTTTTCTTTTCTTTTGTTGTTTCTTTGGTTTTATTTGTTTCATTGCTGGTTTCCTTTGATTTTCCTTTTTCCCTTTTCATTTCACTTTGGTCTTATGTGTTTTCTCAATAGTTTTATTTTTAGGTATTTCCTTTGTTTGTTATACATTGTATTCCTTTGTTTTTTCCTTGGTTTTCTGTATTGGTTCTTGAATACACAATATGCATTTCTTGAATATATGATGTACATTTTAAGAAAATAGTTGTTTTGAAAACTTATCCTAATACCCCCTCCGTTCCAAAATATAGTGCTTCCTCGGTTTTTGCGCTTCAACTTTGACCATAAATTTAACCAACGAGATCGACTGCGGCGGGAGCAAAAATTATATCATTGAAAACTTCTTTTCAATACGAATTCACAGGTAGATATTCGCTCCCGCCACAGTCAGTCTCATTGGTTAAATTTATGGTCAACGTTGAACCTCGGGAAACGCGGGCGCGCTATATTTTGGAGTTGAAAGAGTACAACATAATTTATATTAAACTCAAACAATTTTTGCACTTTTTATAAACACTTCCGAAAATTTCACAATGGAACCAAATATATTCTAACACGCACGGTCATTTTTTACATTGCATAGAATATTTTTTAAATGTCACAAACTTTTTTTGAAACTCGTAAATATTTCCAAAACATGTCACGTATATTTGTTTAACGGCATGAAACATTTTCTATGTTAACAAACTTTATTTCTAACATTGTATACAATTTTTTCGAAAATTTCACGTACATTTTTTTGAAAGGCAGGAACATTTGTTTTACTGTCAGAAATATTTCCTTTAAAATTTCTCAACTTTTAAAACGACTCGAACAACTTGTTTATATGATGTTCACTTTTTTCAAATTCATATATTTAATTTTCTTAAATAAATTTATGTTTTTAGTTATATGCATTTAATATATAAATAAAGAGATCTTGAAAAGAGAAGTTAAAAAGAAATTCGAGTGATGTCAGCATTAGGAGGAGCCACGCCTACTGGGCCGGCCATCACTGGCGCCTTGTAGACGAGTACGCCGCCATCCACCTCGCACTAAGCAGCTTTTTTCATATACGTGGGTAGTGATGACCGGCCCAGTAGGCGTGGCTCCTCCTCATGCTTTCGGAAGGTTTCATGCGCTTTTTTCCTTTTCTGTTTTTAGAGTGTTTTCTTTATCATATTTCATTCACGTTTTCTATTTTCTATTTTCCATTATCCCATTTAATTTTTCAATACATGTTGAGATTTTTTTATAGGTTTCTAACTTTTTTGAATATAATTGGAAAACAAATTAGATACATGTTCTACATTTATGCGAATAATGTTGAACATTTTCAAATGCACATTAAGATATATTTAAGTATAGGGTGAAAAAATTATACACACCTTACGAATGTATGATGATTTTTTTAAACATAGTGAACATATTCTGAATACGCTGTCAATATTTTCGATACACATGTTGAACATTTTTGGAAATGCACGGTAAACAGTTTTTAAATATAAGCTGAACAATTTTCAAGTACATGTCCAACATTTTTTCTAAATACAGGTTGAGCATTGTTTAAATATTGTGATTTCTTTCAAAAACATGTTGAACATTTTTAAAATTAAATGTGAACATTTGCAAAGATGCAATCATTTTTCAAATACATGAAGAGAATTTTTAGTACATAATATTGTTTTTGAAATATTGGAGAATGTTTTCATATATTATAGAAAAATTAATAAGTATATTTTAAAATACACAACAAAAAATTCTTATATCCATGCACATTTTTTGCCTCCATAAATAGAAAACAAAAAGGTAAACATAAAACATGGGAGCCACACTACCCACATATATGTATGTACAATATGTTTTTTTAGACAAACTCGCAAGGCCTTTATTAACCCGTCACAATGTTTATAGGGACGAAGGAAAGGTTCCCGGGATGACCTAACCAAACATGGCGGCCACCCCCGAGAGAAAGTGCATGCTCTGCTAGTTTGTGAGCTTCAAAATTTGAGCTCCTAAATTCATGAACTATGTTACAAAAATGAAAATCTGAAGACCTGTCTATAATTTCTTTGATGACTGATCCATAAGATGCAGAAGTGCCATTCCTCACATCATCTACCACCACCTTACAATTTGATGCAACATGGATGTTCTGGACGTATAGATCTGCTGGAAGGGATAGGGCTTCCCTGATTGCCATTGCCTCAAGTGTTGCTGGGTCACTAATATGCTTGACAACAATGGCCGACGCTCCGAGAAAGGCCCCCTGCTGGTCCCTGCAAACTGCACCCACTGCTCCATGCCTTCGGCCAGTGGAAATCGCTGCATCTGCATTTAGCTTTACACATCCCTGGGTTGGAGGTAGCCAGCGTGACGGTCTTAGAACTGAAGCAATCGTTGGTCTTTGAACTCTGCAGCTAGCTTGCCATATTTCTGTCAAGTAACTTGTTACAAAACTGTTTGTTGCAAAGGGAGATTGGTAGATGTCCTCATAAACAACTTTTCTCCTTGCGCCCCAGATCGCCCAAGCCGTGACCACTAAGCGGGTAAACTCGTCTGTGTCCAGTATTTCATGCAATGCAAAGAGCCAAGCCTTCGGGTTCTCCTCCTGGAAGTGAATAAACTTCTCAACAAATTCCTCCAACGCGAGAGCCCATATACTCCTTGACATTGTGCATGACAACAATGCATGCCTCCGCGTATCTTTAGCACCACACAGCTTGCATGTATCTTCGTCAGCCATGTTCCTGTGGTTCAGAACCTCTCCGGTCAGCATCGACTGCCTCGCAAGTCGCCATACGAACATATGGAGTTTAGACGGGACCTTGATATGCCAGATAGCACTCCGCTGTTCGCTCTCCCGTGCTGAAGTACCTTCTTCATATAACCATCTCTCCCTACTCAGTTTCGTTCTCATTATCATGCGATATGCCGAGCGTACAGTGAATACACCTCGGTTCTCCTCATGACATGCCCAGAAACCAGTCACAATCCTTGTGCACAGAGGTATTTTCAAGATCTCGTCTGCATCAAAATGGGTAAACACTATCCGAACTAGGCCTTCTTTCCATTCAGCAGCGGTCGAGTCTATGAAGTCCGAGACTTTGGTTGGTGGATTAGGAACTAGTGAGGTGATTGGACGTTTGAAATTGTCTCTAGGGATCCAGTTATGCAACCATACATCAGTCTCTTCCCCATTACCAATTCCCTTGATAATTCCTTGGGCCAAGATGTCCCTTCCATCTAGAACTGCACGCCAAATCTCAGAAGGGTGCGCTCCCAAGTTGGCTTCCAAAAGTGTGCACTGTGGAAAATAAACGGCTTTCAACACTCTAGCGCTCAAAGTTGTCTCATCCACTACAAAAAAATACACTTCCGTGATGATACGTGTTTGTCACAGTAGGTCGCGTTTTCTGTCATGCATGTACATCCATGACAAATTTATGACACAATCAAGATAGTCATACCTGTGCTGTCGTAGAAGTGTTCCATGACATTGCCAAAATTATCATCACGGAAGTGTCCACTTCCATGACGATAAATCGCGCGCCACAGAAGTGCTTTCGTCAAGGGTGACCGACACGTGGCATCCACCGTAACGGAACGCTGTTAAGCTATCGGGTCGGGTTTTGGATCCGATAACCCGTTAACAGCCCCGACCAATGGGGATTTTCCACGTGTAAAATCATCATTGGCTGGAGGAAACATGTGTCGGCTCATCGTTGGGACAGATGTCATCCACTCATTGGACGGAAGGCGCCTATGATACGTCGACACGTGGCACGGCCCAACAGAGGCCCATTCCTGTGAAAAGGCTGGCCCGTTTGACTTGGTCAAAGGGTGGCGGCCCGGCCCATGGAAAGCCTGTTAACGGCCTGTTCGCATATAGCCCATTTACAGTCCGCTAACCCAAGGCCCGTTACGCCCTATCCGAATTAGGCCCAGTAGCGTCATCTGGGCCACCCAATATGATTCCAGCCCGTTTTCACTTCTGGCCCATGTATGGCCCATGACGTCTTTCGGCCCATATGAGGCCCTATGTAACTCTTGGCCTATTAACGGCCCGTGGTGAAACTGGCCCGTAATGAACAGTGTATTACTTTACACCCATTAACGGCCCGTGGTGAAACTGGCCTGTAATGAACAGTGTATCACTTTATACCCATTAACGGCCCGTTATTCCGTTGGGCCGTTTCCAGCCCATGTTATCTTTCGGCCTTCTCAGAGCCCATTTATTCTTGGGCTCATTTCCAGCATTCGTTTACTTACGACCCGTTACTGTCATTTTCTGCTTGTGGGCCAAATTCAGCCCGTGGTTACAGTCGGCCCGTTTGTGGTCCGTTAATACGTTGGGCCGCTTTCATAGCGTCATCAAATACGGCCTATTAACGATGGCCCGTTATGGTCGGCCCATGAACGGACGATTCCAACTCTAGCCCGTTTACGGCCATAATGCGGCCTGTTATTGGCCCATGTTTGGCCAATTGATCATACTGCCCGTATAAGGCCCATTGATGATACGGCCCCTAGAAGGCCCATTGTTTCTACGGCCCGTAGAAGGCCCATTGTTTCTACGGCCCGTAGAAGGCCCACTGTTTCTACGGCCCGTAGAAGGTCCACTGTTTCTACGGCCCGTAGGAGGCCAGTGTCACTACAATAAATATTAGCCCATGGTTATTGTGGCCTAGTTTTAAAAAATAGGTTATTGCAGCCACTAGCAAACCGCGGAAAAAGAACTGCAATGACTACAAGCAAACAAATAAACAAGACAACAAGGAAATAAATAAGTAAGCAACTTACGCTAGGCTATCACGGCTATCACACATATTACATCCACTGGGCATCAAAGTTCGCCACCAGTGCAAATAAACGCGCCGACAAAAGAATATACAAAACTGAGAGCACTTCAGAAGGCACTAGGCCTGGCCACATCGGGGCCCCCAAATAGCTGAAGAAGCTGAGTAGACCTCAGTTGTGTCAACGATAGATGCATCAACACTAGATTTAAGGCATGATGGTGCGCATGGCAGTCCTCTGACATCTTCATTGCATCTTTAACTTCAAGTCGGAGCTGAGCTGAAGCAAGTCTTTCCGCTTTAAGTTGAGACTGAAGAAGTCGAACTGATTGAGGCAGCAACTGCACAAAGGTTGTCTCACACCTGCTAGTGAGTAGCTTCAACTCACTGTCTTCATCAAGACAGGACCTTGGGGTCATCTCGCTATCCTCAAGATGGTTTGGCTCACTATCTTCCCTAAAGTTCTGCCTGGCGTAAGAGATACGAGTCTGAAAGAGAAACAAGGAGACACGTAACAGGTTTCACAATTATATAAGCAAATAAATGGATCTGTTCTGCATAAGGAACATGTTTTTACAACTACAATTTGAAACTAGTAGTTGTTGCAAACATCCAATTAGATGTAAACAGCAAAGCAAACAGCAGTGGAGGAAATGATGCCTATCCAAATCTATACTAGAACAAAGTTTGAAGGCTTGAGAAGGATGAACTTACATTACATGTTAACACGGGCTGGACAAAGCCCTTCTCCATGTTGATGGAAGGATAATTCAATAAATTCCCCAAAGAAAATTCTTTATAAGCGTTGCCATTATTCTACATTTTGCAAAGAGTAAATATAGATCAAATAATATTGTAAGAAACAGAGGATAATGAAGCTCAGGTGCAGACTGATGATACATAATCAAATAGCAATTAATTAAGTACAGCGTTACAAGGCAAAAGGGAGAGAGGTACTGACAAGAGCAATGCAGAGCCCATTATTGTTTTGAGATCGTATGATCCTTTGAGCAAGGAGATTCATCTGAAATTAGTTTTCATACAAGAGAGAAGGTAAGGCACAAGCAGAAATTTAGGAGTTCAAATTTTGAATTGATATCATAGGCAGTACCTGATGCTGGGCTCCCAGCAGTTCTAATAGGGGTTTGGCCACTAGAGTAGGGGTAAAGTGTGGTACAGTTGGGCCTGTGTTTTCTGTGGCTGCTGATCTATCTGATTTAACAGGTATCACTACCTTTTCCAAATACCTAGTTTGTACTCCATGAGGATCTGCACTCACCCTCTTCCTTTTGGACATCTATTACGAAAGAACAACATTTGACTGGAAAAACATAGTGTGATGACACATGGAATAGGTACAGAAAATGGATAGGTATGGCATATACTCATATATGATGCTTAAACTAAGCAGATGGTGTAACAAAGTAGAAGTAATGCAAGAGGTCAGATGCAAAATATGTGCAACCAATACAACTTTGCAAAGTTAGAGCAAGCACCTTGATGGGTGAATAAGATAGGCCATCCTCCACCATGCCAACTTTGTTAGCCAGTGGATCGTTCCGCAATATTCCTCTCGTGCGCCCATTCTCATATTCATTTTGATAATGTTCAATATCTAACATGCATGAAAACATAAAAACAAGTGAGATTTTCTTTGTAATGCAGAAGTGATTCTAATCCAATACTGCCTCCCTGTAAACCCCTTTGTGCTATCTCTGCAATTCTTTTAAAAGATGCCATGCATGCTGTAATTTGTTGTGTGCATTAATATAATGTGGCCTACTACTCAAAATATGAGAGCTCCAGAAGTGATGACACTTCGCAGATGATAGCTTCAACATATAGTAAAGAAGAACAAGTCGACCTGACCTGACAGATTCAAAATATACTAAGGGAGAACAACTCGACCTGACCAGTCGACCGCAAGAGAAGAGTATCATCTTAAAGAAGAGCAGAAGAGCAAGCAGATTGAAGATATTACAAGTCTTTCAATACAATGTCGGTTGGCCACCCATGATGAACCAGAGCGCACAGAGAAATACTATTCTTTCCGGTCTCTCCATATGTGGCTCACATGCATTTCGAAACTAAAGTAGGAACATTTAGCTAACCAATTAAACATCTCTCAGTATTACTAATATCAGCAATAATATCAGATATGAATTTGTACAACTAAGCTTGTTTAGCTCGATGGGTGGAGCAGTGCTATTACGACGCGAACCATGTAGGCTGATTGTGGTCATCATAAAATGGGGAAAACATAAGCATGATGAGTACAGTGTTGACCGTGGCAGTGGGATGGCATATCTGAAGCTGCAAACCGCGCAAGGGTAGTTAGCAACCGATGTTTGCTTTGAAATAACAACTAAGATTTGGTATGGACAAGAAAGTACGGTCAACAAGTGACAAAGAAATGCAATTATGCTATCTCTCTATATGTCACGACATGCATTTGGAAACTCAAGTGGGACCTTTAGCTAACCAATTAAATGTGTCGGTTAACTAATATCAGTATCATATCACAATCATATTTGAACAACTAAGCTTTCGAATTCTGAGTGTTGTGTTGTTTAGCTTGAAGGGTGGAGTAATGCTAGTACGACAAAAAGCACCTACGCAGATCATAGTAGAGTAGATAAAAGGGGAAAACCCTAAGCATCAAGAGAAAAATCAGGAAAGTGGAACTAGCTGGACCAGTGGGTGGCGCACATGCTTTTCGAAACGAATATAGGAACATTAGGTGACCAATTAAACGTTCTCTGTTTTAGTGATATGAGCATCATATCAGATTCGTATTTCAACACGTAAGCTTTGGGTTGAGGTCTTGAGGAGCAGTGCTAGCACGCCACGAAGCACCTACGATGA
The DNA here is from genome assembly GCF_002575655.3 of Aegilops tauschii subsp. strangulata. Lineage (NCBI taxonomy): Eukaryota > Viridiplantae > Streptophyta > Magnoliopsida > Poales > Poaceae > Aegilops > Aegilops tauschii. Next base: position 317,433,934 of record NC_053039.3, read on the forward strand.
TGGTAGTGAATATAAAGGGGGGAAACCATAAGCTTTACGAGTATAGTGCCCGTGCCATGGCAGATCTGAAGGTGCAAACCGGACAAAGCTACTTCGCAACCAATGTTTGCTTTCAACTAGCCACTACGATTTGGTACGGACAAGAAAAGTATAGTAAACAAATTACGATCTATTTTCCGGGTGAGATCAATAACTTAAGCACATATGGAAGAGTACCACCTCTCTTGCAACACCGTGTAGGCCTATGCTGATACGTTGAGGGTGCCGCGGGTGCGATGGCTGTCGGCGGCGGGGAAGAAGACTTTAGACGGCAGACGGCCGGGTCGGGGGATATATCCTGTTGCCGTGGACGAGGCAGTCGTAGGAGCGGCAACGGCAAGGTGGACGACGGCGCCGATGAAGCGAGAGGAGGCGATGAAAGGATCCTGGTCCAGCGCCGTGGATGAGAGACGCCCATCTCTTGTAGTGGACGACGGGGTAGGGGTAGCGGCTCCGGCAAGGTGGAGGATGGGGTGGTGGATGGAGGAGGCTGGCCGCAGTGCGGAGGTTGTCGTGCCACCGCCGGTGTATGAATGGGGAAATGGAGGGGGGGATCTCAAACTTTGGGACGCGCTTCTCTGAAATGGGGGAAAGTTACGAACTTATCCCCCGTTTAAAATTCGCATCTCCCAAATATTTGTCGGTAACTATTTCGGGCGAGGAGAGGGTGTTTTGCCGCCCACGGTTGGCGCCCACGGTGTATGAACGGGCCTAACAGGTAGGGCGGTTGTGTCACGTCTGATGGAAGTTACACATCTGCCCCTATTTAAAATATTAGCCTACATCGATTTCAGACGAGGAGAGTTTGTTTTGCCGCCCACCGTGTATGAATGGGGAAATGGAGGAAGAGACACATGTCTTTTGGACGAGCTTGAATGAAATGTGTTTTGCCGCCCACGTTTGGCGCCCACCGTGTCTGAATGGGCTCAGAGGCCGTCGTGTCACGTCTGATTGAAGTTACTAGTCTACCCCTATCGACAGCAGTGTAAATCCGGTCGATAAGGATGTCAAGTGTCAGGGGTAGACAGTAATTTCCATCTCGCAAACACTTGCTTCGGGCAGCCCACAAATTATAGTGGGTGTTTAGCCGCTTCGTTCAAAACTTGGGAGAATTAGCATTCACATTTGCCCTGGGACCTGGCAAACTAAATTCAAATCCAATTTGTATTCAATTACGAATATCCACAGATAAGTATATGTTTTGTTATTTATTTCTTCAAAACCATAACAAAGATTTATTCCACCTTGATATATGATTATGATTTAGAAATGTCGCGCTCTTCGAATTCAGTAGGTTGGATACACTCTGAGTCAAACAGTTATTTCATCCAATACAATATGCTCACACGAAAAATAGTTCACCTTATGTCAATCATACAAGTACTGAGGATTACCTCGCCTAAAAAATTCGGATCATTACAACACATGGACAACATAGGGGGTCTTGCAACATAATCCATTCAGAGACATGACACAACATGCAAGTACAATAATCTAATGACAATTTCAACTGGTATCTAAAGAAGAACCGGGATTACCTTGGGCTTCAGATAGCAGAAACAGCAGGACCTCCTCCGTCTTCAAATGCAACATTCTTACTTCCTCCAATTCTTGGGTTGCTTGCATAATGCGTGCCGCTAATTCCGTAATTTCCAGCCTCAAGATAAAGATTACCTCATTCATGGCAGCCACACCATCTCTTTCTGCCTCTAGTAGAGCCTCAAGCAGTATAATATCTGTGCTCAGACTGCTCTCCGGCGGTGTTGCCTCTGAACTGCTACCATCTGGTAACATGGATGGCGCACTGCTTCCACAAATAGATTCTGGGGTTGTACATTGTGTCCTAGTGTGAATGGCATCCTGAAAGGTTTCTGCTGGACATCAGTAAGAGATAGTTATCGTATGATCCAGGCAGTAAGCTTACATGGTAAACGACGGACGAATTATTGCCGAGCATGGCAAACTATATTTAAATGGTTCGAAGCAGCATTAGCCGAAAAGAAATTAAAATGGTAAGATGAAACTAGGGATGTAAGTGGCAAATAAACGACATCTGCCAGTCCCATCTAGTTAGTTTTTGCTACCTCCCTAGTTCATTTTCCTCAAAAAACAAAAACTCTTTTGAACTATCATACCACTAGTGGACTTTAATCGGGATTAAACGGGACCCAGTTGACATCCCTAGTTGAAAGGGAGTGTACAACCGCTATATTTAAGTTGCCAAGGCATCTAAGCAGTTGAAATAATCTGAGAAAGCACTTAACAGTGTGGCCTCATATAAACTACGAAGACAGTCTTGTGATGAAGTTGAGAGGAAAAGTTAAGGATTCAAATGAAATAGGCATGCATTTCTTTACGATAGTGCAGCAGGCACTGCTGACATATTGGCCAACTCAGGTATAGCGTAACAACAAATAAGCATTCGAATCAAGCAATACATCAAAGCAGACAACTGAACTATTTGTAATTCGGTAGGATTACACGTTGAGGGCACAAGCCAAGAAAGCAGCCCACTCGCATTACATTTCACATGTACTAAAACACACTGGCTTACCATATGTTGCTGTGAAGCCTAGCTGCTGTTGCAATGTTCTTTGAAGATATCGTCAGCATCCCGTGGTTGCAAATCTAGTTGTTGTAGTTTATTCTGCACCATCTATTTAGGTAAAATTAATTTTAATCGCATGCACTGGTCTGAATTGATCATCAATGGTTCATCTAAACTAATGAAAGAAGGGTGTGTGCATACACGACAATATATCTGCTTCCCTCTATTTTTATGCTTGTTCGAGGTGCCAGCCCCAAAAGAACAAATATTTTGCTTGATGGGGTTGGCAACTCCATAATTAATAGAAGCATCAAATTAGTCATGCAACTTGGGAAGATCAAGAACACACAAAGAAGTAATGAACAGAGGCTCGGAGCAGTGATGTAATAGCTAGCATCAGAAAATGTAGGGTAAAACGAACAAAAAGCAGCGGAACCACATGCTAGTTTGCTGATGTGTAATTAAGCATAGAGAACATTAAGCAGTCTGATGGAACCAACAGGTGGCATCAGAACAAAACTAAAGCATATTAACTATATGTGCACTGGTATGTAATTTAGCACATGTAACGTGTTCACTGCCAGAAGTATGGCCCTACAGGTGCAAGCAGAATAACGCGTCTCATGAAAAACTGAATGATGCCCTGAAGAAATTCAAAGTTGCGGTGCTTATGCTAGGAAAGTGAATGTAGGCGCCGACCGTTGGATAATAGTACCTGATTCTCGGCGGCGTATGGGTATCATTGTCATACTTGATAGCTAAGGATCGTCGATGGTGCTCGTGTTGCGGTTGAGTTTGGGCCGGCTGTCGCCGTCGCTGAAGCGGCTCCGGTGCTACGGTTGCGGCGCCTGTCGACATACAAGAAAGCTCATCTGTGGTAAGTGAACAGTTGCACGATAAAGAGAAAAACCGAAGGAGTACAAATCGAAATAACCTGATGAGGCTGCGGCGTCGGTAAAGCAGGGCCGGTGGAGTTGAATATGGCGTCCGTGGAGCGGGTCCGGTGCAGTGGACGAAGGCTTCGGCGGGCGCGTTGTACAGTGCTTTCGGTGAGGCGGATCTGTTGCGGCGGACGAGGGCTTGTACGAAGGGCCAACGAAGGGGCGGACGAGGGAGTCAGTGAAGGGCCTACGCTATGGTGGACGAGGGCGCCGGTTGAGCAGATCTGGTGCGGTGGACCATGATGGCGGTCAAGGAGATCTGGAGCGGTGGACAAGCCAGTCGCTGAAGCGGCTCCGGTGAAGTGGTGAGTTGGCAGTTGGGGGTTCCAAGGTGCGGAAGGTAGATCCGGTGGGGTGTGAGGTCCACCGCTGCGGCGGAGGACTAGATTCGGCGGCTTGCCGTGGTTGGGGGGTTGGGGAGGGGAAGGGGAGGGGCTCTGGGGAAGAATGTTGGGGGCAAAGAGGGGAAAACAATGGAGTTACCAAAGCAGCCCTTTTCCGTTCATGTGGCAGAGGTAAAACAGGAATATCGCAGGGCTAAACTTTCGGGCGCGTGATATTTCGATGTGAGCGGGAAGTTTGAAGGCTTTTGGCGCCTAAAATTATAAGTATTCTGCTCTCGTACGGCCGACTATGATATCATGGCCGACAATTTGTTTGTTTTGTACGCAAAAGAAATGTGCAAGTTTTGAAAATCAATGTCTCCAACTCGAAACTTAGATTGTCCATTCAATTCAAATATGGATCATTGAGCTACTACAAGCAAATACCATCATACGGTCCAATTCAAATGAAATTCCAAATGTGTTTATCCTAAATATGATGACAAAAGCAAAAATGTGTATGTGTATGAATAAAGTGGATGATTATAAAGTTTGAACATGCCCGTATGTGTATATCTCTAGGTTTGATATATGAATTTGAAATCACGAAATCCCGGCTTAAAAAATGTACCTCCGTTTAAATGAATTACAAAAGCTAATGATGGAGTCGAATTCCAAAATTCCAATCTTAGGTTTGTAATTCTGGTACATCAAGGTATATCACGCATGTTCAAAAGTATCGTTATCTCATAGTACAAACTGTGAAACAAATTGATCAACCATGAGTGCACAATATCTCAATTACGCTAAAGTCCCTCAAATATAGACACCTCACTCTTTATCTGAATTCAACCCCCCCCCCCCGCACCACACACACACACATAGAGAAGTCGTTCTCTCCCCCAAACACCAACACACGAGCACATTAACACCCCTCTCTCTTGTAAAGTCCGGACCCCAACATAGGTCTCTATCACTTTGTCTCTCGGGCATGCACACATCTCTTCCCTCACTCTCTAGGTCTCCCGCTATCTCTCTTACCCAAGCACACGCACTATGTAGAGTGTATATTTCCCATACACACAAAACGTCGCCCCCAAACGTCTATCTCCCTAGATATGTGGTTCTCGCGCACTCACCTCACACACCACCCCCACTGCAAACAAGCACACTTTGTCTCCTTGTGCACCACTCTCCTCTTTCTATCTCTCCCACATGCGGACCCGCCCTAGCTCCTTCCATGTATACATATATGTCGTGACTCTTTGCATAGCTCCCTAATGTATAATCGTTCTCGATTTCGCACATTGTTCTCTACACCATCTATTCTAGATCTCTCATGAAGTCCCTATCACACGCACGATGACTCGCTTCCCTTGCGTCTCCATTCATAGGCCAATTTCGGACAACATCAACATTGTCTCCCTATCTATACGCCATTTATTGACACAAACGACCCCTCTCGCCTCTCTCTTCCTCTCTCTCTCTCTCTCTCTCTCTCTCTCCGTCTCTAGCTCTCTCTTTCTCTCGCTCTCACACCCCTCTCCCACACACACACTCGATGTCTCTTCCAAATAGTCTGCTCCCCCCGCCCGCACCCGTGCTATCTCGCTACTACACATGTCACACCATTCCCCCTTCCCTTATACTAGGTTTACATCATCAGTGGTCTCTCTACTCCACATACACTCTCTCCCTCTCACACACAAACGCGTGCACAAACACACACAGACACACACAAACACCCATTTATCTGGATCCTCATCTCTCCTCATGTCTGCATGTGTATCTCACACACTCACTCTCTAATTATGTATATGTGTCTCCACGTTACACAACACAAAGCCCCATGTACATGTCTCTCTCTATCCTCCACACACATAGACACAAAGAATCTGTTATCATTGCCTCAGTCTCTAACATATCACACACGCACTCTCTCTCTCTCTCTCTCTCTCTCTCTCTCTCGCAAACACGCTCAACAAGGGTTTCCCCGTGAATAACTTACCGTCTATTCATCAGCAGTCGTGGCAGTACGGCGAACACGAGACGTGAAAAAGAATAAATCTACACGTGATTAGACCACCTAGTATGACTACTAGGACTAGAGCAAGCCAAAAAGCATGCCGCCGTCACCCCCTCCTTGCCGGCGACGGGAAAATCTTTGTTTTACACAGTCGAGAAGTCATTGTGCTAAGGCCCCACATGCCGAGGCGTTGAATAGAATGTAGATGCTAGTTTATGGAAGCAAGTATCGATAATACGTTTGTATCTCCATACTTATATTTCTTCTCTTATAAAAAAAACCGAGTTGGTGATGATGGTACGTGTGCCATCTTGCAATATAGACCGTCCGATCTATATCTGACGGATGGAAATTAAACTAAAAGATACCCGCACCCCTCTCCACATTTGCAGACAAGGCCTTCCCTCGTTCATCCTTATCTCCAACAAACCTCATTGTTGAGCAATTAAGAAAGGAAGCCTCTGAAACAAACTGGCCTGGTGGCCGCTGCCGGCATCGTCAATCCCCATGCCTCCGCTCAGTCCGACCACCAACCACCACCACACCCCACTCCTCTTCACCTTATCTCATATTTCTCGAGATATCATTAGTTTTTACACATGGGATTACTCCCGCAAGGGTCAATCACAACAAGTGTTTTATAAAAAAATGCATCTTGATGTTCCGTGCAATGCACGGATCTTGCTAGTACTCCTACACAAGACTAAGTTGGTGATGCTGGTGTGTCTGCCATCCGTCGTTTCTAACCATTAGATCTACATCTAACGATTGTGAGGTAAGTTGTTGCCTTTTCTCACCAACATCCCACTTGTCTACCAATTTGCAGAAAAACCCATAATTAGTATCTTAAAACCAACCACATCCCTCCCTGACCTCACCAAAACAGCCCAAGGAATATATTCTAATTGAAACATAATATATCTCTAGTGACATATGTATATCAAAATTAGAGTGTTTTGTACCAAGTTTGTGAATAAGTATTATTCTAATTATGATTGCAACGGACATGAACATTGCTAGTATTTCCAACCATGCATTTTTTCCTAGTATTCCATAGTTTCGAGTTTCCCATCAAGATATTAGTCACTCATGGTTGATATTTACTTTCAATCATGTACACATATGCACTATGTAACTAGCCTTGCTTATTGGCTTCCAAAGCTTAACTTTCACTCCTACTTACAATATGTAGAGTATTTAACAAAAAAACTACCACTTTCAACCAGCCCTAGGAAGAATCTATTGTACAAAAAATAGCAAAAACATACCCAAAATTTCTTAATCCACACCAAAAACTACCTAGTACTCCTACCGATTAGGTTCGTTTAAACCCATTTATGACAGGGTTGGCCCACACGTCCGTGCTGAGAGGCAGCTTAAACCAACACATTTTGTTTGACCGTTGACACGAGGGACCCACATCTGACCTTCTATCCTGTTATTCCCCCTCAAATCATTATTTTTCCTGAACTTTACTTCAAACAGTACTGATGCGTGTTCGTCGGTGGCGCCGGTGATGAGCGAGTTGGCCGCCGCTCCGCCGGACGGGCTGGACGCCGCGCTGGCCTCCGCACGGGTTGGCAGGCTGGCCCGAGCGTGACTCACGAGCGAGCAAGCCGCCGCGCTGGCCTTCGCTCGAGCCAGATGGCTGGCCTTAGCGCGGCGCGCGCGAGCAAGCCGCCGCATTGCCGTGCCAATCTAGCTGGCAAACCTTGCAGACAAGCAGCTGGACGGAGCTATCTTGGCGAGCTAGCGGCCGCGAGTGCCGGACGGAGCTGGCATCCGGGCTGCCGCAACATGGGCTCCGCACCGCCGGCGGTTTTGACCTCGCCTTCTGCCGGCGGCGGTAGCTGCGTCCCATGGCCGAGGATGACTAGGTGGACGGGCCGGAGGTAGGAGGTCACTCGAGGATTTTTGTTGGTAAGAGCATGTACAATGGTTGATAAGGTAGTCTTATCTTAAGTCTGCCACGTATGCAAGTGGTAGTAGTTTCTTGGCATTTTAGTGGTTTCTTGCATTATTAGAGCAAGTACAATAGAGCTGAGTCAGCGGGCTATAAGAAATAAACTAGTATATTTCTGCTTAGTTGGAGGAAAGAGAAGAGAGAAGGTAAGCGGGCTCTTCGTGAAGAGCCAGCTCTAGCACGTGCTCCTAGGCACTTTGTGAGAATGAGAAGTGGGCCACATAATAAAAAAGTAGTACACTCTTTTGATCTATTATTGTACATGTTGGCTATAAGATGGGCTGTAGATGACATGGCACTGGCTTATAGCCAGCAGCTGGCTATACTATTAACCATTAGGGGTTTCTTGTAAGGAACAATGTACGTACTACTAGCGATAAAAGGCGATTCTAGGTTGCGTTGTACTCCAACGAGTACTACTAGTGGTCGCGGGAGTGTATACCTCGTTTTGTGGGTTCGATCCCGGCCGAACGCACGGCGGCTTTTTTTTAAAATAGTACTACTACACTTTGCTGTGAGCCAATATTTTACACGGGTAGTTTGAGTTTTGAAGTCAAACGGACATGCGGCCCCACAATCTGGGTGCACTGGATAGCCTAGCCACGTGAACGGGTTTTCCTTCCCAGCATCCCGTGGCTCACGTGCTCGCCCTAGCCGCACCTCGCTTGCAGCTTCCAGCTAGTAGCATATTTAAACTAGCGCCTCCCAATTAAGCCCGAGGAGCCGGAAAAGCCTGGCGGGGCATTGGGAATTGTGCAATATGGCTCTGTACGTAAAGTGCTCTACTACTACTCTGTAGCTTGTGGCGTTGCACACATGGACTTCACTCCATTATCGGCTCTACTATAAAAGAAATTCCTCTTGACGTGTTTTTTTTTAAACGGAGGCAAAAGCTTTGCTTCATCTCATTCATAAAGAAGGAACTACTAACAAAGTTCGACGAGATCCATTACACCTCCACAAACGGAAGAGAAAAGCCTAGTCTCGCTGTATCAAATAACTCAAATGTTCTGCCCCTGCAGTAACCGTCGCTGATAAACAGGCTGCTAGTGTGTGCGTGAGAGGAGCGGCTGAGTAGGCCAGCTACGTGAGAGGAGCGGCTGAATAGAGCACCGAGAGTACCCACTAGGCCACTACGCAGGTGTACTTCCCCTGCATTGATAGTACAGCGATGGTTCTAGAGAACAGCAGTACCCTCCACTTCCAACTGTAGCTCCTTGGCCCTGAGATTCAAGAGTTCAAAACTGGTGCACTATACTATACTAGACTAGAAGTACAGTACATCGCACTACTAGTTGAGAAAAGTAGTACTAGTACTGCTACAATACGAGTACGTACTCCTCCGTCACATAATGTAAGACGTTTTTTGACACTAGTTGACGTGTACAAAAAATGGCAAAAACAGACCCAAAATTTCTTAATCCACGCCAAAAACTACTACCTAGTGCCAAAAATTTCTTACTAGTGCTATTATTTATAGTATAATGCAATCCCATAACGTTCCATAATACTAGTACTAGTAGTAAATAATAGCCTCACCCCTTCGCTGAGGAACGATCTACAGTTGGAAGGGACGAGGCCCTGCGGTTACTACGCTCTTATCTCCTCCTCGCCAGTTCCCCTCCCCCAAAGAGAAGGCAGTTCGTCGTTGCACCCATGGATTCGCCAGGCGGTTCTCCTCCTCGTCGGGGCTGGGAGACCTTGGACGACGATCCTCTGGGAGAAATCGCACGCCGCTCCGACGTCCTCACCGCCGCAAGACTCGGTGCTTCCTGCACCAACTTTTTCAAGACGCTGCTTAAACAGGCTTGGGAAAAGGCCATGCTTGTTGGTCTTCCATGCGTCCTCGAGGAGAAGATTCTTCTATGGGACAATCCTTCGAACAGTCCATCGCTGCCTGGCCATGGTTGCACGTTGACTCCGCTAGAGTTGCCGACGTTGAGAGGTAGTCGGATTTTGTCCGATGAGCAGGTCAGTAATGGAGTTTGATCATGTAGTACTTAGTTATTCCATTTCCATCCCGTAATTTCTCCGCTGCCCACCGTCTTTTATATAGGTCTGGGTCGGTGCCAACGAAGATTGGCTTGCATACCTCTGGCCGGATACCACCATCATTTTGCACAACATCCACAGCAGTGCGGCCGTTCCGGTAGACCCCTTCTCCATCATTGGGATCGGCCTTCCGGACTGGCTGGGCTTGAATAAGTATGATGATGCCTACATTAGATTGAAGAAGATAGGAATTGCGGACCCACCGACAAAGCGACGCGGCTACGACGATTACTATCTCATCGCGGTGTTCGACATAAGGATTGCCATCAATGCAAGAGGCAGTAACGGCAAAGGCTGGCGCATGTTGGCGGCGGCAGATTTGTACCCCTACACGTTCGAAGACGCTGTGCGCCATCTAGGCCGCATCTTCGCAGTGACAAGCCAGGGGACTTGTTTCATCTGGTTGCCATCCTACGGTACGGGAGATTACAAACGGAATGCACAAACCATCATTTGCATCCCTAACGGTACTCCATTATTTTGCAGGGACCAGTCATCCCCCGATCAAAATAAGATCGCCGATCCTGGATGTGCATTTGCATCTGCGATTCGGTCTAACCTAGAACCTTGTAGCTGACTTTGGCATATTGGGATCAACTATCTTAGCAGTCGTTACCCATGGTACCACTGATGTGCAACATGGTCACACAATCTACCACGATCGGACCGTCACCATCTACCCAGGTATTCCATTTTTTAACCCTCTCGCCTTCTTTTTCATTGTTGTACTAGTAGTATACTTTGTAGTACTAGTAGGAGTACTTTTTACCTTGGAGGACGCGTATAGCTAGTTAGGCCCTTGAAGACTTGAACCCACTAGCTGCCACCATTTTTGTTTTTCCATGTCTTACTATCTCATCCATGTAGCCAAGAGTGGCTATATATAATAAGCCGGTTATTTTACTTCCTCTATACCGGAGTAGTACTATTTGCTGCACAGTATTACTGACCGCCATATTTGAGCACAACATTATTATGCATGGACCTTGACTATGTACGTCACCATGTGTCCAGATCTGGGATGCCGCGTGTACCAGATGAATGGCGCCGAGTTCGACCCCCGTGATGCTACGTGGGTGCCGAGGAACACTCTTGGAGAGTACTCGCTTTTCATTGGGGACAGCTACCCCATTGTGAAGCGGATGCCACCTTCCGTGCACGACACGGAAGGCCTGCCGTTCATGAAGCATGGTTGTGTCTTCAGTGCGCACCGCCGGATGAACGTCATGCTGGGACACGCTATCCCTGATTTATGCCGCTTCAGCTTGGACGAGTCTCCATCGTGTGGAACCGGACTAGAAAGCTGCGACAATGATTCCCATTGCCCACCGCTATGGATCGTGCCATCCATGAAGAACACCTGGGACTGGAACCTGGAGGAGGACATGTAGCCCATCTATAACGTGTAAGTGGAGTACGGTAATTGTGAACGGTAGCGCTGTGAATATATGTAGACTAGTCATGCACAAATTTATCACATGAATTGGAGATGAACTTGTGTGGCATACTGGCATTTGTCCTTTAGAATTTATTACTAGTAAATGTGTTATCTGTACGTGCAACTTGTGTGGTTGTTGCACGGGCTCCAACACGCTCTTTGAGAAAAAAGGTGGCACAGCTTTGGATATACGTGACGTGGCGGCATCATACAGTAGCATCGTTCGATATAGTTTTAGTACACTCCTACTAGGACGACAACTCCTATAAAACCTTGCGCTTGGCTCTTTGCCTCTTCGGGAGGTTCAACAGTTCGTACTCGTGTGAACCTTGCACTTGGCTCTTCACCTCTTCGGAAGGTCCAACAATGATGATACTACAGTACAATATGCTTCTGGCAATCTGACACCGACTGAACTGTTGCACGTCCACCGCGAGGGCGAGGGCGAGGGAGAGGGAGAGGGCGCTGTAGTCAAAACCCTCTCCTCGTCCTGCGAACCATCGCGCGCGTGGGCGAGGGAGAGGCGTAGTAAGCAAGCTTCTCCTCGTTCGGCGAGTTGACGGGACACATCAAAGCAGTACTAGTACTAGTAGTAGTAGTCCATACTGCGTCCTTTCCGATTAATATGGCTTAATTTGAAACGAGAAAATACACTGGCGGTCAACGTATGTAACAATACGCTCTTTACGGTCACTACATATAGTTTTGCGGCGATTATACGATCACTAGCTCATCGTAGAGCACTGTATTGCACCCTACTGACCGGCCACATAGTCGACGTGGCACTTTGTTGACTGGTTAAATTGTCACCTGGTTTCTGGGTCCCACCTGTAAGTTGGCAGAGCAAAGAAATCAGTTAAACAAAACTTTACACGAGTCCAACCCTTGCGCACGAACCGCCCTGGCTGTGTATGTGAGTGCATGCACGTGTCCTCCCTCGGTCTTCCAACAAAGAGTGTACATCGGCTATAAAACAAAGAGTGTAGTACATGATATACATCTACACTTCCAATGCATTTAGCCTTTAATCTAAATTGATATTGATTGACTAATGCACCAACTTGTGCTGTAGGTATAGGCTACATGTCTATCCTTAATTACAGCATGCAACGGCCTTCATTTAATCTTCTTATCTCAATGGTCGCATGCACACATAAGTCTGCTACTTTTGGGCGTTAATTATGCCCTGGTCAATGTGTAAATCTCTAAATGTACAGTCTTTCACGGACGTAGGGAGTAGGTTGAGCACTTGAGCGTGAGCGTGTGTGTTGCGTCGTGTGCTGTGTGCCGCATGGGTGCGTGAGTGTTGCGTGTGTCCATGTGTACGTGTGAGTGTTGCATGTTGCATGCATGCATGCATGCATGCATGCATGCATGGGGCTTACTCCCTCCCATTGACATGTTCATATTCAAGCTTCCTCTGTTCCCTCCATGTGGTGATACTCCCTCTGTTCCCAAATAGTATGGAGTAAAAGCCTCCCTCTGTTCCCAAATACGGAGTATTTGTCTTTCTACAGATTTCAACAAGTGACTAGGTACGGAGCAAAATGAGTGAAGTGAGCGTAGAGGCATAGGGATACTGTAGAAAGGAAGTCCTCGCGATCCATTATTCCCCATTTCGGTCAGAGAGAACTATTCAACTAGTCTTCGCAGTGAAGTGACAATACACGCTGCAGCAGATGGGACACGTAATTAATAAGCTGAACCAGCGTGTTGGTGTTACTAAATCAGCCTTACCCAGTACTGCCATCATGTTTGCCAGTAGAGCACGCTTCCGCAAATACGCCTACGCACCTCTGTCCTCCATTAACTGACATATGGGCTCTGTTGTGGTAGACCCACATGTCATCGGTGTAACTATTTACACTCCAAAGGACGGTATATCCTGGTAGTAGTACTAGTAGAATTGAGATTGAATGCACTTTCTTCCCCGTCTTCCACTCTTCTTCCTCCTCTCTTCTTCTTCCGACTCTCTTCCCCATCGTCAGCCGCACACCATTTACCCCCGCTCACTGCTCGCCCGCCCGCGCCATCTTCCTTGGTAGCTCGCGCGTACCATATCCCCCCGCTCACTGCTCGGCCACACGAGGAGAAGCTTCTTCGCTCCGCCCGCCCGAATGCACTTCCCCGCTGGCTCGCAGGCACCGAAAACCCCAATGGCAGAACCGACTGACACGCAGAGCCGCGATTGGAATTCCCTCCCCGATGTTCTCTTGGAGCAGATCTGTAGTCGTATGGACCTACTCAGCACCGTCCGTCTGGCCGCATGCTCGGTGTCTTTGTACCGTCTACTCGTCTGCAACCGGCCGGCTATTTTCAAGACACCCTGCTTGCTAATGCCCAACCCTCGTAGGTGGGCCAGACACCGACTTGATGATCCTACGGAGGTTGTCGTGGTTCCCCTCGACATGCTACCACTACCCGTCCACCTGTCCTTCATGCGCGGCCACTATTGGGCGGGCATGAAGGCCAACTGGATCGTCCTCATCCACCACACCGGTAGTCCGTGGCGTCTCGTGGATATCTACACCCAGCGAGAGATCACCCTTCCATCGTTGGATACCGCCGCCATCGAGCCTCGCGGCCCGCCGGACACTCCTGCCTGCTACGCACGAGACGCGTCAAGCTTTTGGCTCGACCTCTGTTTGCAGAAAGTTGTAATCTGCGAAGTGCCCACACCATCAGAAGACTACATGGATTACAAGCTCATTGCCTTCTTCAACATAGGATTAGTCTATCTGGAATCCGGTCGCCATACATGGTTATGGCTCATCATCAATCCTGTTGAGGCAACATTTATTTCTGATGCTATAGTGCACGATGGCATCATTTACGCGGTTGATGCATAGATTGGCTGCCTATACTGGTGGAATCTATCGTCGTGTAATTGTTCTATCTCATCTCATATTTAGCTTATGAATACGACTCCCTATTCATTTGTTACAAATTTAGAATGCATAGCATGTCTATAACCACATCATTGCTATATGTTCCTCTCATTTCCTAGATTTTTATGACCACACATGTCATTGTTAGAGTTGATATGAGAACAAATGATTGTTAGAATACATATTATGAGCATAACATCATGATTGCTATATGTTACTCTCGTTTACCAGATTTTTATAACAACGCATGTTATTGCTTAGAGTTGATATGAGAACAGTAGTAATAAGTGCTATGGTAGAATATGATTAGGCGCTGTCATAGCTGTTTTCCTCTCATTGTTACATGATGTTTGAACCATGAAATATTGCTAGAATATGAAAGCCATTGGCTTATTTTTTTAACTTGGGGTATGATTATGACCACGACATTGCAATTCTCTTTGTCTATGATATGTGTCACTGTTATAATAATATTAATTCCACACATACTCTGAACATAATTGTTTATTTTTGTCCTTTTGGTCTCCAATTTGAATTGTTGCAGCAGACGCAAATGTGCTGGCCTTCATGATTCCAGGACCTGGAATCATACCAGCCGATGGGTGGTGGTTTATCGCTCGTTCAGCTGACGACGGTCATTTGATGCTCATTCGCACGTACCAAATTGACCAAACCATTACATCAAACCACATGCAGTACAATGCGTGGGGCGTTCGTGACATTGATGGCTATGGCTGCTTCGTGTTCGAGAAACATCCCAGCTCTGTTGGGCCAGGCGTATTCAACTGGAGGCGGGTTTACAGCCTCGGCAATCACTCCTTGTTCCTCGGGCTCAATTATCCGATCATCCAACCAATCATCGATCATATCACCGGCGATGATTACTGTGCTATGCAACTTCCATTCGCGAGGGGGGCTGTGTTTACACATCATACCATGGGTTTCATGAATCACCATATCCAGAGATTCGTCGACACAGCTTGTTGCCAGATAATCTTCAGTGTGTGAAAGGCATCAAGCTTCCATGCGATGGATGGCTTTTGCAAACCCGACATGCGGCGATGTGGTTCATACCAACAACAAATATGCACAACTTGATTCGTGCTGATATCTAGACTGAGCCATGTATTCTGCTGCTGTAGCACGACCCTCTTTTGTTGGATATTATGTACTATTGTTAGTTTGAAGCACTCCTCTGGTTTGAAGGATAGATACCTTCCTGGGATCAAGTGAATCCTAACTCACCTGCGTAGGATGTACTGATAATGATGATGGAGATGCTGTGCAGAAGCCATATATATATATATATATCAGTTAGGCTTCAAGTGCGTACTTGTTAGTTAAACCTATGTATAAATTGTGACACTAAATATGACTAGTAAGTAGTACAGTAGCAGTACTAGTATACGTCGGTCAAATTATTCATCATGTCCACACATTGAATTGACGTGACAACACGCTGCGCGTGAGGTGACACAAGAATCCTGGCGGCGTGTTTGGGTATTCTGGACTTCAGATTTGGAGTACCACTTATCTGTCGAAATCTTTCATCATTCACTTAAAACAGTCGATTGATCATACATTGAGTACCATATAACTGGAATTACCGATGCAAGTCGAAGAAGGATTGGCCGGTGCTGCCGGCTGGCGTCAAGTTCGATCCCACGGATCAGGAGCTGATCGAGCACCTTGAGGCCAAAGTGAGTGCTGACAGCGTGAGATTTCAGTCTCTCATCGATTTGTTCATACCAACCATTGACAGCGAGCACGGCATATGCTACACCCAACCTGAGAAATTTCCAGGTAAGACACCGATCGGCTGTCTACTTGCACACACATATTCCTTTGTTTATAGCTCTATTTTTCTTTTTAGACGCAGACCTGGTGAAGCAATTACAATTTGACAGTTAATAAAAAGTGAAACAAGTGACTGCAACATGCCAAAGATGTTATGAAAATGCCAACCAGGTACACTAAAACCTGTATTCCACAATACTGCAGGTATCACACTGAGTGGCCTAAGGAAGCATTTCTTCTAGCGCAATTCCAGGGCGTTCAAAAGGGGCACGTGGACGCGTCACAAGATACAGTCGGAGTGCGGCATGCACGCGATGTGGCACAAGACCGGCAATACCTTGCCGGTGATGGTCAACGGCCGGAAAGACGGGCAGCAAAAAAGGTTCTGGTGCTGCACACCAACAAGAACTTCGACCAGCAGAGGACCAACTGGGTGATGCACCAGTACCACCTCGGGGACCTGGAGCAAGAGAAGGAGCAGGAGCTGGTCCTCTGCAAGATTTTCTACCAGACAAACACTAGGGCCAGGAGTAAAAAGATTATAAGTTAGTTTGGTATTGGTAGTTGTACTAACTTGTCGTCCGCAAGTTGGTCTTGTTGTTAACGATCTTTTGGTATGAACTTGCATTTGCTTCCAACCATCATGCCAAGGGTCGACGTGGATATAAAGCTGAATCATTTGTTTCGAAACAAATTTTCAGGCACCTGATTTTTATTTGATGGGTAGCATAAGCACCCGCCGTTCGAATTCCCAGTTCTCCAATTTTTTCTAAACAAGTGCATGCACTTATTATCACGATAAAAAAACAATATCCATGATGCATCCCAGTTATCAGTCCGTACTTGCAGAATTCTCTCGTTTATTGAGCATGTATATTGTTTTTTCAGGTCGAGCAAGTTTCAACTAGGCTGTAGACTGCCCAGGGTTGGTTTTGTTTTTAACAGGCCCAGCCCATGACGACAACGGGGCACAAAGATCCAGCAGGTATCTACTGGCCTCTGGCTTGCCAGCGTTAGTTATATTTTGTCTTACAACATCCGCAGGCAGTTTTTTTACTGAATCAAACACACAGCCCAGTTCTATTTTCCTCTTGAAACGCATGTCCTACATCCGTTTTCTAATCTCTACCAATAGTTTTACTAGTTCATATACACGTATCATTATATTGAACACACATAAATTCCCTTTTCATATTTACATCCTTATTTTTGTTGTTTTTTCCCACCCAGCGCTGATTTTTTTACCACTGGTTTTCCCTTAAACCAACTCAATTGTCCCACGTCTTATTTGCTTACAAAAACAAAACGATTTTTTTGGCAAATCAATAAGTTCTTAAAAAAATGTTTATCATTTCGGGATTACAGCAGTTCGGACTCCACCGAAATATGCAAAATAAGGTTGAACTTTTTGACCGTGGTCCTGGGCAGAAAATGGGCTGTAATAAATTACTTAAGAATTAGCAAATGGGCTGCAAATTATAAAAAATAGCAAATGGGCTTTATGTTGTCTGCCACAGATTTGAAGGCTGACTTGTGGGCCTACTAAGTGCATGCGTACACAAGGTTTCTCAAAAAAGAAACTTAGTCAACAATCGACTCTACCAGCGTCAGACCGTTAGATGTCAATCTAATGGCAATCGTGCTTCTTCAGTCTCTGATCTTCCTGCCCCAGCCGCCCAAACCAGCTACGTCGAAACCGCCTGCTCCCGCCTCCCGTGGCCGGCAGTGCTGCCGGGCAGGCCTCACGGCCCCATCATACTCGCATCCCTGGCCTGTCTATCCCTCTACTCACCCACACCTCCTGTTATTTTCCGACGACGACAGCCGAACCAGTCAACCCTCGTACTCTCCACCGCGTGGGCAGCCACTGCCGTGTCTTCCCCGACTCCGTGTCATTCCCTTCGTAGGCCTCGCCGTCGTCCACCGCCCGGGTGCTCTTGGCGCGGCGTGGTCAACGATGTCCATCCAATGGCCGTAGTGCTTCTTCAACCTCTGGTCTTCTTGCCCCAGCCGCCCAAAGCAGCGCCGGTCGTGTTGCATGCTCCTGCCTCCCGTGGCCGACTGTGCTGCCACGGAGGCCTCACCGTCCCCATACTACTCCCACCGCTGGCCAGGCCATCCCTCCACTCACCCACTCCCCCTGTTATTCTGCGGCGACGGCAGCCTCACACCGCAGCCGAACCAGTGAACCCTCGTACTCCTCTCCGCGTGGGCATCCACTGCCGTGTCTTCCCCGGCTCCGCGTCGTCCCCTTCCTAGGCCTCGCCGTCGTCCACTGCCGTGGTGCTCTTGGCGCGGCATGGTCAATGTGGTCAACGACTGACTTCCATCGGAAGAGTACTGTACGTGGAGAGGCTGACAGCTGGGTCCACGGCAGCCGCAAGGAAGTGCCTCCTTATTACGCGCAAAATAATTATTCCTCCAACTGACAGCAGGGACCCACCGGTCGGGCCACCAGTATTTCACGGAAAAAACATTTCCCCCCTGACTGCTGGGACCCACCGGACGGTCCACCATATTTTGCGAAAAAACATTTGCCCCTGACTGCTGGGACCCACCGGACGGACCACCGTATTTCGCAAAAAAACGTTCCCCCCCACTGTCAGCTCGGACCCACCGGAAGTGCCTCCTTATTACGCACAGAAAAATGAATACTCCCCCTGCTAGCTGGGACCCACCATGGTGGGAGGCTGACTTGTGGGCCTACTAAGTTGACGGGGACGGAGGGCTTTGTCAACTTAGTCAATATGAACGATTCTAGCTCCAGTGACCGTACGATGTCCATCCAACGGCCGTAGTGCTTCTTCAACCTCTGGTCTTCTTGCTCCAGCCGCCCAAAGCAGCGCCGGTCGTGCCGCATGCTCCTGCCTCCCGTGGCCGGCTGTGCTGCCGCGGAGGCCTCACCGCCCCCTACTATTCCCACCGCTGGCCAGGCCCTGCGGCGACGGCAGCCTCACACCACAGCCGAACCAGTGAACACTCGTACTCCTCTCCACGCGGGCTTCCACTGCCGCGTCTTCCCCGGCTCCGCGTCGTCCCCTTCCTAGGCGTTGCTGTCGTCCACCGCCGTGGTGCTCTCGGCGCGGCGTGGTCAACGTGGTCAAGGAACGACTTCCATCGAAAGAGTACTGTACGTGGAGAGGCTGACAGCTGGGTCCACGGCCACAGCCCAATTTTTTTGTGATTTGCCAAGTAAGTCGCTTTGTCAGGCCTGTTGGGCTGCAAATCTTTCAAGACGAGGAGAGCTTTCATTCGGCTGGCCGAGAAAATGGCCCATCAGTAATGAGAAATGGGATGTACATTTTTAAAACACATCAAACCGGCAATTAATTCAAATATCTTTTTTTTTCATTTTGAGATTTTAAATTACATTAATTTTTATGTGTGGAGAATTTGTTGGATTTTATATTGATATACATTTATTTTTAAAATCAGTTTGAATGTGAGTCAAAATTTCGGGATTAAAAACAGTTCGGACCGCACCGAAATATGCAAAATTTGTATAATTTTTTAACCGTGGCCACAATATGGGCTGTAATGCTAACAAAAAGAATATGGGCTCCAAAAAAACTTTAATAATTAGCAAATGGCCTGTAAATTATTAGAAATAATGGCAGATGGGCTGTATGCTGTTTTCCACAGATTTGAGGCTTTCCTAAAAAAAGGTTGACGCACAAGCAGTGACTGTTGGATGGCCATCCAACGGCCGTCGTGCTTCTTCAATCTCTGCTCTTCCTGCTCCAGCCGCTCAAACAAGCGCCGGCGGGACTGCTTGCTCCCTCCTTCCCGCGGCCAGCTCTGCTGCCGCGCAGGCCTCACCACCCCACCGTACTCCCAACGCTGGCCTAGCATCCCTCTACTCACCCACACATGCTGTTATTCTCCGGCGACGGCAGACGAACCAGTAAACCCTCGTGCAGTCGTACTCCCCTCCGCGTGGGAAACAACTGCCGAGTCTTCCCTGCCTCCGTGTCGTTCCCTTCCTAGGCCTCGCCGTCATCCACCGCCCTGGTGCTCTCGGTGCGGCCTGGTCAACGTGGTCAACGACCGACATGCATCTGAAGTGGACTGTACGTGCAGAGGCCGACAACTGGGTCCCGGCCGCACGCAAGGAAATGCCTCCTTATTACACGCAAAATAATGATTCCTCCACCTGACATCAGGGACCCACCGAAAGGGCCTCTGTATTTCACGAAAAAAACGTTACCGCCGCTGACAGCTCGGACCCACCAGCTATATCTTCGCACGCAAGGAAGTGCCTCCTTATTACGCACAAAAAAAATGAATACTCCCCCTGTTAGTTGGGACCCAGTATAGTGGCAGGCTGACTTGTGGGCCTACTAAGTTGACGGGGACGGAGGGCTTTCTCAACTTAGTCAATATGCACGATTCTAGCTCCAGTGACCGTACGATGTCCATCCAACGGCCGTAGTGCTTCTTTAACCTCTGGTCTTCTTGCTCCAGCCGCCCAAACCAGCGCCGGTCGTGCCTCGTGCTCCTGCCTCCCGTGGCCGGCTGCGATGCAGCGGAGGCCTCACCGCCCCCTACTACTCCCACCGCTGGCCAGGCCATCCCTCTACTCACCCACACCCCCTGTTATTCTGCGGCGACAGCAGCCTCACATCGCAGCGAACCAGTGAACCCTCGTACTCCTCTACGCGTGGGCATCCACTGCCACGTCTTCCCCGGCTCCGCGTCGTCCCCTTCCTAGGCCTCGTCGTCGTCCACCGCCCTGGTGCTCTCGGCGCGGTATGGTCAACGTGGTCAAGGAATGGCTTCCATCGGACATGGACTGTACGTGGAGAGGCTGACAGCTGGGTCCACGGCCGCAGCAAGGAAGTGCCTCCTTATTACGTGCAAAATAATTATTCCTCCACCTGACAGCGGGGACCCACCGGACGGGCCACCGTATTTCGCCAAAAAAACGTTTCCTCCCTGACTGCTGGGACCCACCAGCTACACCTTCGCACGCAAGGAAGTGCATCTGGGAAAAAAAACAAAACGATCCGCCCCCCTGACTGCTGGGACCCACCAGCTACATCTTCGCACGCAAGGAAGTGCCTAACAGTCGGGACCCACCTGGTCGAAGCATACGCAGCGTTGTCATTCTGGTCGCGAACGTGTACGTACATATATACTGGTGGATGTAGAGGCGCGCACGTGTCGTAGTAGAGGCGCGTACGTGTCATAGTAGAGGCGCGCACGTAGCATGTACACGTACGTACAGCGGCCAGGGTGCAAGAAAGAAAATACGGCCAGGTATGTGTACATACGGGCAGGGTCTCGAACGCCTACTCGCGCATACATACGGCCAGGGCTCGTGTACATGGCTGGGTCGAAACGGAGAAACAACGTCGTCGTCGTGTTCATGGGGAGGCAACGAAATGCGTCGTGTTCATGGGGAGGCAACGGAATGCGTCGTGTTCATGGGGAGGGGTGTGGCGTACCGCAAAACGGAGGAAACGGACCTCCTACGGTCGAAACGGGGGTCCTGTTGATCGGGAGGAGTGTGGCGTACCGCAAAACGGAGGAAACGGACCTCCTACGGTCGAAACGAGGGTCCTGTTGATTGGGAGGGGTGTGGTGTACCGCTAAACAGAGGAAACGGACCTCCTACGGTCGAAACGGGGGTCCTGTGGATCGGGAGGGGTGTGGCATACCGCAAAACGGACGAAACAGACCTCCTACGGTCGAAACGGGGGTCCTGTTGATCGGGAGGGGTGTGGCGTACCGCAAAACGGACGAAACGGACCTCCTACGGTCGAAACGGGGGTCCTGTTCTTCGGGAGGGGTGTGGCGTACCGCAAAACGGGACTCCACGGGATACTGTTCATCTCCACCATCAACCTCCTCCAGCCTCCACGGGCTACCGTCGACCTCCTCCAGCCTCCACGGGCTCCTATTCATCCAGTCTCCACCGCGCGCTACTCCATCGGCTACTGTTCAACCACCCCTCCACGGGCACCCCTCCACCGTCTACTGTTCATCCAGCCCTCCACACCACGGGGTCCTGTTCAACCACCCCTCCACGGGCACCCCTCCACCGTCTACTGTTCATCCAGCCCTCCACCACACCACGGGGTCCTGTTCATCCAGAGGCAACGCCACCGCTCACTGTTCGTCCAAACCCCCCCGCAACGCTCACTGTTCATCCCAGAGGCAGCATCGATCGGCTTCAGTTAGCAGCAGTAGCGAAGGAATCGCTCGATCGGGTTCAGTTAACAGCCATCGATCGATCGCTCGGGTTCAGTAACGCGTAGCCTGCAGTGCAATCGCTCGGGTTCAGTTAGAGCACAACGCCTCTCTCGGGTTCAGTTAGAGCCAACGCCTCGCACACACGCGCGTACGTGTATGAGAGAAACGCGCATCGCTCGACCCCCGACCTCCCACCGTAACCGGGAACTCCCCGAAATTTTCCTCGCCCTCGCTTCTACCACGGTTTTTTCCATCATGGACGGCCCAAAGAATGTCATGCAGCTGCGTCTCCGGCCCGCCCAGGACGAAAAGCCCATTTTCTGTCATGATTTTTTGTCATAGAAGTAGGAGCCCACCACATCTATGATGATACCGGGTTTTGTCACAATTATCGTCATAGAAGTGTCATATGTATGACAGAAAAAAAATTCGTTCGGCCCAAAATGTCACGGATGTGTCTTTTTTTGTAGTGATCTATCATTAATCGCCAAGCTTGTCTTGCCAACAGTGCTAAGTTGAAGATCTCCAGATCACGAAAACCCAGTCCACCCAAGTGTTTTGGCCTTGTCATCATATCCCATGCAACCCAACTTGGTTTCCTTTTTCCATTCTTGCTACCCCACCAAAACTGGCGGATAATGGACGTAATATTCTCACACAACCCCCTTGGCAGACGGAAACATGACATGGAAAATACCGGGATAGCTTGCGCAATAGATTTAATCAAAACTTCTTTACCAGCCGCCGATAGCAACTTCTCCATCCATCCTTTGATCTTCTCCCACACCCGATCTCTCAAATATTTGAAGGTGCCGTTTTTTGAGTGGCCCACATCAGTGGGAATTCCCAAGTAACGTTCACTTAAGGACTCATTTTGCACATGTAAAGAGCTTTTGATCTCCTCTCTAAGGGATGTGGGGCAGCCTTACTAAAGAAAATTGAGGATTTCTCATGATTTATTCTCTGTCCTGAAGCATTACAATATATATCTAGCAGGTTTGACACTGCAACTGATCCCTCTACCATAGCCTTAAATAGCAACATGCTGTCATCTGGAAATAAAAGATGGTTCATGGTGGGTGCCGTGGGGGCCACCTTAATACCTGCAATTGATGACTCAGAACTGGATTTCAGGAGGCATGAAAGGCCCTCTGCTGCAATTAGGAATAAGTAGGGGGATATTGGGTCTCCCTGCCGAATACCTCTCATCGGCTTAAAAGATTCAAGCTTCTCTCCATTGAACAAAACAAAAAGGACACTGAAGAAACAAGGCTCATAACTGTAGTGATCCACTGTTGTGAGAATCCCAGCTTTGCCATAATACCCTTCAAATATGGCCACTCCAGCCTATCATACGCTTTCATCATATCTAACTTCAAAGCACAGAAGCTATTTGACTTTGATTTTGACCTTTTCATAAAATGCAGACACTCATAAGCACATATAATATTGTCTGTGATGAGCCTGCGAGGTACAAAAGCTGACTACTCCTCAGATATTATGTTGGGTGGCACTAACTTCAGTATGTTGGCCACAACCTTTGAAGCAATTTTATATATCACATTGCAAAGACTTATAGGTCAGAACTGAGTTAACAAAGAGGGGCTCATTACCTTAGGTATTAGAACTAGGACTGTATCATTAATTCCTTCTGGGCTTCCCTCCCCCCGAACTATCTGTAGCACAATCCTTGTGACATCTTCACCACATATATCCCAGTTGCGTTGATAAAAATGAGCAGGAAAGCCATCAGGCCCTGGTGCTTTTGTAGGAAACATCTGAAACAGTGCTGTCTTTACCTCCTCAGCAGTGTATTCCGCATTCAGACTCGCATTCATCTCATCTGTTACCCTCCTTGGAACATGGTTCAGCACGGCCTCCAAATCCTGTACCCCTTCTGGTGTATATAAAGTTTGATAGAAACTATTGGCCATCGCTTTAAGTTCCTCCGGGTCAACTACAATTGCCCCTAGAGAATTTTGCAAAGCTTTTATCATGTTCTTTTTTCTTCGCAGGCTCGCTCTAAGATGAAAAAACTTCGTATTTTTGTCTCCCGCAGATAACCACTCAATCCTTGCCCTCTGACGCCACATTATTTCCTCTCGATGGTACATCTCGATCAGCCGTTCATTGATCTTGAGCTCCACACGGGATGGTCCCACCCGCACAGGGTCCGGACGTAGTTCTTCCAGTTTCATCTTGAGCATTTTAATCTCTTTTTGCACGCTACCAAAAGTATCATTGCTCCATCTCGTCAGACCTCTAGCCAGGTTAGTAAGCTTCTGGCGCATCTCCTCAACAGTGGTGCACAGTGGTCCAGAGTCCCATCCATCCACAAGCGTGTCATGAAGGCCTTCATGTGTCTCCCACATCAATTCATACTTGAACTCATGTACTTTATGTCGCTCCTTTGTTCGGCCCCAATCAACCAGAATCGCGGAGTGATCCGAAGTTGCCACTACTTCGTGTGTTACCGCTACCATAGGGAACCTCTCCATCCAATCCGTATTAACCAAAGCTCGATCGAGTCTGCATCGGGTAAAGGAACCACCCGTTACCTTCTTCTCGAACGTCCAGAACCGGCCTTTATAGCCCAAATCTAGCAGCATGCAAACATCAATTGTGTCTCTAAAAGCTTGGATCTGTGCGTTGCTGCGCTGTCCAATCCCTTCGTGTTCATTTGGACGTAAAACTTCATTGAAATCACCCATGCAAAGCCACGACAGATCGCTCAAAGTGCTAATTTTTTCAGGGTCGTCCAAGTTTGGTGGCGTAAATGTGTTTGAGCTTCTCCATAGACACAAGTTAGTCTCCACTTTTCCTCCACTTGCTCTTCTACTGACACATCTAGATGGTACACCGAGTAACCGAGAATTTTGATCTTTATTTCATTATTCCAAAAAAGGCCAATGCCACCACTCCTACCTTGACTATCAATTGCAAAAGAATTATCATAACCAATTGAACTTGCTAAAGATTCTACCCTAGATCCTTCTATCTGTGTTTCAACAATGCATAACAGGGTAGGGGCAAACTTCATCGCGAAATCGCGAAGCTCTCAGACTGCCGCAGGTTTACCCGCTCCACGGCAGTTCTAGCACATGGCACTCATTGGGCACAGCGGCGCTACTCAAAGGAGCCCGCCAAGTTTTTCACTGCTGAAGTTGATTCCTCCTTCCCATCTTCAATGGTCATGGATCTCTTTGGATCTCTCCTCGGAGGTGGACTTACAATGGAGCTTCCTAGCTGCACCATGGCTAGGTTATTCTCACTAGCCGTAGCAACTTCATGACATGCAGTCTTGTTCTGGTTGCCTTCCATTGATCCCCCCGCAATCCTCTTTCTGGTCATCTCCTCCCATATCAACATCTTCTGTGGCCGGATCTTCGTCCATCCCTGTTCCTCCCGCAGTCTGGACACCAGAATAGATGGTCTTGCCCTCCTCATATCTGTTGCCCGTTCGGCCGCCAGAGTGCCCTCCCCTTCAGCCTCCACGACGGCCTCGGCCTCCTCCAAGGCCTCGTCCAGTACACATGGTCCAACTTGCACGCAAATCCTTAAAAACCAAGGCAGACGGCGGGTGGATCCCGTTTCCATGTTCCTTGTACAGATGCCCGAGCATAATACAGACGGCACACCAATCAGGCAGCTTCTCATATTTAACCTTGTAGATTTGTCTCTTTCCATCTCTGATCATAGATACGACATTCTTCAAAGGTTTAAAAACATTGATCCAAACCCACACCATGTAGAAATTGCCAACAAAATCCCCTTGGGGCTCCGTAAACAGAACTTCTCCCACCTTTGCAGCCAAAGGAGTAATCAGATGGGCATACAGATCAGGAACGTCATGGATTTGAATCCATATATCAATCGTCTCCAGCTTGACCGTCGAAGGCTTTGAGATCCCATCATAATGCGCAAGTATAACCGCATCTCCTCTGAAGTTCCATGGTCCGTCATTGATCACCCTCTCCCAGTCTTCCAAGCAAGAAAATTGAACGGTGTACAGGTTCTCCTCCAGAGGTTTGACCTTTGCTTCCTGTGCAATATCCCATGCCGCTCGCATGTTCCTGTAAAACCATGTCTGGCTGTACGTCTTAGTGGTGTTGACCCTGGCGAGCATGATCCATCTAAGTTCATCCGGAGGTGCTTCCTGCTCATCAAAGACCACATCATCTAGGTCTTCTTCCATCAATCCCAACTCTTTCATCATCTGCTCAACATCACTGATACCCGCGGAGGTCGACGCCGCGTCCGAAGCCATTAGAAACCCTAACCCAATGGGATTACAGATCAGGTTGTTTGGGGAAACCCCAACTCCACCGCTCCCTCGCCTAGCCTGAAGCAAGGCGGCGGCACAGAGACCGCCCCCAACGTCGTCGGAGAGCGCCGGGGTAGAGATCGTGGTAGGGGAGGGAAAAAACTCGACGGCGGCGCGATCGCATCCGGGAGGATAAAACCCTAACTAGAGGGAACTTGCAATAAAAATTGTTTGTTCGCGCGTATGTACAATATGTTGATGCCTCCTTTTTCAAGGCCTGTTGTTCAGTGCCTTTCCAACCTGACGCTCACGTGTCTGCGTCGTGTGTGTTGGGCCAACTACCTGATTGGTCGCTCGCTTGGTGCTTTCTCCAACAGTCCCTTGGGTTACAATTGACTCTTGAAATATAGACCAGTCAATGGTTGACAGTTGACTATTGAGAAAATATAGATCTGAAATAAGTTCAGAAATTCGAACGCACTTCATGAATTTTTAAAAAGTTCAATAATTTGGGAAAGGTTCATGATGATTTCAAAAAAGATCACAGGTTCGAAAAAAGGTTCATGAATTTGAAAAAAGAACACGCTTGAAAAAGTTCATGAATTTCAGAATATTGTTTGCGGATTTTAAAAATGTTCGAAAATATACAGAAAAATAAACAAATGGAAATGATAAAAAATGTACTAAAAGACAAAAAAGAAAAACTACAAAAAACCCTAGTACAAAAACGTAGAATAAACCTGAAGCGAAACTTCTATTTTTTAATCTAATAATAGCTTCCTTTTTTAGGGAAGCTTCTAAAAGCTTCCTAAAATCGAAGTTAATGGAATGTATTATGGGCTAACCTAAAACAGGAGGCACCTGAGCGCCGCGTACGATTAACGAAATAAAGGACATGTTAAGTGCCGAATAGGGGTACCGTAACAACTAAGGGCGGGGAAAACGTGCGGGTCCACCTCGTGAGGAAAACACGGAGAGGCGATCGGGGCGATTGCTACGCGATCGAACCGAGAGCTAGGGTTAGGGTTTTTCGCTCGGTGGTGGTGAGATTCCGGTGACACGCGAAGGGGCGACGGCGTTCCCTAGTGTGTAGATCGGCGAGCATCTCTCTCTCCAGAGCGATGGCGGAGAGGATGAGGAACGGGACGATGCAGAAGAGTGCAGCGACAAACCCTGAGAAGGTGGCGACGTCGAGAACGATGGATCAGACGAAGGCGACGGCGGCGACCTCGACAGCGTCAGCACAGAAGGCAGCGGAGGCAGCTTCAGCGATGAGGACGCCTCCGGGTAGGCAGAATAGGACTGACTCGCAATCTCCAGCGGACGGCAAGGTGTCGGCGGAGGCGGCGGGTCTGACGGCGCGCATGGGAGGTCTGGTGCTGACTGAGAAGGAAGCAATGGGGTTTGTCTTCAAGGAATCTGGACAGGAACAGCCAAGAGCAGCGAAGTGGTCAGCGATCGGGAAAGCTTTCACCCCAAGGGCTCTGAATTCCCGAGCGCTAGAGAAAGCGATGCCAAGGGCCTGGGGCCTTCACCGTGAAGCTCAGTTCAAGAATATTGGGAATAACAAGTTTGTTGTGAATTTTGGCAGCGAAGGGGACTGGAAGCACGCACTGAACAACGGCCCATGGCAATTTGACTTCAATGTTCTGGTCCTGAAGGATTACGATGGTGCTACGCGTCCATCGGAGATGACTTTTGATACGGTGGAAGTTTGGGTTAGGGTGGCTGATTTACCACTGGATAAACGTTCAAAGGCATTTGGTGAAGCACTTGAGAACTGGTTGGGTGAGTCTGTACGTGTGGATGTTCAGAAAGATGGATTTGCCAAGGGTGCTAATCTTCGGTTCAGAGTTAAACTTTCAGTTTTTGAGCCCTTGGTGAGAGGTTTCTATCTTAAGAAGTCTGAGGATGACCTGGAACAAACTTGGTTTGATTTCTCTTATGAGAAGATCCCACACTTCTGCTTTGAATGAGGTCGTCTTGTGCATGGCGAAGATGGCTGTACCCCTCCAGTAGAATCTGGCCAGCAATTGGGAGAATGGCTTCGGGCTTCGCCGGGCAGTTCTTCGTCGACAAAGGAAGGGCTCCACAAGGCGGCAGCGAGTAGTGCTAACAGTTTTGGCAGTGTTAGGTCTAGCGATAGTGATATGAACAGAAGAAGGACGGGGACAGTCCGTGATATACCAACAAAACGTAATCTTCACAGGGAGTTCAACACCCATGTTGATCCTCGCACTGGCGGGGGTAGCAAGGGGGGGTCACGGTGAAGTTTCTAGCCCAAACAAACAGCGGCACGGGCCGGCTGAAGCGAGGGGCAAGGACCTGCGGGATGAGTTGGAACAGAAAAGGGAAAGGGAGATGAGGTATGAGTTGCGACAGCGACAACTGAACAAGCAAGCTGAGATACGGTCTAACTACAGACAATTTGGGCCAAGCGATTATGGTGGTGGTGGTGGTATCTCAAGCCAATATAGAGAGAGGGAATGCAAGAAGGGCTATTATGTGAGAAAGCCAAGGCCGGGGTGTGATGAACAGCACTCTCCAAAGAGCCCAAGACATGACATGATAGGGGAGAGGAACCGACGGCCGAAGCAGCACTGGGTAGCAAAGGGAGACCCTGACAGGCAGGTTGGTAATGATACGTTCATTCACGACACGAGGCAGAAGACGTCTACAGTGTTTGACCGTATCTCTGAGCATAACAACTCATCGGCGGACCCTGCGAGGCAGGGCCGCCGGTCACAATGAATTTCTTGGCCTGGAATTGTCGAGGACTGGGGTTGGACTCGACAGTGGGCGAACTACGAGACCTGATACGGTCCTACAACCCAGCGGTGGTATTCTTGTGTGAAACAAAAAAGAAAGTACGGGCTATGGAGAAACTGAAGTGGAGTATGGGATTCAGGAGCGGGATGGCAGTTGATTGTGTAGGAAGGAGTGGTGGACTAGCTCTCTGGTGGAGGGATAATGTGCAAGTCACAATTAGGCCTTGGTGCCAATATTTCGTTGATGCAGAGATTGTATGGGAAGGGAAAACTTGTAGATTCACTGGTTTCTACGGAGAGCCAAATACAGAACTGCGCAAGAAGTCATGGGACGCGATTCGGTTTTTGAGATCACAGGATAACTTACCATGGCTTTGTGCAGGTGACTACAATGAAGCATTGTTCCAATCCGATCAGCTAGGTGGTAACAGAAGGAGTTTTGTTCAGATGGAGGACTTCAGGGATTGCTTGGCCGACTACAGTCTTGTGGATCTTGGGTTCTCCGGCTACCCCTATACTTGGGATAATAAGCGGGAGGGAGCGGAGAATGTTCAGGTTCGCTTGGACAGAGCCACATGCAATGCGGGGTTCATTGACCTTTTCCCGGAAACAACTGTTGAACACGTGATGACGGAAGAGTCCGACCACCAAGCGATTGTGATCCGGACGCTGGAGACTGCTCCGCGCCAGCGAAAGCCGGGCGACAGGCCATTTCGATTCGAGGAAGCGTGGACTAGGCATGCACAGTACGATCAGATGGTGGCCGAGGCCTGGGCTTCAGCGGATGCAGGAGGCCAAGGGATTCATGCATGCATGCAAAAGCTTGGACTTGTTGCAGGGAGCATGCAGAGGTGGGCTCGAGAAGTCTTTGGGTCCATTAGGCGCCAGATTTCAAAGCTCAAGAACCAGCTAGCGGACGCCAAGAGAAGAGCGATGGAGACGGGGTCCTCACTGGAGACCCGGGAGATTGAGGAGCAGCTTCGTGAAATATTTGCAAGGGAAGAGCTCCTGTACAGGCAAATGTCGCGTGTGGATTGGCTCAAAGCCGGGATCAAAATACTAAATACTTTCAAAATAGGGCGACGCATAGAAAGAGGAAGAATACAGTACGAGCTCTCCGGCGATAAGATGGAACAAAGTGTACGGTGGATGAGGAAATGCGCGAGATGGCAGCGACCTTCTATAAGCACCTTTTTGCTTCAGAGGGGTCGACTGGTGCAGATGCGCTACTGGAAAACATTGTGCCCTCGGTGACAGCTGAGATGAATGCGAAGCTAACTGTCGAGATCATGGACGAGGAGATAGAAAAGGCACTATTCCAGATGGGGCCAACCAAGGCGCCAGGGCCGGATGGTCTACCGGCACTATTCTACCAGCGACACCGGTCGTTGGTAGGAGGCGACGTTTGTGGGGTGGTGAGGGATTTCTTGCATGGGGTGGCGACGCCAGATGCTTTTAATGATACCGTTATTGTGATGATCCCAAAAATCAACTCACCGGAGTTGCTAACACAATTTAGACCGATAAGTCTATGTAATGTGCTATATAAAATTGCAACGAAGGTTTTGGCGAACATGTTAAAGAGTTTTCTTCCCTTTCTTATTTCTGAGGAACAAAGTGCGTTTGTTCCGGGGAGGTTGATTACTGACAATGTTCTCGTGGCATATGAGTGTGTGCATGCTATTCGCAACAGGAAGAGGAAGAAACATTTGTGTGAGGTTAAATTGGACATGATGAAGGCTTATGATAGGGTCGAGTGGATTTTTCTGGAGCAAATGCTAGAGCGTGCTGGCTTTGCCCCGGAATGGATCTCCATGATCATGCGATGTGTGACAACAGCAAAGTTTTCGGTGAAGCTTAATGGTGGACTATCTAGGGGTTTTATTCCCTCCCGAGGCCTCCGGCAGGGTGACCCTCTATCATCGTATCTTTTTCTGTTTTGTGTGGAGGGGTTCTCAGCTTTACTGAGAAGGGCGCAGGAAGAACAACGCATTAAAGGAGTGTCATTTAGGAGCACAGGCCCCCATGTCACACACCTCCTCTTTGCTGATGATAGTATCGTCTTCCTAGAGGGGACTAATGAAAATATGATGGCGCTGAAAGAAATTCTTGGTAAATATGAGGAGGCGTCTGGGCAACGTATCAATTTGCAGAAGTCGTCCATATTTTTTGGCAAGGGGAGTCAAGAGGACGCAAAGGTGCAACTTAAAGGCATATTGGGTGTGGATAATGAAGCTCTGAGTGGACGATACTTGGGCCTCCCAACACTGGTTGGAAGGTCTAAAGATGGCACTTTTAAATATGTCACGGAGAGCTCGAAAGGAAAGGTTTGTGGCTCAAAGGGCCAGGGTTTATCAAAGGCTGCGAGAGAAATACTAGTCAAATCTGTACTCCAAGCGACACCTACTTACACCATGAGTTGTTTTCATCTCACAAAGAAAATGTGCCGGAACCTGTCTTCGATCTCGTCGAAATTCTGGTGGGGTGCAACCAATGGTGATAAAAAGGTGCATTGGATCTCATGGGAGAAGATGTGTGCTGCTAAACGAGATGGTGGTCTTGGCTTTCGCGACCTGGAGGCCTTTAATCAAGCCCTCCTAGCGTAACAAGCATGGAGAATACTGCAGTTTCCACAATCTCTGTGTGCGCGTGTGCTCAAGGCAAGATATTTCCCTGAGAACTCAATCATATCTGCAACATGTCCCTCAGGGGGCTCATTCACCTTTCGGAGTATACTCCATGGCCGAGACTTGTTGTGTGAGGGTCTGATTTGGAGAGTAGGGGACGGCTCCAAGATTAATATTCACCACGCCAACTGGATACCTAGGAGCGGCAGCATGCAGCCTTTGGGTGCGATGTACATACAGGGAGTGATGAGGGTGGCGGACCTATTATCACCAAATGGTACTGCATGGAACCAGAACCGACTGGACGAGATGTTCTCTCCCGAAGATGTAGCAGATATCAAACAAATTGCGATTGGAGGCCCAGGCACGGAGGACTTTTTAGCATGGAATTATACTAAAAATGGTGTGTTCACTGTGCGCTCGGCGTACCACCTCAGGATGGCTGTGAACAGACTGCGATCCGGACGGCCGGAGTCATCCAGTTCGGTCAATAAGCACAAGGGATTTTTGGGGCTGTGGGATACAAGTGCGCCAACCAAGGCCAAGATACATATGTGGAGAGTCATCCGCAATGGCTTGGCTGTAGGGTCAGAGCTCCATCGAAGGCAAATCAAACCTGGTGTATTCTGCGTCGTTTGTGGATGTGAGGAGACGATCATGCACTGGTTTTGGTCGTGTCAACATTCAGTCCACTTATGGGATCAGCTGCGCTCGGAAAAGGGAGTCATGGTGGCTGCTCCACCGATCTTCACCGGCTCCCAGAGCGAGCTAGCCAACTGGCTGCTTGGTTGGTTTGCCGCTGCTAATGACGACGAGAAGGAGATAATGATCCACGCATTATATGGCCTTTGGTTGGCCCGCAACGACACAAAGAATGGGAAACGTATTGATGCTCCACATGAAATCATAGAACGAGTCTGTTTGTTTGTGAAGGAATGGAGGGAACTCTATGTGAAGCCAGACAGTCAGACCAAACCTGCTATTATTTAGAGATGGCATGCGCTGGATGACGGGTGGGTCAAAGCAAACGCTGATGGTGCAACATCACGGCATGGTGGAAAGGGAGGAGGCGGTGTTGTGCTCCGGGATAACAACGGGGGCTTCCTCCCTAGTGCATGTCACTTTTTCCCCACGGCTGCTGACCCGGTAGTAGCAGTTATGGCATGCAAGCGTGCTCTGTTGGTTGCGACAGAAATTAATGTTCAGAGGGTACACGTCGAGCTGGACAGCCAGGCTCTCGTACAAACTATCAACAACCCAGAGAAGAACATGTCTGCTTCAGGGCCTTGGCTAGAGGAGATCAAGACCATGCTACGTAGTTTTGTTGATTTCAGAGTCTCGTGGGTTAGACGTTGCGCAAATGTTGCCGCGTATAAATTAGCGAAGTTAGGGGTAGGAGAAGAACTATGTAAGGTTTGGTTTGGATCGCCGCCAGAATGCATTCTGGATGTGATTGCGGACGAGATTCCGAACTTCGTTTAAGAAAATAAAGCGGCGACATTTACCTTAAAAAAAGTGCCGAATAGGGGTTGGCTCGTTTTGACGCCGCTGTCATGCATTTGCTGGGCTGGTCCATTAAAAAGCTTCCCTATTCCGCGCCTAAGACGCAGAATACCACGCAATTGCGCACCCCATGGGCTGCGTTGCTACATGGGCCGGCCCATTTTTCCCTTTTTAGTGTACGCTTCTCACCGATTTTGGGAAGGCTCAAATTCTAGAACCTTCATTGAAATGGTTTATTTGTTTGTTTCCTTTAAGATTTTTTGGTCTTTCATTTTTCTTCATGTCTTTTTCCTTGAAGCGTACTGTTTTCTATTTTTTACATTAAATCCAAGAATTTTTAGAAATCAGTAAATATTTTAAATTTTGTATCTTTTCTGAAATCTGACAAAGTGTTCTCAAATTCTTGAATACTTTTTCATATCCAAGACCATTTTTTGAACCCTAAAACTTTTATTCAAATCTGGAACTTGTTAAAAATTTGTGTACATTATACATTCTTTAAAACAAAAAATGTAAAAACGAAGGGAGGGGGGGGGGGGGGTGGCGAAAGTTCAAAAAAGCATGACTCGCCTACAACCTTTCCTCTAAAAGGTCTAACCAAATATCGTTGGTTCTTGAAGCTTATGTATACGAACTTTCCGCTTGGTTTGGGAATATTCCGATCTATTTGTATTTTTGCGGTTTTTCCCTACTTGTTTCATTTTTAAATTCTATCATAAACTATTTCTTATTTTCTATTTACAAATACTTGTCGACTTTTCTGAATACACGTTGAACATTTCTTGTATAAACGGCTGAATAATTTTTACGTACACGTTGAACTTTTTACCAATACGCGTTGAAAATTTATCTGAATACAGGTTTGAACATTTGTCAAGTGCGCATTGAACATTTGTTTAAACATAATGGACATTATATTTTATGTCATGAACAGATTTTCAAAATTACATGATTTTTAAACATTGCATGAATTTTTCTAAACATCATTAACATATTTTTTAGGTTAATTATTTTCAAATATCATGATTTTTATGGGTACGAATATTATGTCAAAAATATGAATAAATGTTTTGATTTTCATGAACTTATTTTCAATTGTTTAAAAATTTATGTAAAACCATGAGAACAAGATTTGGAACTCCACAAAGCATGTTAATGCTTTGTGAAAAATAATTAAATCTATGTAAATATTTTTTTACTATTTATGTTCAAGAAAACACACACATGATTAGAACTTACTATTGTATGTAAAGCAAAGAAGCTAGGAGAAACTAAAAATGAATTAAACAATACAATAAACAAACTATGTTAGTTTATTAGAAATGTTTGTGCAACTATTGCGACATACAAATTCAGTGCTAAGGGAATACACTGTATGCGGTTTTGTGAACCGGCCCAAGGGAACTCCATTGTTTAGCAGGAACTCTGTTTAGCTATAAGCGAGATACGGACAACCCCCCCCCCCCCCCCCCCCACCCACCCGGGAAAATATCTAGCATACCGGTGCTTGTGGTGCTACCGCTGCATCGAACTCATGTTGCACATTTTAAAATATTCAAAAAATCTCGAAACAGTTTAGCATATTCACATAACATCAGTTTAGGTTGTCACAAAATTTCAAGTCAAAATTCGAAACATAGCTCGAAAAACAAAAAAGAAAAATTCAATACTGAATAGTATATAGCTTAAGTTGGGCTTTAGATTTGGCCCATTATTACAGTGATGTCAAATTTGTTATTTTTGTATCTCACCAATTGTTTCAAATTTTAACACGAAATTTTGTGACAACATACATTGATATTGTATCAATATGCTAGATTTTTTATTCATTTTTTCAAATTGTTCTACGGTATCCCATGCACCAATAGCACCACAAATGTGGGTGCACATGATACATTCCCCCCCCCCCCCTCGCTGCATGTGCCACCGTTGGTATTCCTACCAGAGGGTCGCCTGCAGGAGCCTTTACTAGACAAGCCCAATAACCACATAGTCGGATCACGATGACGTTACACATGTTCTCTTTTTTCTTCCATTTTATCTTCATATTTTTGTTTTTGTTTTATTTTTTATTTTTTAACAGTTGTATATATTGATATACGTTATAAAAACACTTTACATAAATTTGGAAAATTGTTAATCATGCATTTGAAAAATGCTAAACGGGTAAAATATTAATCATGTCTACAAAAAATATTTGTGATATCTAAAATATATCACACATTTAAAAAACGTGCATATGATTTAAAAATGTTTATACAATGTAAAACAATGTTCACTTAATTCAATAAAATATTTCATACATTCAAAAAAATGTTGTGGTTTTAAAAAATCAGGAGTTTAAAATATATGTTTATTACATTTTCAAATATAAGTGTATACAATCTACAGAAAATGTTTGTGTGACGTAAAAAAATGTTTCATACCATTAAAAATCTATGTGACATTTTAAAGAAAACTTCCAGCGATTTGAAAAAATGTCTGTGACATTTTGTAAAAATTAAAGAATGTAAACAAAGTTCCCATTGGTTAAAAAATGTTAATTTCCATGTATATGCCATTTTAAAGAAAGACGGAGCATATAACTATCCAGAAAATGTCTGTCAACATTTTAAAAATGTTTAAACAATGCAAAAAAAAATATTTTCATTAAGTAAATGTACACATGTATTTTGAAAACGTTACCGTGTATTAAAAAAAAGGTGTTGAAAACATGGTTTTTAAGGACGTAATATATTTGAAAAATACCCAAAGTGTATCAAAAAATGTTTCGCGTGTGCACTAAAAATGTATATTGTGTACTGGCAAAAAGTAGTCATGTATTTAAAAAAAAGATCAAAACCGCAAAACAAACAAAAGAAAGGCAAAAGAAATAGAACAATAGGAAGAAACCAAGAAGGAAACAAAAGAAAACCAAAAGTATAACAAAGAAACAAAAGGCCAAAGAAAACCAAAAAAAAGTATAACAGAGGAAAAAAGGATTGAAGAAATTTGATGGAAAATCAAAGGAAAAACAAAAAATAACAAAGAAAAAACGGAGCAGAGCGAGCGAATATACTAATTTTGAAGGCTAAACACATTCCATTTTATTACTCATTAATAATATTCATTGGGATAAAACTGAAACTGGGGGTTGTTGGAGCCAAAGATGGCTTCCAACAGTAAGACTAAGAGCATGTTTAGTGAGGCCATGTGCTCAAGATTTGAGGCTCGCCCGTCAAAGATGATGGAGCACTTATGGAAAGACGCCAAAGCTCTTATAATTTCCCGAACGATATCGCCATGAAGCCCTCCATTGCTAGACGAAATGTCATTAACTACTTCTTTGCAATCAAAGGCTATCTGAACTTGGTCTAGAGAAAGATTAGATGCAAGTGACAGCGCCTCTTGACAAGCCATGGCTTCAAGGACGACTAAATCAACAATCCATGGGAACACCATCGTCTAGAATCCAAGGTATTCACCCACCGAGTTTCTACACACCTCACAAATGGAGCCCCTGCTTTGATGACCTAGACACATCGCCATCAACACGGATCTTGGCTATCCCTGGGCAAAAGGAATCCATCGAGGATGATGGACTTGAGTATTGGAAGCTTGTTGCTGTGGTTGAGGCTTGGTCTTGCGAACTTCAAACTCAAACAAGTATCTGGATAGGAGAGTGTGTTCCATGTAGACTTTGGAAATCATTCTCGTGTAAGGCCTTCCTTATGGCATGCCAAAGCCTTCCCGCCAAGCGAACCCACAGCTACGCACAAACAACTGCACTAATGGGCTGGCCCGATTCACTCGCCCGTAGGCGATTTCTAATAGGAATCGGTGGTACGGGCGACCTACCACATCGTGACTTCCTTACCTGGGCTAACAGGAGACTTTGTGCTGCAGCCAGGGCTTGAGTTGATGGCGGGCCAACTTGTATTGTGGCACCAACGCTTTGCAACCCATAAAAACTCTTGATTTCATAGCCGGTGATAGGTGGGAACCCGATGAATGAGTTCACGCCCGAGGGTGGCCCGATCTTCACGTCATAGGATCGAATCAGGAGGGATAACTAGCTGCAAGCAACTAGGATAAATAGCTTTATGCCTGCCAAGGTTGGATGCAACCCGTACGTTGGGGATGACTGACCGAAGCTACAAGAACTCCAACCGTTGTCCGAACAATCGCAGAACCACAAACCGGGACTAACCCACACAAAACGGCCGGAACCGTAGAGCACGAATTAGGGGGAACCGAAGGCTCCTTCTCGTTAATCCGGATGAACTCACAAGAGCAAAGGTAGCAAGGATCTCTTGGATCTCTCTAGCAGTCTTGCTGCATAAACTTGTAGCTAAATGGTTTGACAAAAGGTTTTCTAGAGGATGGGGGAGATGGGGTTTTATAGCAGGGACAACCCCCCTAGCTAGGTGTGAAAATGGTTCAAAGGTAAGCAGGTTTGCATGGCTTCCTTGGGTGAATAAGCAATCAACTTTGGGAGTTGTTGGAGACCTCCTCGGGAAATTCACGACGCCTTGACAGTCTGGACACCTTCCATGAGAATGGCTATAGCTTTTGACTCACAACTCCAAATGATGTGAGGTTTTTTGCATTGGAAAGATAATTTGATGTAGCTTCTGGAGATGTACCCCTATGGCCCCGTCTCTCCACCACATGTGTGCAGTACAACGAAACATCATAGGTAAAAGCTAACAGCATCAGCTTCACTTGAAACTTGTTTTCTCCAAACTTGTTCCTCCAGACCGGTTGCTTCAAGAGCTCATAGGTTGTTGGATTTCTTCCATGTGATACCTAAGTTCAATCAACAACAATGAGGATGAAAGCATAGTTGTGTCATCAAGGTTATAAGTTAAACTTAAGTTAGCGTTCACCTGGTCACTTATTAGTTTGGCGCGACTTCTTGTGATTGGACCTATAATTGTTGGAGACTTGTCGATGGTTGTGGTGCCCTCATCATCCTCCCCTTCTTTAAAAGGAGTCATCCTCGACTCTTATGGTTCAAAGTATGGAGAGAGGTCGGACACATTGAAGGTTGGACTAACACTATAATCCATCGGAAGGTCAATCTTGTAGGCATTGTCATTGATCTTCGCAAGCACTTTGAATGGACCATCTCCACGTGGCTGCAACTTGCATTTGCGTTGATCCAGAAAACGATCCTTCCGTAGGTGTACACACACAAGATCACCTTCTTCAAACAACACCTTCTTTCTTCCCTTGTTTGCTCGTTTTGCATATTGGTCAGTCATCTCCTCAATATTTTCCTTGGTCTTCTCCTGAATTTTCTTCACGAAGTCAGCATGCTTACTTGCATCAAGATTAGTTTGCTCCTGCAATGGTAAAGGCAAAAGATCTATGGGAGCAGCAGGTTTGAAACCATAAACAATTTCAAAAGGACAAAGTTTAGTGGTCGAATGTACCGCCCTGTTGCATGCAAACTCCACGTGGGGGAGACACTCTTCCCACATCTTCAAATTTTTTCTTAAAAACTTCTCTCATCATCATGGATAGTGTGCGGTTGACAACTTCAGTTTGTCCATCCGTTTGTGGGTGGCATGTAGTGAAAAAGAGAAGCTTTGTTCCTAGCTTTGCCCACAACGTTTTCCAAAAATAGCTCAGGAACTTGGTGTCACGATCTGAAACAATAGTGCGTGGTACTCCATGTAGCTGCACGACTTCCCTGAAAAATAAATCTGCAATGTGTGAAGCATCATCGCTCTTATGACACAGGATAAAATGAGTCATCTTGCCAAACCTATCAACCACCACAAAAACTGAATCACTCCCCCTCTTGGTGCGTGGTAATCCAAGAACAAAATCCATAGAAATATCTTCCCAAGGTGTACTAGGAATTGATAAAGGCATATAAAGTCCATGAGGGTTTAAACATGACTTAGCTTTGCGGCAGAGCTCACAACGTAGCATGTAGCGCTCAACATCATGCCTCATCCTTGGCCAAAAGAAATGGTCAATCAACACACTCTCAGTTTTCTTTGCTCCAAAATGTACCATGAGACCAGCATGAGCCTCGTGCAAAAGCACCAAGCAAACAGAGCAATCTGGTATGCACAATTTGTTAGCTCGAAACAAGAATCCATCATGCAAGTGAAACTTTTCCCAACCTTTCCTCTCACTACACTTTGAGTGTGGTGCAGCAAAATATGGGTAATTGGCATACAATTCTTTGATGCTTTGCAGCCCAAGAATTTTAGTATCAAGTTGTGAGAGTAAAATATGGCGTCTAGACAAAGCATCGACAACAACATTATCTTTTCCTTTCTTGTACTTGACAATATAGGGAAAAGATTCTATGAATTCACTCCATTTTGCATGTCTATGGTTCAGTTTTTGTTGACCCTAAGGTGCTTTAAAGATTCATGGTCGGAATGTATCACAAATTCTTTAGGCCACAAATAATTTTGCCATGTTTCCAAAGATCTCACAAGTGCATATAATCCTTTGTCATAAACTGAGTAATTCAGAGTTGGACCACTTAGCTTCTCACTAAAATATGCAATAGGCCTACCTTCTTCCATTAGTACGCCTCCAATACCAACAGCACTTGCATCACATTCAATTTCAAAAGTCTTACCAAAGTTGGGTAGTGCAAGCAATGGTGCAGATGTCAAATTTTCTTTCAGCTCTTGGAAGGCCTTCTCTTGTGCGTTTGCCCACTTGAAGGGAACATCTTTCTTGGTTAGCTCATTCATTGGGGCAGCAATGGTGCTGAAGTCCTTCACAAACCGTCGGTAGAAACCAGCAAGGCCAAGAAAGCTTCGTACTTGGCTTACATTTTGTGGAGGCATCCACTCACGGATGGATTTGACCTTCTCCTCATCTACCTCCACACCTTTACCTGAAACAACAAATCCAAGAAACACAACTTTGTCTGTGCAAAATGTGCACTTTTCCTTGTTAGCATACAATCTCTCCTATCTTAGGACAACAAGCACACACCGGATGTGTTCAACATGTTCGTCCAAAGTTTTGCTATAAATCAGGATATCATCAAAGTAAACAACCACAAACTTTACAATGGACATTCTAAGCACATGATTCATTAATCTCATGAAGGTACTGGGTGAATTTGTCAATCCAAATGGCATAATTAACCACTCATACAAACCAGATTTTGTTTTGAAAGCAGTTTTCCATTCATCACCCTCTCTCATTCTAATTTGGTGGTAGCCACTTCGCAAGTCAATTTTAGAAAAGATGATGGCGCCACTAAGCTCATCAAGCAAATCATCAAGCCTAGGTATGGGGTGCCTATACCTCACGGTGATGTTGCTAATAGGCCTACAATCACAACACATTTTAGAAGATCCATCTTTTTTTGGTACTAAAAGAACGGGTACAACACAAGGAGAAAGACTTTCCCTTACATAACCTTTGTTTAGTAGGCTTTCAACTTGTCGCTAAATCTCCTTGGTTTCCTCTGAGTTTGTGCGGTATGGTGGTCGGTTTGACAATGGTGCTCCTGGGACCAAATCAGTTTGGTGTTCAATGCCTCAATGTGGTGGCAGCCCTGGTGGTATTTCCTCGGGGAACACATCTTCATACCCCTGTAAAATTTCAACAACAACACTAGGAGTGGTAGAGGATAAGTCGTTAGTAGAAAAAAAGTTGTTCTTGTACAAAAGTACAAAGAACACCGAATTGGGTTCTCTCAACTCTCTCATGTCCCTTTTCCCAGCCATCATAACTAACCCCTATTTTTCCCATGTCTTGGTCAATTTAAGCTGTGGGGTTTTATTTGGCTTTGGATTCTCTTGCTCACTATGTTGGTGGATGCCACTCAAGTGTTTCTCGCTCACTCTCTCTTTCTTTTTCAGATCATCCATCTATATTTCTTCGGGTATCAAAGGGAGAAAAGATATGCGCTCTCCCTCGTATTGGAGCGAGAGACGATTAGCACAGCCGCCGGTTTGCACATCATGATCATACAACCAAGGTCTTCCCAACAACAATTGGCATGCTTGCATTGGCACCACATCACATTCCACTTGATCTCGGTACTTCCCAATGGAAAACTGAACGGTGACTATGTTGCTTACTCGAAGTGTACTACAATCACTGAGCCATTGCATCTTATATGGACTTGGGTGCCTTCTTTGTTTCAGTCTCAATTTCTCTATCAAATCTGAACTTGCAGTGTTGTTGCAGCTGCCATTGTCAACAATAATTCTGCAAACATTGTCCTTGATGGTGCCACGGGTGTGAAAAATATTATGTCGCTGTTGGGGATATTACTACTAGGTGTAAACCGGCCGAGATAGCCGGGTTATCCCCATAATGGATTGTTTATGCTTAAAGCCCATGAAGACAAGGATAAAGCGGATTATTACAGAGACTTGAAGGCCCAAGGCTGAAAGGTAGATTAAGGCATGTAGTTATAAACCTCCATGTAATTCATGACTTGTATTATAAGGTATGACAAAGTAGAGACCGGGCCGGTATGTGTATAAACCGGCGTCAGGACTCTGTAAGCCGGCGGGCGTCGACCTGTGTATATAAAGGCACGACCCGGCGGCGGTTCAAGGGAGACAGGTAACAACTCGAGACTCAGGCGAAGCATATTTGCTCCCTGATCAACGAGACCCCAGCAATTCCATCACAACTAGACGTAGGCTTTTACCTTCATCGTAAGGGGCCGAACTAGTATAAAACTCTCGTGTCCCTTGTCCGGCTTAACCCCTTTAAGCTAACCTGTTGCGATGGCTCCACGACTAAGTCCTTTCACTAGGACATCTGCCGTGACAATTCCACGACAGTTGGCGCCCACCGTGGGGCTATCGCTCGATGGTTTCGAGTTCTTGAAGGGCAATTTCGAAGGGCTCAAGGGATACGCCGTGGGCCGGATGACCAAGAGTCGTCGCGGCAAGCTCTACATCGACGACGCAGGTTGGGCCCCGAGGCCGGCTCAATCGAGTACGGGTACCGGGTCCCCTTTGGAGGAATTCACGTCTTCATCGGCAAGATCGGCGAACCGGGCCTTGAGCCGGACATCTGCACCAACCTCATCGAGACGGCTCAGCATGCAAGCCCTGCCCGGGTTCAGCCCGCCGTGAAGCGGGCATTCGTAGGCTTCATCAATGGTGCGGAACTTGAACCGGTGTCCGATGGCGAGACCGCCGTCCACTCAGATGACGAGTCGTCCACCGGGGAGACCTAGTCACTGTACCAACTGCAAGAAGGCCAGTTTGGGGGCTATTCCGATGGCGACAGTATTCCGGACCCCTTTGAACTGACAAACCGGGTTGCGATCTTCATGGCTGGAACTCAGCCCACGTTGCAATCTTCAACCGCGGCAGCAATAATTTCCGGATCGGCAGCTGGGGCGAGAGGCCCCGCGCCCCGGCCGGCCCAAATCTTGTCCGATTTATTGGACGCCTGGACGGCCTTACTGACCACACAAGTTACCGCCAAGACGCAAGATCAACATAATGCGGAGGTGGCGAACTGCAGGATCAGATAACTCAAGCTAAGGAGGACTTAGCGGCTGAAGAAACCAGGATGGCTCAGGAGCGGGTCGCTTTAGAGGCACAAGCACAGCGAATTCAGGTGGAAAATTATCGACTCCTGTTGGATCAGAACACTTCAAACGACGTGTTAAGGAGAAGGCATCAGTCACGACTACCACCGGTTTATGAGGCAATGAATCTCTTTGGAACGCCAGGAGCAGGAACCAGTAATCCGGCAGCGGTGAACCGGATTGAGGTGCCGAGGACCGGGGCACCGGATCAGCCACGGATGACGGATCCCCCTCGAAGGACCCATAACCCGCTGCAGATTGTACCGGCACCGCCGAGTCACTTCTCCACCCCTTTGGATAATATGATCGCGGCCGTATCACGATTAGCTGCTATCCCAATGGAGGGTGAATCCCCAGCGGCGGTTGAGACGCGACGTGCTAGGGATCTTCTTCAGATGACTATGATGCAGCAGCAGGCTTATTCATACAGCCGAGACAGAATTCATTCAACCCCATGCCCGAGCCGGAGTTATAGCAGGCACATTGATGAACCGGCTGTGTAAAGCAGTGCGCGGAACCGAGACGCTCCTCGAGGGCCTAATCCGGCGCGTGGGGGGCACATGCTCAGGATGTGGTGAACAACGGAGCACGTCGTGAAGCCGAGTTAGCTGCGCGGGACCGTCAGCTCACTCCGGCTCGTCCGGTGGTTT
The DNA here is from genome assembly GCF_002575655.3 of Aegilops tauschii subsp. strangulata. Lineage (NCBI taxonomy): Eukaryota > Viridiplantae > Streptophyta > Magnoliopsida > Poales > Poaceae > Aegilops > Aegilops tauschii. The sequence continues at coordinate 317,477,488 of NC_053039.3, forward strand.
CCGTAGAGCAAGGCCTTACTTTCAGCTCTTAGGGGGTGCCCTGCCTCGTCCCGGCTTTGCGCAATGTATGGCTGCCCAAGGATTTCAAGGGCCCTCGTAAGGTGCCTAATTACACCGCTGATTTGCCTCCCGAGTCATGGATCGAGAGTTATGAGATAGCTATGGAGATGTTAGATGTGGATGAAGTGGCCTGCGCGAAATATTTTGCTATGATGTTGGATGGAACAGCTCGCACGTGGTTGAAAGGCTTACCAGTTAATTCCATCGAGACATGGGCTGAGATGAAAGCCCGGTTTATAGCAAACTTCAAAGACACGTGCAAGCAACCTATGTCAATTGTGGACTTAGCCGCCTGCGTCCAGGGAGAAGGCGAGTCAACGACCCATTGGGTGCATCGGGTTTCGGAGATCTTACACTCTTCGGATCGCATCAAAGCCGACTCGGCGATTATAACATTGGAGGGGAATTGTCGTTTTCAGCCTTTAAAGTTGAAGTTGGGACGGCTCAAGCGTCACTGCAATGATATAGGAACACTTATGGCTGCTCTGGTTAAGTATGCTGATTCTGATAGTACCAAGGACCCCGAGTCTGACGATGACAAGCCGGGGAAGGGAAAGAAGAGCGGCAACACCAAGGGGCAGCAGCATAACCCGACGGGCCACAATAATAATGGTAAGCGCCAAGCAGATCATAATTCAGATTTTGTGGCTAACACCAATACACAGGGTAATGGTCAGCGTCGTAAAGGAAAGCCGCCCCCGAGAAGGGCAAAGCCCAATCCTAATCCGGAGCGCCTGAATTACCTGTTGAACCAGCCCTGCCCGAAGCATCCTGGAACGCCGGATAAACCGACCACACACCTCTGGAAAGATTGTTATATCATGCGAGAATTCAAAAATTCAGACCTCTTCCGGAATGATCATGGACCATCTGGCGGTTCAGGACCCGGGTCCTATGGGCCGGGTTATGGAGGAGGCAACCCCGGTTCAGGATTCCAAGGCAATCAAGTCAATCAAAGCAACCAGGGTGGTTATAGCCAACAAGGACCGCAACAGCAACAGTCAGGTTACCAAAGTCACCCAAAGCAGTTGAATGGTGGACAGTACCACGTTTTCACCACCAGCTTATGCAAACGCGATCAGAAGCTTCATAAACGAGCGGTGAACTCGGTTGAACCGACAGTGCCTCATTATTTACGGTGGTCTGAGCAGCCTATCATCTGGAGCCGAGAGGATCACCCACCCCGGGTTGACAATCCGGCTCATTTGGCGTTGGTGGTGGCGCCTCAAGTTGGAGGTTATAAGTTCACTAAGGTGCTCATGGATGGAGGCAGCAGTATCAACATCTTATATTATGACACCTTCCGTCGTATGGCATTGACAGATAAGAATCTTAAACCATCGAACACTGTTTTTCATGGTGTGGTGCCCGGCAAATCAGCCTATCCGGTTGGTAAAATAGCTCTGGAGGTCGCTTTTGGAGATGAATATGACTCAAGATCAGAGACATTGACTTCGAAGTGGTGAAAATCCAAAGCCCGTATCATGCCCTGTTTGGGCGGCCGGCTTATGCTAAGTTCATGGCACGACCCTGTTATGTTTATCTGCAGCTCAAGATGCCGGGTCATAAAGGGACTATCACAATACATGGAAGCCGCAAGATCGCTTTGGAGTGTGAGGAAGGTGATGCGGCCTATGCTGAGTCGGTTTGTGTAGCAGAGGAGTTGAAGTTCTATAAGGACAACGTTGATCCGGCGGACATGACTTCCTTGAAGAAACCAACCACGGAGCATGATCCGGCCTTGAAGTTTAAATCAGCTGATGAGACTAAGATGGTTGATTTTGTGCCCGGCGATTCATCTAAACAGTTCATCATCAGTGCAAATCTGGATCCGAAATAGGAAAGCGCGCTCATCGAGTTCGTCCGTGAGAATCGGGATATCTCTGCATGGAAGCCTTCTGACATGCCAGGTGTATCGAGGGAACTCGCTGAGCACACCCTTAATATTGATCCCAAGTTTAAACGGTCCGACAATTCCTTCGCCGGTTCAATGAAGAGAGGCGCAAGGCTATTAGTGAGGAGGTAGCCCGGCTCTTGGCGGCAGGGTTCATTGTTGAAGTTTTTCATCCGGAGTGGTTGGCTAATCCGGTGCTGGTGCTTAAGAAAAATGGCACCTGGCGTATGTGTGTAGATTACACGGATCTGAACAAAGCATGTCCGACGGATCCTTTTGCCCTCCCCCGTATCGATCAAATCATTGATGCTACGGCGGGTTGTGAGCGTTTGAGTTTTCTGGATGCTTATTCAGGTTATCATCAGATTAAGATGGCAGTTAAGGACCAAGAGAAGACAACTTTTATTACTCCCTTTGGAGCCTTCTGCTATGTGTCTATGCCCTTTGGGCTCAAGAGTGCCCAGGCAACTTATCAGCGTTGTGTTCAGAATTGTCTTCATAACCAGATTGGGCGCAACGTCCATGCTTATGTGGATGATATTGTGGTGAAGTCCAGGAAGGAAGAAACATTAATAGATGATTTAAAGGAGACCTTTGATAACCTCCGGGTTTATAAGATGATGCTCAAACCGTCCAAGTGTGTTTTTGGTGTGCCAGCAGGCAAGCTTTTGGGTTTTCTGGTATCTAACAGGGGCATTGAAGCTAATCCGGAGAAGATCAAGGCTATCACTTCACTGACTAAACCGAAGTGCATCAACGATGTTCAACGACTTGTAGGCCGGATTGCAGCATTGAGCCAGTTTATAAGTCGTCTCGGGGAGAAGGCCATCCCTTTATATCAAATGCTGAAGAAAACGGACAACTTTGTCTGGAGTGATGCGGCTAATGAAGCGTTTGAGGCTTTGAAGCGGCAGCTTGCCGAACCACCTGTTCTGGCTGCTCCCATGGACAAGGAACCATTGCTGTTATATGTGGCTGCTAATGCTCGAGCTGTCAGCATGGCTACTGTGGTGGAGCGCAAGGAGGCAGGAAAGGAGTATCCGGTTCAACGACCGGTTTATTATATCAGTGAGGTGCTCATTGAGTCAAAACAGAGATATCCACATTGGCAGAAGCTTGTATATGGGGTTTTTATGGCGAGCCGGAAGCTCAAGCAATACTTTCAGGGCCATCCCATTACTGTGGTCAGTTCCGCTCCTTTGGGAGATATCATCCAGAACAAAGAAGCGACTGGCTGGGTCGCTAAGTGGGCTATTGAGCTTGGGCCTCACGGAGTAAAATATATGCCTTGCATGGTCGTCAAGTCTCAAGCACTCGTGGACTTCATCAATGACTGGACAGAGTTGCAGGTGCCGGAGGATAGACCGGATAACACATACTGGACAATTCATTTCGACGGATCCAGGCAATTGGAGGGCTCGGGGGCTGGAGTGGTTCTTACTTCCCCTCGAGGTGACAAATTTTGTTATGTTCTCCGCTTGATGTTTCCTTGTACTAATAATGCAGCTGAGTACGAGGCCCTGCTCCATGGTCTTCGGATGGCTAAGGAGATGAATCTGAGCCGGGTTAAATGTTTTGGTGACTCGGACCTAGTGGCTCAACAAGTTTCTAGTACTTGGGATTCCAAGGACCCCCTCATGGCAGCGTATCGTCGAGAGGTGGATATTGTTGCAGGTCATTTCAAGGGTTATCAGGTTGATCATGTAGACCGGCGAAAGAATGAAGCGGCCGACGCCTTAAGTCGGTTGGGCTCCCAGCGTAAACCGGTGTCGCCCAATGTTTTCCTTGATGTTTTGCATAACCCGTCGGTCAAGCTACCCACGGAGGAAGACTTAGCTATTCCTGATCCGGAGGCTCAGTTGGTGGCGGCGCTTCATGTCACCCCGGATTGGACTATCCCATATTTGGCGTATATGAACCGGGGTGAATTGCCAGAGGATGAAGTTCTGGCCAGGCAGATAATCCGGCGTTCCAAGTCCATGACTATTGTCAACGGCGAGCTACATCATTGCAGTATCTCAGGGGCTTTTCAACGTTGTGTTTATCCTGAAGAAGGTCGTCAAATTTTACACGAGATTCACGAAGGTGATTGTGGTCATCATGCCGGTTCAAAGTCCTTGGTGGCTAAGGCTTTTCGTCATGGTTTCTATTGGCTGACGGCTCATGCTGATGCAGAGGACTTGGTCAAAAGGTGCGATGGCTGTCAGAAGTTTGCACGTCGGGCTCATGTTCTGGCTCAGGAGCTGTGGATGATTCCAATTACCTGGCCGTTTGCAATCTGGGGGCTTGATATGGTTGGACCCTTTAACAGATCTAAGGATAAGAAGACCCACCTCTTGGTGGCGGTTGACAAATTTACCAAGTGGGTCGAGGCAGAGCCAGTTAGCAAATGTGATGCAGCCACAGCGGTTCAATTTATGAAGAAGGTGATATTCCGTTTTTGTTATCCACACAGCATTATAACAGACAATGGCACGAATCTTTCCAAAGGTGCTATGGAGGAGTTCTGTCAAAGAGAGCACATCCGTCTTGATATCTCTTCAGTGGCCCACCCCCAATCTAATGGTCAAGCGGAGAGAGTTGATCAGGAAATCTTGAAGGGGATCAAGCCCCGGCTTATGGTTCCTTTGCAGAGGACACCGGGTTGTTGGGTTGAGGAGCTGCCTTCCGTTTTATGGAGCATTAACACCACCCCCAATAGATCCACGGGTTATACACCCTTCTTCATGGTTTATGGAGCGGAAGATGTCCTTCCAAGTGATATTCGTCATGACTCACCTTGAGTGGCAACTTATGTTGAAGCAGATAATGAAAGAGCACGCCAGGATGCGTTGGACATGTTGGATGAGAAACGGGACGTAGCGGCGGCTCGCTCGACGATTTATCAGCAAGACCTGCGGCGTTATCACAGTCGCCGGATTAAAACCAGAACTTTTCAAGAAGGCGATCTAGTGCTCCGGCTTATCCAAGATCAGACCGATATGCACAAGTTATCCCCGCCTTGGGAAGGGCCCTTTGTGGTCAGCAAGAATCTGAACAACGGATCATATTACCTCATTGATGTTCGAGAGCATAAAGACTCACACAACTCAGAGGAGGAGACGATCCGGCCGTGGAACATAGCTCATCTACGGCCGTACTACACCTGAGCCATAGGCTCCTATCATGTACATATTTTGACGATGTATATATTATGATCAATGCAATAAACCGGAGCCCCAGCTAAAGCGGGGTATCTGTTGTTTTTCTCATATCATGAGTTACACAGAGGATTCTGTTTGTGAAGCGACATACGGTTTACCCTTTGATTCAGCTTTACAGCTATCTATTCAATATAGGTCACTTGGGGGCTTGGTCGTATTCGAACCATAGCTACACCTCTTGGCTGGCTCAAAAGCCACGACAGTAAGTCACTTGGGGGCTTGGTCGTATTCGAACCATAGCTACACCTCTTGGCTGGATCAAAAGCCACGACAGTAAGTCAATTGGGGGCTTGGTCGTATTCGAACCATAGCTACACCTCTTGGCTGGCTCAAAAGCCACGACAATAAGTCACTTGGGGGCTTGGTCGTATTCGAACCATAGCTACACCTCTTGGCTGGCTCAAAAGCCATGACATTAAGTCACTTGGGGGCTTGGTTGTGTTCAACCATAGCTACACCTTTTGGCTGGCGCAATACCACTACTTAGGGGCCAAAGAGTGTTGTCAAGAACAACTCAAACATAGGCACCCGTTGAGCACAGCTCAAAATGTTGCTTGGGGATTCTTTGCTATCGCAATGAACAAAGAAATCTACACTTGCAATAGGCTACCCGTTGAGCCGTGGCTTGGAAGCCTGGTATATATACCTAAAACCCCGGGTTAACCTGCCTTCATTAAGTAAGTCACTCTGCCCAGGTAAGCCTGGTATGACCCGCCAACTTGACAAGTCAATCGCATATGACCCTGAACTTGTCAATGATAGACCGGCGATTGGTTAAAGACTGAGGACCATCTTAAAAGGCTTTGTAAAACGGTTTAACTCAGTGGCCTAGCAGCCCTTGAAAAGCCTCGACTACAAGTTTTTCTTTATTCTCTGGTTTTTTATTGGTCAATTTGGTTTTTCTCCCTTTTTAAAGTTTTGAGCTAAACCGGCATCCAATGGCCCGGCCTGATTGTAAGTCATCTGTATAAACCGGTGTATTTAACCCGGCCTGGAGTTAACTATAAGTTGCCAGGATGATCATCCGGTGTTTATCATAACCCGGCATCGCTTGTTTTGACCAGTGTAACATGGGTTGAGTTATCAATGCTCAATACTTGGGTTATCACCCTTATTACAAAAATGTTGGTAAACCAACAAGGTTATTCAATATCACAGGTATGATATGTTTCATATTTCATTATTTAAAGCTATGGTTATCAACCTTGGCTATATAAATTGGGCATTATGACCCGTCCAGCGGTAAGCCGCCAGGACAGTTTTCACTTTGTTTTATGCAAAAACAGGGCTGTATAAAACCGATAAAGATCATGAGCAAATATAGTATGATGGATTAATAATATTGTGTGCAACAAGTATGCACGATGGCATATCATATCAGCTGTTCAAGATAGCCTATTACAAGGCGTTTCGACTGCCCAAAAGAATGATTGTTTTTCAAGGATAACAAAAGGAACAAATTAAACCGGGTTCCGGATTATGATTCTGCTTTAGGTTGATGGGAAGGTTGCGGATCTTCCCGCGCTGGTTCATCCTCCTTCTCTCCGCCCAATGGCTGGAAGTCAATAGTTGTCCAATCAATCCCTGTTAAGGCTTGAAAGACAGCTTCGTCATGTATCAGATCAGACAGTTCAACATCCGGAGCGTAAGTATACTTACGGATCGGCGGGATCAGATTTTCCACATCATAAGTTGGAGCACTTATTCGCTTGCCGCTGGCATCGTATACATTCTGATAACTTGACAAGTTAGTATCTTCAGCCAATTTACTTGCCAATGGTCGCATCTCTCTCGTGATAGCCCGGAGATCATCATTGCTGAATTCTGAACCGTCTTCTTTTTGACTCGGGTAACCGTTACCAATGTCTTCCGGATCAAGGTCAGAGATCCAGGCCTTGGCGCGTGTCAGTGTAGTAAGGGCACCGGACCTAGCAGCGGATTTCTTCAATTCCACAATCCGGGCAGGCATCATAGACAATTTTTCCAGTGTTTCCTTGATTAGCGACGGTGGCGGATGGTTATTGGAAGCTGCGCAGATGGCCCGTTGCGCGCCGGTGTAAAGCTGCTTTGCCAAAGTATAGACGGCCTTCAGTCTTTTGCGCATATCTGTGCCAAGATGAGTAACACGGCTACCTGCAAAAGGATCCAATTTATATTAAACCAGAAGTTTTTATAGCTGGTGTTGTGACAGATTGGTGAAGAGGTTGTTACCAAAGATGGCAGAGGTCATAGCATCAATCTGCCGCTTCAAGCTGCTCGGCTCTTCTGTGGTCGGTTTAAGGGCGTTCTTCGCATCTTCTGCCCGCTTTAACAAGGTGGTCTTTTCAGTTGCCCAATCTGCCCGTTCACCTTTGAAGAATTCCTTCAGCTGCTCCATGGTTGTTAAAGCGGTGGTCAGCTCGCTCTTAACTTTGCAAGTTTCATCCACTTGAGACTTGATGTTTCCTTGGAGATCAGTGATTTGGGAGTCTTTTTTGGACAACTCAGCCTGCAAGCATACAGATAATAAGTTAGCATTACAACATCTAAAGTCTCAAGCACATAACAAGTTATCTCCTTGACACTTGGGGGCTAATGCGGATTGCTTCTTATCAGCTATTCATTTAAAGTCTCAAGCACACAACAAGTTATCTCCTTGACACTTGGGGGCTAATGCGGATTGCTTCTTATCAGCTATTCATTTAAAGTCTCAAGCACCTAACAAGTTATCTACTTGATACTTGGGGGCTAATGTGTATTCATTCAGATTCAGATGGATGGTCATCATTATAAGTGGTGAGATTAATAGGATGTACCGGTTCATTCTAAAAGATATAAGCCGGTTCATGGGGGCTACACCAGCAAAATGCAAATATCGATTCAAGACCCGGTTCAAACCAATGTTATGAACCTGCCCTTGGGGGCTACTAGAGTTGATATATTGGACCAGTTTTAACAAAAGGACTATTGGAATATTTATGCAAAGGGAAAGTGACATTTACCTCATACCGCTCCTTCATCAGGCCTACTAAACCGGCTTCAAAGTCGCGGTTTGTATACAGGCGATTTAAATAACCAGAATGTAGCTCTTGAGCGCTGAGGTTGGAATAGTTGGATAGCTCGGATTTCCATTTCCCTTTATCCATAGCAAAAATTTCTTTGGCGCTATGCTTTCATAAAGCGACAGGACGACCAGGGGAGCTGAAACGAAGGCCAGTTACGACTACATCGTCGTCTGTAGTTTTGGTAGGACTTGGCGGTTTATCAGATTCTTTAGCCGGGCTCGGCAGATCAACAATTGGACTAAGTGGATCAGCTGACTGGCTTGGCGGATTATTTTCTACCGGTTCAACAAGTGTATCAGTTGCTTGAGGTTCCGGACTATCAGTAACAGTGTCAGCCTCCGGGTCAATAGCCTCTGGGGTTTTTCTCCGGCTCGGTAGCTGGTTCATGGTCGGTTGGCTTGTTCAATTTAGCCTTCTTGCTTGGTCTGGCTTTAGCACTGAAAAAGAGAGCAGACACGAAGATCAATATGATAAAATAATACAAGACCAAAGAGTTAAGAGTATGTTATGCTTACCCAGGGACGGTTTTCAGAGGAGGAAGTTGTGTCGTTGACGACTCGCCGGATGATGAATGGGAAGTTCCCTGGTAATTTGGGTCAGACGGATTAAGAGGATATCGGATGTAACCCGCCTTAGGGTAAAGGGTGTCAGGAGTATAAGAAACCTCTTGGCGGCGTTTGCGAACCGGCGAATTTGGTAAACCGGAGGAGGACACCACTTGGCCGCTATGTCGAGTTGTGCAGCGATCTTCATGCTGCTGTGTCTTTAAAAGAAAGTGCGGGTCCATATAAGAAAGAGGGCATGAAAATTTTACTTTCCGAATGGCTCGACGGATTCTTGGTACTGGCACAGGATCAGAATCAGAAGAAAGAATAGTTACCTCATCAGCATGGCTGGCTTCCGCTTCATCCTGAGAATGATCATTGTCAATAAGGTGTATAAAAAGTGAACTGAGAGAGTCAAGTTCTACCTCTGAATCCGGATCATCTTCAATAATAGGCTCGGATGGTTCAACGTTCCTTCTTTTTGCTGGCTTTTTTGAAGCCTTGATCTTAATCTGAGGATTCTTTCTCAGTTTATCTTGTGATTTTCTCTTCCAGAATGGATCATCGGCCTGTATAGACTATAATAAGTCATCAAAGGAAAAAAATTAACAAAGGATGGTTAAAGGTAGAAATACGGAAGATTATACCTTTGGCGGTTTATTGGCAGCATAGAAAGGACTGAGCCCGGTTTTGCTGCATGCGTCTATTGGTTCATTAAGCATCTTTTTAACAGCTTCAGTGACTTCATCATCAGTCAGCTGGATGTCAATATGGTGTTTCGGGTCTTCCAGATCCCCTGTGTATTCACACATTAAACCGGGTCGCCGGCTTAAAGGTAAAATGCTCCATGAAACCTAGCATCGGACAAAATCCACGCCTGTCAGCCCATTTGCAATAAATGCTCTGAGCTTGGCTAATTGAGGGGCATATTTTGCTCGCTCTTGGGCCGTCAATCACTGAGGAAAGGGATGATTTTGGGTAAGCCGGTGTGGACGGTAACCCGGCAAAGGATTTTTCATTGACTGGAGCTGTGTTGCGGCAGTAGAACCAAGTCTGATTCCAGTCCTTAGGATGACTATGAAGCTTGGCATGAGGGAAATCAACATCTCTCCTCTTCTGAATTGAAACCCCGCCTAGTTCAGTATTGGGGCCATCCGTAAACTCTGTACGGCGGTTTAGATAAAAGAAATCCCAGAACAGATCAACAGTAGGCTCCTCTTGCAGGTATACCTCACAGAATACTTGCCAGTCACAAATATTGGATATGGAGTTTGGACTGATGTCTTGGGGATGGATTTGAAAGGCGGCAAGCACGTCACCGAAGAATTTTGATCCGGGAGGAGTGAAGCCTCGGGAGATTCTAGGCCGGGGACTCGCCAATGGATAGTGTTCTTACTTGCTAAAGCGCCTGTTGAAACATAACCAGCCAGCTGCGTTTCCGTAACCCGGGAAGGAACCCAATTACAGGAAAAGAATTGTTTGGCCATTTTTGGTGACAAGCTGGAAAAAAGCACAATATCCGGTTTAAAGTTCATGGTTATAATTTATAAACCGGTGCAATGATGGAAGTACAATATCCGGTTTAAAATAGGTTGGCGGTTTAATAGAGGGCTAATGGTATATGATGAGTTATCACAGGTTCAAGGATAAACCGTCCACGATGGTAAAGAGGCTATACATTTGCAAAAATTTCTAAGCATGGTGCAAACAGATTTCACAGATTGGTGATATAAATCTAGATCTGCCACAGTTCTAAAAAGAGAAAATAAATCTAACCTAAAGCCGTGACAGTGGAAGAACACATATGCTTGGATGGGATCTTATGCAGGAAAGGGTGCTGTTTGAGGATTAAAAGGGGCGCTAAACTACCGAAGCTCGCCTTTGCTATCAGATTCAGATCAAAACTATGCGATCTAGGAAAGGAAAGATGAACGGTGAAGAACACCGACGAACAGTGGAAACCCTAATGCAGATCTGACGTTCGAGGAGCAGAATACTTACTGATGCTGCTGAACAGCGGAGGTGCGTCGCAGTTCTCTGGTCAAAACAGGTTGATGCAGCGGCCTGGGTTGGTGTGGACGCGAAGGTCGACGGCGGAGTTCGGGCGCTGAGGCGTCGCGAGGAAGAAGAAGACTTGAAGAGGAAAAGGGAGAGATGGAAAGGGCCCTCGGCCGTATTTATAAGGACGAAAGGATAAGGGTCAAGCACGAGAATCGAGGAGCTTAACAAATGGATATGTGACAGATTTGTCGCCTCGATTATCGGAGGCTCATTAATGAAGGTGAGGAATATACCATTTAAAATAATAGGAGACGTCATGGCGGTTTATTATGATTCTGGATGATGACGTCATGGCGGTTTACAAGATTTATGCGAAGATATGGAAGAAGAAATTTTCTCAAGGTTTTGGAGATTGACATGAACCAGTTCAAATTAATCTGGGGCCTAATGTTGGGGATATTACTACTAGGTGTAAACCGGCCGAGATAGCCGGGTTATCCCCATAATGGATTTTTTATGCTTAAAGCCCATGAAGACAAGGATAAAGCGGATTATTACAGAGACTTGAAGGCCCAAGGCTCAAAGGAAGATTAAGGCCTGTAGTTATAAACCGCCATGTAATTCATGACTTGTATTATAAGGTATGACGAAGTAGAGACCGGGCCAGTATGTGTATAAACCGGCGTCGGGACTCTGTAAGCCGGCGGGCGTTGACCTGTGTATATAAAGGCACGACCCGGCGGCGGTTCAAGGGAGACAGATAACAACTCGAGACTCAGGCGAAGCATATTTGCTCCCTGATCATCGAGACCCCAGCAATTCCATCACAACTAGACGTAGGCTTTTACCTTCATCGTAAGGGGCCGAACTAGTATAAAACTCTCGTGTCCCTTGTCCGGCTTAACCCCTTTAAGCTAACCCGTTGCGATGGCTCCACGACTAAGTCCTTTCACTAGGACATCTGCCGTGACAATTCCACGACAGTCGCCGTCCTTTCTCTTCTCTAGCTGCATTGACACTAAGCACACGACGGGAAACAAAGCAATCTCCCATGTCGGCTTGAATATCACAACCACTCTTCTCACTTTCTTCATCCTCATGATCATCCAGTGCTCCATTATCTTCATGCTCACTCTCAGATTCCCATTCACCTTGTTCATTGATAAATAGAACTCTCTTTGTTTCGACATGCAAAGGAAACGTGACCATGCCCTTTGCACTTCCAACACTCAATACCTCGCCTTCGAGATGATGGTACAGCCGTGGGGTTAGAAGTACTTCCAGCAGCAGAGGGGGCATGCTTGTCAACATTCCTTGGAGCCGATGATGATGCCGATGAAGCCGCTGTTCGCCGGGTGGCAGTAGGGTGTGAAGTATGCTGAAACTGAGAATCACCATGAGAGGCACTTGGCTGCAACCTTTGCCATGGTGTGGTGGTGCGACTATGAGATATCCGTCCATGACCACTCCGCTGCACCTTCCTCTCCGTGCGCTTTGCTTGCTCCAGAATATCTTGTAGATTGTTATAGGGAAAGATTTCCACAAATCAGAAATTTCATGTTGAGACCATGCAGAAATCTTGCCATCTTTGACTCCTCGTCTTCATGAATACGAGCATGAACCAACAGTAATTCCATCTCTTTATAGTACTTGTCCACCATGCGCGTACCTTGGCTGAGGCGCTGCAATCTGTTTAGGAGATCTCTTTGATATTGTGAAGGAACAAGCCTTCGCCTCATGGCTTGTTTCATCTCTTCCCAAGTGTCAATGTGGTCACGACCTAGCAGCAGCTGATTTTCTTGTAGTTGGTTCCACCAAGTGAGTGCATAACCAGAGAACTCAACACAAGCAAGGTTGATTCTCTTTGGATCGGCGAGATTATGGATACGAAAAATCCGATCACATTGTTCTTCCCAATCAAAATACGCGTCGGGGTCTTCCTTTCCTGTGAACTTGGGGACATGCAACTTGATTCTTGCTATGTCATCTCGACCATCTCTATCACGATGTTCTGCATGATGCCCATCTTCAGCAGCATGACAGTATGGGACACCATCATAATCATAAAAATCATCTCCATGACCACGAGGAACACGCTCATGAGGGTCATAGTAGTGCCCACGAGGACCATGGCATCGCCCTCGAAGTTGTCCCCCTCGCTGCCCTCCACGAGCAGCTGCACCGCGCTCACGAGCAGCAGTAGCATGTCCACCATAGTTATTGTTATCATCCTCCAAGTCACCATCCACAACAGCATGCACGGAATTCTCATCCCCAACTTCCTCAAGTGGGTCAATAGGGTGTTGTCGGTGTCGAACCCTATCGCCACCTACTGGAGGTCACTTGTGAAACATCCTTCCAAGGTGTTGAACCATGTTCCGTAATTCCTGAAACTCAGGACGTGTGATCGGGGCAACTTCTTCCCCTTGATCTTCGCCATGAACACTCGATGCAGTTCCTGCCATGTTAGTGAGGCTAAAAAAGTGGAATAAGATAATTTTTGTGGAATCACACAACCTCACCTCTTACTCACCAAAGTATTTAGTTCACATCAGATTATGCTTATCCCGGATGTGTTAAAGCGATTGAAAGACAGGGATCAAAGAACTAGCTTCGGTTTTTGGTGGAGCTTGGTGGGGTAAACAAAAAGGGGCTTGTGCTGAAATCAAGTTGATGCAAACCAAGAAAATATGGGGATAGATCTACAGCACCTTTGCACCAAGATTGAAAAACACACAACACACAAGCTTCTGAAAAATTTCTACCAAGCTGAAACTTTTTGGATCTTACACAACACTTTCTTTTTCTCTCTTGACTTTTTTTTGCCACTCTTTTTTTTCTTGACTTTTTTTGCCACTCTTTTTTTCTCTCTCTCTTTTTCCAAAGCACAACAACCGAATCTGAAACAACTATGAAGATGAACTTGGTGCAGATCTAAAAGATGAAGAACATGCAAGGTATGCAACAACAAGATCTCAGCACCAACAAGGCTTGGATTTATTTTTGGTGGGGCTTTGGACTTCTAGGACAGAAAATATAGCATGAAAACTCGATCTAAAGGGATGATAGCAAGATAAACTCAGATAACAGATCCTACAGTGTCAACGAAGGCTCTGATGCCAGATGATAGGTGGGAACCCGATGAACGAGTTCACGCCCGAGGGTGGCCCGATCTTCACGTCGTAGGATCGAATCAGGAGGGATGACTAGCTGCAAGCAGCTAGGATAACTAGCTTTATACCTGCCAAGGTTGGATCCAACCTGTACATTGGGGATGGCTGACCGGAGCTACAAGAACTCCAACTCATTGTCCGAACAATCGCGGAACCACATGTAGGGGAACGCGACAGAAAATGAAAATTTTTGGTATAGCGAGCACGCCCACGACCACTATGGAGACTGCATACAAGGTTTGATCTGATCTGTACCGACTCGATGCGCAGCGGAAGAAGAGTCGGTGTAGATCGTCGGTGCAGATCCCCGCAGCTAGGATTTACAACCTCCCAACCGCGAGGATGTACTCCCTCTCCGGACAGCCCTTCGGGAGGCAGTCGGACAGTCCCCCGGACAATGTCGCGGACAGCCCTTCGGGAGGACCCTCGAAACTCAGACGGAGACTCGGACAGCCCTTCGGGAGGACACTCGAACAGCCCCTTGGGCAAAAGATCGAAACTACAATCTCTCTACGGGGTTGCACACATACGGTGTCAGCTATCCGGCAGGGCTTCGCCGTCCAGAACTAGTTCCTGCCGGAACCCAGACAGCCTTACGGCTCTACGAAACTCTTTTCGTGGGAGGGAGAGAAGAAGCCAGATAATGCATGGCATGTGTATGAGAGCAAGGGATGAGCTTTGGGCTGCCCACTCCTCCTCTATTTGTAGGAAAGCCAAGGGGTAGGGATGGCTCACAAAAACCCAAAATGCCCATGCAAATGTCACACATGAAGGGCATAATGGGGAGGAAGTGGAGCTCCATGGAGCCCCACACATGTGGCCGGCCAACCCACTTGGGGGGCCCCCATGAGGAGCATGCTTGGCCCCCAAGCCCTTCTAGAAGCCTTTTGGAAATATCCCAAAAGGTGACTCACCATAAAATATCCAAAAAGCACTTTCACTATTCACGACGACATTTTTCAGCGTCCGTTCGAACTGAAAATATTTATGTGGGCTTAGAACATTTCCAGTACCCACCATAATAATTTTCAACGTGTTCCGAAACAATTCCGGTTTTAGTGATTTTCATCTGCGAAACGCATCTGCAGTGGCTCCGGCAGCTCCGGAACATTTCCGGTTTTTATCTCAGAAAGTTCCAAAAAGCTTCCAGAATGATTCTGGCACCCTCCAAGAATTATCAGGCATTTGCCGAAACCAATCTGACTTAATGGTATATCCCGAAACAACTTTTCGGTACCATCGAAACTTATCCGATGACCTCTCTCTGCGGTATGATTTCGCTATCCGAAACCTTTCCGGTGTCCGAAACTTTTTCGGTGATTTTCTCTCATACTCCCTGTCTAGTATTCAGCAGATAGATGACCCTTAAGCGTGTGACCCTATAGGTTCGGTGAAATATAGACATGACTCGGAACCCCTTCCGATCAATGATCAACATCGGAGCCGTGGACACCCATATTGACCCCTATACCCACACGAATGAATATTCGAGTGAACCTCCAGCTGTAGTGAGCTATTCCTATTGCTTCACGATATGTCACAAACACCCGAGGTGAGATTTATTGCATCCCCGTGGACGAACAATTTGTCCACCATGCAAGTTACCTCGTTACTGGTTCTGTTCTCTTTTCTCGTTTCCGTGTTCCGGCATCCCAGTGATCAAATCACAAGGTGTCTGGCCAGACGATTATGGATACCGTAACAGCGAGAGGGCCCGAGAATATCTCTCCATCGTCGGAGGAGCAAATCCCAATCTTGAGCTATCTCGTTACTTGCCATACTTTTCCGTGAACCCGTAAGCCGCCGTAATAGCCACCCAGTTACGGATGACGTTTAACAAACCCCAAAGTTCACAAAGCAAGTACGAAGGAACTCGATACTCCCATGGTCTAAGGAATTATGCAAACATTAACTATCTCTGTGTTATTAACCATAAAATTGTGACGAAAAGAATCTCATAGCATAACATCAATTTGGGTCGATTCAACACAAGTGTTCTACCAACATCGCGCCCTCAGAATTGCCAGCATAGACATGCCCATGATCAGGAAAACAGGATCATCATGCAATACATGAGCCAGTCTTAGAGGCAAGACTAGGAATACATTTTACCGTTTAGTATACCACACGTGCACATGAGTTTCCCTCCGAGCCCCGTGGATATTGCAGACTAGGGAATCATTGCAGTTATAGCATGGAAGCTAAACATTCATTACAAACTTTGGAGATACAAAATAACTGTTATTACTGCCTCTAGGGCATATCTCCTACAGACTCCCACTTGCACTAGAGTCATAATCCAGTTACATGGCTTCCCTAACACCAATGGCTATCCGGTGCTGCTCATGCTTTGCTCGGGGTAGAGGCTTTGTCATTGGGCCTGACACGTTCAGATCCGTGTGAACTTTGCGTACTTTCACTAAACCATCTTCGACATGATGTCGAATGAGTTTATATTTGCGTTGAATATGTCTTGTCTTATGGTGCGAACTTGGCTCCCTTGCCTGAGCCACGGCGCCACTATTATCACAATAGATTTCCACCGGGTCCAGAGCACTTGGAACCACACCAAGGTCTTCAAGAAATTGCTTGATCCATACCGCCTCCTTGGAGGCTTCTGAAGCGGCAACATACTCCGCCTCCGTCGTAGAATCCGCCACAGTCTTTTGTTTGGAACTTTTCCAATCAACTGCGCCGCCGTTCAATATGAAAACATAGCCCGATTGAGATTTGAAGTCATCTGGGTCAGTCATGAAGCCTGCATCAGTGTAACCACTTACAATGAGCTCTTCATCACCTCCGTACACAAGGAGTAAATCCTTGGTCCTTCTGAGGTACTTAAGAATACCCTTGACTGCGGCCCAGTGTTCCAACCCTGGATCACTTTGGTACCGGCTGCTAACACTTAGCGCATAGGAAACATCTGGTCTTGTACATAGCATGGCATACATAATAGAACCAACTGCCGAGGCATATGGAACATCATTCATTTGTACTCGCTCATCCAGAGTCCGAGGACTCTGATTTTTGCAAAGCACTGTGCCAGGTGACATGGGGAGTAGGCCTTTCTTGGAGTTCTCCATGTTGAACCTTTTCAACACCTTGTCAATGTACGTGCTTTGGCTAAGCGCTATCAGGCGTTTTGATCTATCTCTATAGACTCTGATGCCCAATACATATGCCGCTTCGCCTAAGTCTTTCATTGAAAAACTTTTCTTCAATGAGTCTTTTATTTCGCTAAGAAAATTCACGTCATTTCCAATCAATAATATGTCATCCACATACAAGATTAGAAATGCTTTTGCGCTCCCACTAAACTTCTTGTAAACACAAGATTCTTCGTCATTCCTGATGAAGCCAAATTCTTTGACCACTTCATCAAAACGAATGTTCCAGCTCCTTGACGCTTGCTTCAGACCATAAATGGCTTTCTGAAGTTTGCATACCTTTCCAGCATCCTTATGAACGACAAAACCTTCTGGCTGTATCATGTATACATCCTCTTTGAGGTTTCCATTTAGGAAAGCCGTTTTGACATCCATCTGCCATATTTCATAATCGAAATAAGCAGCAATTGCTAGTAATATCCGAACAGACCTAAGCATAGCTACCGGCGAGAAAGTCTCATCGTAGTCCACTCCTGGAACTTGTGTGAACCCTTTCGCGACAAGTCTAGCTTTGTGGATAGTAATGTTACCATCCGCGTCTGTCTTCCTTTTGAAAATCCATTTACAACCAATCGGCTTTACGCCTTCAGGAAGTTCTTCCAAGTTCCAAACTTGGTTTTCGTACATGGATTCCATTTCGGATTTCATGGCCTTGTGCCATTCCTTTGAGCTGGGCCCCGCCATCGCTTCCTTGTAGTGCGCAGGTTCATCGTCTTCAAGAATGAAGATTTCATTATGAAACCATTCAGGTGGCTGGATAGCCCTACCTGATCTGCGCGGTTCAGTTACAACATTGTCTGAAGTCTCCGCATGATATGCGACAACTTCCGGCTCAGTTGCAGGGATAATGAGCGGAATTTCTTCCGGTTCCTTAGCCATATCAACAGTTGCCGAAGATTCACTAATCTCATCAAGTTGTACTGTCCTCCCACTTAATTCTTTGGCGAGAAATTCTTTCTCAAGAAAGACTCCGCTTTTAGCTACAAACACTTTGTGCTCGGAGGGTAGGTAGAAGGAATACCCAATTGTTTCTTTTGGATAACCTACAAAGTTACACTTGTCTGATCTGGGATCGAGTTTGATAGGTTGTAAACGTTTTACATGTACCTCACATCCCCAAATTTTAAGATGCGACAAACTGGGTTTCTTCCCATTCCACATCTCATGTGGTGTCGTCTTAACAGACTTAGACGGTGCTTTGTTTAGTGTGTGAGCGGCAGTTTCTAGTGCATGGCCCCAAAAAGATATCGGTAGATCTGTAAGAGACATCATCGACCTTACCATGTCCAACAAGGTTCGGTTACGTCTTTCCGATACTCCATTTCTCTGTGGAGTTCCGGGAGGCGTAAGCTGTGAGACGATTCCACGGTCACTCACATGTTGGCCAAACTCATGACTAAGATATTCGCCTCCGCGATCAGACCGCAGAAACTTAATCTTTTTGTTACGATGATTTTCTACCTCATTCTGAAATTCTTTGAACTTTTCAAAGGTTTCCGACTTATGCTTCATTAAGTAGATATAGCCATACCGACTTAAATCATCAGTAAAAGTCACGAAGTAGAAATACCCACCCCGTGCGGCTGTGCTCATTGGACCACATACATCACTATGTATTATTTCCAATAATTCACCCGCCCGTTCAGGATGACCCGTGAACGGCGTCTTGGTCATTTTCCCCATCAGACAAGCTTCACATGTGTCAAATGATTCAAAATCAAAGGATGGTAAAACTCCATCTCTCTGGAGTCTTTGCATACGTTTCTTTCCGATGTGGCCAAGCCGACAGTGCCACAAGTAAGTGGTGGTGGTATCAACCTTCTTAAGGTGTTTGGCATTCACGTTAAAGACATCATTTTCACATTCAAGATTTAGTATTAAAAGGCCCCCAACAATGGGTGCAAATCCATAAAACATATCCTTACAATAAAGTGAACAACCATTGTTCTCAGACTTGTATGAATACCCATCGTGTACTAAACATGATCCGGAGATAATGTTTCTACACAACAGTGGAACAAAATAACAGTTACTTAGTTCTAAGATAAATCCTGAAGGGAGACGTAGAGGCATAATGCCGACGGCTTGAGCGGCGATCCCAGTGCCGTTCCCGACGCGCATTACGACTTCATTCTTTGCCAGCTTGCGCACCTTCTGAAGCCCCTGTATCGAGTTGCAAATGTGAGCAACCGATCCGGTATCAAATACCCAAGACTTAGAATTTTTGCTAGCAAGCAAAATGTCAATGACATTAACCTGTATAACAATTATACCTTTTCCGGTTTTCCCGGTCTTCTTATCTTCCAGATACTTCTTGCAGTTTCTCTTCCAGTGTCCTGTGCCCTTGTAGTAGAAGCACTCAGTTTCATTCTTGGCTCCGCCCTTAGAGTTGCTTTGGGAGCCGGTCTTACCGGCGCCCTTGCCCTTCTTTGGCTTGCCTTTCTTCTTTTTGAAACTGGCGGTTTTATTCACAAGCAACACTTGCTTGCGATTTTTCCGCAGTCCTCCTTCTGTAGTTTTCAGCATGGCGAGCACCTCTTCCGGTGTCTTCTCCATCCCTTTCATGTTGTAGTTCATGACAAAACCGTCGTAAGACGGGGGGAGTGAAGAAAGCAACATGTCCATCATATGGCCAGGTGGAAGTGGAAATTCTAGGGCTTTAAGCCTTTCAGAATAGCCAATCATTTTGCCCACGTGTTCACCAACTGAACTACCCTCAGCCATCTTGCAATCCATCAAAGCCTTCATGATATCATATCGCTCAGACTTTGCAGTTTCCTTGTACAGAGCATCCAATTCCCGGATCATATCACGGGCTTTATGGAATTCAAAACGTTTTTGAAGCCCTGGAGTCATGCAAGCTAGCATGAGGCACTGCACTAAGTTGTGATCATCATCCTTAGTGGCCCAGACATTTTGTTCATCTACCGGTGCATCTGCCGCCGGTTTAGCTGGAAGAGCAGTTTCAAGCACGTACAATTTCTTAGCGCTCCTGAGGACAATCCTCAGGTTACGGACCCAGTCCGCATAGTTGTTTCCAGTCGTAGCTAACTTCTCTTTCTCTAACATCGGGCCTAAGTTGAACGCGGTGTTGCGAGCCATTTGATCTACAATGGAAAACACAAGTTTCACTTAGACTTTTGTTTATAATGAAATTTGCACTAGTGAATAAACATTTTTATTCTAAAGTGTGCTCTCACTCAAATCAATATCTCTCAAAATTGATTTTGAGTGATTCAAGATCCAAATATCAATTCAACGTCATAGAATCATCATCTCATGACGAGGATTTCAATTGGTAGGCCAACTTGCCGATCACATCTCTATGTGACTCTTGTTCATCTTTCGATGTGTGTGTTCCGAGCTCAGGACGATCCTGCCATGAACGTCAAGACAACCAAGTGATCTTGCTGCGAGGTCTGACCTCACCCGCCTTACATTTCTCCAATCGTTCGTACCCATGCATCCATGGCGCACCCCGAAAGGATAGATGTTGTGACGGTGCTGCACTTGGGAGAACACTAACTACTTGATATTTGAAGTGAGAGATCACCCTAGTAAAAGCGACTACCGCGCAATCAAGAAGGGTGCATCAAGAGGGATAAACATCTCAGGCAATTCATAATAGCATGATATGGTATAGCCTCTTCTGACGGAGAAGTCAAGTATTTCTTTGTCTCCGGCATTCGCGTCGGTGTTCACCTTTGCGAAGATTGCCACCACCTTATCGATGCACCAGATAATATCACTATCTCCATAGCAGATAAAATAAATGCATTACTTAAGGTTGACACGCAGGTCATTAAAGTGCAATCATATGGCTCCAGCTATCATGCTGAATCATGACACGCGGGTCATGTTAATTACATTATATAGTCATCTCATACACAATCAAATTGAATATGAGCATTGCTATACCACATCACATGCACATCCTGCAAAACCAAGTTAGACGCCTCTAATCGGTTTATGCAAAATTTTATTTTACGTGGCTTCTAAGGTTTTGACTTAAACCGCAGCTACCAACGTTTTATCATCAAGTATGATTATTCAAGTTGCTAGATTAACATCTCGGGGTGTATGAAACACGAGATAATTAAATCTCGAGCCCCATACTAAACTTCGTCATACGCATGACCCCCGTGCAGATCATATCTGCAATGCCCTTTCATCTGCGAATTTCATATTTCTTTTGACTATGGCAGAACCCAAAGAACTGATAGCACTTCCATGATCAATCAGGATCACGGATTGCCAGAACTTTGTCAAATTCCACCATGCTGTCTCGAGATTGAGCAAACGCAAATTCTAGGGAAGCAACAAGAACGTCGGGTAACAGATTTCATCTGTCACCCGCATAAATAATTTTCAGCAATAGATCTCATCTACTCCAAAATTATATTATGCAATACCCATACATCTCCATGTATTCTAGATCGTAACCTGCATCTACGCATAGCACGGCTCTTGATGCCACTGTAGGGGAACGCGACAGAAAACGAAAATTTTCGGTATAGCGAGCACGCCCAGGACCACTATGGAGACTGCATACAAGGTTTGATCTGATCCGTACCGACTCGATGCGCAGCAGAAGAAGAGTCGGTGTAGATCGTCGGTGCACATCCCCGCAGCTAGGATTTACAACCTCCCAACCGCGAGGATGTACTCCCTCTCCGGACAGCCCTTCGGGAGGCAGTCGGACAGTCCCCCGGACAATGTCGCGGACAGCCGTTCGGGAGGACCCTCGAAACTCGGACAGCCCTTCGGGAGGACACTCGAACAGCCCCTTGGGCAAAAGATCAAAACTACAATCTCTCTACGGGGTTGCACACATACGGTGTCAGCTATCCGGCAGGGCTTCGCCGTCCAGAATAGTTCCTGCCAGAACCCAGACAGCCTTACGGCTCTACGAAAATCTTTTCGTGGGAGGGAGAGAAGAAGCCAGATAATGCATGGCATGTGTATGAGAGCAAGGGATGAGCTTTGGGCTGCCCACTCCTCCTCTATTTGTAGGAAAGCCAAGGGGTAGGGATGGCTCACAAAAACCCAAAATGCCCATGCAAATGTCACACATGAAGGGCATAATGGGGAGGAAGTGGAGCTCCATGGAGCCCCACACATGTGGCCGGCCAACCCACTTGGGGGGCCCCCATGAGGAGCATGCTTGGCCCCCAAGCCCTTCTAGAAGCCTTTTGGAAATATCCCAAAAGGTGACTCACCATAAAATATCCAAAAAGCACTTTCACTATTCACGACGACATTTTTCAGCGTCCGTTCGAACTGAAAATATTTATGTGGGCTTAGAACATTTCCAGTACCCACCATAATAATTTTCAACGTGTTCCGAAACAATTCTGGTTTTAGTGATTTTCATCTGCGAAACGCATCTGCAGTGGCTCCGGCAGCTCCGGAACATTTCCGGTTTTTATCTCAGAAAGTTCCAAAAAGCTTCCAGAATGATTCTGGCACCCTCCAAGA
Source organism: Aegilops tauschii subsp. strangulata (assembly GCF_002575655.3). NCBI lineage: Eukaryota > Viridiplantae > Streptophyta > Magnoliopsida > Poales > Poaceae > Aegilops > Aegilops tauschii. Next base: position 317,500,053 of record NC_053039.3, read on the forward strand.
ATTATCAGGCATTTGCCGAAACCAATCTGACTTAATGGTATATCCCGAAACAACTTTTCGGTACCATCGAAACTTATCCGATGACCTCTCTCTGCGGTATGATTTCGCTGTCCGAAACCTTTCCGGTGTCCGAAACTTTTTCGGTGATTTTCTCTCATACTCCCTGTCTAGTATTCAGCAGATAGATGACCCTTAAGCATGTGACCCTATAGGTTCGGTGAAATATAGACATGACCCGGAACCCCTTCCGATCAATGATCAACATCGGAGCCGTGGACACCCATATTGACCCCTATACCCACACGAATGAATATTCGAGTGAACCTCCAGTTGTAGTGAGCTATTCCTATTGCTTCACGATATGTCACAAACACCCGAGGTGAGATTTATTGCATCCCCGTGGACGAACAATTTGTCCACCATGCAAGTTACCTCGTTACTGGTTCTGTTCTCTTTTCTCGTTTCCGTGTTCCGGCATCCCAGTGATCAAATCACAAGGTGTCTGGCCAGACGATTATGGATACCGTAACAGCGAGAGGGCCCGAGAATATCTCTCCATCGTCGGAGGAGCAAATCCCAATCTTGAGCTATCTCGTTACTTGCCATACTTTTCCGTGAACCCGTAAGCCGCCGTAATAGCCACCCAGTTACGGATGACGTTTAACAAACCCCAAAGTTCACAAAGCAAGTACGAAGGAACTCGATACTCCCATGGTCTAAGGAATTATGCAAACATTAACTATCTCTGTGTTATTAACCATAAAATTGTGACGAAAAGAATCTCATAGCATAACATCAATTTGGGTCGATTCAACACAAGTGTTCTACCAACATCGCGCCCTCAGAATTGCCAGCATAGACATGCCCATGATCAGGAAAACAGGATCATCATGCAATACATGAGCCAGTATTAGAGGCAAGACTAGGAATACATTTTACCGTTTAGTATACCACATGTGCACATGAGTTTCCCTCCGAGCCCCGTGGATATTGCAGACTCGGGAATCATTGCAGTTATAGCATGGAAGCTAAACATTCATTACAAACTTTGGAGATACAAAATAACTGTTATTACTGCCTCTAGGGCATATCTCCTACACCACAAACCGGGACTAACCCACACAAAGCGGCCGGAACCAAAGAGCACAAATTAGGGGGAACCAGAGGCTCGTTCTTGCGAATCCGGATGAACTCACAAGAGCAAAGGTAGCAAGGATCTCTTGGATCTCTCTAGCAGTCTTGCTGCATAAGCATGTAGCTGAATGGTTTGACAAAAGGTTTTCTAGAGGATGGGGGAGATGGGGTTTTATAGCAGGGACAACCCCCCTAGCTAGGTGTGAAAATGGTTTCAAACATAAGCAGGTTTGCATGGCTTCCTTGGGTGAATAAGCAGTCAACTTTGGGAGTTGTTGGAGACCTCCTCGAAAATTCGCGAAGTCTTGACAGTCTGGACACCTTCCACGAGAATGGCTATAGCTTTTGACTCACAACTCTAAATGATTTGAGGTTTTTTGCATTGGAAAGATAATTTGATGTAGCTTCTGGAGATGTACCGCTATGGCCCCATATCTCCACCACATGGATGTGGCACAACGAAACATCAGAGGTAAAAACCGACAGCATCAGCTTCACTTGAAACTTGTTTTCTCCAAACTTGTTCCTCCAGACTGGTTGCTTCAAGAGCTCATAGGTTGTTGGATTTCTTCCATGTGATACCTAAGTTCAACCAACAACAATGAGGATGGAAGCATTGTTGTGTCATCAAGGTTATAAGGTAAACTTAATTTAGCGTTCGCCTTGTCACTTATTAGTTTGACACGACTTCTTGTGATTGGACCTATAATTGTTGGAGACTTGTCGATGGTTGTGGTGTCCTCATCAGCCGGGAAAACAACCAATACCCTCTACTCCTGGCTCTTGGGTCGCATGAGTCTCACATGCCGCACACAACCAGGAATTGACGAGCGTCGTTTGATACTACAATAGGGGAACACCGACCAGCTTATCGGGGGTGGGCATGGACAAGCAACACCAGTTGACGAGTTGCACCCACATCCGAAACCCATAGGCAACGACAATAGGCATGGAGCGGAGCAACATCGTCAGACAGCACGCAACAGCGGTGTAGGTGGTGTAGTGCAGGCAGGGCTTCGCCAAACGCTGCTGGAACCAATCTGAGGAGAAAACAGAGTTACAGGAGAGGTAGGACTACCGCCGGGCGTGGGAATTGTGTCTCCAGTCCCTCCCTCTCCCCACTATATATAGGAGGTAAGGCGGCCAAGGGAGGAGTCGTCCCTCCCCAAGGCACCTAGGGGGTGCCTTCCCCCCTTAGGACTCTTCCTCCCCCACCTCTCCTTGGCACACGGGCCTCTTGAGGCTGGTGCCCCTGGCCTATATAGGCCAAGGCACACCCCATACAACCCATGTGTGCCCCCGGGGCAGGTGGACCCCAGACCCCTTTCGGCACTCCCGGTACACTGCCGATAATATCCTAAACTTTTTCGGCAACCAAAGCAAGACTTCACATATATAAGTATTTACGTCCAGACCACTCCAGAGCTCCTCGCGACGTCCGGGATCTCAGCCGTGAATTCGAACAACATTCGATTACCAATGCACACATCCCAATTCTGCTCTAGCGTCATCGAATGTTAAGCGTGCGGATCCTACGGGTTCGAGAATCATGTAGACATGACCAAGACACCTCTTCGGTCAATAGCCAATAGCGGGACCTGGATGCCCATATTGGTTCCTACATATTCCACGAAGATCTTTATCGGTTGAACCACGATGTCAAGGATTCAGTTAATCCCGTATGCAATTCCCTTTGTCTAGCGATATGTTAAGATTCGGTCATCGGTATCTCCATACCTAGTTCAATCTCGTTGCCGGCAAGTCTCTTTACTCGTTCGTAATTACAAGATCCCGTGACTAACTCATTAGCCACATTGCTTGCTCTTTACGATGTTGTATTACCGAGAGGGCCCAAAGATATCTCTCCGTCATACGGAGTGACAAATCCCAGTCTCGATCCATGCCAACCCAACAGACACCTTCGAAGATACCTGTAGAGCACCTTTATGATTACCCAATTACAAAGTGATGTTTGATAGCACACAAGACATTCCTCTGGTATCCGGGGGTTGCATGATCTCATGATCTTAGGAATAGATACTTGACATGAAGAAAGCTGTAGCAAAACCGAAAGTGATACGATCATATGCTAAGCTTATGGTTGGGTCTTGTCCATCACATCATTCTTTAATGATGTGATCCCGTTATCGAATGACAACTCATGTCCATGGTTAAGAAACCTTAACCATCTTTGATCAACGAGCTAGTCTGGCAGAGGCTTACTAGGGACACGGGGCAGTTTATGTATTCACACATGTATTTAACTTTCCGATCAATACAATTCCAGCATGAATAATAAACATTTATCATGAACGAGAAATATGATAATAACCATTTTATTACTGTCTCTAGGGCATATTTCCAAACATGCATACAATTCACGGTAGTCGGCAGCAACATCCCCCACCATGAGTGTTTTGATTTGATTTTTGTCAAATATTGATTACCCTATATCGTCGATTCAAAATAGAGAATTCCTTTCCTTAGTTTATTGTTTGACTTCTTTTTTTCATTCGATTCAAAAAATGGATTGGGTTCCAGTATCAAGGGGTTACTGAACAAACTCATTTCTGCATGCTCATTGTATGGAGCTCCAAAGTTGCTGCCAGCAGAGTCGCCGCTCCCTGTATAGCTTGCTCACCCTCATTTTGCAAACGTGCCCAACACTGCATGAAAGAGCATGCATGGCAAATGAACTCAGCAGGGGAATGACCAAGTTTCTTGTCAACCTTGTCCTAGCATTCAGTTGAGTTCTAAAAAATATTCAACAACAATTCTCTTGTTCACTAGCAGGGCGGATCATTATTTTTTGCGTTTAGTACTGATTTCATTATCATAATCGTAAACTTCACATATGGTAGTATATTTCTTCTTTGTTTCGCGAATCTAGTTTCGTCATCAATGATTGTGGGTGGATCCCTAAGGGTGTCTTCCTCATCTAAAAGGAAAATTTGTACCCGCCTTCCCCATCTTAAGGAAAACTAGATTCATGGAGCAAAGACGAAAGACGAAAGATAGAGAGCGGCGTTTTGGCTCCCGGGCTCAGATGAGCCCGTGAGTGAATAGTAAATGCATTTACAATATCAAACAAATTCAAGAAAAAACAAAATAAATATGGTGAAAGATGCTTGAGCGCGTGATGTTCGTGCAAATTTTGATGACATTTCAATATTAGAGGAGCTCGTGGCAAAAAAAATCAAGTATAAGAGAAACATTTGAAAAATAGTAGTGCTCATGTCTGGATTTGTAGTGCACGCCTCGAATGTCCAAATGTCACTAAAATTTGCACGAACATCACGCACATGCGCCTTGCTTGCAATTTGTTTTTGGAATTTTTGGTATTCTTTTATATTTTTGTCGATTTTACTGTTCACCGGGCTCATCTGAGCCCGGGCTCGGAAGTGGATTATCGCGAAAGATAACTATATGAATGTTTTTTTAGCAGTTCTGTAAGCGATGTTACTTCCCCACAGAAAGAATATATGCAATGTTACGTAAAGGCAAACCAGCGCACTCAAATTAACACACCATCATAGATGCATGATTTGCTATGATGAAGGGCCACCTTGATTTGATCTACCTAGCCACCTACGTATGTGTTGGCCCATCTGCATGTTCTCTCAAACTTTAGGTTAACTATCTGTGACCATGGCATGTTTATCTTGATGATAATTACTTGAAGATAAAGACTTGGTGATAACTGATAGGCCTTCGTTCGTAGGGTCTTAGACTACATCTTTAGATGGTCCCTTTTGGTGATTATACGTTTTAGACGGATAGAACGATTGGACGAGCTGGATGGATGGATTTGTATGTGCACCGCTTTCCCGCCAGTTAACTGTGAGCGCATGATCGACCTTTTCTCTTTGAAAGGGGGGGTCACCCCGGGAAGCCTCTACTGATCAACCCTAACACATGGAGGATGCATTTCTCTCCATGAACCCCCTGGAAACAAGCGACCTCCATGAGACGGGACCCGTTGCATTCGATGCAAGATAAATAGATGATGTACACCTGCATGCTCCAGCTATTTATGAATTGCCAAAGGCATTGTTTGGACGAACAGGAACCGGTCCCAATCCATTCGGATGAGCATCTATCTCTCTCTTGATCTTGGATCATTTTCCATATCCATCCAAACCTCCAAGGAAATCGCCAAACATGCCGTCCTTGTCCTCTCAAAAATCACTGCAGACATATGCATCTCTGTGTTTCGCACGGATATAAACAATGTGGCAGTCCAATTTACCATCTAAAATATCCAAGTCGGCATCGGCCACCCATGGGCCAACCAAAACCCATCCAAATTCACCCACTACGCCATCATCTTTCCAAACGGGCCGAAAAGGAATTGCAGCCATTCTAGGGTCGCCATCCCCAATGTGGAATCCAACTCCTCGCCGAAGAGGCGGGCACATCATCATCATCACGCGTGTTCCTTGTAGATTCCCTTTGGCTTCTCGTGGCCGCAGCGCGCAAGTGGTGGCGCCTCCCTTTCATGGGGCTGGGCGCAGGTGCATGCACAGATATTATCCTCAAATGGTAAAAAAAAAAAAAAAAAAGAGAAACAGGAAGCATGTATGTATCGATCGACATGCATTGTATATTATCCTGGAGTAGATTCCACCACTCGCCTGCTTTGCTACCATCTCCTTTTCTTTCTGGTGTGGGGCTGGCCAATGGTGGTGCGAGATTGGATCGCCTCGCCATCAGGCGAAATCTAGTGCGCCTTTACTACTGGCAAATATCGCCGCTGATGATTGATTGCTGCGTGTGTTTATTGCTAGCCGCACTTGCTTCGTCCAGTATTGGTGGACGCATGCTTCCGATTCTTCGGAAGGATCTATCTATACTAAAAATGGTGGTAAAACGGATTAAATCATTGGTCTCCAAGAGGTGCATCCCATCGATGATTGCTTGCATGGTGGTTCGCCATTCGCCCCACCGACTGTCGATGCAGGGAGGAGCGAATCTGACAGGTTTTGGCATCCAAGACCAAGAGTACGAGGTTCAGTTCTGACATTTATTTTCCACGTTTCGATCCATCTTGGATTCTTGGTAGGTGGATCGATCCGAGGAGTCCCATCCAAATGATTCATCTGCAGCAGCAGAAGTAGCTGTGGCCAGATGAGTCGCTGGATCGATCCAAAAAAAACTTAAGTGGCCTCGCTGCACCCTTCTCTGTTTGCAGGTGGGTGCAAGCATTGATTGCTTCAGCTATACTGTGTGCTAGCTACGTACTACCTCCCGTTCCATGACAAACCGTAGTACGAACTCGAGCGGCGACAAGGATCGTTCACAACATTTTTGGGCAGGGCAGCGATGGGCCTCAGCATGGTCAACATTTGTAGCTACGGTCGCAAACAAAGTTGGCGCCCACAGAGAAGGGAAACAGCCGAGGGGGTAGTACAACGATCGTTCAGAGGCACTACGCTTAACAAGCAAGGCTTGAGCCACGCACGGCCACGTCGGAGGCCGGGACAAACGACGACGTACGGTGCCGTGTCACCGCTGCGCGGCTGGGCTGTGCGTGCCATCACGTGAACCCCAGCGTTGGCCGCATGCGCGAGCAACTCTTCCTCATCAATCAAGTAAAGGGAAACCATCGGCTTCGGTTTTTGGTAGGCAAGCTGCCGAGGCGTACGTGTACCCTACCGACACCACCAGCGCACATCACATGCATGCATGCATGCATGCACCTGATCATCCTTGTATTGCATTGCTCCTGCATCTGCATGCAGTTCACGCGGGGCCGTCCGAGCTGGGTTACGGAATGTTGGATGCACTACACATAGATCTGTACGCTCGCGTTTGCTATTGGTAAGTTGCCTGAATTCGCAGCTCGCGCCGGTCGATTCTCGCGTGCAACTCCGATAAAGAGACGGGGCATCGCGCGGCGAGAGGCCGAACCGGGTGGTCACCGGTGAAAGGGAGTGGGAAGCTGGTTAGTTCAGGTGCGCGCAGGGTGGAAGGCTGGAGAAGAGCTCGGGGTTAGAGGAATGGCCAGAGGCAGCGGCACATTGGCGGATGTGGCGGCATGAGGACGGCGAGGCAGTGAGAAAGGTGCGACAGCGGCGTCGGTTGCGGGTGTGGAGGTGGCGGCGACGTCGGTGGCGAGAGCAAGAGGAAAAAGACGGCATCTCGAGAAGAAGCTGGGGAAAAGGATGAAATAAGACATATGCCAACCGTTGGATTTGAATCCAGCGGCCAGAAAAATCGAATTTATTGTATTTTTAAGACAGCTTACGAATAACATTTTATTTTGAACCGGGCTAGCTTACGAATAACATGATCTTGTAGGATTTGTAGTGTAGTATAGTTTTTAAAACGGAGGCAAAACATCGATTAATTGAAACAAATTTTGATGATGGTGTGCGCATGCACGGACAGAGAAGGCTTTGTTGTTGCTATTTACTCATGTTTCTCTTTCTTTATTCCATGGTTCCTCCCCTTGTACGTGGACAAAGGTAATTTACATGCATGCATAATCGGTAGGTACGGTGTACATCCCACAAAAAGAAGGGCGGTTAATTAGAAGACAACATGTGGCGCAACAATGCTCCACAGCCACAGGTTCGCCATAGTACGTTCCTTCTTCCCATCCACGTACGTAGCCTTTGGCTTTGTTCGGACGAGCAGGGGATTCATTAACTAGCTAAGCTACACGTAGCAGTGAAATAATTAGTCCAGCCCGCCGGCGCCGGCCGGCCGATCCTTGTCGTCCGATCAGGCGTCGGCCTGTCGCCGCAGCCTGAGGCGCGCCTTGGAGAGCTGCTTCCACTCGACGAGGCGGAGCAGGAACTCCATGACCTCGGCCGGCTCCTGCAGCGAGAAGGAGGCGCTGGTGTCCTTGGGGTGCTTGGAGACGAGGATCCCGACGCCCTGGCCCCGCCGGCGCAGCACCTTGAAGGCGTCCTCGTCGGTGCGGTCGTCGCCGATGTAGACGGGCAGCACGTTGGGGCAGTCGGCGAAGCCCAGCGACTCGAGCAGGAACTCGAGGGCCTTGCCCTTGTCCCACTTGATGGTGGGCCGCACCTCGAACACCATCCGCCCCTGCGACATGCGCAGCTTGGGGTACTCCCGCATCACGCCCTTCACCGTCTCCGCCAGCGCGCCCCAGCTCTGCAAACCACACCATCATCATTGACACCGATCAGTCACTTGTTAAGTGATTAAACCTAACTAACCTCCCCACTACTCCACTAGGGACAAAAGGGAGGTTCAATTTTATATGAGCACTAGCGGTGGTTAAGTGAATGAATACGGGTGGTGGGGAGGGATAAAGCTATAAATGGGAAGGAAAGCGGCTGCCATTCGCGGTGGCAGCGCCCATTTCCGTTCTGTTCCGTCGCCTACCTTTTCGTCGACGCATCTGAAGTGAACTGACACGCAGAACTTGTTGTTCTCCACCTTGGCCCCGGCTACGTGCTTCGTCTCCTCTATCAGCCGTTGATGCACCTGAAGAAGCACCATGCATGGGTTCGAGTTTAGAACAGTTTATTCTAACTAGATTTCTGCTGCGAATGAGTGGGCGGTTGTGAGGTTGAAGGTGCGTACCTCTTCTATCATGGGCAGGAACTCGCTTGCCGGTTGGAAGAGAACTCCTTTGGCCTGCGGGGCAAAAGGTATATGCCTTTAGTTTGCGAAGATATGGGAATATTCGTGCCCACAAAAATGGAGCTGGTGATAGATCGGGCGACCATGCTAGCGGTAGCGGCTAGCTAGATGATGGGCAAGAGGAGAGGAGAATCAATTCACCTTGGACTTTGAGGATTTGGCCGGGCCCTTGATGTCCATGCCGTGGCTGCCGGCGTAGTAGAGCTCCGCCAGCTTCACGAAATCAAACACCTGCAGAATTGAACACGCACACATCGGTTCGGTTAGCTTCGTTTCGTCAGCGGTGGTGGTGGTGGTGGTGGACGATGGCAATGGGAGTTCATTAATTGCTGGCGGGTGTAGTACCTTGTCGCGGCACCGACCGCTGACGATCGCCGTCGGGAAGTGCTTGGCCACGCTGCGCACTGCCATCCGCATCTGCTCATTCCAAGTCAGAAAATTAATAACGTGTTCGCAGGTAGTGAGCAGAGGTGCATGACAGGTACTATAAAACTACTGTAGGAAGCAGGGTGAACAGGGGAGGGGAGTGGCTCACCGTCTCGCTCATGAAGGCGGCGTCGGGGTCATCGACGATGGGGGACAGCGTGCCGTCGTAGTCCAGGAACATGACGATCTGCTTCCCCTTGGACGCGGCCACGATCTCCTCGAACTTTCCCAGGGCGGACGGGTGCCTCGCCATCCAGGCGGCGTGCTCGTCGTCGACGCCGGCGGAGAGGGCGGCGGCGGCCCTGGCGTGCGTGGGGGAGGACGCCCGCATGGACTCGACCAGGCCACTGAGCATCCCGGCGCCAAGCTCCGCCTGCGCCGCCCGCAGGCACTTGCGGCTCACGGCCATCCCGGCACGCGGCGGCGGGTAGGGGAACAGCGAACCAGGGCAGGAGCACGCCGTGGGCGCGGCCGCAGTCATGCCCACCTCCGGCACCACCACGGTCGTCTGCGCCATACCAAGCACAAGTCCAAGGAGAAGAAGAAGAAGCTTCGAGGGACAGGTCCTAGAAGCGCGCGAGAGGAGGATCCCGAACGATCGATCGAATCAAGGGATGGGGCTTTGGTTGCAAGGCAGAAAAGGAGGAGCGAGAGTGAAGAGGAAATGATTGGTGTTTTGTGTGGAGGCGGGGGGCGGGTTATTTATAGGCGGAGGGAAGCGAGGGGAAGACGCGAATCCGGCGCGGGGTGTGGGCGGCCCCGCCGATGTCTTGGACGCGTCCGCCGTCGCGCAGCCCACCGCGGTGCCAGGTGGCCGCGCGGGCACGTGCAGGGCCCGCCGTGGAGGCCGCGGGCGGACGTGTGGGGCTCGGTGCGCGACACCTTAGCCTTGTCGACGGTGAACGGCCTTTTCCCCTGTGATGTGAGGCTGTTTCTTGGTCAGATCCAGCTTTCCTTCCAGTAAGTTATAGTACTACACAAGAGTTAAAACTCGTTTCGTTTTGTTTCTGCTCAAGTCACGAAAACTAAGATGGGCAGGCTTCCAGTGGCCGAGCCCGGCTCGGCCCATCAACATATTTGTTGCATCCAATCCCATTTGGGACACAAGTAACACAACGCGCTGGACAGCGATCCAGCGCCCTGAACAATCATGCATCAATTTATTTAAAAATATATTTATAAATCCAAAAAATATTTTTTTTCATTTTTTTAAAAAATATTCATGATTTGTTAAAAGAATTGATCACAAATGTCTCTGTTTTTCTAAATGTTCATTGATTTTAAAAATGATATTCATATTTTTCTAAAATGTTCATGAAATTTAGAAAATGAAAAAGTTTAAAACAAATAGAAATAAAGAAGAAATTGTAAAAAAAAAACACGTTAAACCGCAAAAACCAAAAAGAATGAAAAGACAAGAAAAACAACACCTCATCTGGGCCATCCAACTAGGACGCGAGAAGAAAAGAAAAGTTAAGGAAAAAAACGGCGCCCTGCCCCACTCCGCAATGGGCACACCAAAAACATTGCTAGGGGGTACGTGTTTGCTCACCATTTCGCCCGGTATGATTTACAGGTTGCAAGTGCAATGCACGTCAACAATTCCTTTCTGCTACCATCGGATAGTGTACAAACCAAAATTCACTTAGGAACAACCAAGGCGTGTTTTTCGGTTTACTCCAAAATTATCTCACGCTAGTTGCTCTCAAGCCTCTGAATCGCTACTTTTGTCACCGTAGTCATCCTACAACACTACTCACAACATGTTTCCGATGATCATTCATCGATATCCTTGCCAAAATCGTAAATCTCATAGCTGTCTCTGCTTTAGTATGCAAACTGAAAGTTAGGGCATTTGCAAACCCTAGGCTATGCCTTGTCCAATCTATGGCTACATATCATTTGACTACCTTAGAAACCAATCTGGACGAAGTGCAAATTGGTTGTGCTTTGAAATTCAATCAAAATAATTTTAAAACTACAGTCAATATTAGATTTTTCTCCGGCAACCCAAAAGTACCGCTCGCTGAAATTCACTCGATACTAGCAAATTCAAGTTCTAGGTTAAATTCATTGTGCGTTCATCACTCTCGGAACTATCGATGAATTTTGACCACGAACTACTAGATGTGTTTTTCACGTAGTACTCTAGCAATTTTCACTTGCTCGGTAATACCGAAAAATAAAACCTTGGAACTACCGGATCATCAGAACGGACAAAAAAATTGCAATTTACTTTTCTTTGTTTTTCAAAACTTTCCACTATACCTTATCTTTGATCTTATATAAACTATTTCATAAGGCTCAGTTGTTTGATATGCAATGGGCTCCTAAGAAAGCTCCAGCGACTAAGGCCAGTTATATTGCAACCAAGAAGAAGCCCTCCCCAAGAACTCAAGCTCATGAGGATGAGACTAATAGAAAGAGAGAAAAAACTCTCAAGAGGAAAGAGGACATAACAACAAGGAAGATGGTTGAATTGGAAAAGTTGTTTGAAGTTTCCACAAGCATATTTTCTCAAGATGTAGGAGAATAATAATTCCAAGGATCGTCAAATCCTCCTCCTATACCCCAAGCCTAGTAGATGGGTAGATGACTTCTTTCTTACCATTTGGTATCTTGATACCAAAGGGGGAGAAGAAGTGTATATCATAGGCCTAGGAAAGTGCTTTTCTGGGAGTTACAAGACCTGTTCTTATTTGGGATCCTGCGTGATCCCTTCCTATGTATTGTAAAAGTCTATTTTACTTTGTCTGGTAGGGATTGTTATCTATCATGTTCAAACGTACTTATGCTTGTTGCATGTATTCTTTGCTAAAAAATGTCTCTTGCACGAATAATTAAGAAAATGCACAACCCTTGTTGGCTAACTTTTTTGCAAGAGTTGTTTACTTTCTCAAGTAATATTCTTTGGTCCATGTTTGTTGTTTGTGCATTTTGTATGTGTCTAGTTTCTCTTGATGATGTACTCAACTGATATCCATTATTGTAAATCTTTGTTTTCAAGAGATATATTCGCTCACTTGCATGTGCACACATTGCACTCTCATGGAATGTAACATATAATTGATGTTTCCACACATCGTAATGATATGTGCATTTATATTTCAAAAACAATTTTAAGTAATGCACAAAAGGGGGGGGCTCAATTTATATGACAAGCATCTACCGTTGTCATCAATCACCAATCAGGGGGATTGAAAGTGCATCTCATAGGCACCTCAAATTGGGTTTTGGTGATTTATGACACAACCATTTGATGGACTAATGCTTCTATTGAGTTTATTTTGTATTTCGTCCATTGGCTTGTAGTTAAACATCAGTGTGACCCCTTCCTACAATTTTGTAAGTAGTTATCTGACTCAAGCTCTTAAAAGTATTTTATAGGCTTTTGGTGAATCCAAAATTCTCATCGAATGTAGGAGAACCATACTATCAAGAGGGGTACAAGCAAGGGTACTTTCATATGAAACTTCATGAAAGATCCTACACTCAAAGTCCTAAAAAACCACACTAGCCACCTCAATTATCGGTATCTCTAAGCGCCAGTACCCCTAAGGATTTTTTCCGCTACTGTCAACAACTTAGGGTTACTGCTTCATAGAGTTCAAACCTAACTTAACATAGCATCAGAACTATCACACCTTTTTGTTCTTGTGCTACCAAGCCTATCTGATTGAGATATTTCTCGGGTAGCTCCAATACCACTGAGCAAAACATTTTTATGAGGCACTTCCGAGCCTTCTCAGTTTGCTTTTCCACGCAGTGACAGTATGAGTCTGGTGCCTCCACACTTTTTTTACCCAGTAGTTCCGAGTTTTGACTTAGGTCTTTTATGTACAATTCCTAGTTAACAACTGCTCTATCTACTATAGTTCTTTCGAGCATTTGGATTCATCTTTTGCTTTTGGGTCAATTCAAATATTGTAGAAAGGAGACATATTTTTTATATGGACCACCGCTCTATTTTCTCCTACTACTTCTGGGTAATGGGTTTTTTTGTCTGTTTCCTGAACATGCTCTAGCTATTCAAATATTTGAACATGCTTGAAAGCTGCCAGAGTTTTTCTTACTTCTAAGCTAGTTACCTTTTCATGTAACAATTAGATTTTGAACTCTCTCTCTCTCTATCTCTCTCTCTAGCCTCCCATACCCATTTTTGGCTAAAAGTGAACCAACTCATTTCCAGTCATCGCACTCATATCCAACAACTACAAGTTGAGAGAGGAAGAAAGATCTTAAGGAAAGACTTGAGTAGAAGAAGTGACTCGATGATTCCATGAACACTTGTTTGAATCTTTGAAGGCCGAGAACTACTCCTCCCTTTCTTGAACCCCTACACCTTAGGATCATCTCTTTCACCACAATCATATCATGTGTGTGTGTGAGAGAGAGAGAGACAGAGAGACCCCATAGGTTCATGAGAGAGCTTTGATTGAGGATCTCTTGAGGAGCTATGATGTGACTTTGCTTTGCTTGTTCTTCTTGTATGGTGTGCACTACCTATATGGCTAGGAGTCACTTGAGAGCCTCTGTTGAAGATATTATGAAGAAATCAATAGTTTCTAAATGCATGAAGATCGTCTACTTGGTGAAGATCTACCCCTCGGTGAGGATTGACATGAGAGGTCCATAAGCCATGATGGCATAGGTTTATTGCACTTGGTAGATCTCTTGGTGGGCAATGCAATTGAGATTCTTGTGATCTTAGAGCCATTTGGTTCAAAGCCTCCATCAGCGTGGGGTAGGATAGCACGAACTATCTGAACCATGGGAAACCATCGCAGTGTACCTTTATGTTTGCATCCCTTGAATGAAAGTGCATCATAATCCCCTTGATGGATTTGTGTAATTAATTTCAACATATCGCAAGGGACTATCCATTCAACAAGCTTATTTCAGATTATTTCCCAAATGATGCACCAAGGAAGATGATTCGTGACCCTCAAAATTCCATGAAGATAAGTATTGGCAAAGCCAAACTTAATTTGTTAGTGATCCAAGATCACATCGAGTCCATAGATATGTCGTTATTGTCAAAACGGGATAGGGGTTGCTAAGTTGAGTTTCTTTCTCCATTATATCTATCCATTGTCATACTTCGGAGCTTCCGAGCTCTTCCACTTTGGATCTTATGAACAATTCATCTATAGTGTCGACCCTAAGTCACTCGAAGCTCTTGAACACTTCCACTCAGAGCCACCAAAACATTCTACTCCCTTCTCTATAAAATCTTCTGAATTTTCGAACACGTCCGATTGAAATTTTTAAAGGCGTTTTAGAGGCATGCGCGTGTTTGAGGTTGGTCAGTCGGAGCATCTCAACAACATTTGGTCAGACTTTCTAAGCTGTTTGAAAGTTGCCACATTTAGCTTTGTTTGGAGATTCTGAACTAACCATTTGGAGCTCCCGAGCAGTGCAAAAAAGTGTGTAATGGTTAGATTTTTGGTACGTCCAGTTTATAACCACACATGTCCTATCAGTTTACTCGAAGCAGCATTCACTCCTAACATATTATAATATCGCTTTCTTGTGGTGAGTTCGAAGGGCTTTCTACTCCAACCATCAAGCCACTCCTTTGATATCTGACCCCCCTTGCTTTCCACTCCCGCCTCTCCAATCCAAACCGATATCTTGAGAGAGTTTTGAGTGTGGAGCATATTATCTTTTCGAGCACAAGAGCAAGGGATTCATCAGCAAGCAACATCAATTTTGTCACTTTTGGAGGTTGTGTGTTTCCTAGATTGGACATGTGCGCTTGAGAGTTTTATGGGTGTGAAGAAACTAAAAGGTTTAATGGGCTTGGAGACCGCCTACTACGTGAATATTAACCCTAGGCGAGGCTAGCCTTTCATTTGCCATATGTCATGATGACATATATTGGTTGCTACTACGTGGACCCTGAGTGGGTGATTGTCGTTCATGGACTAGCTCCTTCATGAACTCACAACAAGGATCTTCTAATCCTAGAATCTTCACAGGTCGAAGCCTCCATCAACGTGGAGTAGGATAGCACCAACTATATGAACCATGAGCATCCTCGTGTTTGCATTCCTCTGACGTTTACCTTTACTTCTACTTTTGTAAATTTTTGTCTTCCGTTGTCGTACTCTATTAGATTTTCATTTGTAGCGTGCTCTTAGGCTACCTGTAGGAAAGCATAAAATTGCCAAGTAAACTAAAATTGGGGCAATAGTACCTTTAATTTTCATGTAGTTTATTCAGCCCCCATATACGATGTACGAAATGATCCTACATCAAATCAACTCATTTACCTTCTTGTAAGTTATCTTGAATCACTTGTTTAACGTGTTTGCTTTGTGCTAAGGACAAACTAGTTCAATGATCTAAAATTTGCAAACTTTAAAACTGGACTATATTTGTGACAGGCCTATCCACCCCTACCATCTAGACCATATCCAGAACCCCCCCACATGTGTCCCAATCAGTTGTTCATCAACTGCCATCACGCCATATTTGAGAAGACTCTTTGCTCCACAATCTCGTTTACCTAAAAACAAATGTACTATGTATAATGATCTTTAGTAAGCTTCGCAACCTCTATGAATTTCTTAGGATTTTTCTCCCCTCATTTCTCTCACCAGCTCCGGTTTATATACCCTTCCATGACAACCTCCTGGACAGTCACTAGCAAAGAAGTAACCTACTCAGAGCCATCCTTGTGTGACATAGTGTCGGTTTAATCCATTTCTCACGCCATTATTTTGAGAAGACTCCTTGCTCCACATTCTCTTAGCGATTTCAATTTTCTATCATGTCTGGGCATATCAACATATCTAGTCCATTAGCTCCACATCCCACTACTTCAACACAAGATTTGGCATGTTAATCATAGCACACCTAACAATAACTGAGATTTACCATAGTTGACACATTTCAGAACCGCCTTGTAACAATTAACCAAGTGTCATGTATCACCACATCTAAAACATGGTGGTGCCCTAGACTTGGTCTGGTTAGAAACTTTAGCCTTGCATGTTCCCCAACTTTAGTTAATGATACCCGAGCACTATTGAAATATATTGCTTGCCCATCTCCATCAGTTTTGTCGTTTGGATAAAACAGGTAGAGAATGAATACAATATGGTAGTAGATCCAAGAGGTCCAAGTTCAAGACCAGGCCAATGCAATATTTAACAAAAACAATTGCGCCCTTCATCGATCCCATGTTTAAGGCCTGATAAACCATAAATGTGAGGGGCGGGGTGTTAAAATATATTGCTCGTCCTTCTCCATCAGTTGGACTTTTGGATGAATTGCCCAGAGCACGACTTCAATAAGCACTACCATAAGATCCTCGACTATTTGTACTCTGAGAACTAGAGCTTTTTCATCGCTGAAATGGAGGGACCTATTGAGGATGAAACCCCCGCTCGAAGACGAATTGGTCACCACCTTGCATGTTGTTCAAGGAGGGTGATACCGTAGAAGTTACCTCCTGATACGTCTCCAACGTATCTACTTTTCCTACGCTTTTACTCTTGTTTTAGACTCTAATTTGCATGATTTGAATGAAACTAACCCCGGACTGACGCTGTTTTCAGCAGAACTACCATGGTGTTGTTTTTGTGCAGAAATAAAAGTTCTCGGAATGGAACGAAACTTTGCGAGTAATTTTTATATCAATAAAGAGAATTTCTGGAGCCAAGACCCAACAGAGGGGGGCACCTGGGTGGGCACAACCCACCACGGCCCCCCTCCTGGCGCGCCCAGGTGGGTTGTCCCCACCTGGTGGCCCCGCAGACCCTGAAACCGACGCTATAAAATCCTATTTTTCTAGAAAAAAATCAGGGAGAAAGAATTATCGCAATCCACGAGATGGAGCCGCCGTCACCTCCTGTTCTTTATCGGGAGGCCAGATCTGGAGTCCGTTTGGGGCTCCGGAGAGGGGGATCTTCGTTCTTCGTCATCACCAACCCTTCTCCATTGCCAATTCCATGATGCTCCCCACAAGGAGTGAGTAATTCCTTCGTAGGCTCGCTGGTCGGTGAGGAGTTGGATGAGATTCATCATGTAATCGAGTTAGTTTTGTTAGGGCTTGATCCCTAGTATCCACTATGTTCTGAGATTGATGTTGCTATGACTTTGCCATGCTTAATGCTTGTCACTTTGGGCCCGGGTGCCATGAATTCAGATCTGAACCGTCTATGTTATCACCATTATATCCATGTTCTAGATCCGATCTTGCAAGTTATAGTCACCTACTACGTGTTATGATCCGGCAACCCCGGAGTGACAATAGTCGGGACCACTCCCGGTGATGACCGTAGTTTGAGGAGTTCATGTATTCACCGTGTGTTAATGCTTTGTTCCGGTTCTCTATTAAAAGGAGGCCTTAATATCCCTTAGTTTCCAATATGGACCCCACTGCCACGGGAGGGTAGTACAAAGATGTCATGCAAGTTCTTTCCATAAGCACGTATGACTATTTACAAAATATATGCCTACATTATATTCATGAACTGGAGCTAGTGCCATCTCGCCCTAGGTTATGACTGTCACATGATGAATATCATCCAACAAATTACCGATCCAATACCTACAAATTTATCTTACATTGTTTCTACTAAGTTACTATTGCTATCATCACTATTGCACTTGCTACAAAATTACTGCTATCACTGTTACCGTTACCATTGCTGCTATCACTATTATTGAAACTATCATACTACTTTGCTACTGATCACACTGCTGCAGATAATTAATCTCCAGGTGTGGTTGAATTGACAACTCAGCCGCTAATACCTTCAAATATTCTTTGGCTCCCCTTGTGTCGAATCTATAAATTTGGGTTGAATACTCTACCCTCGAAAATTGTTGCGATCCCCTATACTTGTGGGTTATCACTGGTGCGCGCCGGTCCTAAATAAACGGTTTTTAACCCCTTTCCGCGACGGCATTTGGAACCATCGCCAAGTGAGTGTGGGCGATAGGGGGGTCCTTCCCACATGACCCAGAAACCGTCGGGGATATGCCCTCCTGGCACACACGCTCGGCAAAATGAGTTCGTGTGCGACCGGCGAGCGCTCAAACACGGAAATACGTATAGTAGAGTTAAAAAAATACAATTATATGGCGAAATTGTTTCTGGTCGCAAGTACGTCCCACACAGTCAGTCCCCGCTAAATGTTTCTGTTCGTATGTCCATCCCACACAGTCGCTCCAAGGAAAACGTTTCCGTTCACAGGTACATCACACACAATTTTCCCGTTAAATCGTTTGCGTTATTGAATGTATCACACACGGTCCGTAGAAGAAACTGTGTGGCAAAGGCTTTCCATCACACACGGGTTTTATGTGGCAAAAGTTTGCGCAGGGTGGCCTAACGCAAACAGTTTTCAAGAGAAAGTCGTGTGTGATTGTTCATTGATCCAACATGGTTTATTCCTAGAAACTGTGTGCATTGCCTGAGGTCATCGCCCACAGTATTTTTTCAACAACCGTTTGCAATAGAAAAACCCAATTAGCAGGCTAATTATCCGATTATTCATAATCCATTTATTAATCTAATTGACATTTCATATTAAGCACACAATATATTTCATTTCCATATTAAGGAAGCAGAATTTCATAATTGAAATACATCAGAGTACAACATGATATAGCTTTAGCACTCAGCTACTCCATTACACAACTGCACCAGCAGCAAGTTCCACATGCAACATGTAGAACCTTTCGAAATTAGCATCATATATGATATATAGACAGATGCATCTCCTCTGGAAAACTGCTAAAGCGGAAGGTGGATATTGAGCCTTCATTCATGTTGAAGGTCTTTGCAACTATAGGCCAGTGCCTGTGGATGATTGACCATCTTTCCTTCGTCCTCTTCAGGAACACTTGAATATTGAACCGTGGGTGTTGTATGAAAACCTTCCTCGCCTCCTAACCATAGAGGTGGTTTGAGAGGTAATCATCAGTGAACTGCTTTGGAAAGGTCTGAAAACAAGGATGTGCCTATATTGGAAATGGGGCAAAGGAATAAAAAAGGCAAGGTATAATAGTTAGTACCATCTTGTAGTGTAATGATTTCTTCTTCATTGTGCAGACAAAGATCTTGTTGTTTTTTGTCGCTAATTTCTTTATCCTAACAATCTTTCTGAGTTTCTTGATTTGATTGATATTCATGGACAACTCATTTCCCCATATGCAAAAAGGGTCGAACAGTGGGTCCAAACCTCTGACAGCAGGACCTACATGTGCAAGACCAAATTGTTAAAAACCAAAATATTAGAATGGTTCCTGCAATTGCACAATAATGTGCTATTAGAGAACGGACCATGCATTTGCTAACCTCAATTGTAAACCTCAGTGCTTCCCATTGTTTCCCTGCAACACATATAAGGTAGTTAGTCATCAGGTTAAGTAAGGGTTCGCATGCTATCAGTAAAATATGTTGATGAAAAATAAGCACATTGCAGATTCATCAGATTAATTCAAGCCACACAGAAAACCCATTTACCCAAACCAAGCGTGATTAAGAACTAGGAAATATAGCACTTGTATATGTTTCTCATGTATTAAGTGCAACCAAATTCGATTTATTCCTCACATGCACAACAATACAAAATTCTACCCACGACAATTGGACATTGCGTTGCAGAATTGAACCAAGCAGTTAACTAAACACCACAACAAATAAACCAAACATTAACTGAGCACCACATTGCACAATATAACATACTCCTAATAGAAGATCAGACAGTTAACCAAACAGTTAACTACAGCCAATTGTAGCAATTGTATTTGTTTCTCATGTATTTACTACAGCCAAATTCAATTTATTCCTCACATGGTATACAATAACAGAATGCACCCACAACTATTGAACATCGCATTGCAGAATTGAATCAAATAGTTAACTAAACACCACAACACAAATGAACCAAACGCTAACTGAGCACCACATTGCACAATGTATAACCAAACCAAGCATGCTTGACAACTTGGAAATATAGCAATTGTATTCGTTTCTCATGTATTTTCTAAAGATAAATTCGCTTTATTTCTCACATGGAAGACAATACAAAATTGCAGCCTGAAGAATTGAACATCACATTTGCAGAATTGAACCAAACAGTTAACTGAAGACGACAACTAATTAACAAAACAGTTAATAAGTGAGGACCACACTGCATGACATATAGAACATATACACTAGAGCAACAGATTGCATGGTAAAATTAGAGATAGCACAATTCACTAGAATTTGTGAAGGAAAGGCAAGAGCAGCACACGCAACAGGTAAACTGAGCATGCTTAACCGGCGTAGCTAGCAAATGGCAAGGTGCTTCTCCAAGATCTGGGGATCGGCACCAATGGCAGCCATCGCGACCTCATCCATGCGTGCGGCCATGATTTGCTTCTCCGCTGCCAAATGCTCCTTGAGATCCTGGCTATACTGCGTGCACCATGGCTTAGGGCGGCGCTTATTTGGTGGAGGGGTCGGTGATTTGGGTGGAAGGTGTCGCGCTCGCGCCGATGGTCGGGGCATGTGGGATGTGGAAGGAGGAGGAGGATGGGGGTCGGGTGTGGATTTCCTGCCTGGATAGACGAGGTCGAGCAACGTGAAGGAGGGTCGCCGGCGAGGAGGCGACGACGCTGCAAGCAAGGAGTGAAGGTTTCAACTTGGAAAGGAAGGCGAAAAGAGGGGAAATGTGGCTTTTGGTAAGGGGGAGGGGGCGGGGAGGTAGATATTTCCGCGGAAGCCGGAAATTTGGAATCGCTTCAGCCAAAAAACTGGCGCGCAAAGTGTCATCAGACACGGTCCCTTATTCAGAACTGTGTACGATATGTGGACATCACAAATGATTCAGATAGCTTAGCCCGTGTGTGATGAGTTTGAACGTCAAAAGTTTTGGTTCGAATTTCCATGGTTACTGTGGTCATCCACGTCATTGCATAATTTGGGTACACAAAGGAGACTACAGCACACCCACACTTCTTAATCGAGCAAGTTCAGCAATTAAAAATAGGTAACTGACCTAAACATTACTCCAACAAATTAAAGACCAGCGCTCTTAATTAAACAAAACAAAGAGTACTACTACGGCTGGTGCTCGTCGATCTCCGCCGCCGCCTCCATGTCCAGCTCGCGGCCGACGATCTCCTGGGGAAGGGGCTCCATGGCATCCATCGCACCATACTCGGCAAGCATCTCGCCATCCGCGTCCACCATCTCTTTGGAAAAGGCCGCCATGAGATGGGCGTGGGCGGATGCGATCTAGGCTTGGACGGGCTCCATCGTCGCAAGGTATACGGCGGAGGAACGGACGGCTGCTCGAACGCTCTCGGCGATTGCCAGCTCTTCGGCCGTGGGTTGCCGACCGTCGGAGAAGCTTCGTTCAATTTGTGCGGTGACCGCCAGGAGCTGGGCATGGGCGGCCTCGACATGGTCGTGGGCGGCCTCCATCAGGGCTAAGGCAGTTGCTGCGGAACGGGCAGCTGCTGTGCCGCTCTCGCTAGTTGCTATCCCCGAGGCAGATGTTGCCGCCACCTGAGAAGCAACAGCGGCCGTTTGGGCTTCCTTTGCCACCCGGTCGCAGATTGCGGCCGCGCTCATGCACCTTATTAGCACGCGCATGGCGGCTGCGGCCGCGCTCTCGCCGGAGTGGGCCACCGAAGTTGCCCTCACGACGCGGGTCCACGTGCCCAGCTTTCATCGGCGATGATTGAATAGTGAAATAATATTTGGGGAGCGAGCTAGTGTGCTTGAGACGCCGGCTGTGGACTATAGCCGACGCACCTTCTCACGTAAGCCATAGGCATACTATACACCGACGGTGCTCTAGGAAATTTTCTGCTGCATCTCACACGGTTGCTAATAATAAACTGTGTGCGATCTACTTGATTTTCCATCTTGATTTGAATTACATAATGGGGTCATAGCGGCAATGGACGGTGTTTGAATTGCTAGACCTTTTATCTGGAGTGAACATGCAACTATATGTGTGTCGTAAAAGAATTGGAATTATCCAAGGTTCGTTTGAACATTTTATACATTAAATTGGTTTTCTAGACATTTCAGGTGCATAATTCAAAATTAAACTACATGCACATGCTCCTGTGCATATAAATTGGTTGAAAAATCAAATCTGTTGCCTTGGGTGCATGCTTAGGTCCCATGCAAGAAATGGGAATGAATTTCAAACACCAGGGCACCGTTGATTGCCGGGAAAACATTGAGGTGCCTAGTTTTAAATTCTAGTAATTCCAAAACTCGTCTGAAATTCATGAAACTTGGCATGCTATCATTGAGCGGCATCAACATGCCGTGGTAAAATATGCTTCTCACAAGCCGGAGCTTCTCGCAACAAGCAGGATGGTTTTCGGCAGAGAACGTCCCACCTTTTGGGACGAAACGATATCCATTGCCTCTTATTGATTTCAAATTTTTTCTCGTGTCAACATAGAACAACAGGAGTGTTGTGTGAATTTTTGTGATTTTTCGGGGTTCGTTTGGACATTTTTATGCATTAACTGATTTTTCAACGCATTTATGTGCATAATTCAAATTTGAACTACATGCAAATGCTCCGGTGCATATAAATTGGTTGAAAAATCAAATCTGTTTCCTTGGGTGCATGCTTAGGTCCCATGCAAGAAATGGGAATGAATTTCAAACACCAGGGCACCGTTGATTGCGGGCAAAACATTGAGATGCCTGGTTTTTAAATTCTAGTAAATCCAAAACTCGTCTGAAATTCATGAAACTTGGCATGCTATCATGGAGCAGCATCAACATGCCGTGGTAAACTTTTTGTCCCATTTGGGGCAGGTTTGGGTATATGCTTCTCACAAATAGGAGCTTCTCACAACAAGCATGATGGTTTTCGGTAGGGAACGTCCCACCTTTGGGGACGAAACGATATCCGTTGCCTCTTATTGCTTTCAAATTTTTCTCGTGTCAACATAGAACAACAGGAGTGTTATGTGAATTTTAGTGATTTTTCGGGGTTTGTTTGGACATTTTTATGCATTAACTGAGTTTTCAATGCATTTATGTGCATAATTCAAATTTGAACTACATGCACATGCTCCGATGCATATAAATTGGTTGAAATATCAAATCTGTGTCCTTGGGTGCATGCTTAGGTCCCATGCAAGAAATGGGAATGAATTTCAAACACCACGGCACCGTTGATTGCCGGCAAAACATTGAGATGCCTGGTTTTTAAATTCTAGTAAATCGAAAACTCGTCTGAAATTCATGAAACTTGGCATGCTATCATGGAGCGGCATCAACATGCCGTGGTAAAAAATTTGTCCCATTTGGGGCAGGTTTGGGTATATGCTCCTCACAAACCGGAGCTTCTCACAACAAGCATGATGGTTTTCTGTAGGGAACGTCCCACCTTTGGGGACGAAACGATATCCATTGCCTCTTATTGCTTTCAAATTGTTTCTCGTGTCAACATAGAACAACATGAGTGTTGTGTGAATTTTTGTGAATTTTCGGGGATCGTTTGGACATTTTTATGCACTAACTGAGTTTTCAACGCATTTATGTGCATAATTCAAATTTGAACTACATGCACAAGCTCCGGTGCATATAAATTGGTTGAAAAATCAAATCTGTGTCCATGGGTGCATGCTTAGGTCCCATGCAAGAAATGGGAATGAATTTCAAACACCAGGGCACCGTTGATTGCTGGGAAAACATTGAGATGCCTGGTTTTTAAATTCTAGTAAATCCAAAACTCGTCTGAAATTCATGAAACTTGGTATGCTATCATGGAGCGGCATCAACATGCCGTGGTAAATTTTTTGTCCCATTTGGGGCAGGTTTGGGTATAGCTTCTCACAAATCGGAGCTTCTCACAACAAGCATGATGGTTTTCGGTAGGGAACGTCCCACCTTTGGGTATGAAACGGTATCCATTGCCTCTTATTGCTTTCAAAAAATTTCTCGTGTCAACATAGAACAACAGGAGTGTTGTGTGAAGTTTTGTGATTTTTCGGAGTTCGTTTGGACATTTTTATGCATTAACTGAGTTTTCAACGCATTTATGTGCATAATTCAAATTTGAACTACATGCACATGCTCCAGTGCATATAAATTGGTTGAAAAATCAAATTTGTGTCCTTGGGGTGCATGCTTAGGTCCCATGCAAGAAATGGGAATGAATTTCAAACACGAGGGCACCGTGATTGCCGGCAAAACATTGAGATGTCTGGTTTTTAAATTCTAGTAAATCCAAAACTCGTCTGAAATTCATGAAACTTGGCATGCTATCATGGAGCAGCATCAACATGCCGTGGTAAAATTTTTGTCCCATTTGGGGCAGGTTTGGGTATATGCTTCTCACAAACCAGAGCTTCTCACAAAAAGCATGATGGTTTTCGGTAGGGAACCTCCCACCTTTGGGGAGGAAATGATATCCATTGCCTCTTATTGCTTTCAAATTTTTTCTCGTGTCAACATAGAACAAGAGCAGTGTTGTGTGAATTTTTGTGATTTTTCGGGGTTCGTTTGGATATTTTTATGCATTAACTGAGGTTTCAATGCATTTATGTGCATACTTCAAATTTGAACTACATGCACATGTTCCGGTGCATATAAATTGGTTGAAAAATCAAATCTGTGTCCTTGGGTGCATGCTTAGGTCCCATGCAAGAAATGGGAATGAATTTCAAACACCAGGGCACTGTTGATTGCCAGCAAAACATTGAGATGCCTGGTTTTTAAATTCTAGTAAATCCAAAACTCGTCTGAAATTCATGAAACTTGGCATGCTATCATGGAGCGGCATCAACATGCCGTGGTAATTTTTTTCCCATTTGGGACAGGTTTGGGTATATGCTTCTCACAAACCGGAGCTTCTCACAACAAGTATGATGGTTTTCGGTAGGGAACGTCCGACCTTTGGGGACAAAACGATATCGATTGCCTCTTATTGCTTTCAAATTTTTTTCTCGTGTCAACATAGAACAACAAGAGTGTTGTGTGAATTTTTTTGATTTTTCGGGGTTCGTTTGGACATTTTTATGCATTAACTGAGTTTTCAACGCATTTATGTGCATAATTCAAATTTGAACTACATGCACATGCTCCGGTGCATATAAATTGGTTGAAAAATCAAATATGTGTCCTTGGGTGCATGCTTAGGTCCCACGCAAGAAATGGGAATGAATTTCAAACACTAGGGCACCGTTGATTGCCGGCAAAACATTGAGATGCCTGGTTTTTAAATTCTAGTAAATCCAAAACTCGTCTGAAATTCATGAAACTTGGCATGCTATCATGGAATGGCACCCAACGCGCTGTGGTATTTTCCATGTCCATTTTGAGAGAAGGCGCACTCGAATAATGACATCCAACAAAGGCATTTTGAAAAAACAGCTGCCACTTTAATATCTTAAACGTTTGTATAATACAAACCGTGTGTGTTCTGGTAACCATTCACGTGACGCCACGTGTCTTGGTTTGAATGGCTGTAGGAGGTGCCGTGCGGACAACTGCTTGACCTTGACTGAATGGGAGGCATGCGAGCGTCGTCCGGTGCGCAGGCTGACCAAGAGGCGTGCAAGCTGTCCTTGAATGCGCAGGCTCACCGGGAAGCGTGCGAGTTGTACGCTGCGCAGGCTCACTGGGAAGCGAGCCCTTTGACTTCCATGGCCGCCTGCCTTACTCGCATCCTCTCCATTAATGGCTCCCTAGCCGCAGTTTAATTCGCTTTTTAAATATAAAACACTCATCGCAAACGTTTTAGTTAGAAAACTCATATGCAAACCGACAGCTTCCCCAGGAAGCCAAGAGAAAATGTGCCGAGCAGGATTGCGGTAGCTCTTGGTCGCAAATGTTTTAGATAGAACACCCGTATGCAAAGTGAGAGCAGCGCAGGATTTGTGCATCCCTTCAACGCAAACAGCTGTTTTGGATGACTCGTGTGCAACCACATATAAACAATTTGGTAAGATTTGTCAATCCTTATAACATTGCGATTTGTCAAAATATGAAGCTAAAAATCAATAGCAGTATCTAATTTTTGCAACTAAAATTTAGTAATTAAGCATAGATTTCATTCATATATTAAGCAATCATTCTTAATTTATACAAACAGTTCAACTCGACAGCTGAACCGACCGAACTTTTCCCTAATTGTTGCCAACCACGTACTGAAATAGCTAGTTCAACTATATATACTAGCTAATTTTAAGTACGTTGTACAGTTCCACCACATCTATAGTCAGATGAACTGAACAAAATAGACCCTAAATACTACTACTACTACTGCTGCGGAGGGGCCTTGTACTACTTCCGGCTGCCTCTCCTCTGCCGAGCGCGCTTAGTAAGAGGCAGAGGAGGAGGAGCCTACCGACGAGCTTGGCAACCGCAATGTGGTGCCTGCCGCTGTTGCAGCTTCAGCGACGCTCACCTCGAACGCCCTCTGCCGCTCCAGACGACCCCTCTCGAAGCAGTGGTTCTCCTCGTAGATCTCCAGATTCCTCGCCTCTGAGGCGGCGTGTGCCACGGCCACGGCAGCGGTAAGGCTCTTTGCGTGCTTGACTAGGCGCTCCTCCTCCTCCCGCAGGAATTCGATGTAGCGCGCAAGGTCGCTGATGCACGTGCGGGCATCCACCTCCGCCTCCCGCCTTCGGGCGGCGGTGGCGGAGCGGGTAATGAGCCCGGCGGTCGACGGTGGGCTGGCGGCCACGGCGGCCGACGACGGGGTGGCGGCCACGACCACCACCTCCCGCCTTCGGGCCGCGGTGGCGGAGCGGGAGACGGCCACAGTGGCCGGCAGTGGTGTGGCGGCCACGACGGCCACCTCCTGCCTTCGGGCCATGGCGGCGGAGCTGGCGATGGCCCTGGCTTTCGATGGTGGTGTGGCAGCAACGGCGGCCGGCAACAGCTACCGACGGGCACCGGCGGCGGAGCGTGTGGTGGGTGTTCCGCGCACACCCAACAGGGACGCCACGTGCACTACACTACGCCGGGGACTGCGCCGCCACCACGGTGTAGCCTCCCACCTGGAGCTGTCCTCTAATGACGGCGGAGTGGCTGAGCGACGACGACGGACCTATACCATTGGCGATTGTGGGAGAAGCAGACGAGATAAGTTACATGGAGGGAGGGGAAAATGCGACGCAGGACTCGCCGGCCGTGAGGGTTTTTATAGCAGGCCGGTAAGCATTGGGATTTTGGGGGATTTCACCGAGTCGGGCGGGAAGCTTGCATGGGAACCTGCGAGGTTGCGCGGGAACGGGCTCACCGACGATTCATTGACGCCTCCGTTTGGCCAAAAGAACGCCCCCGCGCGCTGCACAAGCTTGCGTTGTAAGCCGTCTGCGGCAGTGGGGTGACAAGACGTGCGAGAGGAGGACGAAAGGCCACGTACACATACGGTTATAATAATAAAAACGTTTGCCATTTAATTACCTACTATACCACCATCTTGGTTTATAAGTATGATTTAACTAATAAAATACAAATGCATGTCACCAAAGATTATATAGTTGGATTTGTATTTGAACATAGTTTCCAATTATATAATTTTTAAAACATGCATTAACATTTTGTTGGTTAAATTTGAGGGCAAAGTATGGCATAGAATATAAAGGACACTATAGACTAGATGGAGGTGGTAGCACACGACCGCTCTCTACGCAGCAACGCAACCGTCGGCCAGCTTGTAGGCGACCATTTCCTGCGTGTTCAACTGCTCTATGCGCGTGGTTGCTTGCGGTTCAGGCGGCCGCGGCATGCTCTGCTCGCGTCCCGCCGTGCGCGCTCTGCTGTCGCGTCCCTCCGGGTGCTCTGCCCTCGTCCCTCCACGCGCGCTGCCAGTGTTTGGGGCCGTCGCACGATCACGCATGTTCATGTGCAAGCGGTTGCACCGGGCACGGCGCGATGATGCAGTTACCCGCTGCAAAAACTGCCAAGCGGACACGCTGAGAATCCATGCCGCCCGGCCCCCTTTTATTCCTACGGCCATTTACATTCGTCTCTCGTCTCACACGACACAATAAGCACACCCACGAGGACACATACAGAGAGGACATCCAGCGGTTCCAATGGCGCTCCCCGTGGTTCCAATGGCGCTCCCAGCGGCCGCCGACGACAACGGCGGGCAGTTCACCACGCATCATGTAGTGGACACCCACATGAGGGGGAAGGCCCTCTCGGTGGTGTACACGAACGATCCGGTCTCGGTGGAGAGCTCCATCCAAACTATGGAGCAGTTCCTTGCCGAGGACAAGTACCGAGTGGTCGGCTTCGACATCGAGTACACCATCGGTCGTGCCGGGCACGATCAGAAGGTTGCCGTCGCCCAGTTGTGCGTGCGACATGACGTCCTCGTCTACCAGTACCACCTTGCCACAAGGCCTTGCGAGCGTTTCTCCAGGTTTATCAACAGCTCCGACTATAGTTTCGCTACGGTGGACACCACCAACGATCTAAAAGCGCTCAAGGTTTCGGACTTGAAATGCCCGAATCTTGTCAACATCCAGCACCACTACAAGGTATGCGGCAGCGACAAAAACAAACTGAACTCCCTGGTTGACCTCGCCTCGGCCATCATCGACCCCTACTACGCGAAGATGAAGGAAGAGAGCAATAAGGACAAGAACGCCTGGCACAATGTGTGGCATGAGAGACTGGATGAACAACATGTCAAGTACACGGCCATGGACGCGTACACAAGCTACGAGATGTACAGGCGGATCGTTGACATGGGGAACTGTCTTCTTCCTGACCCAGACGAGGGATCGAGCCACATAGCAGTGGCGGGAGCGTCACAAGAAGTGTGACGCCCTCGATTCAATCATACACTGATCATACACGCAAATGTGTACGATCAAGATCAAGGACTCACGGGAAGATATCACAACACAACTCTAGACACAAATTAAAATAATACAAGCTTTATATTACAAGCCAGGGGCCTCGAGGGCTCGAATACATAAGCTAGAATACACAAGAGTCAGCGGAAGCAACATTATCTGAGTACAGACATGAGTTAAACAAGTTTGCCTTAAGAAGGCTAGGACAAAAGCAACATCGATCGAAAAGGCAAGGCCTCCTGCCTGGGAGCCTCCTAACTACTCCTAGTCGTCGGCAGCCTCCACGTAGTAGTAAGCATCGGCGGTGGCATCT
This sequence comes from Aegilops tauschii subsp. strangulata, assembly GCF_002575655.3. Classification (NCBI taxonomy): domain Eukaryota; kingdom Viridiplantae; phylum Streptophyta; class Magnoliopsida; order Poales; family Poaceae; genus Aegilops; species Aegilops tauschii. Next base: position 317,529,352 of record NC_053039.3, read on the forward strand.
GACTCCTGGGCTCCGACATCTGGTTGCATCAACCAGAAAGAAGAAGAAAGGGGGAAAAGGGGCAGCAAAGCAACCGTGAGTACTCATCCAAAGTACTCGCAAGCAAGGAACTACACTAGATATGCATCGGTATCAATGAAAAGGGTTGTATGTGGACTGAACTGCAGAAATGCCAGAATAGAGGGGAGAACCTAGTCCTATCGAATACTAGCATCTTCTGAAAACCACCATCTTGCAGCAACAGGAGGGAGTAGAGTAGCATAAAGTAAAGTAGTAGTAGTGTTATCAACCTCGGCCAGAGATCCTTTCTCGACTCCCTGCGAGAAAGCAATCCCAGAGCCATACTATCCAAGTGTCATCAGAATCCAATTCTCATCACCATCCAGTTCTCATCACAAGTATCCAATTCTAGTTGTATCGATCGGGATACAACTCCAAGTGTCTGTTACCGTAGGACAGTCTATCGATAGATATTTTCTTCCCTGCAGGGGTGCACCAACTTACCCACCACGCTCGATTAACTCCGGCCAGACACACTTTCCTGGGTCATGCCCGGCCTCGGCCAAACAATATGCCGCAACCCGACCTCGGCTTACTAGAGAGGTCAGCACGCCGGACTAAACCTATGCCCCCAGGGGTCATGGGCCATCCCCCCGGCAACTCCTGCACGTTGCGAGGGCGGCCAGTGAGCAGACCTAGCTACCTCCTTCAACAAGGCAGGTGCTTACGCAGTCCAACCCGGCGCGCACCGCACAGTCGCTGACGTTTATTAAGCTTCGGCTGATGCATACGACGCAGAACGCCCATACTATGCCCACATGATGGTTAGTGCTATCAGGCCAGAGGCCCCTCGGATCAAATATCCAAATCGTAGTGGATTAGGAACGCGCGGTAACAAGCAGAGACTCACGAAAGATGTGACCCCGTTGCCTCGTCTCGAGGACTTGCGGCAAGGGCTAGGAATGCCCGGCCACGCCTCGTAATTATCTCGCGGGCACCCTCCAGGTCAACCCGACTCCTCATCACTCGCAAATATGCTCGCGCGGGTACCCCTCAGGGCCGACCCATCTTTATTAACAGGGTTCAATGTAAAGTCCTAGTAACCATAGTAACCGTGTGTCCAAACATCAAGGGGAAAACCCGAGGAATCACCCCCAGTGAATTCCACTCGATGTAATCATCAAGGTGAACGTAAGAGGAACCACCCCCGAGGTTCACACTGGAGGGGTTGCACGACAGAGTCGTATCGGAAGTGGTTAAGGCGGAATCACCCCCGATGACCACGACCGAATAGCTACACTACAGGGTTAACATCAGAAGTGTTGTAGAGGCCTCACCCTCGGCACTCGATAGTAACCCAGTAGTGTCGAGCAACTAAGGGGAAAGTGATGTGCGGTGCCAGGGCCTGGTCTTCGATCCCGTTGATCGGATCTTCAATGATGAGCAGGGGCAACAAGGACAAGGTGGGGGTCACTGATGGATCACTAACCAACCTATACTAAGAAGTTTAGGATAAGCAGGTAAGGTACAATGAGCAGGTTACAAAAGCAGGCTATGCATCAGAATAGGAGCAAACAATAACAGTAGCAAAATCTAATGCAAGCATAAGAGAATGGAATGGGCGATATCGGGATGATCAAAGGGGGGCTTGCCTGGTTGCTCTGGCAAGGAGGAGTCGTCGTCGACGTAGTCGATCACAGGGGCAGCATCGGTCTCGGGGTCTACCGGAGAGAAGAGGGGGAAGAAACAGTAAATATAAAGCAAACATAGCATCACAAAGCATAACGTGGCAATATGCTGTGCCGGGTGTGACCTAACGTATGACTACACGATATAGGTGAAGGGGGAATTCAACCGGGAAGGTGTTCCCGGTTTTGGACCCGTGTCAGACAGAAGACCGGAGGGGGGAATGTTCCATGTACAGCATGCTAGGGGCATGTGACAGATGAACGGACCGCGTTTTCGGATTTGTTGGATTTTTCTGAGCAACTTTCATGTAGAAAACATTTTCATCGGAGTTACGGTTTATTTTATATTATTTTTTAAAGTTTTATTTCATTTTTAGGAATAACAGAATTAATTTAATTAGGAAAAATATAATTATGACGTCAGGGTGATGTCAGCATGATGTCAGCAGTCAACCGCATGTTGACTGGGTCAACAGACGTGTGGGTCCCGTTTGTCATTGGCTAGACTAACTAATCATGATTAATTAGTTAACGATAAGTGATTAGGTTAATTAATATTTTTATAACTATTATTATTTTTAATTCCTTTTTTATAAAAACGTTCTAGGGCGGGGGCCCCTTGTCATAGGCCCCTGGGGGCCTTAGTGAGTCTCGGGCGCGGTTCTCGGGTGCCAGGACCCGACAGCGGCACTCGAACGGGGTTGTGGGCGCCGGGTCGCCGGACCCGGGCGCGTGCTGGCTGGCCGGCGGCCACGGTAGGGCGGCCGCAGCCGACCGGAGTGGGGACAGTAAGGTGAGGAGGCGGTGGCCAGGTGCGGCGCAGGGCGCACGGGGCGAACGAGGTCATGCGGGGCTGCGGAGCTGCAGGCGCGAGGCCGCGGGCAGCGAACACGTGCGTGGTGACCGTAGTGTGCTAGCGGGGGAGCGGGAGCAGAGAGCTGCCGCCAGGGCGCGGACGTGCGTGGCCAGTATGCGGGCGGAGCGCGGCGGACGTGCGCGAGCGTCGGGACGGCCGTGGTGAACACGAGGACGCGAGCCGGAGCGCGCACGCGCAATGGGTGCATCAGGAGGGGAGTCGGACGAAGGGGGGGCTTACCAGCCTTGTAGAGGTGCAAAGGCGTGCTCGGGGAGGGCCGGAGTAGCAGGGCGACGGTGCGCGATGGCGACGGGGACGGCGAGGCGACGACGTCCAGCTCGGGGAGGAAGTAGCGCGAGGGAGAGGCGGGGACGGCGAGGCGACGATGTCCAGCTCGGGGAGGAAGTAGCGCGAGGGAGAGGCGGGGACGGCGCGGTCCGGCGCGACGAGGGCGGTTCTGGGGCGAGGTGGCAGCGGGACGCGCCAGGCGGCGACATCGCGGCGTCGGGAGCGGTGAGGTTCGGGCGTCGGCGACCGAGGTTGGGGGAAATATCCCGATCCAGATCGGGATCGGGAGAGGGGGAGAGTGGGGAATCGGGGGAGTGGGCTAGGGTTTACGGTTGGGTAGTGGGGGTTATGGCGGAAGCAGGGAGAGGTGGGCCGGCCTGGTTCGGGAGGCCAGCTGGGCCGATTGGCCCCGTTGGGCTAGGGGGCCTTCTCCCTATTTTATTTTTCCTTTATGTATTCGGCTTTCTCATAAATGGCACGGTGTGTACTTATTTAGGCTATCAAAAGATTATGCAAAATATGAAACTTGGCTCATAATTTGTATTGCAATTTTTGACACTACCATAAAAAGTTCGAGGTTATTTTGAAGAGTTTAGAATCATGTTTGAATTTAAAATGTTCATTAAGATGCTATTGGGCCACTGAATAAATTTCTAGGGGCAATTTGGGAATCCAAAAGTGGTTGGTCCAACATGACAAATATCCAGGGATTATTTGCCGCACTTTGAACATTTTAGCTTTCATGTTTGAAAACTTTGAGTTTTGGACTTTAATTTGAATTTGAAATTTGAACAGGTTTCGAACCAACGCGAGTTTATCAACAGTAATCGTGGTGACGTGGCATCATTAGCAGAGGATTATTGTAGCTTGATTATCCGGGAGTCACAATTCTCCTCCACTACAAGAAATCTCGTCCCGAGATTTAAGGGGTGAAGTAAGGGGGAAAGACTCGAGAAGGACGGAGCTCAACACAAGATAGGCACGTGGGGACTATCTCAGTGAACGTGGCATAGAGGCATCTCTCAAGTTGAAATTTAAGAAAACGTCGAGAGCAAAATATGAAGGTACAATAAGAGGTTTCAAGCGAATGGACAAACGATCGATACCTGAACAGAGTGTGAGAAGGGGTTCAGAGCATCGGAATTGATCATCTCTCGGAGGGTGGCTCGTGATAACACACAAAGCCAAGAGCATAAGATACTTCGGCATCAAGGTTGTACAGGAGAGTCAGGCTTCGATCCTGTGGAACTGTGGGTTATGGGCCCACCATGTGGGTTAAAAGTAGAAAGAGCGGTGACATCTTACACGGTTATGATAGCAAGCTTTGTCGGAGGATAGTCTGTCAGTTATGTTGGCAACCACGTTGGTACCAAGGGCGAGGGACGAAGAGAACCATATTCCTGCTCGTTGAACGAGGCGGACCAATCGGCAAGGTTCGCGTCCATCGGTGGTTACCGGAATGTCATCAACAATAGTAACGGGGTCTCACTGACAAGGTTGTACATCGGGGTGTTTTATAAGCAGGGAATTACTTCTACTTATATCATATAGATCACAAGAAGGTCAAACAAACCAATGGAAAGGAAAATGAAATTATCGGATTAATCAGACCAATGGAAAGGAAAATGTGTTTACACACCAGAATTGGGAGTATATCCTTCCCAAGGGGAAGCGGAGCAGGATATACATGATATGACAGCAAGTTCAAAAGCATTTAGATAAAGGGGGTGAGGGAAGAATCATGACATTACCCATGCAATAGGGTATGGATAATCGATCAAGAAACATTTCGAAGTGCGCTTCCAATGTTCTTGTTGACGATTGGAGTACCACAAACATGCTTCGGGATATCATTGACATGGTCATCAGGTAAAAGTCAGACTTTTGAATTCACAAAGGATCCCACGGGAACTGCTAGAATAGTTCGCACAATTTCATCATTGAAAGATGAGGATGTTGCCGATGGGTTCAGCAACAATCCATCGACAGGTCAAAAGGATGTAATGCCAAAATGATATGAACAAAATTGTGTTGGGGGGAGGCAAGAATGTTGTCGATGTTGACACAAATCATCGAGAGGCAAGGATGACATTTCTCACCATGAATTCGATTGATATCTTGGAAGAGCTCAGAATGTTGATGATGATCATGACACATTTGTCGAGAGATTTCATGAAGATGTAATCGATCGGCGATGACACCAAGTCAAAGCAATGATGAAGCGAAAGGTTATTAGAACCACGGGTACGACACAAACTAGAAATCAAGCTTGCTGTTCAAGGTGAAATGACATGACAAGGAAGATCAACGTAAGCTTAGCTCGTCGTCGAAAGTTGTGCTCCGGGAAGAACGACCAGGTACCATAGTTAAAATTTAGCACGATAATGATATAGCCGATCAGGCTAGGAATGACTTGAAGGATTACTAAACTTGTAAGCAACGAAAATTACTTAGAGTTATTGAATCACAGTGCGGAATCGATTCACTTATCGGTGTTCTCGAGTGACTAACAACTCAAAACCCAGGGAAATCTGAAACCGATGAGACGCAATACCAGATGAAGACTCGTAGGAGCAACACGGTTCTTTGTTATTCTCGAGATACCGGAGGTTAATACTCGATGGAAGATCAAAATAGAGGTTGCGAAGATGCATTTATCTACAGAAGACAAGTCCTTTAACTTGTCCGAGAAATGGAATCAAAGAGGAACAATCATGGTCAGAACCACGGTTGCAAAGGATCAAATCCTAGATATAAGATGATCTTATACCAAGGGGATAATTAGTTTTAAGAGAAGCTTCCATGATAAGATCTACATCGTGTCCACGGGCATGAACACAAGTTCAAGGTCGACTCCCGCTTCTTCAATGCACATGATTTCATTTACTTCTCGCTTTCGATGAAGTTGTAGTGTTGAAATTATATCTGGCAAAACACCAGACGAGTATGACTCGTGAAAACTCTCGGGTTCACACGGACTAGGGAAAGCATAGGTTCAACCCATAGGGGCATCTTAGGAACATATACCACAAACCTCAGGAGTAATATAATAGAAGCTCGAAGGCGGAGCATGGTTGAGAAGGCAGAGGATACAATTTACCAAAGGCATTATGTATCCGAAGAAAGGTTCAAAAGGTTATTGAATATGAAGGACATTGTCGGATAAAATCTAACAAAGGATCTGGCGGTCCACATAGAATCTGATGTGAGTATCGGTACTCAACCAGAAGAAGAAAGAATGCAAAGGCTTCGGATTATAGAAACATCTGAATAATTCGATGCTTAAATGCAAAGAAATCATGATTTAAAAAATAGAAGATCAGAAGTAGACGCTCTGATCAAAAGATAAGTAAGTTGAATAGCCTTAGGGATACAATCGACATCAATTTGATTGGTCGAGAAACAGCTCTTGGTCAAATGACGTCCAAGCCGGAAGGATGAATTCTATGATCCGACTGAGGATTGCGAGTATCCGCAACATATTGAATCAACTGACTCAAAAGGATAGTGACAAAGGATGCCAATAAGATTACTAGACTTATGGGATTATCCATAATGCAAACAAGCAAGAATTTTAAGAACAACAGGCTGTTGAGGATTATCAAAAGATCGAATAGTATTTCAAAGACTTTTGTGAAACATATGAACAACTGGGGAAAAACAAATGCTCGATATGTGTGAGGATTAATTTGTCGGTGTATTCAGGCGACAAGGAACTGCAAGGCAGTAGGCACAAAAAGATTCTCGGAACAACGACAAGTATTTCGGGGTATCTTGTAATAACAAGAGCAACTGGGGATGAAGGTATGAGCGACAAGGATATGCAGTTATTCATAGGGGATTATCCGTGGTAGGGAATTGCAAACGCGATGAGCACAAGTTACCGGGATAACATCGGAGAGTATCTTCGGAATCTTCTGGTGCAGCAGGCGATCATCTGTAATAAGGGGCTCTCCGGGAGGAAGTAGTTACGAGATCCTAATGTTAGAGTTAGCAAAATCGTTTAACCCGAATGGAAGAGAGATCAGAGTCCCAGAGTGTAGACGGGGAATAAAAGATCCTAATACCACCCAATTGGCGACGTGGGCCCGTAAGCCACACAGCCAAGTTAGTAAAACGGTTATCGGTTTCTAGACTCAACTTCGGCCAAGGAGTTGAAAAGGGAGCTACATACAGGCAGTCGGCTCTGATACCAACTTGTGACGCCCTCGATTCAATCATACACTAATCATACACGCAAATGTGTACGATCAAGATCAAGGACTCACGGGAAGATATCACAACACAACTCTAGACACAAATTAAAATAATACAAGCTTTATATTACAAGCTAGGGGCCTCGAGGGCTCGAATACACAAGAGTCAGCGGAAGCAACATTATCTGAGTACATACATTAGTTAAACAAGTTTGCCTTAAGAAGGCTAGCACAAAAGCAACATCGATCGAAAAGGCAAGGCCTCCTGCCTGGGAGCCTCCTAACTACTCCTAGTCGTCGGCGGCCTCCACGTAGTAGTAAGCATTGGCGGTGGCATCTGGCTCCTGGGCTTCGACATCTGGTTGCATCAACCAGAAAGAAGAAGAAAGGGGGAAAAGGGGGAGCAAAGCAACCATGAGTACTCATCCAAAGTACTCGCAAGCAAGGAACTACACTACATATGCATCGTATCAATGAAATGGCCTGTATGTGGACTGAACTACAGAAATGCCAGAATAGAGGGGAGAACCTAGTCTTATCGAAGACTAGCATCTTCTGGAAACCACCATCTTGCAGCAATAGGAGGGAGTAGAGTAGCATAAAGTAAAGTAGTGGTAGTGTTATCAACCTCGGCCAGAGATCATTTCTCGACTCCCTGCGAGAAAGCAATCCCAGAGCCATACTATCCAAGTGTCATCACAATCCAATTCTCATCACCATCCAGTTCTCATCACAAGTATCCAGTTCTAGTTGTATCGATCGGGATACAACTCCAAGTGTCCGTTACCGTAGGACAGGCTATCGATAGATGTTTTCTTCCCTGCAGGGGTGCACCAACTTACCCACCACGCTCGATTAACTCCGGCCGGACACACTTTCCTGGTCATGCCCGGCCTCGGCCAAACAATATGCCGCAACCCGACCTAGGCTTAATAGAGAGGTCAGCACGCCGGACTAAACCTATGCCCCCAGGGGTCATGGGCCATCTCCCCGGGAACTCCTGCACGTTGCGAGGGCGGCCGGTGAGCAGACCTAGCTACCTCCTTCAACAAGGCAGGTGCTTACGCAGTCCAACCCGGCGCGCGCCACTTAGTCGCTGACGTCTATTAAGCTTCGGCTGATGCATATGACGCAGAACGCCCATACTACGCCCACATGATGGTTAGTGCTATCAGGACAGAGGCACCTCGGATCAAATATCCAAATCGTAGTGGATTAGGAACGCGCGGCAACAAGCAGAGACTCACGAAAGATGTGACCCCGTTGCCCTGTCTCGAGGACTTGCGGCAAGGGCTAGGAATGCCCGACCACGCCTCATAATTATCTCGCGGGCACCCTCCAGGTCAACCCGACTCCTCATCACTCGCAAATATGCTCGCGCGGGTACCCCTCAGGGCCGACCCATCTTTATTAACAGGGTTCAGTGTAAAGTCATAGTAACCATAGTAACCGTGTGTCCAAACATCAAGGGGAAAACCCGAGGAATCACCCCCGGTGAATTCCACTCGATGTAATCATCAAGGTGAACGTAAGAGGAACCACCCCCGAGGTTCACACTTGAGGGGTTGCACGACAGAGTCGTATCGGAAGTGGTTAAGGCGAAATCACCCGTGATGACCATGACCGAATAGCTACACTACAGGGTTAACATCAGAAGTGCTGTAGAGGTCTCACCCTCGGCACTCAATAGTAACCCAGTAGTGTCGAGCTACTAAGGGGAAAGTGATGTGCGGTGCCGGGGCCTGGTCTTTGATCCCATTGATCGGGTCTTCAATGATGAGCAGGGGCAACAAGGACAAGGTGGGGGGTCACTGATGGATCACTAACCAACCTATACTAAGCAGTTTAGGATAAGCAGGGAAGGTACAATGAGCAGGTTACAAAAGCAGGCTATGCATCAGAATAGGAGCAAACAATAACAGTAGCAAAATCTAATGCAAGCATAAGAGAATGGAATGGGCGATATCGGGATGATCAAAGGGGGGCTTGCCTGGTTGCTCTGGCAAGGAGGGGTCGTCGTCGACGTAGTTGATCACAGGGGCAGCATCGGTCTCGGGGTCTACCGGAGAGAAGAGGGGGAAGAAACAGTACATATAAAGTAAACATAGCATCACAAAGCATAACGTGGCAATATGCTATGCCGGGTGTGACCTAACGTATGGCTACACGATATAGGTGAAGGGGGAATTCAACCGGGAAGGTGTTCCCGGTTTCGGACCTGTGTCGGACAGAAGACCGGAGGGGGGAATGTTCCATGTTCATCATGCTAGGGGCATGTGACAGATGAACGGACCGCGTATTCGGATTCGTTGGATTTTTTTGAGCAACTTTCATGTAGAAAACATTTTCATCGGAGTTACGGTTTATTTTATATTATTTTTTAAAGTTTTATTTCATTTTTAGGAATAACAGAATTAATTTAATTAGGAAAAATATAATTATGACGTCAGCGTGATGTCAGCATGATGTCAGCAGTCAACCGCATGTTGACTGGGTCAACAGACGTGTGGGTCCCGTTTGTCATTGGCTAGACTAACTAATCATGATTAATTAGTTAACTATAAGTGATTAGGTTAATTAATCAGAATTAATTAAGTTAATTAATTAATTGATTAATATTTTTATAACTATTATTGTTTTTAATTCCTTTTTTTAATAAAAACGTTCTGGGGCGGGGCCCCCTTATCATAGGCCCCTAGGGGCCTTAGCGGGTCTCGGTCGCGGTTCTCGGGTGCTAGGACCCGGCTGGGGCTGTGGGCGCCGGGTCGCCGGACCCGGGCGCGTGCTGGCTGGCCGGCGGCCGCAGCCTACCGGAGTGGGGACAACAAGGTGAGGGGGCGGTGGCCAGGTGCGGCGCAGGGCGCACGGGGCGAGCGAGGTCACGCGGGGCTGCGGGGCTATAGGCGCGAGGCCGCGGGCAGCGAACGCGCGCGTGGTGACCGTAGTGCGCTAGCGGGGGAGCAGGAGCAGTGAGCTGCGGCCAGGGCGTGGACGTGCGTGGCCAGTATGCGGGCGGAGCGCGGCGGACGTGCGCGGGCGTCGGGACGGCCGTGGTGAACACGAGGACGCGAGCAGGAGCGTGCACGCGCAATGGGGGCGTCAGGAGCGGAGTCGGACGGAGGGGGGCTCACCAGCCCTGTAGAGGTGCAAAGGCGTGCTCGGGGAGGGCCGGAGTCGCAGGGCGACGGTGCGCGACGGCGACGGGGACGGCGAGGCGACGGCGTCCAGCTCGGGGAGGAAGTAGCGCGAGGGAGAGGCGAGGACGGCGCGGTCCGGCGCGACGAGGGCGGTTCTGGGGCGAGGTGGCGGCGGGACCAGGCGGCGGGAGCGGTGAGGTTCGGGCGTTGGCGACCGAGGTTGGGGGAATATCCCGATCCAGATCGGGATCGGGAGAGGGGGAGAGTGGGGAATCGGGGGAGTGGGCTAGGGTTTACGATTGGGTAGTGGGGGTTATGGGGGAAGCAGGGAGAGGTGGGCCGGCCTGGTTCGGGAGGCCAGCTGGGCCGATTGGCCCCGTTGGGCCAGGGGGCCTTCTCCCTATTTTTATTTTTGCCTTTATGTATTCGGCTTTTCATAAATGGCATGGTGTGTACTTATTTAGGCTATCAAAAGATTATGCAAAATATGAAACTTGGTTCATAATTTGTATTGCAATTTTTGACACTACCATAAAAAGTTCGAGGTTATTTTGAAGAGTTTAGAATCAGGTTTGAATTTAAAATGTTCATTATGATACTGTTGGGCCACTGAATAAATTTCCAGGGGCAATTTGGGAATCCAAAAGTGGTTTGTTCCAACATGACAAATATCCATGGATTATTTGCCGCACTTTGAACATTTTAGCTTTCATATTTGAAAACTTTGAGTTTTGGACTTTAATTTGAATTTGAAATTTGAACCGGTTTCGAACCAACGCGAGTTTATCAACAGTAATCGTGGTGACGTGGCATCATTAGAAGAGGATTACTGTAGCTTGATTATCCGGGCGTCACAAGAAGTCTATGACTAGACGATCGTTTCTCCTACTTTATAATGCATGCAATTGTTTATTGAGGTGTGTGCGAATGATCTGTATAGTCACTTATGTAATTGGATGTTTATTTCAGTTATATATATACATGTTATTCTACTATAGACAGAGCAATTCACACAGCTTATTAGCAGCAATCGTCTATGTTATTATTGGTCTTCGCACACATTTCTGATTACGGACCTGTTTGCCGCGTATCACACACACCTTGATCTGGCTGACCATTTCTTTTGTGTTGCCTAATCACAAACATTTCATCCGAGTGAACCGTATGCTCTATATCGCACACGCCTTCATCAGGCTGCCCGTTTCTTTTGTTCCGCCTCATCGCAAACAGCTCATTGAGCTGAACCGTATGCCCTGCACACACGCAACTAAAACCTGAACCGTGTTTGATGCATCCGTCATCGCAAACGTTTTATACATTTCTGACGGTTTTCATACAGCACCGTTTACGATTATTGCATCGCACACAGTTTCTCGAAGGGTCTCTGATCGTAGTGTCGCGTTTGGATCATCTTGCAGTAGTGTATCAAGACCTTTTTCTAGCGCCATTGCGGGGGAGCATAGCTATATTTGTTGAGTCGCTTGGGATTATTATTAATTTATCACTATGAAGAATCTGAAGGATGCTAAGACTAAGATTTATCCCTCTAAGACAAGGGGGGGTAAGGAACTGCCATCCAGATCTGCTTTAGATTCACCTTCTGTTATAAGTAAACTTGCAACACCACCACATGCTATTAATCCTGATATGTCGCAAGTTATTGATGATGCTACTTCTACTATGAATGATACTTATGATGATGCTAGTACCTTGCTTGATGATAATGATGTGCCACTGGGTGAATTTCTTGATGAACAAATTGCTAGAGTAATACAACATGATGTTGTTGAATCTGATGATGAGCTTGAAACTAAAACTCCTGAAACACCTGCTAGAATTAGCCTTCCTAGATATGAATTGCCTAAGGTACCGGAAGGTTATGTTATGAATGAGGAAACAACTAGAGATATTCTTGCTTGTAAGGATAGAGATGATCTAGAGAAATTATTATGCAAGTATAAAGAAAATCTCTGAATGCTAGAATGCAATATGATCCTAAGTTTGCTACCTCACCTATCTTTATTGATGATAAGGATTATGAATTCTCTGTCGACCCAGAGTTAATTACTTTGGTTGAATCTGATCCTTTCCATGGTTATGAAACTAAAACTGTTGTGGCACATCTTACTAAGTTGAATGACATAGCCACCCTTTTTACTCATGATGAGAAGACTCGTTATTACTTTATTCTCAAATTATTTCCATTCTCATTGAAGGGTGATGCTAAAGCTTGGTACAATACTCTTGCTCCTGGTTGTGTGCGTAGTCCCCAGGATATGATTTATTACTTCTCGGAAAAATATTTTCCTGCTCATAAGAAACAAGCTGCCTTACAGGAAATATTTAACTTGGTGCAAACTAAAGAAGAGAGCCTCCCACAAGCTTGGGGGAGGCTTTGCCAATTACTTAATGCTTTGCCTGATCGTCCTCTTAAGAAAAATGAAATACTTGATATCTTGTATAATGGACTAACCGATGCTTCTAGGGACTTCCTAGATAGTTGTGATGGTTGTGTTTCCAGCGAACGAACTGTTGGACAAGCTGAAGAATTATTGAATAATATATTGAAAAATTATGATGGTTGGACTCTTCCTGAACCACCGCCTAAACCCACTCCGAAGAAGAGGGGTATATTATATCTCAGTCCTGAAGATATGCAAGAGGCAAAGAAATCTATGAAGGAAAAAGGTATTAAAGCTGAGGATGTTAAAAATCTACCTCCTATTAAATAAATACATGGGCTTAATACACCAGCACTGCCTAAGGTGGTAGAGGTATATTCTTTAATGAAGTTCAATGATAATGACAATCCTCACAATATGCACCCTAGCCAATGCCTTTATCAGTTTGAAAATTACATTAGAAAAAAAGATCACTTCAATGCAAATGTTATGAAACAATTGAAATACAATTCTGATATGATTGCTCGCTTGAGTGACTTGTTATTTAGAATCTCAAATGATGTTAGAGGTGCTGGAAAACATGCTTCTATGGTTCAAACTCAGTTAGAACAAGTTGCTAAATCTCAAAGAGAGTTGCTTGATGAAACGAATAATAATATACATGACTTTGCTGTTAGAGTTGCAACTAGAGGCGGTAAAATGACTCAGGAACCACTTTATCCTGAGGGACACCCAAAAAGAATTGCACATGATTCACAGAGGAACAACACCACTGCACCTAGCCCTTCTAAAAAGAAGTAGAAAAAGAAAAATGATAGGACTTTGCATGCTTCTAGTGAACCTGAAATAGAAAAACCTCCTGATAATGATAATAATGTTTCTATCTTTGATGCTGAAACTTAGTCTGGTAATGAACATTCACCTAGTGATAATGAAAAAGATAATGCTGATGTTCATGAAGATACTCAACCAAATAATGAAAAAGAACCAGATAATTATGTTGAGATAGAACCTCCAGCTGATCTTGATAACCCACAACCTAAGAATACACGATATGACAAAAGAGACTTTATTGCTAGAGAACACGGGAAAGAAAGAGAACCGTGGGTTCAGAAACCTATGCCTTTTCCACCCAAGTCAACTAAAAAGAAAGATGATGAAGAATTTGAACGCTTTGCTGAAATGCTGAGGCCAGTCTTTTTGCCTACTCGCTTGATTGATATCCTTAAAATGCCTCCTTATGCAAAGTACATGAAAGACATCATCACTAATAAGAGAAAAATACCGGAAGCTGAAATCTCCACTATGCTTGCTAATTATACTTTTAAAGATGGAATACCTACTATACCTTGCTTCATCAAAAAGAATTATGTGAAAACTGCTTTGTGTGATTTAGGAGCTGGTGTTAGTGTTATGCCTTTCTCTTTATATAAAAGACTTGATTTGAGTAAACTCACACCTACTGGAATATCTTTGCAAATGGCTGACAAATCAACTGCCATACCTATCGGTATCTGTGAGGATGTGCCCGTTGTTGTTGCTAATGTTACTATTTTGACTGACTTTGTTATACTTGAGATGCCCGAGGACGACAACATGTCGATTATCCTTGGTAGACCCTTCTTGAATACAGCAGGGGCTGTTATTGATTGTAATAAAAGCAAGGTCACTTTTCATATCAATGGTAATGAGCATACAGTGCACTTTCCGAAGAAAAAAGTCCAAGTGAATGGTATTAATGTTATTGAAAAATCTCCGACAATCACTATTGGAAGTTTTCTAATACCTCTACCTACTGCCAAAAAGAAATATGAAGTGCTTATTGTTGGGGATATTCACATCCCCGTTGAGGTAACTTAGTGATTCACTATCGAAAGTGATTGTTAATAAGACCTGATCAACCTTATTAATGGATCATTTTTTAGAAGTATGAAGTTGATGAATTTAGTAAGCACTACGCCTTCTGAACCTATCTTTTGTTTTCTGTTTTTATTAGTTAAATAAAATAAAATGCCATGTTTTGTCTGTTTTCTGAATTTTCCGTGAAATAAAAAATGACCCAAAAATAAAAGTTCTCATAATGCTATGAAAATTTAATACGATTTTTTTCCTGAATATTTAAGAATTTTGGTGCAAATAATATCAGAGGGATGTGCACCAGGTGGGCACAACCCACCTGGGTGCGCCCTGGTGGGTTGAGGTCCCCACGTGGGCCCCCTCACTTATCCCTTGACACCACATCATCACTTATCTCCAGAAAAAAAATCTCCATTGCTCTCTCTCCCATGTTCTTGCTCTCAAACCCGCGGATTTTGATCTCTTTGCTCGAAGCTCCATTTCCGAAACTGTTCCGGGGGATTGTTGCTTGGTATGTGACTCCACCGTTTGTCCAATTAGTTTTTGTTTTAGTGGTTTATATTTTGAATAATTAGCTACTCTTGGTGCTGCTGCAGATGAGCTTGCATGTTGAATTCTTAGAGTTCTAAGTAGTTTGAATGCTTGCTATGGCCTCTATGTATCCCTATGAGTAGTTGCTATCAATTTTGTGAAGTTTTGTTGAGAGAAAAATTTGTGGACTGAAAATTTCAGAATTTTTGTTCATAGGAAAAAGATGAATATCTTTAGGAAGTTTGCTTCTAAGAAGAACTCCAAGGGGGTTATTGGGGAGTCGTCTGACAGTGATCTCCATCCCCGGAGGTTGGCAGAGGTACGGCCGTGCGAATGGCCGCATAACAAGTTCATGGAAGAGGCTGGAATCCTTCAGGAGTTCACGCAATATGCTGCTAATGCTGGCCTCACCGACTTCATCGCAGCTGAATATGAACAGTATCATCTCCTCACAAACATCTTTGTTCAAATTTTTACTTTCCTCCCTAGGAATAATCCCCCTGAGGTGCAGTTTAGTTTATATGCTGAAACCCGTCAGATACCACTCACTGAATTTTGTAACATAATCATGATCCCTTCTGACGAGAGTTTAGTTGAGCCTAGGCCGGCAGAGTTTGAGGCCTTTTATCGTACCTTGACAGTGGGAGATGAGAGAGGGGTGTCAGATATCACTGCCGCTGGCTTGCATTTTCCTGCTGTTCATTACTTTGCTCTTTTCATTGCAAAATGCTTGCTTGCTAGAGAGAAGGTGGGTGTGCTCAGTTCACCAGACCTTGCTGTTTTACGTCATGCACTAGAGGGCGACAACACTTATAGCTTGGGAGCTATTGTGGCTCGTCGCCTCCATATTAATAAATCCAAGGGTAAAATACATGGTGGGATTTTTGCTACTTGTTTGGCGGCTCACTTTAATGTTGAGATACACCCTCATGATTACCCTCCGACCAAGGTCTACCTAGACCACGCATCCATGGAACATCACCATTTTGTTACACGAGATTACCTTGACATTTCTATTCCTTATAACCTGGTTTTTAGCATTGAAACTCGTGATATTATTCCATTGCCTGCTCCTGCCTTGTTTGATTCTGTTGCCAGGGGCGGATATAGGATTATGCCTGTGGACATCATCGCCTACCAGAACGACCAGGCTGCAGCAGAGGAGGAGCCTCAGCGGTGGGATGAGTGGATGCCCGCTCCTCAGCACCCCGACTACTATCCACGCTACTGACTGCTTACTAAGTTAGGCCAAAAGCCTAAGCTTGGGGGAGTACGTGTTTCTCACCGACATTACATTCATGTTCACACATTTCAATCCAGTTGTCGGTTTGTCCACACTTTTTCATTGTATCATCCATGCTTAAATTTATTTTCTTGCTTTCTTCTTGTGTGTTTGAAAAACTTTAGAAAAAACAAAAAAATAGTTGTAGTTAGTTTACTTTCTATGCATGCTTAGTAGTAGCACTAAAAACAAAACCCAAAAATATTTCCTTGTTCTTCTTTTGCTTGTTGGGAGCTTTCCCGTGTAAATAGTTTTTCTCGTTTTTGCTTTTCCCTTTTATTTGCTTGTTCAAGAAAACCAAAAACTCCAAAAATATATCAGTGTGTTTCTCTGAATTTCTTTTCTTTTTATTTGAGTCTTGCCGAGGAGAAGACCACGATGAAAATGTTGAGTGGCCCTCATTTGAATAATTGTTGATCTAATAAAGAGCCCATTTTACCTTGACTTCTCCTGTTGAATAAAATGTTTGCAGATTCCAGCTTAGTCCACGACACTCTTGCGCAATTATTATTTTCACATTGTTCTGTCGTGCAAGTGAAAGACAATAAAGACGATATTCGATGAACTGGTCGTGGCAGAGAGAAACGGGTATGAACTCGACTTGTTCTGTTTGTGTAAATATGTTTAACCTAGTATCCATGATTCAACTCATTATGATTAAACATGTTTGCAATGATAATTAGAGATTATATTTTGTCATGCCATGCATAAGTAGCTGGGAGTGGATAATGATTTATCTTGGATATCAACATTGCGTTAAAATGATTATGATGTAGTATGATGATATGGTATCCTCCTCTGAATGTTCGAGTGGCTTGACTTGGCACATGTTCATGCATGTAGTTGAATCAAAACCAACATAGCCTCTATGATATTTATGTTCATGGTGTTCATATCCTACTCATGCTAGTGTCCAATGTTACTTATGCATAATGCATGTTCATGACCGTTGTTGCTCTCTAGTTGGCCGCTTCTCAACCTAATTGCCAGCCTTCGCCTGTACTAAGTGGAAATTCTGCTTATACATGGAAAACCATGAACCCAAAGTTATTCCCGATGAGTCCACCATACCTACCTATATGCGGTATTAACTTGCCGTCCTAAGTAAATTTGCATGTGCCACCTCTAAAAGCTTCTAATAAATATCCTTTTTGTGTGCCTGGATCGTTCATGGAATGACAGGAGGTGGTTAGTATCTTCCATGTTAAGCGGGTTATTCTCAGGTCGAGTGTTTATTCACTCGCCATCTGATAAACCACAAGTATAGGGGATCAATTGTAGCCTCTTTCGATAAGTAAGAGTGTCGAACCCAATGAGGAGCTAAGGGTAGAACAAATATTCCCTCAAGTTCTATTGACCACCGATACAACTCTACGCACGCTTGACGTTCGCTTTACCTATAACAAGTATAAAACTAGAAGTACTTTGTAGGTGTAACGGGATAGGTTTGCAAGAATATAAAGAGCACGTAAATAAAAACTAGGGGCTGTTTAGATAAAGAAGCAATAAAGTTAGTATAGCGAGTATGGAAAAGTGGTGGTAGGAGTTGCGAAATTGTCCCTAAGCAATTGACTACTTTACTAGACCGATAGCAAGTTGTATGTGGGAGAGGCCACTGCTAGCATGTCATCCCTGACTTGGAATTCTATGCACTTATGATTGGAACTATTAGCAAGCATCCGCAACTACTAACGTTCATTAAGGTAAAACCCAACCATAGCATTAAGATATATTGGTCCCCCTTCAATCCCGTATGCATCAATTTCTATGCTAAGCTGAAGCTTCTGTCACTCTTGCCCTCCAATACATAGTCCTATCAACATAAAACTAACCCTATGGTGTGATCCACGCACGCGCTCATATGATGGGCACCAAAAGACAGCAACATGACCACAAGCAAATTAAACCAATCATAGAAATTCACCAATTACCAATAGGACAAGGAAAATCTACTCAGACATCATAGGATGGCAACACATCATTGGATAATAATATGAAGCATAAAGCACCATGTTCAAGTAGAGGGTACAACTGGTTTTGGGAGAGTGGACCGATGTAGATAGATGGGGGAAGGTGATGAAGATGTTGGTGAAGATGATGGAGGTGTTGGTGTAGATTGTGGTGACGATGATGGCCCCGACGGCGTTCCGGCGCCACTGGAAGAGAGGGGGAGAGAGCCCCCCTTCTTCTTCTTCTTCCTTGACCTTCTCCCTAGATGGGAGAAGGATTTCCCCTCTGGTCCTTGGCTTCCATGGCATGGGAGGGGCCAGAGCCCCTCCGAGATTGGATCTGTCTCTCTGTTTCTGCGCTCATGATTCTGCCCTTTCACCGTTTCTTATATTCCCGGAGATCTATAACTCCGGTTGGGCTGAAATTTGAACACGATTTCTATCTGGATATTGGCTTTCTTGCGGTGAAAGAAGGGCACCAACCGCCTTACGGGGTGGCCACGAGGGTCAGGGGCGCTCCCCCTGCCTCGTGGCCCCCTCGGGCATCGTCTCGCGTTGATTCTTCTTCCCAAAAATCACATATATTCCAAAAAAATCTCCGTCAGTTTTTATCCCGTTTGGACTCCGTTTGATATGGATTTTCTGCGAAACAAAAAACATGCAACAAACAGGAACTGGCACTGGGCACTGGATCAATATGTTTGTCCCAAAAATAGTATAAAAAGTTGCCAAAATTATATGAAAGTTGTATAATATTGGCATGGAACAATAAAAAATTATAGATATGACGGAGACGTATCAGCATCCCCAAGCTTAATTCCTGCTCGTCCTCGAGTAGGTAAATGATAAAAAAGATAATTTTTGATGTGGAATGCTACCTAGCATAATATTGATCATGTAATCTAATCATGGCATGAATATTAAGACACGAGTGATTCAAAGCAATAGTCTATCGTTTGACATTAAGACAATAATACTTCAAGCATACTAATAAAGCAATCATGTATTTTCAAAATAAAATGGCCAAAGGAAGTTATCCCTACAAAATCATAAGGTCTGGCTATGCTCCATCTTCACCACACAAAGTATTCAAATCATGCACAACCCCGATGACAAGCCAAGCAATTGTTTCATACTTTTGACGTTCTCAAACCTTTTCAACTTTCACGCAATACATGAGCGTGAGCCATGGATATAGCACTATAGGTGGAATAGAATACGATGGTGGAGGTTGTGTGGAGAAGACAAAAAAGGAGAAAGTCTCACATTGACGCGGCTAATCAACGGGCTAGGGAGATGCCCATCAATTGATGTCAATGCGAGGAGTAGGGATTGCCATGCAACGGATCCACTAGAGCTATAAATGTATGAAAGCTCAACAAAAGAAA
This sequence comes from Aegilops tauschii subsp. strangulata, assembly GCF_002575655.3. Lineage (NCBI taxonomy): Eukaryota > Viridiplantae > Streptophyta > Magnoliopsida > Poales > Poaceae > Aegilops > Aegilops tauschii. The sequence continues at coordinate 317,548,926 of NC_053039.3, forward strand.
CTAAGTGGGTGTGCATCCAACTTGCTTGCTCACGAAGACCTAGGGCATTTGAGGAAGCCCATTGTTGGAATATACAAGCCAAGTTCTATAATGAAAAATTCCCACTAGTATATCAAAGTGACAAAATAATAGACTCTCTATCATGAAGATCATGGTGCTACTTTGAAGCACAAGTGTGGAAAAAGGATAGTAGCATTGTCCCTTCTATATTTATTTTTTTATTTTTTTATTTTTTTATTTGGCCTTCCCTTTTTTTGGCCTTTCTCTTTTTTTGGACAATGCTCTAATAATGATGATCATCACACTTCTATTTATTTACAACTCAATGATTACAACTCGATACTAGAACAAAATATGACTGCCTCCGGCGGTGTACAGGGATGTGCAATGATCTAGCGTAGCAATGACATCAAAAAATGGACAAGCCATGAAAACACCATGCTAGCTATCTTACGATCATGCAAAGCAATATGACAATAAATGCTCAAGTCATGTACATGATGATGATGGAAGTTGCATGGCAATATATCTCGGAATGGCTATGGAAATGCCATGATAGGTAGGTACGGTGGCTGTTTTGAGGAAGATATAAGGAGGCTTATGTGTGACAGATCGTATCATATCATGGGGTTTGGATGCACCGGTGAAGTTTGCACCAACTCTTGAGGTGAGAAAGGGCAATGCACAGTACCGAAGAGGCTAGCAATGATGGAAGGGTGAGAGTGCGTATAATCCATGGACTCAACATTAGTCATAAAGAACTCACATACTTATTGCAAAAATCTATTAGTCATCGAAACAAAGTACTACGCGCATGCTCCTAGGGGGGTAGATTGGTAGGAAAAGACCATCGCTCGTCCCCGACCACCACTCATAAGGAAGACAATCAATAAATACCTCATGCTCCAACTTCGTTACATAACGGTTCACCATGCGTGCATGCTACGGGAATCACAAACTTCAACACAAGTATTTCTACAATCCACAACTACCCACTAGCATGACTCTAATATCACCATCTTTATATCACAAAACTATTGCAAGGAATCAAACATATCATATTCAGTGATCTACAAGTTTTATGTAGGATTTTATGACTAACCATGTGAATGACCAGTTCCTGTCATCTCTCTAAATAGATATAAGTGAAGCAAGAGAGTTTAATTCTGTCTACAAAACATATGCCCACGCTCTAACAAATATAAGTGAAGCAAAAGAGCATTCTACAAATGGCGGTTTTCTATGTGTAGGGAAACAGGCAATCCAAACTTCAAATGATATAAGCGAAGCACATGAAGCATTCTATAAAGCCATACTAAAAAAATATAAGTGAAGTGCAATGAGCATTCTATAAATCAACCATGTACTATCTCATACCAGCATGGTGCATAAAAGAAACGTGAAAACTAAATGCAAAAGACGCTCCAAGATTTGCACATATCACATGAACGAAACAAAACCGAAAACATACCGATACTTGTTGAAGAAAGATGGGATGCCTTCCGGGGCATCCCCAAGCTTGAGCTCTTGCCTATCCTCCTTCTCCTCATATCGAGACCTCCTCGATCGTCGAACACTTCATCCACACAAAACTCAACAGAAAGCTCGGTAAGATCCGTTAGTATAATAAAGCAAATCACTACTCTAAGTACTGTTGCAAACCAATTAATATTTTGTTTTTGCATTGTAGCTACTGTAATATAACTTTTCCATGGCTTAATCCACTGATTGGAATTGACAGTTTCATCAAAACAAGCAAACTATGCATCAAAAACAGAGTCTGTCTTAAACAGGACGGTCTGTAATAATCTGAACATTTACCATACCTATGGTACTCCAAAAATTATGACACAATTAGGAAAAATACACAATTTGTATAGAAATACAGTGCAAAAAGTTTCAAATCCGTTTGACGTTCCAGTAAACAATGTAAAATCGCGCACTACAGCCAAAGTTTCTGTTTTGCACCGCACAAACCAACAAGCAATGTAAACATCCTAAAGGCAAATCTTGGCACATTATTTTTATTTTTAAACTTTATAAAAGCACACAACAGAAATAATGACTCTCTAAAACTTCCGGGTTGTCTCCCTGGCAGCGCTTTCTTTAAAGCCATTAAGCTAGGCATATAGTGCTCAAGTAATGGATCCACCCGGATCCCAAGGTATATCAAAGCCTATTTTAATTAACAATGATTTGACATTTAGTAGTGAGCACAAAGCAACATATATCATGCAACAACAAAGTCTAACTCTCTTCCTATGCATTGGCATGTCATAAAAGAACAATTCATGCACACATAGTAAAGGCCAATGCATAGTATAAACAGTTTCTTGCAATTTTATCTTATTGAAAACATGGAGAGGCGGAGATATAGTTCCTCTCTCATAATAATTGCAAGTAGGAGCAGCAAGAACATGCATATTATATTTATCAAAATCATCATGTGCAACGGTAAACGGCAACCCATCAATATAATCCTTAATAAGTGCAAACTTCTCCGTATAGTGTAGTTTGGAGAATTCAAAAAGATAATAGGACTATCATGCGTGGGTGCAATAGCAACAATTTCATGTTTAACATAAGGAACTATAGCAAGTTCATCTCCATAAGCATAATTCATATTGGCATCTTTGCCACAAGCATAGCAAGCATCATCAAAAAGGAATATTTCAAAAGAATCAACGGGATCATAACAATCATCATAGCAATCATCCTTCGGTAAGCACGAAGGGAAATTAAACATGTATGAGTTTAAGAGTTACTCTCATTAGAAGGTGGGCACGGGTAGCTAATCCGCTCTTCCTCCTTTTGTTCTCCACTCTCCACATCATCTTTTTCATCCAATGAGCTCACGGTTTCATCAATTCCTTCTTCTATAGACTCCTGCAAAATATTAGTCTCTTCTTGGACAGCGGAGGAGTCCTCAATATATGGTTTAACATAGGCATTAGAAGCATAATTATCATAACAATATTTAATTATGGCAAAAATTTCAGATTTGTAAAGAGTAGCATCATACGTTTCAATCAAAGAAGCAATTTCATAAGCACCCTTAAAAGCAACAAATTCTTCAATTTGTTGAACATCATAGTAATTATAAACACCCTTAGCATACGAAGATACGATTCCATTATCACTAAACTCACATTGGTAGGGAAGGTGTTTCTTAGGGTTTTCAGAACAACAAGTAACATCATATATTTCACATAAATTCCAAGCATAGCATTGCAAACGACGAAGTTGATCCAATAAAAGTTTCCCTTTTTCAGATATGCGGTGTCGCACATAACAAGCATGCTCATCTAAAGATTTGCCCTCAACTAAGCTAGTTGGGGTTTCAGCACGAGCACATAGCGATCGAAGATGATCCAAGTAAAAAGCTTCAGGAGTGTTATAGATTTTGAGTGGTTCTTCAACCACTGGTGTAGTAGGTACAACTAATTTTTTGGTATTTTGCGTTTCCTACCCATAACTAAAGATAGAAACCAAGAGCACAAAATAAAACCTACTTAGTGATAAAGCAAACAAGCACACACGAGAATATTCACCCCACGCTACAAGTCCCCGGCAATGGCGCCAGAAAAAGGTCTTGATAACCCACAAGCATAGGGGATCAATTGTATCCTCTTTCGATAAGTAAGAGTGTCGAACCCAACGAGGAGCTAAAGGTAGAACAAATATTCCCTCAAGTTCTATTGACCACCGATACAACTCTACGCACGCTTGACGTTCGCTTTACCTATAACAAGTATAAAACTAGAAGTACTTTGTAGGTGACGGGATAGGTTTGCAAGAATATAAAGAGCACGTATAAAAACTAGGGGCTGTTTAGATAAATAAGCAATAAAGTTAGTATAGCGAGTATGGAAAAGTGGTGGTAGGAGTTGCGAAATTGTCCCTAAGCAATTGACTACTTTACTAGACCGATAGCAAGTTGTATGTGGGAGAGGCCACTGCTAGCATGTCATCCCTGACTTGGAATTCTATGCACTTATGATTGGAACTATTAGCAAGCATCTGCAACTACTAACGTTCATTAAGGTAAAACCCAACCATAGCATTAAGATATATTGGTCCCCCTTCAATCCCGTATGCATCAATTTCTATGCTAGGTTGAAGCTTCTGTCACTCTTGCCCTCCAATACATAGTCCTATCAACATACAACAAACCCTATGGTGTGATCCACGCGCGCGCTCATATGATGGGCACCAAAGGACAGCAACATAACCACAAGCAAATTAAACCAATCATAGCAATTCACCAATTACCAATAAGACAACAAAAATCTACTCAGACATCATAGGATGGCAACACATCATTGGATAATAATATGAAGCATAAAGCACCATGTTCAAGTAGAGGGTACAGCGGGTTGCGGGAGAGTGGACCGCTGTAGATAGATGGGGGAAGGTGATGAAGATGTTGGTGAAGATGACGGAGGTGCTGGTGTAGATTGCGGTGACGATGATGGCCCCGGCGGTGTTCCGGCGCCACCGGAAGAGAGGGGGAGAGAGCCCCCCTTCTTCTTCTTCTTCTTCCTTGACCTTCTCCCTAGATGGGAGAAGGGTTTCCCCTCTGGTCCTTGGCTTCCATGGCATGGGAGGGGCGAGAGCCCCTCCGAGATTGGATCTGTCTCTCTGTCTCTCTCTGTTTCTGCGCTCCTGATTCTGCCCTTTCACCGTTTCTTATATTCCCGGAGATCCGTAACTCTGATTGGGCTGAAATTTGAACACGATTTCTATCCGGATATTGGCTTTCTTGCGGCGAAAGAAGGGCACAAACCGCCTTACGGGGTGGCCACGAGGGTCAGGGGCGCGCCCACCCCCTGGGGCGCGCCCCCTGCCTCGTGGCCCCCTCGGGCATCGTCTCGCGTTGATTTGTCTTCCCAAAAATCACATATATTCTAAAAAAATCTCCGTCAGTTTTTATCCCATTTGGACTCCGTTTGATATGGATTTTCTGCGAAACAAAAAACATGCAACAAAAGGAACTAGCACTAGGCACTGGATCAATATGTTAGTCCCAAAAATAGTATAAAAAGTTGCCAAAAGTATATGGAAGTTGTATAATATTGGCATGGAACAATAAAAAATTACAGATATGACGGAGACGTATCACCATCGCACAAGAAAAGGGCGGTAATAGGGATGCCTAGTCCCAAACAGCAAACAGAAAAAGCTTACAAATAATCAAACAAAAACTCCCAATGGAGTCAAAACCTTTACTTTTATCGCTTGGGAACCGCCACTAGCGTGCTTAGCATGGAAGATATTGATAACTGATGGTCGTGAAGTAAATGAGAAGGGTGCATGTCTCAAAATATCATTTATCTCTTTTTAAAAACTTGAGCTCTGGCACCTCTGCAAATCACTGCTTCCCTCTGTGAAGGGACTATCTATTTACTTTTATGTTGTGTCATCACCCTCTAAAATAAGCGCCAGAACCTGAGAGCACTACTGTCATGCTTATGCATTGTGTGTGGTAATGTTGGGTGCATCATGACTGGATCTTTTCTACCATGAATTACAATGTTTAGTCATTGCTTGAACTTTGGAGGTGCTCTGCATTTATGTTTTGCGGTCTCAGAAAGGGCTAGCGAGATACCACTATTGTCATATTATATCATGGTTGTTTTGATAACGTGTTGCCGTTTGAGATATCTCATTATTGCTCGTTAGTTGATTATGTCATTGATATGAGTGAATATAATTTTTAAGAGTTATTGTCGGCATGGTTAGTTATAATGTTGGCTGAAAACCTGGGTGTTGTTTAAGCTTATTTATGCAAACAAGAGCAAAAGAGTTCGTAAAAAGGTTTTTTCCACTTTCAGTTTATCAACTGAATTGCTTGAGGACAAACAAAGGTTTAAGCTTGGGGGAGTTGATATGTCTCCAACGTATCTACTTTTCCTAACACTTTTCCTCTTGGTTTGGACTCTAATTTGCATGATTTGAATGAAACTAACCCCGGACTGACCCTGTTTTCACCAGAACTACCATGGTGTTGGTTTTGTGCAGAAATAAAAGTTCTCGGAATGGAATGAAACTTTGCGAGGAATTTTTATATCAATAAAGAGAATTTTTGGAGCTAAGACCCACCAGAGGGGGGCACCTGGGTGGGCACAACTCACCAGGGCGCGCCCCCCTCCTGGCGCGCCCAGGTGGGTTTTCCCCACCTGGTGGCCCCGCAGACCCTGAAACCGATGCTATAAAATCCTATTTTTCTAGAAAAAAATCAGGGGGAAAGAATTATCGCAATCCACGAGACGGAGCCGCCGTCACCTCCTGTTCTTTATCGGGAGGCCAGATCTGGAGTACGTTTGGGGCTCCGGAGTGGGGGATCTTCGTTCTTCGTCATCACCAACCCTTCTCCATCGCCAATTCCATGGTGCTCCCCACCGGGAGTGAGTAATTCCTTCGTAGGCTCGCTAGTCGGTGAGGAGTTGGATGAGATTCATCGTGTAATCAAGTTAGTTTTGTTAGGGCTTGATCCCTAGTATCCACTATGTTGTGACATTGTTGTTGCTATGACTTTGCCATGCTTAATGCTTGTCACTTTGGGCCCGGGTGCCATGAATTCAGATCTGAACCGTCTATGTTATCACCATTATATCCATGTTATAGATCCAATGTTGCAAGTTATAGTCACCTACTACGTGTTATGATCCGGCAACCCCAGAGTGACAATAGTCGGGACCACTCCCGGTGATGATCGTAGTTTGAGGAGTTCATGTATTCACCGTGTGTTAATGCTTTGTTCCGGTTCTCTATTAAAAGGAGGCCTTAATATCTCTTAGTTTCCAATATGGACCCCACTGCCATGGGAGGGCAGGACAAAAGATGTCATGCAAGTTCTTTCCATAAGCACGTATGACTATTTACGGAATACATGCCTACATTATATTTATGAACTGGAGCTAGTGTCGTATCGCCCTAGGTTATGACTGTCACATGATGAATACCATCCAACAAATTACCGATCCAATGCCTACGAATTTATATTATATTGTTTCTGCTAAGTTACTACTGCTATCATCACTGTTGCACTTGCTACAAAATTACTGCTATCACTGTTACCGTTACCATTGCTGCTATCACTATATATCGAAACTATCATACTACTTTGCTACTGATCACGTTGCTGCAGATAATTAATCTCCAGGTGTGGTTGAATTGACAACTCAGCTGCTAATACCTTTAAATATTCTTTGGCTCCCCTTGTGTCGAATCTATAAATTTGGGTTGAATACTCTACCCTCGAAAATTGTTGCGATCCCCTATACTTGTGGGTTATCACCTCCCTGCTCCATCGATGGACCAAATCGCCTTGCTCCAGCTGAGGGGCCGAACTTCCCGTCGAAGGGCTGCCACTGTAGGCATCCTCTCCCGACAACCAAGATCCTCGCGCGAAGCCCCATCCCCACGAGCATTATAGACACCTGATACATCTCCAACGTATCTATAATTTTTTTATTGTTCCATGCTATTATATATCATGTTAACCGGAGGCCTAGCCCAAATTTTTTGATTGTTCCATGCTATTATATATCCAATTAACCTGATACATCGCCTTGCTCCAGCTGAGGGGCCGAACTTCCCGTCGATGGGCTTTATTATACACTTTTATATTATTTTTGGGACTAACCTATTAACCGGAGGCCCAGCCCAAATTGCTGTTTTCTTGCCTATTTCAGTGTTTCGAAGAAAAGGAATATCAAACGGAGTCCAAACGGAATGAAACCTTCGGGAGAGTTATTTTTGGAATGGAAGCAATCCAGGAGACTTGGAGTAGACGTCAGGGAAGCTTCAAGGTGGCCACGAGGCAGGGAGGCGCGCCTGCCCCCCTGGGCGCGCCCCCCACGCTCGTGGCTCCCCTGACCGACTTCTTTCTCCTATATATGTCCATATACCCTAAAAACATCGAGGAACACAATAGATCGGGAGTTCCGCCGCCGCAAGCCTCTGTAGCCACCAAAAACCAATCGGGGCCCTGTTCCGGCACCCTGCCGGAGGGGGGAATCCCTCACCGGTGGCCATCTTCATCATCCCGGCACTCTCCATGACGAGGAGGGAGTAGTTCACCCTCAGGGATGAGGGTATGTACCAGTAGCTATGTGTTTGATCTCTCTCTCTCGTGTTCTTGAGGTGGTACGATCTTGATGTATCGCGAGCTTTGCTATTATAGTTGGATCTTATGATGTTTCTCCCCCTCTACTCTCTTGTAATGGATTGAGTTTTCCCTTTGAAGTTATCTTATCGGATTGAGTCTTTAAGGATTTGAGAACACTTGATGTATGTCTTGCATGTGCTTATCTGTGGTGACAATGGGATATTCACGTGATCCACTTGATGTATGTTTTGCTGATCAACTTGCGGGTTCCGTAACATTGTGAACTTATGCATAGGGGTTGGCACACGTTTTCGTCTTGACTCTTCGGTAGAAACTTTGGGGCACTTTTTGAAGTACTTTGTGTTGGTTGAATAGATGAATCTGAGATTGTGTGATGCATATCGTATAATCATACCCACGGATACTTGAGGTGACATTGGAGTATCTAGATGACATTAGGGTTTTGGTTGATTTGTGTCTTAAGGTGTTATTCTAGTACGAACTCTATGATAGATTGAACGGAAAGAATAGCTTCGTGTTATTTTACTACTGACTCTTGAATAGATCGATCAGAAAGGATAACTTTGAGGTGGTTTCATACCCTACCGTAATCTCTTCGTTTGTTCTCCGCTATTAGTGACTTTGGAGTAACTCTTTGTTGCATGTTGAGGGATATTTATATGATCCAATTATGTTATTATTGTTGAGAGAACTTGCACTAGTGAAAGTATGAACCTTAGGCCTTGTTTCCTAGCATTGCAATACCGTTTACGCTCACTTTTATCGCTTGTTACCTTGCCGTTTTTACAATTTAAGATTACAAAAACCTATATCTACTATCAAAATTGCACTTGTATCACCATCTCTTCGCCGAACTAGTGCACCTATACAATTTACCATTGTATTGGGTGTGTTGGCGACACAAGAGACTCTTTGTTATTTTGTTGCAGGGTTGTTTGAGAGAGACCATCTTCAACCTACGCCTCCCATGGATTGATAAACCTTAGGTCATCCACTTGAGGGAAATTTGCTACTGTCCTACAAAGCTCTGCACTTGGAGGCCCAACAACGTCTACAAGAAGAAGGTTGTGTAGTAGACATCAACACCTCTTCCTCCACCAAAATTCCTCTGCCACCACGCAAGTCTCTTCTTCCATGCCCGCTAGGTATATGTTGTGGTTCTTTTCGCCCCCGCGATCACAGTTATCTTGCCCTCACATCCACCATCCTAGTCTCCAATCCCAACTGAAACTGTAGACACGAGCTCCTCCAACCACAAGTCCCAAAGTAGAGTTTGCACCGAATCGAGCGGTATAGGCGTCTTGGACATGTGTCCTGGGTCGAGGCTAGTAACACATCCATTAGAGCATCTCCATCCGTTTGCCCCCCCCCAGCGCACCCGGTGAATGCCTTTTGGCGTATGCGCCGGCGGTTTTTTGCCCTGGGGGCGACCGAGTTTCCAGCCACACCCCCAGGTTTCGGCCCCCAGACGCCCAAAAAATTTGAACTTGTCTTTCCTGCTGCCAAAAAAGCCATAGGTTTGGCGATCATCATGCCACAGGTTGGGGATCAAACATACTGATCAAAAGGAAGGAATCGTAGACATGAAACACATCAAACAGTAGGCTCCTCTGCCGTGGGACTGGCCGGGGTCGGCGTCGGAGCCGGCGTGGGCGTGCTCGGGCTCGGTGTTGGCGTGGCTTCAGTGCTCGGGCTGGTCGTTGGCGTCGGCACAGCTTCACTGCTCGGGCTGGGCGTCGGGGTGGGCGTAGGGGTGGTGGTCACTGTCGGCCCATGCATCTGGTTCAAGATGAGGCCCCGCTCTGATACGTCTCCAACGTATCTATAATTTTTGATTGTTCCATGCTGTTTTATTATCAATCTTGGATGTTTTATAATCATTTTATAGTCATTTTATATCATTTTTTAGTACTAACCTATTGACATAGTGGCAAGTGACAGTTGCTGTTTTTTCCATGTTTTTAACATCGCAGGAAATCAATATCAAACAGAGTCCAAATGCCACGAAACTTCACGATAATTTTTATGGGCCAAAAGGAAGCAGATGGGCCCTGGTTGCACCTGGGGGGAGTCCCGAGGAGGGGACAACCCACCAGGAGGCCCTGGCGCGCCCTGGTGGGTTGTGCCCACCTCGGGTGCCTCCCGGACCGCCTCTTTGCTCTATAAATACCCCAATATTCCAGAAACCCTAGTACGGTCGATGAAATATTCATCCAGCCGCCGCAGAGTCCAGAACCACCAGATCCAATCTAGACACCATCACGGAGGGGTTCACCACTTCCATTGGTGCCTCTCTGATGATGCGTGAGTAGTTCTTTGTAGACCTTCGGGTCCGTAGTTAGTAGCTAGATGGCTTTCTCTCTCTCGCTGAATTCTCGATACAATGGTCTCTTGGAGATCCATATGATGTAACTCTTTTGTGGTGTGTTTGTTGGGATCTGATGAACTTCGAGTTTATGATCAGTTATATCTTTTTATATCCATGAAAGTTATTTGAGTTTCTTTGATCTCTTATGTGCATGATCTCTTATAGCCTCATATTTCTTCTCCGATATTTGGGTTTTGTTTGGCCAACTTGATCTATTTATCTTGCAATGGGAAGAGGTGCCCGGTAGTGGGTTCGATCTTACGGTGCTTGATCCCAGTGACAGAAAGGGAACCGACACGTATGTATCGTTGCTACTAAGGATAAAAAGATGAGATCTATATCTACCGCCATATAGATAAACGGGTCTTGTCTACATCATGTCATCGTTCTTATTGCATTACTCCGTTTTCCCATGAACTTAATACGCTAGATGCATGATGGATAGCGGTCGATGTGTGGAGTAATAGTAGTAGATGCAGGCAGGAGTCAGTCTACTAATCTTGGACGTGATGCCTATGTAATGATCATTGCCTGGATATCGTCATAATTATTTGAAGTTCTATCAATTGCCCAACAGTAATTTTTTTACCCACCGTTTGCTATTTTTTCTCGAGAGAAGCCACTAGTGAAACCTACGGCCCCCGGGTCTTCTTTCTCATATATTTGCCATGCGATCTACTTTTCCTTCGCATTTTTCTTCAGATCTATTAAACAAAAAAATACAAAAATACCTTGCTGCATTTTATCTTTATTTATTTTATTTGGCGTTCGATCTATCAATCTACTACAATTTACCTCACGTCCGTTTGCCTATCTTGAGGCGTCGTACCTCAGAAGGAATTGACAACCCCTTTAACACGTCGGGTTGCGAGGTGTTGTTGTTTGTGTGCAGGTGTTGTTTACGTTGTGTTGCTTGGTTCTCCTACTGGTTCGATACCTTGGTTTCATAACTGAGGGAAATACCTATCGTCGCCGTGCTACATCATCCCTCCCTCTCTAGGGAAATACCGACGTAGTTCCAGCTACCATCACGCTCCGCCAGGTACAACGCCTTCACCTGCTCGTCCATCGTCGACATGTCCGCCGCCATCAAGAACGCCATGTCTGTGCTCCTCTTCTTCGCGGCGACGTTGGTCCTGAGAAGGTCGAGCTTGACGTCCTACTTCATCATCAACGCCGACCACCTCACGTCGGATTTCTCCTCCCTCTTGGCGGCGTTGTTCTTGGCGTCGGCGATGCACCACTCGATTGATGATCGTAGCTGTTCGGCAGCGGGTGCCGCGTCCCTCGCTGCGTTAGCTCTCTTGTTGCCATCAGGGCGCCCTTCTGTCGTCGCCGAGGCAGGTGCGTCCGGCTTGTAGGTCTCCTTGGCCTTGGCGAGAGCGAGCCGGCACTCCCTCCACTTCTCACACGACTCGATCCTGGTGAACACATGAAGGAACTTGAACTTTTTGTCATTGTTGTCCTGGTGAAACATGTTGAACATCCGGACCGTCTGCACAGGCGAAGACAAATGTGTCGGTGAAGAACACGTCGAAGAACTGGGCCGGCGACCGATGGTCATACTTGACTCGCGACGTTGTCGCCGCTTTTCGGACGAGCCGCGACCTCCTCTTGAATCCCATGCCACTTGTTGCATGCCGTCTGGATGGTCACCCAATGGTTCGCCATGGCCTTCTCGCCGCGATCCATGTGGATGTTGGCGAAGTCGGGGTCGACCAACTTGCGCTCGTCGAACACCGTCTTGATCCTTCTCTAGTACGTTTTGGCGTTCTGATTCGAGCCGGTGATCGGGTCGATGCTGATGCTCTTCCATGCTTCGGCGAGGCACTCATCTTCCTTGGACGTCCACTTGACGCGAGGCTCGCCCGGCGGGGCTTTATTCGGCCGCTTCTTCTTTCCCGCTTTTGGCGCCGGCTCTGGCTCCGCCTGTTCTTCCTCCTCCACCTCCTTCTCGGCGTTGTTGAGCTCGTCGTCCATGTCGACAGCGGTGTCCATTGTTTCGCCTTGCGCGCTGAACCCGGGGCACGAAGCGGCGGTGGCCGAGCCACTCGCGATGATCTCGTCCATGTCGGCGTCAGTGTTGCTGAACTGTGGCGCCGAGGCATGCGCGAAGGGTAGGGTGCCACGGCGTAGTGGCGGGCCAAGCAAGCCTGAGTACGCTGGTGGCGAGTAGCTGTACTGGGTGTTGAAGCCGGCGGTGAGCGCGGGGGAGGGAATGCGCTAGTCGGGGTTGAAGCCGGAGGGGGAGGCACGCGGCGGCGCCATGCGGGAAGGTGATGTTAGAGTTGAAGCCGCCATGCACGTCGTCGTCGGAGTAGCCAGGCAAGGGCGCGCACCCGCATATTGGCGGTGAGAAGTTGGCCGGCGACGCGACGCTCTGCAGGCTCCCCCATGCGGCTTGTGGGCAGTGGCCGGGCGGAAGGTTCATCATCCTCGCTCGAGACGCCTCTCCCTGCTCCGCCACCGCCACCGCGTCCCTGGCCTTCTTCGTGATGAGCCTGTTCCACTGATCGGTGGTGACCGCCTCCCGGCGCTCAACGTCCGCCTTCCACTCGGCGTTCGACAAGCCCGCAGGCCTTGCCATCGGCGCTCTCGGCTTCCTCTGCTTCGGCTGGGTGGTATCGGTGGCTTGGCGAGGGGGCGCATACTTCTTCGGCCGTATGGCGGCCGGAACCGGAGGAGAATGGCGGGAACAGCGGGGGAGAAGGGGGAAGCACCGGGGAAATGGAGGGAAAAGGGAGGAAAACGACGGAAAATAGGCATGTTTGCCGCCGACAGGGCGGGCCCATGCGCCTCTTCGCCTCAGCCGGCAGCCCCAGGCGCCCCCCGGTGCGCTGGGTTCGGCTTGGGTCGCCGGTTGTTATTTCGGTCCAAACCGGCGATAAACAACGATCTGGGGGCGCGACTGAGCCGATTTTTCGCCGTCGGCGCTAGAAAAGGCGCCCTGGGGCCTGTTGGGGGGGGGGAGTGGAGATGCTCTTAGCATTGTCGCTTGGCAATTTCTTCCATGTTTAGCATCTGCCTAGTACCTTATGGTCATGGATGCAAATGCTCTAAGGTCTGGCCTGGAAAAAAGTTAGACTCGTGGACGTGAACAAGAGTAATAATAAAGCATTATCTTTGGTCATAAAAGTAAAACTTTACAATATCAGTAAAGCCTGTTGGGAAACCGGGGCCACCGAGGGGTGGCGGCGGCCTCGTGCGTATCGCACGGGCTAGCCCCTCCCGTTTCCCCCACTTTACGTTAAGTGGGTACTTATCCCTTGACCCCCTATCCCCTATATAAAGCAACGAGGAGCCATCATTGTAACACCTGATCATTGATTAATAAAGCTGGTCTCCTCCATATCTCTCTGTGTCATTTACTTTCGCGTGTTCGACTACTTCGTCTACGACGCTCGCCCTCGCTCCACAACCTTGGACCGGACTCGCCGGCGGAGTTGCGGAACACGTTATCAGCACGCTTCGCTCCATCAACTCTCCATCAAGCCTGCATCACGCAGGCTTTCGTCGATCCCGCGGAGGTATAAGATTCGATCCCCACTTTTGCAAAAATGGATTCCTCTCATTACTACGATTCCGTTTTTGCGATTAGATTATTTTTCGGATTTGATCTACCTATGGTGCGGATTTTCCTCCCAAGAACCGAGCGGACGAACACGTCGCCGACCAATGTTGATGTTCTTGGACTAAGAGGAACTTGTTGACTGCACTATAGGGAGTCGGTACAGATCGCGATCCAGATGATCGCGGTACCGCGGCAAAAGCACCAGATGTGCCATGCGCCGTCGTTTTTCCGGATGAACGCGACGAAGATCCGCATCCTGCGGCCGGCATCCAGATGATGCCGTGCCGTTCGTGCCCCCGCTGGTCACGCGTGAAGCGCCGTGCCCTGCTGGGCGCGACCCCGCTGGTCGCCGGCACCGCCCTGCTGGCCGCGGCCCCGCTGGCCGCGCTGCGCAGCCCCGCCCCGTCTCGCTGGCGCGTGCTCGCAGCAGCCCACCCCGATGGTCGCTGCTGACACCCCGTCGCGGGCCATGGCCGCGCGCCCCACTGGCCTCGCCTCGCGCCCCGCTTCGCGCCCGCCTCGCGCCCTCGCTGGTCGCGCCGCCCTGCTGGTGGCTGCTGCCCGCGCGCGTGCGTGCCCTGGCCGCCGCCGCCGGGTGGCGTGGCCGCCGCAGCCGCGGCCGTCGCCGTTGCGTGGCGAGGATGCCACAGCCACCGCTGCCCTGGTGTGGATGCCGTCGTCGCCCTGCCCACTCGGGCGCTAGGAACCCTAGCGCGCCCCGGGTGTGGGCCGGGTGAGCCGGTCGGATGGGCCGGCCAGGCGCTGGCTGCTGGGCCCGGCTGGGCCGCGGGCTATGGAGACCCTGGTACCCAAAAAAAAGTGGCGCAGGCTGCAGCGCGGAAAAATTGCGGTTTAGCCCGTGTAGTTTTCAGCTTTTGCGCGAGTTTTATTCCTGCAGCAATATTTCGCGTAGAACCCCCTGGAACTGTCTGTTTTCGCTGAAAACGCGTATTTGGGCTTTAAAATGCCTCGGGAATTCACTTTTTGGGCTATTTTTCACGTACTAGATGCGCTTAACATGCTATATTTTGTAAACATGTTTTATTGTATGATTTTACTACTGTAGATTAATTGTTTTGCACTCTTAATCATTAAGTAAGTCATATAAGAACATGTTTTAGATAATGGAACGTCATTTTATTGAATAAGTTTATCAACATCGCTTTGTGCAAAAGATTACCTGCTGTAATCTCATGATTTTTGCATAAATCGCAGATGGCCGGAATTGTCAACAAGGAGTTTCCTGAGTTGGCCCAGACAGGGCTGAACTACCTGTCATGGTCCTCGGACTGCGAGATCTTTCTCCAGGGAAAACCCTCCTGAGGGCGATCGGTAAGGGGGCCCAGCTGGCCGTCACTGATCCCAAGTTCGAAACTGAGAATGCGCAGGCTCTGCACTTTCTCTGTCATCACCTGTCACCTACTCTGAAAGATGAGTATATGGCTGAGCGCAGTGCTTCTGGCCTTTGGACCGCTCTTAAGCAGCGGTTTGAGCGACTGAAGTACACTGTGAAGCCACGTGCAGAGGCAGAATGGATCCGTCTGAGGTTTGCGGACTTCAAGACGGTTGTGGAGTACAATTCGGCTCTGCACCGGATTTGTACGACTCTTCGGTTGTGTGGTACTGAGATTACCGACTGCCAGAAGATTGAGAAAACCCTATCCATTTTCCACCCCGACGCAGTCCAGTCCTCACGGAACTACCGCCAGGGGAACTACACGAGGTATTCAGAGTTGATTGACGTCCTCCAGGTGGCGGAGGCGCAGGACGAGGTTCTCAAAAAGAACTTTGTCGCACAACCACTTGGGGGGAGTTCTCGCCAGGAGGTGAACACTCTCAAAGTCCGCAAGCCTCAACAGAAGAAGAGGGGCCGGAAGGGCAAGAAGAAGGGCCCTCACTCCCCCGCCCCGGCTAAGCAGAACAAGCCGGGCAAGGGAGGGCAAAGGCCTCAGGACTGCTTCCGTTGTGGCTCGGTGGAGCATTTCTCCCGCCAGTGCCGCGCACCACAGGAGGTCGTTGATGCATATAAGGCTCGGAAGGTGCGTGAGACGCACCTCGCCTTGGTTCAGGAGGGAGCACCACCGGCGCCCATGGCGGCACCCATGATGATCGCTAATCCCCCTGCTGCGCCCATAGAGGCGACCCCAGTGGTGCCCATAGCGGCAGCTTTGGCGGTCTCTACCGACGCCCACGTCGCCATGCTGCCTCCAAGATGATTTCTAAGGAGGATCATCTCACTAGTATGGAGATTGCGACGGAAGTGAATGGCTTCTTCACCGAGTCCACTTAGCATACCTCTTTGGTTATCATGATTCCGTGATTTGATACAATAAAATTGAATAAATTCGATTTGGTTGTAAGCTCTATGAGAGCATAAACTTATTCTTTACTTTGGCGATTGGATGACATTTATTCATTTATTCCATTATTTATACATGATAGCATGTTATGTTCTGAGATGTGTGCATTTACGTTTAATGCATTTTCTTCCTCATTACATTAATTAGATGTCATATTTTAGAACGCGTGTGGCGCCCGAATGGAGGAAACGTGCCTTGCCGATAGCGCCACCACTCATACCATTTTACGAGAAACTAAGTACTTTGAGTCCATTAAAAAATCTCCGGGAAGTATTATGACAATCGCCGGCTGCGGTTCTCACATAGTTGGCTCCGGACGAGCCACTATTATACTCCCCATGGGAACAACTTTGATCATTAATGATGCGTTGTTGTACCCGGAGTCGACTCGTACTCTTTTGAGCTTTAGAGACATCCGCGCTAATGGTTTCCACGCTGAGACCAATGATGAAAACGGCAAGGAATGCCTACTCATCACAAAGCGGGATGCAGGTGGTAAACATGTTATCGAAAGGCTTCCTTCGTTTGACACAGGGCTATACTACACTAAGATAGTAGCATCGCCCGTGTATACTACCCTCAAGACCGTTTTTAGAAGCTCTGAACTCTTCTGCCTCTGGCACGATAGGTTAGGCCACCCCGGACTTAGTATGATGAGAAATATAATTAACAACTCACATGGCCATAATGTTAACGTGAAGAACTTCCCGAATCCCGCTGATTTCGTGTGCTCCGCATGCGCTAAGGGGAAGTTAGTCATTAGGCCATCGCCCCTCAAGGTGAGGGATGAAATCCCCGCGTTCTTAGAACGTATCCAAGGGGACATATGCGGTCCAATTCAGCCCCTCACGGGGCCGTTTCGGTACTTCATGGTGCTCATTGATGCTTCTCTAAATGGTCCAATGTTTGCCTGCTGTCAACACGGAACCATGCCTTTGCAAAATTGATCTCACAGATCATACAAATGAGGAATAATTTCCCGGATTATCGTATAAAGTCTATTCGAATGGACAACGCCGGAGAATTTACTTCAAAGGCGTTCGATGATTATTGCATGGCAATGGGAATCAAAGTTGAGCACTCGGTACCACATGTTCATACACAAAATGGACTTGCCGAGGCATTGATTAAAATAATTAAATTCATTGCCCGACCGCTCCTTCAGGGTTGTAATTTACCAACTACATGTTGGGGCCACGCGGTGTTACACGCGGCTAATCTCATCAACTTTCGACCGTCGGCCTACAACATCCACTCTCCTATTCAACTTGCGCAAGGGTCGGCACCGAAAATTTCCCACCTTCGTAGGTTCGGTTGCCAGGTATATGTACCAATACCACCCCCTCAGCGATCGGCGATGTGCCCGCTCCGTAAGTCGGGGATATACGTTGGTTGTGAGACTGTGTCCATAATCAGGTATCTGGACCCCATGACAGGTGACTGTCACACGGCTCGTTTTGCTGATTGCATTTTTGACGAGGATCGTTTCCCGACTTTAGGGGGAGAGAATCAACCCCTTGATGCTAAAAGTCGAGAAATCACGTGGCAAGCCACGGGGATCCACGCTCATGACCCGCGCACTGCTGAGACTGAGAGAGAAGTCCAAAAGATAATAGATTTGCAGTCTTTAGCAAATCAACTGCCCGACCACTTTAGTGACTTAAAAACTGTGACAAAATCGCATGTGCACGCGCGCAATGCACCGGAAAGGGTTGAAATACCGAAGAAAAATGATGGTATACCCGCTCCCGTCCAAAGGCCTAAAAGGACGAGAAATCCGGCTTCTCAAATCCCAAGTACTTGGGGACGCCTGACGAAAAAGGATAAGAGAGATTTATCATAGCCTGTCGCCAAAGTACCCCAAATTGAAACGGGGAGCCAGTCGAGACCTGGCACAAGTACGGAAAATTCAGTGCACGAAATTCCGGACTTAAACTTTCCCATGGGGGAAACACCCAGCGGAGATGTGTGCGCACACGTCGGCGCGGGAAATCTAAAGGACCTTGCTCCCATAATGGGAAATTTGGTAGAGCAAGTGTTTGCGCCGGATGCGCTCCATGACGAAATGGCCATAAATTATATTTATACTGGGGAGTCCCTGAACCGAGCAACGGTGATTGTCGACATCAACTTTGCTACGAAAATTGCCTCAACCATAGATCTTGACCCTGAGCCTAACACGCTCGCTGATTGCAAGAAAAGGTCGGATTGGAAAGATTGGCAGCAGGCAATTACTGCCGAATTATTATCTCTCAACAAAAGGAAGGTGTTCGGACCAGTTTGTCGAACTCCTCCCCACATTCGCCCTGTTGGCCATAGGTGGGTTTTTGTTCGAAAGAGAGATGAAAATAATAAGGTAGTACGGTACAAAGCAAGGCTCGTTGCTCAAGGGTTCACTCAATGACCAGGTGTCGATTTTGAGGAGACTTATTCCCCAGTCATGGATGGAGTTACCTTTAGATACTTGATCTCGATGGTAGTAAACATGGGCTTGAAAATGAAACTAATGGATGTTGTCACTGCTTACCTATATGGTAACTTGGATTCGAACATATACATGAAGGTTCCAGAAGGTATCCCTGTTCCGAACCATGATAGAGCAAATAGGGGTCTATACAGTGTTCAACTTCAAAAGGCACTGTACGGACTCAGACAGTCTGGTAGAATGTGGTACAATCGCTTAAGTGATTTCCTTCATGAGAAGGGCTACACGAGCAAAAAAGATTGCCCATGTGTTTTTATACGGCGATCCCAAGATGGATTCTGTATAATCTCGGTGTACGTGGACGATTTAAACATAATCGGTACGCCTGAGGATATTGAGGAAGCGAGTTCCTACCTGATGTCAGAATTCGAGATGAAGGATTTGGGTAAAACCAAGTTCTGTCTAGGTCCGCAACTTGAACATTCCCCTGATGGGATTCTAGTGCACATCGGCCTACACCCAGAAGGTGTTGGAGAGATTTGGATTTGATAAGGCATATCCTTCTAAGACCCCGATGGTCGGAAGATCTTTACAGCCAGACAAGGACCCGTTCAGGCCAAAGGAAGAGGGGGAGGAAACTCTGGGACCAGAGGTTCCTTACCTGAGTGCAGTTGGAGCACTCATGTACCTCGCAAATTGTACACGGCCAGATATTGCGTTCGCCGTCAGTTTGCTTGCTCGGTACAGTTCTGAACCTACCAAGAGGCATTGGAAAGGTGTCAAGGACGTCTTCCGTTACCTGCAAGGGACCAAAGATCTTGGCCTGTTTTATAAAAGAAATCAAGACCTATCTATTATAGGCTATGCCGATGCTGGGTACCTATCGGACCCGCATGATTGCAAATCGCAGACTGGATATGTTTTCCTTTGTGGTGGAACTGCGTTTTCCTGAAAATCGTCCAAGCAAACACTTGTGTCGACTTCCACGAACCACTCGGAAATCATGGCACTATTCGAAGCGTCAAAAGAGTGTGTATCGCTTCGGCGGATGATCGGCCACATTCAGCAGACATGTGGGCTGAACACCGTACAAACCCCTACCATTATCTATGAAGATAATGTTGCTTGTGTTGCACAAGTCCAGATGGGTTATGTGAAGAGTAACCTCACAAAGCATATTAGTCCCAAGTTCTTCTATGCACATGAGCTGCAACAGTTGAACGAGGTGAGAGTTTTGCATACTAAGTCCTGTGACAATCTTGCTGATATGTTCACTAAATCATTACCGGCATCAACCTTAGAGAGGTGTGTGCGTGAAATCGGTATGATGAGACTTAGAGAGATGCAAGGTTCAGAGGGAGAAACTTCACAAACTCGTCGCTAAAATCTCAATCCTGATGATCGAGTACTCAACTTGATGGTTGAGTGGATTGTACTCTTTTTTCCTTGAGTGAGTTTTCCTGATGTTTCTCACACGAGGTTTTTGAAGAGGCAATTCGTGCAATACAACAATGTATACCGTGTGCTCTTTCTCCATATTTTTTCCCACTGGGTTTTTCGGAGTTTTGAGGCATGGATATACGGATAATTACCCAAGGGGGAGTGTTGGGAAACCAGGGCCACCGAGGGGTGGCGGCGGCCTCGTGCGTATCGCACGGGCTAGCCCCTCCCGTTTCCCCCACTTTACGTTAAGTGGGTACTTATCCCTTGACCCCCTACCCCCTATATAAAGCAATGAGGAGCCATCATTGTAACACCTGATCATTGATTAATAAAGCTGGTCTCCTCCATATCTCTCTGTGTCATTTACTTTCGCGTGTTCGACTACTTCGTCTATGACGCTCGCCCTCGCTCCGCAACCTCCGACTCAACTCTGACTACTAACTGGTCGGTTAGATTTGGGTTCCACGTAATCTCCAGCAAGAAAGAGAGAACGGTAAATATGCGGAGCGAATCCTTGCATCCGTTGGCCGTTACGCGATGGAAACGCAGAATATATGGTCTGGTTGGCGGAGGGAACCTGATGCAGGATCCATCTTCTTCTCTCGCGGATGCATGAGATCGAATCTTTCGGAAGAGCGAGGCGCCAGTCGGCAGCCGGCCGGTCCTTCCCCGCCCGGGAAAGAGATACGACGAACCTATTGGCCACAGTAGCCTCCACGATGAAGCGGAGTTGGTAGGCGCGCGCGCGCATGGCGCATCCGCACGTGGTTAGGTGCCGAAAAGAGACCAAGCAACTATACGTTAAGCGGCACGGCGCATGTTCCCTCCTGAGTTGCGCGTAGGACCCCGGCGCCGCGCGGGCCCGACGGTGGCGACGGCGAACCTGCGCGCTGGACGAAACAGGGGCCGGCCGCCACAGAAACCACGAGCGGCGCCCAGCGAAACTAGCCGGCGGCGGCCAGGCGCCTGACGCCGGTATACACGTAGACTACTGCTGGCGCGCACGTTCGCTGATGATACATGCATGCACGATTACCTTAATCTTGTCGACTCTTGGTCCTGCCAACGGCCGTCAATCTTTACTCCACTCATTCAGAATTTAGTAGTATTGCTACTATTGCGTCCGTACGTTCTTGCATGGGGCATGGCGGCGTACGTATGGCCTGCCTACGTAGCCGATCGATCGAGGGTTACGCGCCTTTGTTCACGTGCCCGCAGCGTACTTCCATGCGCATCGATCGCGATATCCATCCATGCATCCATACGTAGAAGGAATATCCTTCAACGAACGGTTGGGGGCGAGTTGTCGAGGAACGGGAATTAATCCAGCATGCAGGATAGAAGGATAGACAGTGATATCGCATGGACATGCACGCGCAGCACCACTGCACCACGCGTGTATGCTGATGGAAGAACCTTGTAGTAACATACATGCATACGTGCACGGCATCTATATATCGTGGAGTAGAGTTTGATGGATTGTGCCAGGACCTATGCTATGCTGCAGCCGGCCTGGAGCGATCGACCGGTGGAGAATATGTTCTTCCCCGGCTAGCTATAGGTCTCCTCCCCTAGCTGGCTCTTCGTCGCGGCTTGAGTTGCGATCGATGATCATCGTACCGATTGATCATGACCCAGAAAAATCTTCTTGTTGGTACTCAATAATTGGAAGTCCTGAACTGAAATGCCGCTAGTATAGCTATAGCTCACAGGCTGTTCGTGGAAAGGTACATACTGTGGTATTATTAGCTCATATTCGACGGTTTAGCTTTGGACAGATTCAAAGTAACTTTCGGCCAAGTGGAACACGCGCCCTCACACAAGTTGCTCCATCGTGTAGATCAGGTACTATATTGAACTGCATCACAGATTTGATAGTTCTGCTTTGGACAGATTCCAAATAAATTTCAACAAATGATTTTTTTTTTTGGAACGAAGGCTCAAGAAGAGCCCGGCTTTGAATTAACAAAGCCATCAACCGGCCAGGCGTACAAGACTGCAACAAACAACAAGAAAGAGGAAAGCGGAAAGAAAAAGATACAATGTGCTCAGCAGAACAACTCGAAGGCAAAGAGTACACACTCTTGCCATCGAACGACGCAAAGCCAAAACTAGCTAACCTACGAAAGCGCCAGGAGGAGGGCACCACCATTCATGATTTGTGTCGCTGGCTGCCATCAAAGGGATCAAACAGGGCAAACATGATCTGACTCCGCTGCCGCAAAGGGCCCCTACCCTACCACCCGGGTTCGACGGGTGCCGCACCGGCGGCCGGCGGAGTGATTCACCCTAGAATCCAAATCAGAGTGCCCCGGCTGCCAAAGGAGAGGCACAAGGGACAGACCCTCATGAAACGGAGAACCGACCACCAAAACACCGACGTCGGCAGCAGCAAGGCAAAACACCGAACGAGAGTTATCGGACACAGACGCTGAAACCTCAGAGAAGGCCAAAAGGATGCGACACCATGCCCCCTGGTCAAGGATAGGAAATTGCCACGCCGAAGGCCTACCGCCGGCATGGAGACAGGGACCCCAATCCCCTCGAACCAGCGGCTGGAACCCTCCGCACCTGGAACAGTAAACATGCCGCCCTCGAATCACACCCAACTCATGAAGGATGCCGTTGATGAAATCAGGCCACCACATGCCGCCCTCGAACCACACCCAACTCCACCACCACTCGAGCCATCCCCGGACGACACCCTCAGGAAGGAACACGCCACCAAAATGCCGTTGTCGCCAGGAAAAGGGGACCTGAGGCTTTCACCTGAGCTCTTGGACGGGATGGGAGGAGGAGGAGTCCCACCGAAGCCTCCAACAAGGTAAACGACGCACAAAGGCGTCGCCTTCGGTGTGGCCCCACGCCGGCCAGGGGTTTCCCCTGGATCCGCCCCCAAGCACCAGATCCGCGCACCCGACGCCGAGATCCAGCGACCAGAGCCGCCAGAGGCCGAGATCAGCGCGAATCGGAGTAGATCGAGGTTGAAGACGCCACTTCTCCAGGGCGCAAACGACTGGCGAGGAGTCGCCGCAGCAGCCGTCGCCCGCCGCCTCCGCGCCGCCCTCACGGCCAGGGAGGCGGCCCACCTGCACCCGCCGACGCCACCCGCCGCACAGGCCACGTCGCGCGCCGCCGTCCGGGGCCGCCGCCCCGGAAGCCGAGGCCCTCCACACAGGGTGAAGCCGCCGAGATCCCCGCCGCCACCTTCATCAGAGCCGCGCGGGCTCGCCGAGGTGCTCCTCTGGCGGCGGCGGAGGGGGGGAAGGGAGGGGGGGGAAGGGAGGGGAGGGGGCTAAAGTTTGGCGGCTAGGGTTGGCCCCCGAGTCGCCTCGGAGGAGACGACGCGGGGGGGGGGGGGGGGGGGGGGGCGCATCCCGCTGCCAGCAGTAGATCAATTTCAACAAATGATCGGGTGCTATATAGTAGTAGTACCATAGCTTGCCTCCAAAGAAGAAGAAAAAAGCAACGAAAACACACACTGGTCACTCGTGGGGAGTGTATACGAGATGGAACAAAACGAAAAAAGATAAGAGGCCAAATCAGCCTTTCAGTAGCTTGTACTAATCGAATGATTCCTCGTGCACATACACACGCTGCATAGATCCATCAGCGAGCGGGTGATCGGTGCGTACATGGTGACATGACTCGAGCGGACAAGAAGATGTACGGGCGACACTTGTTATCATATGATTAATTGGCACTGTGGGAAATAGTGGTAGTCCATTCTCTGCGGGGTTGTCTGTGTCCTCCCTCAGTCCAATCATTTTTGTGTGCGCCGCAGGCATAATCTGTGTGTATAGGCTCACACGTGTTGCGTGTGTGTCGGCTCGTATTGCTGCGTTCTGTTTACTGTGGCCGCGCTTCGGCGCTTGCTATGCTGATGAGCGCTGTGACTTGCTCCTTTTTGTTGCAACTTGGCTAGTTTAACCATGCCATGCATGGGCGATCCTGCATGCGCATGCATAAAGAATTGTGTTAGTGGAAGGCGGTCTTAAATAAGAGATCACATGCAGGCATGCATAGATCTGGTTGATTGATTCTAACTGCATATGGGTGCAGTGCATATATATTATGGTTGTTAATACGGAGATGGCCCGGTGGTGTTGGTGGTTAAATAATAAGCTATATAGATAGGCGATCAACAGACAGATCGGCGTGGGTGGCAGGCGGACCGACACTGGACTGGAGGCAGATCGTTGTGCAGCAGTTGCGACCGTCCAACGCCGGTGCCGGGCGGCCGGCATAGTGCGTGCATGGCGCGAGCTAGCAAAAGACCGGCCGGCGCACATGCATCCGTCCGGCGGGAGCGGGACCAACTCCTTGGCGCCATGCATGGCTGGTACAGTACTTGTCAGCTCCTCGAGCCTTTGAGACCACGGCCAAATTTGATCAAACCGCCAAAGTTGCTCGATCGCTTGGGTGGTGCCATCTCTCCCATATTTTGATGCCCATAAGTTCATCATACGGAGTACTTGTGCGATTGTGCACACACAACGTAGATCGAGGTCGTCGGTCGTTGGAACATGAACACCGCTGGGCCTGGGCGAGACCGTCAAAGAAGCAGAAGCAGCAGGCAATGCATGTGCGCTTCTATATTAAGTAGTGGTGCAGCAGGCTAGTACTAGCAGTAAGTGCATGCTCGCAGCCGGCCATGAGGCGGTTTAAGTTTAAGCCTTCAATTAAACGAACGTAGTGGTAGCTACACGTACGTACTCCTACGGGCGACACACCGCCGCGGGGCGGCGCCCGGCCGGGACGGCAGCAGGACCGCCACTGCTGCAATTACTGGTGCATGCACGACACGCATGTGCGCGTGTACTTCCACCACCACCGGCGACCGGTCTCGCGTGGCCTTCAGTCTTCAGAGGTTCAGATCGACTTTTTTCTAGGTAAAGTTCAGATCGACTCGGGCATGCAGTTGCGCGGTCGTACGTACGTCTTCCTTGCCGTGTCATGCATGACGACCGGCGGTGGATGGAAATGAATATGGCTGAGCGCACAAGTATTATGACGGCGGCGCTCCTGTGAGAGATGTAAGCTGCATCTGTCTATCACTTGTCCGATAGCCGACGGTTAACAACTCTCAGAACTTGATAGAAAGTTTCAACGACAACGGCCGGTTAAATTAGGCGGCACGTACGTCCAGCTCTACTAGCAGACCGAGATGGTGGTCTGGTGGTGCTCGTAGCTAACGTGCAGCCAGTGACAGTTGGGTGGAGCCCTGACGAGGACCGGGGGAGAATCCGTCCCTTCGCTAGCGACCAGTGGGCGGTGGGCGCCATTCGATCTCACCTACCGGCGGGCCTCGTCCGACGCGGCCGGGTCTCCCGATGACTCCTCGCCGACCTGGCATCCTAGTCAGTAGTCACGTTTACTAGACCGAAAGTGAACAAATATGCTGGAGATATTTAGATTTATGCTGATACGGCTTCATGATTAATCAACAAATCTGCCGGTTTCAAGGAAAGTACTACAACAACCCAAGGGTATCCTGGCTAGTCCATGATTTAGCAATGGATCTTTAGATTTTTTTTTTCATTTTGTTCGTTCACTTGATGTTGAATATATTCTTCAAGGTTTTTTGGCTTTGAAAAACCGAGAGGTAGAAAAGAGACAGAGTGCAACCGTGCAAGTTGTGTATTAAAAAAATAATTACTCCAGCAATTGATCCACTTGCGAAGCCGCAGTAGTCCAATGATGATTAGCCTACTTAGGCCCCGTTCGGTACAAGGGAACTCTACAGGAATTTTACAGGAAAGCTATTCCTTTGGAATATATCCCTTTGCTTGGGTTCGGAACACAGGAATTATGAACAGTATTTCAGAGGGAAACTTCCTTTCCTACGCTGATTCCAAAGGATTAGAAAAATCCACCCCAGCCTCATTTTTTGGTGGATGCCCGAGGCAAGGCTCAGGCTGCCATCGTTGATTGCAGTACGAATGTGAATAAAAAATTCCACATGAGAGGATAGGTGACGACGCAATAGTGTGTGGCCAAATAAAATACTCTATCGTGTTTGTTAACTCTGGATGTTTTCCTGTATGCTTTCTACCTCCGTCCCGAACACTACTTCATGGACTTTTCCTCTATTTTTTCAATCCTATGTTCTGCATCAACTTTTCTTTTTCATTACTCCACTTCTCTAGGTTCCTTTGTTTTGCAAACATGTGATCCGAACAGGCCCTTAGCGTGTTGTATCAGACACATGGTACTACTGCGTCTTAAGAAGTCTTGGTCTTTAGTTCAACGCCTCGCCTGTATTCCTTCGACTGCCGAAGAGAGATATACCCTAAGACTCACGAGAGAATCATATCTTACCCACCGTTAAAACTTGTTACAGAACACTCATGTTTTCGTATCATATGCGCGAGGGAATATAGAACTTTGGCATCTATTGCTTTGTTGTTCTCAAGTCTGAACTATCACCATTAGGCTTCAACACACAAAGCCAAAACAAAACATGGAACTATAGGGAAAGGGAGATAGCGTAGAGCTGCAGTCAAATGGTAATGACTCCTAGGTTCTTACAAGATATAGTTGACAGGATATTTGATACAACAATATATATATTTTTATACCAAGAAGAGACACCAGAAGGTATTTTGAATCTAATTCATGTCAATGAAACAATTACAAGGATGTGAATATTCAACGCTAAAAAACAATTAAAAATAAACAACATCCATCACAATGGCCCAACGAACTCCAATCGCTTCATCTCTTTCGACAACACCAACTGAAGCCCACCATGAGGGACAAACACAACATAGATCAAACATTGATGTGTTCATTTTTTTCTTTCAAAAAGAGGTTAACCCTCGACCTCTGCATCGTTGCGAAGGACACATCCATTTTTATTAATTATTAAGTAGAGTGCATGTAGGATTTACCTATTAATATGCAGTTCACTCTTTTGCTCACTTGAGTCCAGAAAGGAAGCGACTAATTTCCAATTCTTCTTTGCTAGCAAAGACGATCACTACCAAACCATTACAAGATATGAAATCAATACCTACGACTAAGTCGACTTCTTCCGCGGCAACATCCTTGAGAAGAGGTAATGTCCTCGTCCTATCGTCGTCACATCCAATGGAGACGCCCTGGACAAGAACTTTCATCCTGGTTGCCCAGACCAGCCTGACAGGAAGTAGGCAACTCCTTGAAAAAAGTGATGATGCAAGTTAGTCGCTGTTGTGTCCTGCCAGTAACGATCAGGACTAGAATTTTACCATGGACATGAAGTGGTGTTTCAGTCGACATCTTTGATGATGGATCATTCGATAGTCATCTCCTCCAGTACAACACGCCAGAGCCTAAAGGCACTAACATATTGGTGGGACATCTTCCCATCTTAG
Source organism: Aegilops tauschii subsp. strangulata (assembly GCF_002575655.3). NCBI lineage: Eukaryota > Viridiplantae > Streptophyta > Magnoliopsida > Poales > Poaceae > Aegilops > Aegilops tauschii. The sequence continues at coordinate 317,576,585 of NC_053039.3, forward strand.
ACCACCGCCACGACATATTGCCTGACTTGCGTGAAACCTCAGGTCAAGGTGGTGCGGTCGACGAGGATGATAGGGTGGATGAAGACTGCGCTTGTTCAGCCAACATCGCAATGGGGCTAGCCTTGAGCTTAGTGCGGAGGCCGAACACATATGAGGTGTTCGGCCAAATGTTGTTGCTGCATCTGAGAAACAGAGACAGGGTGGCAGTCAACTTTGAGATTTCTAGTCAAGACCGGCGAGACGTTAGCCCAAAACCCCCAATACCACTCCATGTTTGGTTTGGATGAAAAATGCTCGGTTTTGAAAGATGTGGGAGAATGTCGACGAAAAAAAAGAGACAAGTGACCAAATCTTTACTTCTTGTAAACTTAGTACGAGCCTTGCTGTTTGTCTCCCTTTTGTTGTCTGGTAGACATTTTCCCTATGTATGGATGTTCTATAATAGCTGCAATTCTTAAAAAAAATTGAAAAGGAAGATAACCCTGGCCTCTACATGGAGAAATGCACACGGCCATCAATTTCTTTGCATGCACATGTCCGTATGTAGTGGTTTGGAGTAGTCCAGACGATTTCCACTTCTGATAGCAATGGTGTGATATGAAAGGACACGAAAAATAAGCTTCGTAGTGGAACTAGCTTGCTGCCTTGAGATAAGAAACATTATCCCTGGACGAATGGGGCCACAAGCCTACAAATCCTAGGGTATATCCTTTTTCATCTAGAACAAAAGATAATGAAAACAACATATAGATCTGCATGCCAAGTGCACTTCTGCTAACTAGCCTCAGCAGCTAAGCTAGATCTTGGCATCTGCAAAAGGGCGTCTCTAGTACAGTCTTAAACAAGTGAACAGATAACGAATTGAACATATATAAAAAAGGATCAAACTACTTATCAAGATTGGGCGCACAAACGAAATGATGGGCATGACCTGGCGACTGCCCAAGCCTATGTGGGCTCTCTTGGAGAACAAAAGATCAGTACGAGGCCTCCTGCTCGTACTAATTAATCACTAGAATCAGTACCCCTCCAACGTAATTTTTTTATGTTCTTGCTAATTAAGAAGTATTGTCCAGCAGCAGAGAGATGCAGAGACCGAGATTAATAAAACTTCCATTTCCTAAAGAAAGTAGAGAGATGATGTGAATGGATTACATTGATGGGCTCAGGCCCTCACTTTTAAATCAGTAGTGATTTATACTGGAAGTGTGCTGTATGGGCGTATTGTGGTGACGCCTTGTTTCAGGTCTGTAGGGGTGGCTGTACATCCGTTGGAGTTGGCTTTTGTATCTTTCTGTAGTCTGTATGCTGCTGATTCGAACTCCACTATCCTGGCACATGTTATGTGGCTTTGGTCAAGGGCTATCATGGTTAGATCATGTCGACACAACCGATCAATTTTTTGAGCTGGAATGTCAGGGGCCTCAATTGCCATGATAGGCGGTCGACAGTCAACGCCACTATCGCTTCCTCCTCTTGCCATGTTGTGTGCCTCCAAGAGACGAAGCTCGACAATATCGACCCGTTCACAGCGGCTTTTTTGGGGGGCCATAGACTGCGCAGCTTTGCGCAGCATCCGACAAATGGCACCAGGGGGGGTATCCTGCTCCTTTGGGATCATCTCTTGGTCGAACTGTCCAACATCACCGTTACTACCTTCTGCCTCTCGGCCATGATTCGGGTCCGTGACTCGGGCGTGAGCTTCAAGCTAACCACCGTCTACGGCCCTACCGACCACTCGCTCAAAGATGTGTTCTTTGCTGAGCTTGTAGCACAGAAGCCACCTGCGGGGGTGGCTTGGTTAGCCTCCGGAGATTTCAACCAGATTTACCGAGCTAGGGACAAGAACAAGCGGAACGTAAATTGCAACCGAATCAACTGGTTCCGGGCTTCTCTCCATGAGTGTGAGCTCAAAGAAATCCATCTCCAGAACAGGAGGTTCACCTGGAGCAATGAGAGGTCAAATCCTACCTTGTGCAAGCTTGACTCTTTCTTTTGCAATGCGGAGTGGGACACAACCTTTGATGATCACGTTCTCCATGCGCTATCTTCATCTCTCTCTGACCATTGCCCCCTTCTGCTTGCCGAGGATAAGGGGCCGCGGAGGCCTAGGACCTTTAGATTCGAGAATTTTTGGGCGTCCATGCCCGGATTCACCGAAGTGGTCCAAAACGCCTGGGCAGAGCCAGTTGAGCACACCGACCCTTACATTCTGCTTTTCCACAAGCTAAAGAAGACGGCCATACGACTCTCGGAGTGGAGTAGAGGCCTCTTCTCCAAGGCTAAGGTCCATCTTCACGCCGCCCTATTGGTTATCCTTCGCCTCGACATTGCCCAGGAGAGCAGGCTTCTCTCCCCTGAGGAGCGTGACCTTCGTGCTCGCCTTAAGAGAAGGGTGATAAGCCTGGCCGTGCTTGAGAAAGCACGCAAAAAGCAGTGTGCCCGAATCGCTAACATCAAAGAAGGAGATGCCAACACCAAGTTCTTTCACCGTCGAGTCAACGCGCGGAGGAGAAAAAACCACATCCACCGCATCATGAACGATCAAGGGTGGGTAACCGAACACAAGGCCAAGGAGAAGATAATCCATGACCACTTCTCGCATGTCATGAAAAGAGGAAGTGGAAGTACGACGAACTTCAATTGGGAGGAGCTCAATCTGGAGTCGCATGACCTGCACGAGCTTGATTCGCCCTTCACTGAGGAGGAGGTCCTCGAGGCAATAAATAGCATGCCTAGCGACAAGGCCCCGGGGCCGGATGGCTTCAACGGCCTGTTCTTCAATAAGTGTTGGGCCATCGTCAAGCTCGACCTCATGGCGGTGATCCAGCGCTTCGACTCCCTACACACAACAAACCTCCACTGGCTCAACTCTGCGAATATTGTGTTGCTTCCCAAGAAGGATGGGGCGGAGAGCATCGTTGACTTCAGGCCTATTAGTCTCATTCATGCGGTCGCCAAGCTCATCGCCAAAGTGCTCTCTAGTAGGCTTGGACCGCACATGTCCGCCTCGTCTCCAACGCCCAAAGTGCCTTCATCAAAACGCGGAGTATCCATGACAACTTCATGTCTGTTAGGAACCTTGCTCGTCGCCTGCACAAGAGCAAGACCCCTTCTCTCCTGTTCAAGCTGGATATTCGCAAGGCCTTTGACTCCGTCAAGTGGGAGTATTTGCTTGACCTCCTGCAGAGGCGTGGCTTCCCTAGCAAATTTCGGGAGTGGATTGTGGCTCTCCTTTGTTCCTCATCTTCGAGGGTTCTCTTGAATGGGGTAGCCGGCTCTCCCATCAAGCATGGCCAAGGGCTTCGGCAGGGGGACCCCATCTCCCCTCTCCTTTTTGTCATTGCCATCGACCCTTTGAAGCAAATCCTCGACACGGCAACTAGGAAAGGCCTTCTGCACAAGATCCGTGGGAGAGGGGTCATCGTGCGTACCTCTCTTTACGTGGACGATGCGGCTGTGTTTGTTGCGCCCATCAAAAGAGATGTGGACAACCTGGCGGCCATTCTGAGGGGATTCGGGGACGTCACCGGTCTGTGCACTAACTTCCATAAGAGCTCAATGGTGCCCATTAGATGTGGCAACCTCGACTTGGACTGCATAACCCATGGGCTGCCGGCTGTTAGGGCTGCCTTTCCGCTCCGTTATTTGGGGCTACCGCTGTCGATTTGGAGGCTGAAGCTTGCTGATCTTCAATTCTTAGTGGATAAAGTGGCGAGGAGATTGACAACATATGAGGGCCAAAACATCACCACCATTGGACACGCGGCGCTCGTCAAGTCGGTTCTCGCTTCCCAAGTCATCTACTTCATCACGCCGCTTGTCATACAAACCACCATCCTGCAAAACATTGACAAACTCGAGCGGGCATTCCTTTGGTCGGGATCGGATAAGACAACTGGGGCAAAGTGCAAGGTCAACTGGGACACTGTCAGTAGGCCGCTTGACTATGGTGGGCTTGGGGTCCTAAACACCTTCAAGTTCGCGCGGGCCTTGCGTCTGCGGTGGCCTTGGTATGAGTGGAAGGAGCCCACAAAGCTGTGGGTTGGAGGTGGGAACCCGTGTGATGAGGATGACCTAAATTTTTTCTACGCATGTACCACCATCACGGTTGGCAATGGTGCGCGGACACCTTTTTGGGACTCTCCTTGGCTTCTGGGTCGCAAGCCCAGAGACATCGCTCCGCTCATTTATGAGGCTTCCTCGCGGAAGCGCTGGAAGGTGCGGGAGGCCCTCAAGGAGAGCGTGTGGATTCTCAAAATCAGGCCACCTACACCGGCCTCCATTGAGCATGTTTCACAATTCTTCACCCTATGGACGCTGCTCCAAGAGGTCCACCTTGATGAGCTTGCCGACGATGACATACTTTCGAAGCACACGGCTTCCGGGAACTACTCCGCAGCCTCCGTGTACAGGGCACAATTTTTGGGCTTGGTCCTCTCCCCCATGGACCAAATGGTTTGGAAGGTTTGGGCCCCTCCGAAAGTCAAGTTCTTTGCTTGGCTTGCGCTTCAAGATAGGATCTGGACTGCAGACAGATTGCAGAGGCGAGGCTGGCCAAACTGTGGCCCTTGTCCCTTGTGCAGAGGGGTGCAGGAATGCGGTCCCCATCTATTCTTCAGATGCCGCTTCACCCTCAGGCTCTGGAACATGGTGATTCAGAAGCTCTGCATCCACGACGTGGACACGTCCGCATGGCACTTGTACGACTCCATCAAGGAGTGGTGGGCGAGTTTGAGCGCCGAGGGCACCGCCAACCGAAAAGTGAAGGCTTCGATAACCATGTTGGTTTCATGGGTGATCTGGAATGAGCGTAATGCAAGGGTGTTTAGACACAAGAGTGCCCCTCCGCATGTCTTGCTAAACAATGTGATCGAAGAGTCTAACCTTTGGGTTAAAGCCGGGGCGAAAAATTTAGGGTCTTTCTTATTGCGAGAGTAATTGCCATGCCGTTTCTTGGCACTGTGTTGTAACAAACTCTTTCTCCTCCTCATTTAATATATGAGGCAAATCTTTTGCCTCCGTTTCAAAAAAGAAAAAAATCAGTAGTGATCGAGGTTTACTGACAAAGGCTACCTGATCTACCTTAAAACCCAGCCCTTTCTATCTTCTACAATCCTCTCGGGAGCTGTAGCTACCGCAAGTGGATGATAAAGCCAATGCAATATCCATTCATAAAGAGGAGATCAGGCCATCAGCTAAGCTTATCAAGTTAGCATGTGATGTGGGCGTCGGTAATCCATGGGCCGGCGTGCGCGTTAGGAACGGCGCGCGGGCTGGTGTACAACCTCAGGTGGCCTTTGTTTGGGCTTTAGCTACAGATTCACAGATTCTAACACATCCAAAATCAGAATCTCAAACAAACACTCGAATTTCTATCTTAGCTTTTAAGAATCGGCTTTGAAAATTTAACTACGCCGACGCGCAATCCGGAAGCAGCGAATTTGCTGATTCCTGAGATTCTCGAGCAGTCACTTACCCTGGTTCCAGAATAGACCGAGTTGTTCCTGTTATTACGCTAGAAATGCCACTGCCCACACCAATTTCCCCCAACGCCATGTTCTTCTCCACCTCGTTCTTTCCCAGCCAACAGAACGACGGGGGATCTCCTGTAGCGCCGCCGCCCCTTGTATTCCGGGCGCCTTTGCTTCTCTAGCGTTGGCCCCTCCCATATTCCGTGCACCTACCCTCCTCCCTACGGCCACGAGCTCTGGCGCGCCACCGTCCCCTACATCCATCTGCGCCGCCACCCCCAATCTCCACCCTTGCCGCCGTTCCCAGTCTGCGCCCGTGCCGCCCCCAATCTCCTACCGGCGGCGAAGGAGATGGATCCAAGCGGCTCAATCGGACCTCCACCTAGCTACCCGAGTCCCATCTCCACTGCCCCCACCCCCACCGGTAGGTCCATCCATGCCGCCCCTCCTCCCTCGTCTCCCTGTTGATTCACTGGGTCAAGGTTCCCGACGGTGTTACATCTCCCTTGCTGCTGGCACTGGATAGTAGATGGTGGCTATGATCTAGGGGTGTTGCAGACATTTCATAGCACTTCTAATTTTTCTGAAGCCGAGCAAACAAACGGCCAGCTTCTAATTTTCAAAATCTGTGGCTGCAGCTGATTCTCACAATCCAAGCCACAGCTGATTCTCAAGAATCTGTGGCTGCAGTTGATGTCGCTGTGGAGATTATCAGATCAAGCAGGTGTAGCACTGTTTCTGCACTCCCGACTGATTTAAAGCACAATGATCAGGAACCTACCTACTCAGCTAACTAGGCTCGGACTGTGTGGTGTGCGGGTGCACTCTCACCATCTCGAAGTCGATCGCTCTGTTCGCCTCCAGTAGTGCTGTGCTGATGTTTCCTTGCGGCCATGTGATTCTCGTTGGCCTGCTGATGCATGCTCCATGCCAAGCTTCAGGACGTCCAGTTCCTTCATCCAGCTAAGGGAGGGCCTCTTTCTCGTACTGGATTACTGAACCCCATGAGAACACCAATGCCTGTCAGGATGTTACGTTGGGAAAGTAGTAGATTACGAACGGGGGCTTCATTGCATCCAAGATTCGCCCGACGGGACGTGCGGCCGCCGAAGCTATATATCGCCCCATGCGAGCCATACGAAGTCTCGCCTACAGCTCCGTGTTACTGGGCCGGCATAATACTATAGCCGCACGTGACTATTTTTTTGTGATGTTTTAATGGATTTTTTTCACTGTTTTGCATCGGCTTTACTTGGGTTTTCTTTGATCTTCCCCTTGTTTTCTTTGGGTTTTCTTTCCTTTTTCCTTTTCTTCTTTTGTTTTCTTTGTTTCTTTCATGGGAAAAACTCCAAATCAGGCGGCTGATTTTAGCACACCCATCAGCCGCACGCCGTCGGATCACTTGATCACGTTGTCACTTGGTTCCGCACTGCACAACGTTCGTGTTGTTACTTTTGGCACATGCATAGTCGCTTGGGCACTATTAGGCGCCGGTGCGCCGGCCCAAAGTTGGGCCGGTCGCACCTGGATCGTAGGATCGTTTGAGATTGAGCGACCCAGATCTCTTCCTTTACTCGCCCGCGTTCGCTTACCCCCCACGTCTGTCAACGAGAAACAGTTCCCTCGCATGCCTCGGCCGCCCTCCTCCAGCCACACCCCGCCACCGGTAGCAGCTCGCCGCCCTCGCCGCCGGTCGCGGTCGCCGTCGATTCAACGCGCTCGTTGTGACCTGTAGCAAAAATCGCCTCGCACAGTGCGCTATCTCCCAACCGTTGTCGCGGCATGCCGAATTCCGGCCATCAACGCTGCCAGCAGCTTGCCGTCCCCCCACGCTCCAGTACCATGCGCTCCACCTCGTAGCTATGCCAGCCGTGGTCGCAGTACTCTTGGTCTCCTCCTGTATCCGTCTCTAGCAAAATCCAATTCATGGTCGTAGCATCCCCACATATTGGTTCCAGGCTTCCAGCACATCCAATCCATGCATGGTTGCAGCTTCCCCATAGTCGGCTCCAGCAAAAATTTGGCCGTGGTTTGTAGCATCCCTGCTGGCCAGTTTCTAGTTAGACCTGGTTGTAGCATGCTCGCAGCTGGCTCCAGAATCCTCAGCCATGTTTGTAGCATCCTCAGGTCAGTTGAAGCTTTTTCCATAGACGCTTGTAGCTGTCGTTGCAGCTTTCGCCGTCCTCCCGTAGCTTTCCGGCGTCTCTAGTCGGCGCCCGTTTTCGAAGTTTCACCGTGGAAGCTTTTTTTCACACCAGTTGAAGCTTTTTTCCACACCGGATGAAGCTTTTTCCCATTCCGATCGAAACTTTTTTTCACAACGGTTGAAGCTTTTCTCGGCGCCGGTTGAAGCTTTTTTTCAATGTTTGAAGCCTTTCTTCTGCGCCGGTTGTAGCTTATTTTCATAGTTGAAGCTTTTTTCGATGCCGGTTGAAGCTTTTTTTCAAGCCGGTTGAAGCACACTTGACTAGTTGCCATACCAACAACACCTCGCTCCAGTATCGTGCGGTGCCGGTTGCAACACCTATGGACGTCGTCTCCAGCTCCGGCTGGTGTTGGTTGCAACACCGCCGTCGGGTGCGCCGTTGTAGCAGGCGGGTTGGGAGAGGGCAGCAAACGCAGCCGGCAGAAGCACAGGTGCTCATGGGTCACAGCACCGGGACTGGACGGTTCCAGCATCCTCGGACGCAGCCGGGTCGCACGGCTTCGGGAGCTGCTCGCGTTCGCCATGGGAAAAGCTCGTTGCGCGGGCACCCAGCGGCCGGAGAGGAGCAGACGCCGACAACCTTGCTGCCAGGGACAAGATGCGCGCGAGCAACAGCAACACGCCCGTGTAGCACGAGAGGAGTGGAGAGAGAGAGAGAGAGAGAGAGAGAGAGAGAGAGAGAGAGAGAGAGAGAGAGAGAGAGAGAGAGAGAGAGAGAGAGAGAGAAGGGAATGGTGCTTGCGGGAGGTGGAAGATGCCCCCGTGGGGAGAAAACGCGTGAGAAGATAAGGCAACCAAGGGACACGGGCGATGGTGTGGGCCTGATTGAGCATGTGGCTGCGTGAGAGGTAGATGCGCGTGCAACGACCAGCGCAATCGCTAGCCGGTCGACCGGCAGCAAACGTTTACCTAGTCGCTTTGGTCGTAGGGAATTCTTCGTATGCGTGCTCTCGTAGGCTCTCCTACTCGGAGCCCTGCACGCATTATGCTGCACGGCCAATAAGCGCCCAACACCTGTCCTGATAGGTCCACCACTGAAAAATAATCGGATTACATTTTGATTCTCTAAATTAGTTCAAAATCCTTTTCCTTACCTTATCCGGGCGGACTCTTCTGGCAGCCATTGTTTCTCTGAGTTGAGCTCCAAGAGGCGAGGTCGCTGACCCAGATGATTTCCGTGGCCGGCGGAGTTGTCGCCTACCTCCGGCACGCCCAACCCCATGCCCAAATTGTACTAATTTGAACCCATCCAGCTCCTGCAGAGGTAGATGAAGTAGTCAACAACCAATCATCTAGCAAGAGAGCTGACCCAGCAGGCCTAGTAAGAAAACATGTGGAGCGTGCATCGATTTCCCATCTTCAACTGCGCTCGCACAATCTCCTGTGGACTGTGGCATCGCCAGCGATGACAGTTCCCATGCTCTGCAGTTTCGAGCACCCGGCTTACCGTCCGCGCACCAGTTCCACCTTCTCCCAAGGAGCGGGTGAGCCGAGATGGGGAACGACGAGATGTGAGAGCAGATGCGGAGCGGCCTTGGCCCGAGCTTGAGCGCGCCGGAGGCAGGCCGGGACAGCCCTCCACTTGCCGCCGGTCAACGGAAAAGGAATTCTAGTTAATTAAGAAAAACAAAAATATCTTTTAATTTCGCTGGTGGACCTACCAGGACAGGTGTTGGGCGCTTATTGGCCCTGCAGCATAATGCGTGCAGGGCTCCCAGCAGGAGAGCCGAACCCCTCTTTTACCTACCCTACTCCACATGCGTGCATATTGTTGCTACGCACTAGCCAATAGGTTGTAGTAGCTAGCTAATAACAAGACACCGATTCTGCTCTCCCTCCCGTGTCGCCCCTGCGCGGCGGCCTGGAGGAAACCCTAGCACGCCGCCGTCAGCACCCCCCGACCCTCCTCCCCCCTCCCCCACCGCCGCCACAGGGCTCGGCCGGGCAAAGCCCGCCCGGAGCCGGCAGCGGCGGGGAAATCTCGATCCCTCGCAGGTGGGAGCCGGCGCGTGGCTGCTTTCTCCGGTCTGCGCGCGGCACTGGCGATGGGCGGCGCGGCGTGGCGGCCCTCTGCTGCGGTGGCGGGCGCTGCTGGGCATCGGGCGGCGCGGTGGGTGGTGGTGCGCGTGGAGGTGGCGGTGGCGGCGGCGGCTGGGCATCAGCAAGATCCGTCTGGCGTTCTCCTGTCGCGGCGCGGGCCGAGGGCAGCGTGGGTCCGTCCTCCCGGATGGTGGTGGTGGTGCGCGCGGGTCTGGGTGGTGCGGCCGGCTGCTTCGGGGCTGGCTCAGATCCACCCGGACCGGCAATGGCGCGGGGCCGATCTGGTGGTGCGTGCCCGGCGGCTCCGGCGCTTGGAGCTCGCCGGGCGACGCGGGTAGGGCAGCGGCCGGGTGTGGCCGCTGCTCCGGCCGTGGGCGGTGGCGTGGGGAGGTCCGGCGGTGGTGGCCTCCCGGTGTCGTGGCGGCTTTACGATGGCTCGATGGATCTGCCGGCGGCAGCGGCCGGCTTCTCCGGTATCGGCTCGTCTGCGTTCAGACCGTCTCGGCCTTCGCCCCATCTCCTCGTCGCCCGGGCGCTACTCCCATCAAAGGGCTGGTCCTCTCTCAGTTGTGGTCCACCGCTCGTCTCGCGCCCGGTGCTGCAGAATTGAGCTCGTCTCGCGCACGGTGTAGCAGGACCGAGCTCGTCTCGCGCACGGTGCAGCAGGATTGACCTCGTCCCTCTCTTGGTGCTGCAGGACCGAGCTCGTCTCGTGCTCGGGGCAGCAGGACAGGTCGGTGGATGCCAGTTCTGGCCAGCCTGTCGGGTCTCGTCGCTGGGGGCCGCCCAGGGGTGCGAAAGGTGGGACCTTTCTGCTCGTCTCTTTCGTTGGGGTTGCGGCGGGTCTCGGGTGAGGAGGTGGCAAGGTCTTGGATGCCGGGGCGGCGGCCCTGGTGGTGGTAGCGTGGTGCTCTTGGGCAAAGCCCGTGCGTTTGCGCTGCCCGGTCACCATGGCCGTGTGGGCGACGTGGTTGCCGGGGTGTGGGTTCGGTGGCGGTGAGTGTTGGCCGAGGTGAAAACCTATTCTATCTTCGGACGGACCGGCGGTGGCGAAGATCGTTCCCTTATTGAAGGCGTCGTGGCGGCTCTCATTGCCCGTCATGCGGCTTCAGGGGAAACTCTTATTCTTGGATTGGGCGGTGGCGGCGCTCCGGTGTCATACCCTTCCTGAAGGCGCCGCCTTGAAGCACATGGTTCGTCATATGTAGCTTCATCTCTTCGTGGTGATAGTGCTAGGGGTGGTATTGCTGCGCTCAGCGCCTATGTATCATGTCCCAGGTGTGTGCGTGTGTTGCGGTGTACTAGGTGCTTGATGATCGGTGCTTTATATATAAAGCGGGGCGAAAGCCTTTTTGAATAATAACAAGACACCATGGTTACTACCATTAATTCAAAAAAAACAGAAGACGATTTCTTAAAAGACATGGGAAGACCAAAAATAAGGAGCGACATTAGTTGCACATCAGTTGTTAAATAATGTACGTATTTTTAATATTATAAAAATGGAAAAGGTTTCTCCTCAACCAGAGCGCGTCGATCGCCTTTGCGACGGTTCGACCAGCCTTTGTTCGTGTGGGGCTTAACGCCCTCCCAATCTCACACACGTGCTTGCAACATGGGCCGTGTGGCAAACAACCAATCACAACATGGGTTATACTCCAGCAGTCAACACATGCTTGGACGGTTGACTGTTTACAATGCGAGCCCAACATGCCTATGTTGCAAACCTCCCAAACACAACATGTGTCGTGTTGCAAACTGTTTTTTATCTCACACAGTGTTTGCAGGAGCACAACATAGGTCATGTCTTAAACCTGCTGAGCACAACATTGATTGTGTTGCAAACAATTTTCTATCTTACGAGCTCACGCAACATGGGTTATGTTGAAAACCTCCTTAGCGCAACATTGGTTATGTAATTTTTTTATCTTACAACTTGGCGCAACATTGGTCGTGTTGCAAACATTTTTCGATCTTACGAGCTCGTGCAACATGGCTTATATTGCAAACCTCCCGAGTGTAACATTGATCATGTTGCAATTTTTTTTTCTTACGACCTCGTGCAACATGGGTCATGTTGCAAACCTCCCGAGCGCAACATTGGTCGTGTTGCAAACATTTTTCTATCCTACAAGCTCGCGTAACACAACTTATGTTGAAAACCTCCTGAGCACAACGTTGTTCATGTTTTAAAAAAATCATACGACCTCACGCAACATGGGTCATATGTCGCAAACCTCCCAAGCGCAAGATGGGTCATGTTGCAAATGTTATATTATTTTACCAGTTCATTCAACATGGGTAATATCGCAATCCTTCCTAAACACAGCATAAGTCATGTTGCAAATGACCATTTTTTTTGTCGCAAAGGTGGCTTCATGAGTTAATTGGCGTGTGGTCGCACTATGTGTTGACTTTTTCATGTATACCTTTGTTAGGGCATATTTAATTCTCCCTAAGTGGTTTTGGTGATCAGTGCTTTTGCAGACTAATCATGTGCATTGAGCATTTCAGATATCTCATGTGTAGGCACAAGACGATTCGGTGCCCCTCGGAGCCTATCGAAGTTGGATGTTCTCTATGTTTCCTTTCGATGGATTTGAGTCGTAGGAAAACCATACTATTAAGAGTGGGTCCGCTTCGGAAAGGTTAGGGTGGAATCAACACGTACACATCTATTCCTTTGCACCACCTTTCCTTCGCATCAATGGAGCACCATCCGGCTATCCATGTCTCTCCAATATGTAGGCTGCCAAATGCTAAAGCTTCTATGGCGTGCGGTAGTACTGCTCGAGTGAGCGGTAGTACCGCAGGGACCAGCGGTAGTACCACTCCTGGTGAGCGGTAGTACCGCTGTCTCCAGCCCTGACGCTGACGCATGTGGAAGTAGGCACGGATGTAATTTTTTACATCCGTCCCTACGCGGTAGTACCGCTCCCTGTGAGCGGTAGTACCGTGCCGGATTTTTGCACAGCTCCAACCTCAGTGGAAGTAGTTACGGAAGTAATTATTATTTCCGTGCATTTCCAGCGCCAGTTGAGCCCTGCCTTACGGTAGTACCGTAGGGGCGCGCGGTAGTACCGCTCCGGCGGTTCTACCGCTCGTTGCCGTGTGCAACAGGCCCTCATCTGGTCACTACCGCACAAGCAGTAGTACAACACCCTTTGCGGTAGTACCGCAACTGTGTGCGGTAGTACCGCGTCGCGCGGGCTGATAGAGGGGATAACGGTTGGATCTTTTCCCCCACTATATAAAGGGGGTCTTCTTCCCCAAGAAGACTACCTCTTCCCTCCCCAAGCTCCATTGTTGCTCAAACCTTCATTTTCGCCTGATCTCTCTCCCTAGCCAATCAAACTTGTTGATTTTCTAGGGATTGGTTGAGAAGGCCCCGATCTACACTTCCACCAAGAGAATTTTGATTCCCCCCACTAATCCCTTGCGGATCTTGTTACTCTTGGGTGTTTGAGCACCCTAGACGGTTGAGGTCACCGCGGAGCCATATTCCTGTCGTTGGGAGCCTCCAACTAAGTTGTGGAGATAGCCCTAACCATGTTTGTAAAGGTTTGGTCGCCGCCTTCAAGGGCACCAATAGTGGAATCACAGCATCTCGCATTGTGTGAGGGCGTGAGGAGAATACGGTGGCCCTAGTGGCGTCTTGGGGAGCATTGTGCCTCCACACCTCTCCAACGGAGACGTACTCCCTCTCGAAGGGAAGGAACTTCGGTAACACTTCCCCGTCTCCACTGGCTCCACTCTTGGTTATCTCTTACCTTTACTTGTGCAAGCTTTTATTGTGTTGCATCCCATGCTTGCGTGTGTGCTTATTGTTGTTGCATCATATAGGTTGCTCACCTAGTTGCACATATAGACAACCTACTTTGATGCTAAGTTTAATTTGGTAAAGAAAAGCTAAAAATTGTTAGTTGCCTATTCACCCCCCTCTAGTTAACCATATCGATCATTTCAATTGGTATCAGAGCCTCGTCTCTTTATTAAGGACTTTACTGTCCGAAGAGCATGGGTGACACCTTAGACAAGAGGGAGGAGCACCCCGGTGTGATTCCATCCTTGTCTACGACCGATGGGGGATCCTCGGTCTCTCATGAGGAGTTTAATGCGGCTATGGACACATTGAAAACCTGCATGACGACCGAGGTTAAAGGCATGTTTAAGGAGTTTCTTGAATACCTTAAATTATCCACCGCACCGTTGGAACTGGTTGATCCCACTAACAAGGTGGCGGATGCTAACTCCAAAAAGGGGGAGGCTAGTAGTGATCAAGTTCCTTTGCCTAGTGGTAGAAGTGGGAGTGGCATCTTTGCGCATGTTGAAGCACCCCTTACCTATGGAGGACCGGTTCCCTCCACCCATATGAATCATGTTGGTCCTCCTCCTAAGCTTGTGAAAAATGAGGATTTTGCCTCTTGGGTGTATCGCTTTAAACGTCATTTAAATCATAGTTCTACTAATCTTTGGAGAATTATTGAGCAAGGTTTCTATGTGCGCGACCCAAGCAACTTCACTCCTGGAGAAGTCGCGGATCATCAATTCAACGAGTCCGCTCTCTTCATTCTCCAAGAAGCCATTCCTCCCAAAGATATTGCGCACCTTCGACCTTTCACCATGGCCAAGGAAGCATGGGAGCATGTTGTTTCCTTGTACAAGGGAAGCGCAAGCATTCAACGCTCAAACTTTGAAGTGGTGCAAGATGAAGCCGATGAGTTTGCAATGATTGAAGATGAAGAACCTCGAGAGCTTTACCGAAGATTAACTACTCTCGCGGTCTCACTCCGAGATCATGGGAGCAAGGATACATATGACAATTGGATCAAGCGCAAGTTTCTCAAGGCCATGATGCCTTACCATAAGGCCATGTCCTCCGTCATCCATCAAAGGCCGGACTTTCACGCCTTTTCCTCAAGTGAAGTGTTGGATGAGTTTGTTGCAATGAGGATCTTGGACAAGACCGCCGACAATGCAGTGTTGTGTTCTCAATGATCAAAGAAGCCCAACCTTGCTTTGAAGGCCAAGGCTAGTGTAGAAGAAGAGGATGAAGAGGAAGAAGAGGAAGTTTGCCCCGAAGACACCAAATATGCCTATCATGAACACATGGCTCTTGCTTCACGACAGTTTTGGGGCAACAAGAAGACCTCAAGGCCCAACTTCAACAAGAACAACTCAAGTGGCGCCAAGGGCAAGCAACGTGTTAGGACATGCTATAATTGTGGCAATGTGAGTCACTTTGTTGTGGATTGCCCGTACGAGAAGAGGGAAGACAATGGTGGCAAGCTTATTCGAAAAGACAAGGCCAAGTCCTTCCCAAACAAGAACAACTTCACCAAGAAGACTCCTCCCAAGGGGTTGGTGGCACAATAAGAGTACAATGATGATGATGATGAAGATGGTGAGATGGTTGCCATGGCTTCCGTTGCCATTGCAACAACTTCACGGGTGTCCCTCTTCGATTCACCCAATGAGAACATCACCGCCAAGTGCCTCATGGCTAAAGCCACCAACAAGGTAACCCCCAACATCAAGACTACCATCACTACTAATCCTTCCTTGACGGATTGCATTGATGAAAGTGAGGGGGCGAAGGAGGAGGAGAATGAATTTGAGTCTTTCATGAGTAAGCTCAAAGGTAAAACCAAGAAGCACTTCACTGCTCTCTTGGAACAACTTGGTGAAGCCAATGACATGATCGAGGCTCACGAAAAGACCATCTCTAAGATGGAAGGGCATAGTTGTGACTATGCCGATGAGATATCGGATCTCTCTAATGCGCTTGAGGAAGAGCGTGGTCATCGTTTGGCTCTTGAGGAGTCACACAACAATGATCATGCTAAATTAAAGAAAGATCTTGATCATGCTCTTGTTGTCTCTCGTGTGCTAAATTCCGAGAAGGCCAAACTTGGGGTTGACCATGCTAGACTCAAGGAGGAGTTTGATCTACTTGACAAGGCTCACAAGGCCTTGAAGAGTGCTCATGCTACCCTCAAAGAGTCTCATGATCAACTCCAAGTGAAGCTAACCAAGGAGAAAGCCACATTTCCTCATATGGTTTTAATTGATAATGCAAATGCTTCTAACCCATGTTGTAAGCATGTGCCTCTTGTGGAGGAGAATGCCAAGTTGAAGGAGCAACTTGAGAAAGGCCTTGTGTCTTGCATACAAGGTGAGAAGAACGTCAACGACCTTTTGAGCAATCAAAAGGAAGTTGTGGCCAAGGAGTGGATTTGGTTTGCACCCAAATCCAAGAAGAAGAAGAATGACAAGACCAAACAACCTCCTCCTCTCAAGTAAACTTTTGTGAAGGAGGGAGAGGGTACTTCTAAGGAGAAGAAGAACAATGCGAAGGGTAGTGGTGTCAAGAAGGGCAATGCCACTCCTTCCAACAAAGCCGGCGACTTTAACCCTTCTTATGTATTATGCCGTGCTAGTGATGGGCATCTTTATGCCAAATTTGTTGGTTCTTCTTATGAGTACATTGAATGGTTTATTTGGGTTCCTAAGACCCTTGTTGCTAACATCAAAGGACCCATTACAAAATGGGTACCTAAAACCAAGCATTGATCTCTTGTAGGTGTTTGCTTCCGGTGGGGGTTCATGGTTGCTCGATAGTGGAGCCATAAATCATATGACCGGAAGCAAGGACTTGGTGGTGGACGTGCACAAGGTCTCATCTATGCCCACCAATGTCGAATGGGGTGATGCCTCATCTTCTAAGGTATTGGGTCTTCGCAAGGTTGTCATTTCTCATGATCTCATGATCGAGAAAGTCATGCTTGTTGAGTCCCTTGCATACAACTTACTTTCCGTTTGTCAACTTGCACTCATGGGATTTGCCACTTTTTTTGATATTGATGTCGTGGCCCTCTTGTGGAGGAAGACTCTTAAATTAGCCTTTGTTGGGCATGTCGAGAACGGTCTTTATGTGATCAACTTTTCGGAGCGACCCACTAAGGCCGCGACATGCCTAATGTCTAAAGTTGACATGGGATGGCTTTGGCATCGCCGGTTGGCCCATGTCAATATGAGATATTTGCAAAGTCTTCTCAAGGGGGACCATGTCCGTGACTAACAAATGTTAGTTTTGCCAAAGATCATGCTTGCAGTGCTTGTATCAAAGGAAAGCTACATGAGAAGGCTCACCCTCCCACGACTATCATCTACTCGACGAGGCCTTTGGAGATCCTTCACATGGATCTCTTTGGGCCTCCATTCTTTGATAGTCTTGGGGGTAGAAAGTATTGCTTGGTGATTGTGGATGATTATTCAAGATACACTTGGGTATATTTCTTCAAGAGGAAGAGTGAGACTCAACAAACCGTCATCGACTTTGCAAATTAAGCTCAACGTCAACACAATGCAAAGATTTTGATGATAAGAAGTGACAACAGCACCGAGTTCAAGAACTACACCTTGGATGAGTTTCTCAGTGATGAGGGGATCAAGCATCAATATTTCGCACCTTACACCCCTCAACAAAATGGTGTAGCGGGGAGGAAGTACCGGACATTGATGGACGCGGCAAGGACCATGATGGCGGAGTTCAAGTCTCCGTACAACTTTTGGCCGAAGCCATCAACACCGCTTGTCATGCATCCAATCGGCTCTATCTCCGCAAAGGCTTGAACAAGACTCCATACGAGATACTTACCGGCAACAAGCCCAATCTCAAATACTTCCGGGTGTTCGGTTGTAAGTGTTTAATTCTCAAGAAAGGTGTCCGGTTGTCTAAATTTGAGGCTAGAGCTCATGAGGGCATATTTGTTGGTTATGCTACAAACTCTCATGCTTACTGTGTCCTCAACAAGTCCACAGGACTTCTTGAGGAGACGTGTAACATGCAGTTTGATGATAATAACTGCTCCCAAGTGGAGTGTCGGATCACGGGTTCCGGCAAAACCCTTAAGGTTCGAACTCTAGGGTGCGCGCGAAGTTCTCCCCCAACGATCCACGTCCTAGCTTGCTAAGATCTCAAGGGCAAACTCAACAAACTCACAACACGAGGGACGCAAGATTTATACTGGTTCGGGCCACCGTTCTGGTGTAATACCCTACTCCAGTGTGGTGGTGGTGGATTGCCTCTTGGGCTATGGATGAACAGTTACAAGGGGAAGAACAGCCTCCTGAGGTTGAGGTGTTCTTGCACTCTGTGTGTGGGTGAGGATTCCTCAAGATGAGATGAGATGAGATGAGATCTACGGTGGTGGCTAGTTCTACTTATATAGGCCCTGGTCCTCTTCCCAAATATTGAGCGGGAAGGGAGCCAACAACGGCCAATTTGAAAGGGGACAGCTTGTACAGCTTATCCTGACAAAAGCGGTCTTCACCTGCAAAAGGCTCTGGTGGTGACGCCGCCTCGGGCTCCATGGTGACCTCCGTCTTGCCGTCCTGCTGGTCTTGGTCTCGTTGCACCGATATGGAAACCTTTGCCTGATGCCTCGGTACTCCGCGCCTGCGCTCGCTTCCTTAGCACCAAAGGGGGAAACAAGGACACTGCGCGCGCTGGCGCCCGCCTGATCTTGATTGTCATGGCTCACATCATGAGAACCTCGCGAGGTTTTCCTTGCCTTGATCTCTCCGCCCCTCGCGAGCCAACCGGGTGAGGCCGCTCCTGAGGAGGTCTTGTGTCGTCCGCCTCGCGAGGGTCTTGAATGCCTTGTTGATGAAGATGGGCAGTACGGGCCCACGCGCAGAGCCACACCGTGGGCCGCAGGCAGGCAAGTCTGGGGACCCCCATTCCCAGAATGCCGACAGTAGCCCCCGGGCCCAAGGCGCGCCCGGGCTTGGCTTCGAGGCGAAGCCAAAGGTCAAGTGCGGAGCGCCGTGGGCCCCAATAGCCTGCGGCCTTGGTCGACGCATGGCAGTTGATTGGACGTGGGCGTCTTCGCTTCCCCACGCTGCCTCGGCAACTGCCCGACTTGACAAGTCCCTGCGACATGCAAGGGAAAACCATCATTACCTGTGATCGTGGGGGGCGCTGGTTGGCCTTCTCTTTCTATAAGTGGGAAGGGGGCAGAGCCCCCGTCGCCCATCTCTTCCCATTCCGCTTGCTTCTTCCTCCTTGCTCCACTGCTGGTAGCAATTCCCATGGCGCTGATCCGAAGGTTCTCCGCAGAGGAGAAAGGAAAGGCTCCCCGCGACGAGCCAGGGCCGCTTCCGCCGAAGAAGAGGCCAGTCCACCGTCGCGACATTGTCTTGAGGGCGGAAGTGACGAGGCCCTGGTGCGAACGGCCGCCTCCAGGGTATCCGCTGCCCTTATACGCCCAAGCCGAGGGCTTGGGAGGAAGAAGCGACGAGCGGCGCCGCCCACGCCGCGACCGCGGCCGCCACGCCATGGCGACACGCGCCGTTGCCCCTGGTATCCACGCTGCAGACTCCTCTCGCGAGCTCGTGTTGTGGGCGGCGATGCCCCCAAGCACTTGGATCCACTTCCCACGGTTCTTTTCCGACGTGATGCCGCTGAGGGGACCCCTCGAGCTCTGGTTGCAGCATGCTGACTGCGACGCCCCGGCGACCGGAGCAGAGATTGAAGTGGTCTCCTCCGCCAAGATCTTCATGACCCGCGGCTGGGGTGAGGTTGCGCGGGTTTGCCGTGCTGAGGGCGCCCTCACGATCCACTTTGATTATGATGGCGCCTCCACGCTGTTCTTCAAGGTCTTCGACGCGAGGGCCGCCGCCTGGAGTGCTGCCCTGGAGGGGAGCGCCAGGACGATGCACGCCCGGCCTGCGGCTCCTCCAATAGCAGCGACTCTTGGGTGTCCAGCGGTTCTCCTGAGCTCTATGTGACTCCGGAGATGAGCGACGACAGCTACGTGCCCCCGAGCTCTCGCCACGCCTGGAGCAAGGCTGCAGCGTCCAGCCGCCGCCGCCGCTGATCTGGATGGGGTTGGCGCCGGCCTCCCGCGGCCCACTGTTGATGACGGTGTCGGCCGCGGGAAGGTGTGGATAGGATTCCCCTAAGTTCTCGTCTTTTGTTCCCTACGAGGAATCAAGAAGTACCCGGTGGGGGTGTGTAAAGGGTCTGTAATGTCTTTTGTTGATACAATCCTTGTTATGAAAAATTGCGAATGCATGTTCTGTTTAGACTCGGTCTCCCCTTTCCAACCTCGCGACGGCTCGTTGCTCTACGCTGACAGGTCCCGGTCCCTAGGCAAGCTGCAGTCGTCGCTGGTATGCCAGGTCGCGTGCCGTGGTCAAGGCCAGGAGGTGAGCGGCCCGAGGTCCAGTAAGAGCCCCTGAGGCGCGATGCTCAGGAGGTCTCCTTTAGCGCTCAAGCAGCCGTGGTAAGGTAAGAAAGGGAGGCGACGTTGCCGCAACAGGGCTGCGGCGAGCGTGACCCCTAGGCTCCAACGATTAGCCGATCTGAGCGCGAGACTTATCTTGGCGGTCTGGGGTCGATTCCTTGCGATGCGCCGTGTTAATGCGTAGCTATGCCAGGTCCATGCGAGCCTCCCCCTCTTCTCCACGCTCTCCTTCATGCTCTGCGTCCTCAGGTCCCGGCCCTCGAGCGAGCTCAGCCGCTGCTGGTATGCCAGGTCGCGTGCCGTGGTCAAGGCCAGGGGGTGAGGGCTGGAGAGCCAGTAGGAGCTCCTGAGTCGCGATGCTCAGGAGCCCCCCTTTTAACACGCAAGCGGATTGCATGGGAGAAGAGGGAGCTCGCGGTGCCGCCTGCTGTCATTCTCATGAGATTCTTGCGAGCCAGCACAAGGAGAAACACAGTTTGCCATTATGGTTGCCAGTCGGCCGCCGGTTGCTTCGCGAGGAGACGAAGGCACTGAGGGCCTGGTGAGGTGACGTGCGCGGGGCGTGCCGCGAGCCAGAGCTCGACCGCTCAGATTTGTCGATGTTCCAGGGACGGACCCGTGCACAAGCGCCGTGCCAGCGTGAGTAGCCCCCGTGGGAGGTGAGAGCCAAACAGGTGATAGTCATAGGTAGATTAGGCATGGAAAGCATACTGGCTTAAGTAAATGCAGGGAAGGTACACACCACTGGGTCAGGCCCGAGCGGCTTGGGGATGATGCAGCCCGAGGGGCGCCCCTAGCAAGGTAAGCTAAAGACATAAGAAAAGGGGGTACATGCCATAGGGACGGACCCAGGTGGCCTGGGAATGATGTAGCCCGCGGGGCGCTCCCAGCTAAATAAACTTGGAAAATGTCACCTGGTTCTGTCGATGAAGGGATGTCGGAGCAGCTGCAGGTACGCGGTGAAGGGGTCGCTCCTCACGAGCCACCGGGGCCCTGAGCCTCGGGAGGCTCTGGGGGTCCAGGCGGTTCCTTGAGGACCGTCTCCATCTCCGTCAGGACGGCGTGATGCCTGGCCTCCTGAGCTGCCAGGTTGCGCCGCAAGTTGCGCTGATAGGCGGACGCCACATTCGGTAGGCCAAAAGGCATGCGAACGTAGCTGTCCGGTGGACCCTCGCAGCGGCCTACGCGCGAAGGCCAGAAGGGCTCCCGAGATGCGGCCCTGTTGAGCCCTGGGACGTTGATGCAGACGTGCAGCCCAGCATCCTCGCCTGGATGGGGAGCTGCACCTCGTGAGCGGCGGTCGCCGCGCATGGCCCTTGCGTCTTGCAGTTCCTGAGTGGTCCTGGTGATGAACTCCTGAGTGGTGGGCGCTCCTCGCCCTGTGTTCTCCTGAGGGAGACATGCCATGAAGCACGCCTACAGGTGGTGCCCTAGCGCCTCCCTCGTGATGTTGGCAAGGTCTGAGGCCCTCCAGAAGGGAGCCCCCGAGCCCTGCCCGAGAAGGGCGCCGGGGGCGCCTTCCTATACGATGGAGGGAGGCGCCCCTGGCGCGGGCGCTGATCCTG
Organism: Aegilops tauschii subsp. strangulata; assembly: GCF_002575655.3. NCBI lineage: Eukaryota > Viridiplantae > Streptophyta > Magnoliopsida > Poales > Poaceae > Aegilops > Aegilops tauschii. The sequence goes on from NC_053039.3 coordinate 317,598,123, forward strand.
ACGAGGTTCCAGTCGCGACGCCACCCTCCTGAGGTCCTGAACGGCGCAACTGCTTCTTCTTCTTGGGGGTGGCCTCAGGAGGGCACTCGCCCTTGCTGTCGGGGTCATCGATTGCTGCAGCTTGGAAGGCACGCTCAAGGGAGCACACCGCATCTCTCTCTTCGCATGGGACCGTGATGATTCCGCCGTTCCCGGCATCTTGAGGACATTGTAGCCGTGATGGGTCACCGCCATGAACTTGGCTAGGGCTGGATACCCGAGGATGGCATTGTACGATAGACGGATGTGCGCGACGTCGAAGTCGATGAGCTCGGTGCGGTAGTTTTTGCGTTCTCCGAAGGTTACGGGAAGGCGGACCTGCCCGATCGGGATAGTGGAGCCGTCGGTCACTCCTGAGAAAGGCTTGGTGGGCTGAAGCTAGTCATACGGCACTTGGAGGTTGTCGAACGTGTCGAAGGACAGGACGTTGAGCCCTGCGCCACCGTCGATGAGGGTCTTGGTGACTTGCACATTGCTGATGACTGGGGAGCAAAGCATCGGGAGGGCGCCTGCGGTAGCTGTGCACTTGAGTTGATCTGCCGAACTGAAGGTGATGACGCACTTGGACCACCTGAGCGGGCGTGTGGCCTGAAGCTTGGGGAGGACTGCATTCACTTCATGAGCAAACTGTTTGAAGATACGTTGCGAGGCTGGGGCCTGAGCTCCGGCCAAGATGCAGGCGATAGCACGCGGCTCCTGGAAGCCCCTAGCCCCCTTGTCTTGATGGTGGTCGTCATTCCTTCTTGGCGGCGGTGGTAGTGGGGGAAGATCGGCGTTGCCCTGAGGATGATCCTCACGAGGCTCGTCCCTCCAGGCGCCCTCGCGAGGCTGATCCTGCCAGCGGTCCTCACGAGGCCAGTCGCGCCACTCCTGGCGCCGGCCACAGTCGTCCCACCATCCGCCACCACGTCCTCCTCGGCCGTAGCCCCGGTCGTTGCGCTCGGGGCGTCGACCAAAGCGTCCTTCCCGAATGGCTCTGAGCTCTTGACAGTCGCTGGTGTTGTGGGTATGCAGGTTATGGAAGGCGCAGAATGGTCGGCTACTCTTGGATGACTCGGTGTAACACCCCGGATGTAACTTTCCATATTTGTAACTCCGACTCTTGCCATTTTCGGCTATGTGTTATGATATTCCCTCCGTGGTCGGGTTTTGTCTTTCGTTTTGCATTTTGTTCATGTCATGCATTTCATATCATGTCATCATGTGCATTGCATTTGCATACGTGTTCGTCTCATGCATCCGAGCATTTTCCTCGTTGTCCGTTTTGCAATCCGGCGCTCCCATCTCCTCCGGTGCACCCCTCTTGTTTTCTTTCGTGAGCGGCTGTCAAACGTTCTCGGAATGGACCGAGGCTTGTCAAGTGGCCTTGGTATACTACCGGTAGACCACCGGTCAAGTTTCGTTCCATTTGGAGGTCGTTTGGTACTCCAACGGTTAACCGGGTAACCGCAGATGCCTTCTGTGTGTTCCAGCAAAACCCCCCTCTTTAAATAGCCCAAAACCCACCAAACTCTCTTCCATGTTGTAGGTCGTTCGATCACGATCGTGTGGGCGAAAACCGCACCTCATTTGGACTCTCCTAACTCCCTCTACCTATATATACTCCTCCCCCTCCGAATTCATTCGCAGATAAAACCCTAACCATCTCCCCGCCGCGGCCGGACACGTCCGCCTCCGGCCGGACGAAATCCCCGCCACCGCCACGTCAGCGTCCGCTGCCGCCCGTACCGCGCCGGCCCGCGGAGCCCAGGGAGGGCCCGCGCGAGCCCGCGCCTCCGCCCGAGCCGGCGCCTCCTCGCCGCGCCGCCGCACCGGCCGACCCCGCCGTCCTCGCCGCGCCGCCGCACCGGCCGGCCCCGCCGCCCCCGCGGCCCGACCGCCTGTCGCCGCACCAGTGCCCCGCCAGCGCACTCGCCGCCGTCCCCGCCGCCTCGCCCGCCGCCGGCGCCTCCCCTCCGGCCTCCTCCTCCCCGCGGCCTCCCTCTCCTCTCCCGTCGCCGGCGAGCTTCGGCCACGGCGAGCCCCGAGCTCCCTCGAGCGGCCAGATCTCGATCTGTTGACGAAGGTTGACTTTCCCGAGACCCTAAATTTTGCCAAGTCCTGTGATTCTTACAATAAGTGCACCTGTTCATCATGGCATAACTCTCTGCATATAGCTCCGTTTCGCGCGTGTAATATATCGAAATGTTCGTCTCGTGATGCTCTACATTTGTTCAATTGCACCAAGTTTATTAGAGGCCATCTTAATGCCCAAATCTCTGTTGCAACAGTGCTAGTTGCTGTTATCTGCTGGTTCTTAGCAGAACTTGGAGATTTGTTATTTTTGTATCATTTAATCTGTGCATCTTATGGGCATGAGCTCTACATGTGTTTTGTTGTATGCCATGCCATCTTTCCAGTGGTGTATGCCATGTATTTTTGTGATCTCTGTGGTGACTAGCACAAGCATGCAAACTAGGCTCCGTAATGTTTCTAATTTCAGGGATTTAGTAATTTCTCCAAGTCCTTGTCTGCTGTTATTTTGTTGCCATGTAACTTAATGCTACAGAGAGATCCATGCATAGTTTGGAGATGTTCAGTAAGGATGTTTTGTAGATATTATTGCAATTGATCCATTCCTGCCCTTGTTTGCAATTATGGAGTGCCATAGCATCAATCAATCTTGCTCTACTTTTGCTATAAAATATTTCTGGCAGATTGTTTACGTGTTATTCAATTTTGCCAAGCTTGTTGTAGTTGTTCCATTTATGCTATGTACTTTATCTTGCCATGGATAGCTTCATAAACATGCCATCTTGCTGTAGGTATGCTTGTTTTTTAATGCATTGCTTTGTGCTGAGTGCATCAAGCTCACCAAGATGCCTTCATATTATTGTTTCTGCCATGCTCTGTTTTCTGCTAAGTCTGAAACCTGTTAACGAAACTTGCTATGTTTACATGCTTTCCATCATATCTTCTTGTCCTTTTTGGCTTATGGTCAGTAAGGGACTTTTGGTATATGCATTTAGTAGAATACTGCCAAGCCTTGTTTTGCCATGTTAAGTTCCTGTAGCATGTTGATTTCGTGCTCTGAACACTTCTACCTGATGCTGTTTCTGCCATGTCCAGTAATTTCACTAAGTCTGTGAACCTGTTATCTTTTGCACTTTTGCCATGCTTGTTTGAGCCTGTTATGTTGTGATCTAGCCATAGCTTAGTGTTCATCTTTTGTCAAGCATCTCCTGTAGATTTCTGCCATATGCTTTGTTGCTATGTTGGAGTGCTGTAGCATTGTTACTTGTTGCATTTTATGTGCTATCTTGCTGTTAATCGCAGATTCGTGTCATTCTTGTTTTGCTTGCCATTTGCAAACCGTGCATCCGTTTCTGGTGATCTTTATATCGATTTCAACCGAAATCATCTCATCTTTCCAGTGGCATGCTTGGTTTGCCAAGTTACTACCTTGTTCATCATTTTCCTTCCGGAGCACGCATATGCATCGCATATCATATCTCGCATATCATACATGTTTTGCATCATGTTGCTTGTGCATTTCCCGTGATTGATTGTGGTTCCGTTGCTTGTGTTGTTGTCTTGAGTAGAGCCGGGAGACGAGTTCGTGAACGAGGAACCTGTTGAGTATGCTTACGAGGATCAAGCTTTCGACAACTCTGAGAACCTTGCAGGCAAGATGACCACCCCTCGAAATCACTTCTATCTTTGCTTTGCTAGTTGTTCGCTCTATTGCCATGCTGTGCTACCTATCACTTGCTTTATCATGCCTCCCATATTTCCATGTCAACCTCTAACCATCATTTCCTAGCAAACTGTTGTTTGGCTAAGTTACCGCTTTTGCCCAGCCCTTCTTATAGCGTTGCTAGTTGCAGGTGAAGTTGAAGTTTGGTTCCATGTTGGAACATGGATATGTTGGGATATCATAATATCTCTTATTTATATTAATGCACCTACATATATTTGGTAAAGGGTGGAAGGCTCGGCCTTATGCCTGGTGTTTTGTTCCACTCTTGCCGCCCTAGTTTCTGTGATACCGGCTTTATGTTCCTTGAGTTTGCGTCCCTTACGCGGTTGGGTGATTTATGGGATCCCCTTGACAGTTCGCCTTGAATAAAACTCCTCCAGCAAGGCCCAACCTTGGTTTTACCATTTGCGACCTAAGCCTTTTTCCCCCGGGTTTTCGCGAGCCCGAGGGTCATCTTTATTTTAACCCCCCCGGGCCAGTGCTCCTTCGAGTGTTGGTCCGAACCGAGCAGCCTGCGGGGCCACCTCAGGGAAACTCGAGGTCTGGTTTCACTCGTAGCTTGAGTTATCCGGTGTTCCCTGAGAACGAGATATGTGCAGCTCCTATCGGGATTTGTCGGCACATTCGGGCGGCTTTGCTGGTCTTGTTTTACCATTGTCGAAATGTCTTGTAAACCGGGATGCCGAGACTGATCGGGTTTTTCCGGGAGAAGGTTTATCCTTCGTTGACCGTGAGAGCTTATGATGGGCTAAGTTGGGACACCCCTACAGGGTATTATCTTTTGAAAGTCGTGCCCGCGGTGATGAGGCAGATGGGAATTTGTTAATGTCCGGTTGTAGAGAACTTGTCACTTGACCCAATTAAAATACATCAATCGTGTGTGTAGCCATGATGGTCTCTTCTCGGCGGAGTCCGGGAAGTGAACACGGTCTGAGTTATGAATGACGTAAGTAGGAGTTCAGGATCACTTCTTGGTCATTGCTAGCTGACGACCGTTCCGTTGCTTCTCTTCTCGCTCTCTCTTGCGTATGTTAGCCACCATATATGCTTAGTGTCTGCTGCAGCTCCACCTCACTACACCTTCCTTTCCTATAAGCTTAAATAGTATTGATCTCGCGGGTCTGAGATTGCTGAGTCCTCGTGACTCACAGATTCTACCAAAACAGTTGCAGGTGCCGACGATGCCAGTGCAGACGATGGGATCGACCTCAAGTGGGAGTTCGATGAGGAACGTGGTCGTTACTATGTGTCTTTTCCTGATGATCAGTAGTGGAGCCCAGTTGGGACGATCGGGGATCTAGCATTTGGGGTTATCTTATTTTCATTTGGATCTTGACCGTAGACGGTCTATGTGTGTATTTTGGATGATGTATGAATTATATTTATGTATTGTGTGAAGTGGCGATTGTAAGCCAACTCTTTATCCCATTCTTGTTCATTACATGGGATTGTGTGAAGATGACCCTTCTTGCGACAAAACCACAATGCGGTTATGCCTCTAAGTCGTGCCTCGACACGTGGGAGATATAGCCGCATCATGGGCGTTACACTCGGGCTGGTCTCTGCCGCGCTTGGTGTCCGGCTCCGCCGCGAGCACGGCAGCTCCCTTGCGCTTCACGTCCTTGGCCTTGGCTTTCTTCTCCTCTGGATCCGCAGCCGGGAGCTCAAGGAGGGAGAGGCGCCCCTCCTCAGCTCTTGCGCACTTGGTCGCCAGGTTGAATAGCTCCAGGGACGTGCATAGCTCCTCGTGGATGGCGAGCTCCTCCTTCATCTTGACGTCACGAACACCATCAGAGAACGCCGAGATGATGGCCTCGTCCGTCACCTTGGGGATCTTGAGGCGGACGTTATTGAAGCGCTGGATGTACTTCTGGAGGGTCTCTCCTGGTTGTTTCTTGACGCGACGCAGGTCACCCGCGGCCGGTGGGCGGTCGCGAGTGCCGTGGAAGTTGGCGACGAAGCGGTCGCGCATCTCGTCCCAGGAGGAGATCGAGCCTGGAGGCAGGTTCAGGAGCCACGAACGAGCGCCGTCTTTGAGCGCCATAGGGAACCAGTTCGCCATGACTTTCTCGTCGCCGTTGGCCGCCTTGATGCTTAGCTCATAGAGTTGCAGGAACTCCGCGGGGTCGGGGGTGCCGTCGTAGCGAGGCGGCAGATCCGGCTTGAACTTGCCCGGCCAGGCGACGCTACGCAGCTCGGGGGTGAAGGCGTGGCAGTCGGCCATGGTCACCGGGGCGCGTCTTGGAGATGCAGCTTGGTCTTGGCGCCCACGCGCCACTACAGCAGGCGGCACGGGGCCTTGCCGCAGCAAACGATCCTGGCGCGGTGGTGCGAGGAGTGGCGGAGCATTCTCTTGCGGTCGAGGGACTTCTTGACAGCTTCTTTCTTCACGCGCGGGCGCCGGACACGGTGGGTCGCGCCGTGGAGCCGCGCGCCTTGCCGCCAGGGCGCCGTCTTGGTGCAGAGGTGGTGGAGGTGCTCCATGAGCTACATTGCCCGTAGCTGGCGGCGGGCGAGGCAGTGAGAGGGAAGGCGCAGGGAACCCCCTGCGGCGCTGACAAGCTCGGCGATGCGGTCGAGCTAGTCCTCGTAGAGGTCGTCGACCAGGCGGTAGCGCAGGAGCTCATGCGCCATGAGGAGCGCGGCCCGTGCGTTCGTGGGAGCGCGACGAGTGTGAGACGACGAACCAGCAGGGGTCAGCGATGGAGTGGCGGTGCGGCCGTCCTGTCGCACCGAGGGGTGCAACGAGGACGCTTGCTGCTCGTTCCCCACCGGGCCGGTGGCGGCGTTGGCGGCAGGCGACGGAGAGCGACGGGGTGGCCCGCCAACAGGGGCCGTCTGAGCAACGCGGGTGGCAAGGGCAGCCCAGCGCTCGGCGCGGGCGCGGCGTGCGTCCGCCATGGGGACGATGAAGCGACGTGACACGGAGCGACGGAAGGGAAGCTTCGGCGCACCCCTACCTGGCACGCCAAATGTCAGATCACGGGTTCCGGCAAAACCCTTAAGGTTCGAACTCTGGGTGTGCGCGAAGTTCTCCCGCAACAATCCAGGTCCTAGCTTGCTAAGATCTCAAGGGCAAACTCAACGAACTCACAACACGAGGGACGCAAGATTTATACTGGTTCAGGCCACCATTGTGGTGTAATACCCTACTCCAGTGTGGTGGTGGTGGATTGCCTCTTGGGCTATGGATGAGCAGTTACAAGGGGAAGAACAACCTCCTGAGGTTGAGGTGTTCTTGCGCTCTGTGTGTGGGTGAGGATTCCTCAAGATGAGATGAGATGAGATGAGATGAGATGAGATCTACGGTGGTGGCTAGTTCTACTTATATAGGCCCTGGTCCTCTTCCCAAATATTGAGCAGGAAGGGAGCCAACAACGGCCAATTTGAAAGGGGACAACTTGTACAGCTTATCCTGACAAAAGCGGTCTTCGCCTGCAAAAGGCTCTGGTGGTGACGCCGCCTCGGGCTCCATGGTGACCTCCATCTTGCCGTCCTGCCGGTCTTGGTCTCGTTGCACCGATATGGAAACCTTTGCCTGACGCCTTGGTACTCCGTGCCTGCGCTCGCTTCCTTAGCACCAAAGGGGAAACAAGGATACTGCGCACGCTGGCGTCCGCCTGGCGCCCGCCTGATCTTGATCGTCATGGCTCACGTCACGAGAACCTCACGAGGTTTGCCTTGCCTTGATCTCTCCGCCCCTCGCGAGCCAACCGGGTGAGGCCGCTCCTGAGGAGGTCTTGTGTCGTACGCCTTGCGAGGCTTGGCCCCTCGCGAGGGTCTTGAATGCCTTGTTGATGAAGATGGGCCGTACGGGCCCACGCGCAGAGCCACGCCGTGGGCCGCAGGCAGGCAAGTATGGGGACCCCCGTTCCCAGAACGCCGATATGGAGCAAAGTGGTACATGTGATGTAGGTGATGAAATTCCTACCCAAGCCATAATAAGAATGGGTGTCGGCCATATCCTACCCATTGAGGAACCCCTTGTGGCCAAAGGAGAAGGACAGTGTTCCACTCAAGTGGAACCAACACCAACCCAAGACCCACACGCTTCCGAAGAACAAAGTCAAGGCCCTCAATCAAATGAACAAGATCAAGGGCAAGATCAACCTCAATATTGTGGTGATCCACCAAGTGATGCCCAAGGTCAAATTCTTGCCACCGAGCAAGTTCAAGGTCAAGAGCAAGCTCAAGATCAAGAATAAGCTCAATACGACGCTCATGATGATCAAGTTATCGCTCCTCAACTCTCTCTTGCGGAGCAATTGGAGCGTCGTGCCGCCAAGATTGCGTCCAAGCTCACTACCAAAGATCATCTCATGAAGAATGTGCTTGGAAGCTTAATAAAGGGGGTAAGCACTCATAGACAATTAGCAAACTATTGTGAACATCATGCGTTTGTTTCTTGTGTTGAACCCCAAAAGGTCTATGAGGCGCTCGAGGATCCGGACCGGCTTAATGTCATGCATGAAGAACTCAACAACTTCGAGCGCAACAAGGTGTGGAGATTGGTGCCAAGGCCAAAGGACCATAATGTCATTGGAACCAAATGAATCTTCAAGAACAAGCAAGATGCTCACGGGATTATCATTCGCAACAAGGCTCGTTTGGTGGCACAAGGCTACTCCCAAGTCGAGGGTATCGACTATGGAGAAACCTTTGCTCCCGTTGCTCGCCTTGAATCTATTCGTTTGTTGCTTGCTTATGCTTCTCATCTTAACTTCAAGTTGCAACAAATGGATGTGAAGAGTGCTTTTCTTAATGGTCCTATTAATGAGTTGGTGTATGTCAAACAACCCCCAGGGTTTGAGGATCCCAAGTTCCTCAATCATGTGTACTTACTCGATAAGGCGCTCTATGGCCTTAAACAAGCCCCACATGCGTGGTATGAGCACCTTACCGAGTTGTTGCAAGATCGTGGGTTTGAAATTGGGAAAATCGACCCCACTCTTTTTACTAAGAAGGTCAAAGGGGAGTTGTTTGTATGCCAAATATATGTTGATGATATTATCTTTGGTTTTCCTAACAAAGCTTTCAATGAGGAGTTTGCCACTCTCATGACCGGGAAGTTTAAGATGTCCATGATGGGAGAGTTGAAGTTCTTTCTCGGGTTCAAAGTCAAACAAAGAAGAGAAGGAATCTTCATCAACGAAGCCAAATACACTCAAGACATGCTCAAGAGATTCAAGCTGAGTGATGTCATGCCGGCTTCTACTCCAATGCCTACCAAATGCCAACTTGACATTGATCCCAATGGTAAAGCAGTGGATCAAAAGGTATATCGTTCTATGATTGGCTCCTTGATTTACCTTTGTGCATCTAGACCAGATATCATGTTGAGTGTGGGAATTTGTGCATGGTTTCAAGCCTCACCTAAGGAAAGCCACTTTGTGGCGGTCAAGCGAATCTTTCGATATTTAGCTCATACCCCAAACTTTGGCTTATGGTACCCTAGAGGAGCAAACTTCAATCTCGTGGGTTTTTCGGATTCGGATTGGGCGGGAGACAAAGTGAATAGGAAGTCAACTTCCGGAGGGTGCCAATTTCTTGGTTACTGTTTGGTGAGTTGGTCTTCTAAGAAGCAAAGTTATGTGTCTGTCTCCTCCACCGAAGCCGAGTATGTGGCCGCCGGTATTTGTTGTGCCCAACTTCTATGGATGAGGCAAACCTTAAAGGATTACGGTGTCATTTGTGACAAAGTGCCTCTTTGGTGTGACAATGAAAATGCCATCAAGATTTATCTCAACCCAGTGCAACACTTCAAGACGAAGCATATTGAGATTCGTTATCACTTCATCCGAGATCACATTAGGCGAGGGGAGACTGAGCTTAACTATGTCAACACTCACGATAACCTTGCAGATATTTTCACGGAGCCTTTGGATGAAGCAAGATTTCTGAGTTAAGGCATGAGCTAAATATCATCGATTTGAGCAATGTGGCTTGAACCTTTGCACACGCCACCATACTCATCTTGTTGTCTTGTTTAGGTGTAGGCATGGACATAGGGGGAGTGTTGTTCTCTCAATGAACTGTCCCTCCCCCCATTATGCAGATCAACTCTTTCACATTTCGCCATTATTGATGGTACTTGTGCTTCAAAGACGAGTTTTGTTCATGGGCCCAAGGATAATTCTTCGCGGTGCCATACCAATTGACTCAAACATAGGTGGCTCCGGCCACCACCCTCTCTTCATGAGAGGTTTTGGCTCGCAGTTTGGTCCTCTCTTTCTCTGTGCTTATCTTTTGGACCTTGTTCATGGTTAAGTTGCTTCTTTTGTGTTCTCTTTTGTGTGTCCGTTTGCTTGAAGTTTGTATTGCAAAGGACCTTTTATTTCTCTCTTGCCGAAACCTACACTTTCTTGGGCATGCGGTACTACCGTGGCATGCCACGGTACTACCGCTGGAGGTGGGTGGCTTTTGTGCTTGCACAACTACGACCACGGCATGGTACTACCGCTTCCAGCGTGGCAGTAAATTTTTACTGCTGCTGGAAGAGTAGTACTACCGCCCAGAGTGCGGTACTACCGCCCGGGCTGTACTACCACGATGACCTGCGGTACTACCGCGTTGTCGAGACCGCGTGGGGGTTAAGCGCGGGCAGGGGAGTTCCAACTCCCCCATACCCATTCATCTCTTCCCCTCACGTCTCTCTCTCTCCTACCCAAGAAGGGCGCCGGAGGACCTCGCCGGATCTCCGTCTCCGGCCACTCTCCTCTCACTTCAACCAGTGGGATCGATCCCCACCTCGCCTCTTGCCATGGACCCTGGTATATTCCCTAGTTCTTATCTCTTTGCCTCTTTATTTTGCTTCTAGGTTTTGGGGGATGTATGAGTAGGTCTTGTGATTTTTGGCTAAATCTTTGCAAGAGGAGATTGTTGGAGAGTGCTTGTGCAGTAGATATGTTATTTGGTGTGATACAACAACGTAGTTGTGATCAATGGTAGTACCGATTCATCTTTACAGATGTTCTCAGATCCGTTCTTGCGAGATCCGCTCCGCTTGGAGCGGTACTACCGCCCGGTGCGCGGATGTAAAATTTTACTTTCGCCCTGTGTGCGGTAGTACCGCGCTCAGCGGTACTAGCGCTGTCCTCTGCAGTACTACTGCGGTCAGAGCAGAAGTAATTTTTTTTACTTCCGTGTCCTGTTACAGTACTACCGCTTGCCTTAAAATTGCTTTGTTTTGTCACACCCAATCTCATTTCTATTTGTTTTGTTCTGTTTTGGCCTTGGTCTTTGCAATAATCCTTCTTGCTCTTCTCGTGTGTTTGCATTGTGTGTCATAGGTGGTGTCTCCGGTTCCGTTGCTAGGCGCTCGAATCCCAGCCGTGATACGAGCTCAAAGCGCCTTCACAACCAAGAAGCTCCTGAGGGGTCCAATGCCCCAGCACGCAACTTCAAGACAACAGCCACCAAGATCAGGGAACCAGTTATCAGCTTGGAAGACATGCCTCTAGCAGAGTTTCAGATTCAAAGGAAGCTCAACCCCTACATCAAGCCTCGGGAACAAATAAGGGGCAATGACTTGTTTTGGACCAAGCAACAAAATCTCATCTACCTAGATGTCATCAAGGCCAAGCAGAACATCTACGTACCCGTTCAGTGGATTGACATGGAGCATCTGAGGAAAAACCAGGCATATTTTGGTGAGCCTCTGGATTTGGTGGAGTAGTTTGGTATTGAGGAGATCATCATGTTCCATCTTGACTATGACCTAGAGATTGTGGCTCAATTTTTTGCTTCTGTCCACTTCCACTCGGATGAGAAGCGACGCATGAGTTGGATGACTAATGGCAAGAAGATGACTGCTGAGTGGAAGGACTTCATGGATCTGTTGCACGTTCGTGATGAGGGGCTAGATGTGCCCATTGGTATCCGCCCGCATGCCAACCCAGAGTCTTCTTCCAAGAACAAGCTTCAACCCTACCTTGTTGAGAAGACTTTACCCAATGGCAAGAAGTCTTATGTGCTGAACCCGTTTCTTGACATCATGCACCGGATCTTCCGCAACTCTCTTTTTCCTCGCATGGGTGACAAGGACAAGGTGCATTCCTATCTTGGGGACATGATGCTTATTTGTGAGGAAGTGCGTCAACAACCTGGACCACTTGATGTCTCTCACATCATGTGGTGTGAGCTTCAGTCTTCTGTGTTCCATCGTAAGGTTCGCATCCATGGACCTTATTTGCACCTCTTGATTTCGAAGACTTGGGAGAAGCTCTTTCCGGGTGAAAAGTTTCATGCTCCCAACTGGTTTCGCCATGAGCCCATTAAGCTGCAGCAGAAGAACAAGTGGGCTAACACCACTACCTGGACTGAGGCTGAGGCTGCCTGCATGGATGTTGATGAAGATGAGATTGAGGAGGAGGAGGCGGAGGACAGTTCTGAGGAGTATGCACCTCCCTCTGCTGAGCCATCTTGGGCTTCGAAGCTCAAGGACAAGGTGAAGACTCTGTTCTGCATGCAGGCCAAGGGGCAGTATCTGACTCACGTTGCTCAGAAGGAGAGTCGCCAGCGTGACAAGCGGATTTTGAGGAAGCTTGATGAGCACTTCTTGAGTGGGTCTGAGAAGAACATCACACCTGAGGCTGCTTGGATGAAGAAGAAGGGCTATCAGTGTGCCGCGGGAAACCACGACCACCTATGGGGCCAGGAGGCCCCTTGCTGGTTCGGCAAGGGGACATCGCGTTGCACAAAGAGCAGACGAACGTGTGACAGCACGACAGAGATCACGCGGGCAGTTTTACCCAGGTTCGGGCCGCTGTGAGGCGTAAAACCCTACTCTTGCTTTGGTGGATTGATGGTGGAAAGGTGGTGGAGGTGCGTAGTACACTTTCCCGGCAAGGGTTGCCTCGGGGCGGCAGCGACTACGCGCGTATGGGTGTGTGAATGTGCCAACCTTCTAACCCTTTCTACGGTTGCCATGGGCCTCCTTTTATAGATTAAGGGGTCACCGCAGTGGCAAAGTAGTCATTATGCATCGATAGATAGCAAACAGTGCTATCATACCTAACTCTACGGGTTGACAGGGTGCATTAAATGTGCCACTTAACGTCACATCGATGGTTGCCCGGCAAGGCTTGCCGGGCTATTTTGCCAGCTCCGCGCCTGCTTGCTTGACACGTCGCAGGACGGGTGTCTCATCTATGGGCTTCACCAGCAGAAAAGGGGTGCCATGTGGCGAATGGTTGCCACTTAATCACTTTGCGGCTTGACACCGCAATGATGGACGATGTGGGTCGTGGTGGAGTGGTTGGTGAGGTGATTTTGCTTCCGTGAGCCCCGGCAGGCCCTGCGGGGGCGCCTTGATCATCTGCTTCTGGGGGTTGCCTTGCCCCTTGCCGGGCTCGCCTGCCCGGTAAAGGAGACCTTTCTCTTGGTGATATCTTGCTTCTCTGGCCTGAGTTGGCGCTTCAACCTTGTTCCCGTGCCTGTGCATAGTCTGGGCAACAGACCTAGGGTTTTTTGCACCGACGGAAGCCCCCGGGCCTACCCCGAACGCGCTGCCGAGTGTCGTCAAGGTAGGGCCTAATAAGTACACAAGCAGGGTTGCTGAACGTGCTAGGCTCTTGAGGTCTTCTTTGCTTCTTCATTAGCCTTGATTTTGGGCCAGTTTCCGCTTTCCCCGCGCGTCGTGCGCAATGCTTTGGGGTAACTTTGATGGTGGCCTGCGGATTCTCCTCACCCCACGATCATGGGGCGGAAACCCCCATCCCACTTGCTTCCCATCCCGCATGCACCTGCCACGTGTCCTGCATGCATTGGGTGTGGTAGGTGGTGGCACGGGGAGGAGTGCCATGGCTGAAAATCAAGCGCTGATGGTTGGAGTAGAGGGTCGGCCTCGACCCTCAGAGTCACAGTGGGTGCAGAGAGGCCGCATTGGAGGAGAGGGGCGGCCGTTTCCCGTATGAGGAGTCAGCCCCTGCTCCGTTTCCCTATAAAAAGGAGTCGGGGCAATGCTTCTCTGCACACACTTCTCCTTCTTCTCCGTGATCCTTCTCTTCTAGTTATGGTGCGAGGGCAAGGGCACGGCGGCGCTCCGGCGGCGGCGATGAGGGATTCTGCTCGACAGAGCCCCCCCTCCTCCGTACCCTGAGGCAGCGGAATCGTCCGCAAGGAGAGGAGGAAGGGGACGTGGTCGCGGTCGCCATGGTGCTCGAGGAGGAGGGGGCGGGGCGGTGTCTTGATGGCGCCCCTGCCGGCGGCTCCTCCCTCGATGGAAGGCCACATCGGTGACCAACCTCGGGAGTTCATCATTAGGCTATACAAGCCTTTGTGTGGTCATCTTCGCCTCCCAACTCCCTTTGTGCGGGATATGGAGCTCGAGCAACCACTCGCTCTGCGACTGCACATGAGGGGCTGCGGGAACGGAGGTATGAGGGTTGACGTCGACTTCCCCGCCCCTCATGTGATGTATCTCCGTCGTGGCTGGAAGACCATTGCCCGTGCCCACGGCTTCTCGGAGGGGCACGTTCTCTAGTTCAAATTAATGGAGAACGGCCTGCTCTCCGTCAAGATCTTCGGGCACTCGGGAGGTCACTTAGGGTGCTGCGCGGAGAGCTTGACCGACGACGAAAGCTCATCCTCGAGCAAAAGTGACGAGGAGGACAGTGACGGCGATGACAACGGCAGCGGGCAGGGGAGCGACGACTCTGACTCCGGCTGATCGTCGACCGCACCATCTTCATCAGGCGGCAGCACCATCATCTGCATCTGCGTCTCCTCCCCGGCAATGTCATTTGCCGGGGAGTTGGATGCAGAGGTGTGGATGGTGCTGCCGGGCTCCTCTAGCAGTCTTCCAGCTGGACTCCGGCAGGCTTCCTCTCAGGCTGCAGCTCCGTTAGCCCTGCCCAGTCCTGCTGGCCCTGGTGACTATGGTTGACGGGGCCGCCTTCCGCCGTGCTCTCCATCAAGGCGTTCCCTCATGCTCCCGTTTCCGTTGGGCTACCTCTCCTGGAGCCCGAGGGGAGTTGGCCGGGCTCCTGCCTAGGCGCTCCTTTTGCCCTCCTCGCCTTCGACGGCCGTGCCTAAGAGGAGAGGGACAAGAAAGGGCATTACGGAGCACTTATCTTTTTCAATCTTAAACTTGTAGGCAATCGCCAAATTTTAATTCAAATAATGTAATCCCTCAGGTCCATGTTCGTGTTCTCTAATGCTTGTACTTGTACTAGCATATTAATGAAAATGATGAACCTTGCCGGGAACCCGTGCATGTGTATGTCCATGCAGAGGTGGGATGCCTCTTTAATGTAAATAAACGAGTTTTTCCCAGCAGGCTATCCTGTCGGCACCCTTTTTGTCTATCGGGGAACAGACAGAGGGGCCAGCCCCCCGCCAACTTCTTTGTACCAAAGGCCACTGCGACCATCCTGACCGAAGCAATGTTCGAGTCATGGATGGGAGCACCTAAGTCTCAAAGGAGTGGCGGAGCTCTCTCATGCTCAAGTTATAGCCTTACAGAACACTAATGGACAGGAGAAAAACTTATCTTGTTTGGCTTGCCGGGAATCGTTGTGCCAGGAAATCTTCTCAACTCCTTGTCAAAGCCAAGTCCACGGCAGGAACCTGCAACTTCATGCAGATGAGAATGAATGCAGGATGCGATCCTATCTATATGCATATGCAAATGCTCATGAAATGCTTATGTAGTGATCTTGGAATGCTTATGCATGCATGCAATCTTGGTCGGGGGCCCCCCACAGCACTTCTTTATTTTCTCTTGCACGGGGTCATCGCCCCAGCTTTGTACAAGGGGTTACATGCAGCTGAGGCAAGGCCTATACAAAATGGTGGCTGCCGGGCAGGGCCCGACAGCCGCGCCTTACGGGTAGAACTTGCGGAGATGCTCAATATTCCATGAGTTTTGCAACTGAGTGCCATCTCCGGTCTCCAGACAGCTTGCGCCAGGTCTGGTGAATCGTACTACCCGGTAAGGGCCTTCCCACTTTAGTGACAACTTGTGTGTACCCTTGGCGGACTGAACGCGCCTAAGGACAAGGTCACCTTCCTCAAAACACTAGGCATGAACCCTGGGGCTATGATAGCGACGCAGGGCTTGCTGGTAGTGTGCAGCACGCGTAGCAGCCCGGAGACGGTTCTCCTCGAGTAGCACAGTGTTGTCATGCGGGTGCTGATCTTGCACTACTTCATCATAGGCAAGCACTCGAGGCGACCCGTAAATGGGTTCCATGGGGATAATTGCTTCTGCCCCATAGACCAGGGAGAAGGGAGTCTGCCCGGTAGCTCAGTTTGGTGTCATTCTGAGGGACCAGAGAACTACTGCCAGCTCCTCGATCCACCACCTGTCGTGCTGCTGCAGTGTATCAAAAGTTCTCGTCTTGAGTCCACGCAACACTTCAGCTTTCGCCCTCTCAGCTTGTCCATTGCTCCGGGGGTGTGCCATAGAGGCAAATGAGATCTTGCATCCGAGGGCATGAACATATTGCATGAAGGCATGACTCATGAACTGGGTGCCGTTATCGGTGATGATCCTTGCCGGAACTCCAAAACGACACACCAGATCTTTCAAGAACTTGATAGCTGACTGAGCAGTCACCTTTCTCACGGCAGTCACTTCCGGACACTTTGTAAACTTGTCGATGGCAACGAACAAGAATTCAAAGCCACCTAATTCTTGGGAGAAGGGGCCGAGGATATCGAGCCCCCAGACCGAAAATGGCCATGATGGAGGGATTGTCTGAAGAGCTTGGGCAGGCAGGTGTGTTTTCTTGGAATGGAAATGGCAGGCTTCACATTTCATGACTAGCTCGACCGCATCTTGGAGGGCTGTGGGCCAACAGAATCCTTGCCGGAATACTTTCCCAACTAATGCCCTTGATCCAATGTGGGAGCCGCACATTCCTTTGTGAATCTCAGCCAGCAGTTCCTTTCCTTCTTCCCGGCAGACACACTTCAATTTCACACCGTTGGACCTCCTTCTGTACAGAGTGTCATCGACAAACTGATACATACCGGCCCTCCGGGCTACTTTTTCAGCTTCATCTTGGTCGCCGGGAAGTTCTCCGGTCTGGAGAAAGTGGACAATGTGCCTTGCCCAAGTTGGAGCCTAGGGCTCGGCAACGAGGACTAACGGCACCTCCTCTGCGGCGGGAGCACCAAACTCGTTCGCGGGGTTCGTGGACCCGGCGGGAGGGGGTGGTCCGGTAGGCTGTGAGGAGTTGTTTCCGGCAGGGAATCTGCCGGGAGCAGACGGCTCTACCGGGAGAGGCTTTTTGGTGTCCAACTTTCTCCTTTTCCGGGCCATTGTTTCTGGGGATGCGGAGGATTGAGTGAGATGGAGAACAAAAGTTCCTGGTTCCACAGGAAGCTTCTGCGCAGCACACTTTGACAGATGATCAACTATGTTGTTTTGCGCACGGGGTACGTGCTCTGTTTGCAATCCGTCAAAGTGCTCCTCCAATCTCCTCACTTCCTCGACGTATGCCTCCATCAATGGACTTTGGTAATCCTTGTTGACTTGTCTCACCACAAGCTGTGAATCTCCTCGAATGATCAGCTTCTTAATTCCCACTTCAGTTGCAATCCTGAGCCCGCCAAGGAGCCCTTCATACTCTGCTGTATTGTTGGTTGCTTCTTCCCGGGCAAAATGCATTTGGACGACGTACTTCAAGTGCTCCCTGGAGGGGGCAACAAGAAGCACGCCAACCCATGCACCTTGCAGGGAAAAAGCACCATCATAATACATAATCCATTCTTGGGGTGATTCCTTGCCGGGGATAGCTATTTCTGTTACTTCCTCATCAGGAGTTGGCATCCATTCTGCAATAAACTCTGCCAATGCCCTGCTCTGGATAGTTGATGTGCTCTTAAACTTCAAACCAAAGCTGGATAGCTCCAAATCCCACTCCACTATTCTGCCAGTAGCCTGAGGGTTTCGGAGTATCCTGTGCAACAGAAAACGAGTGACAACCATGATCTCGTGGGCTTGGAAGTAGTGGTGCAGTTTCCTTGAGGCCATGATAAGACCAAAGATCGACTTTTCACGACAGAGTACCTTGATCTAGCCCCTTGTAGCAAGGAGCTGATGAAGTACACTGGACGCTGCACCACCTTCTTCCTTGCCGCGTCCTTGGGGTTGCTCTCGTTGCCGTGCTCATTTCTGTCCTGATCCTTCTCTGATTCTGCCGGTCGCTGCCTACTTTCTGCCTCATCCACTTCTCGCTGTGCTACCAAGGCCGCACTGACCACTTGGTTGGGTGCTGCCAAGTACAGCAGCAACGGCTCCTGGGGTTTGGGAGCAACCAAGGTAGGCACGGATGATAGATAGGTCTTCAAATCTTGTAAGGCTGCATCTGCTTCCGGGGTCCACTTCATAGGCCCTGCCTTCTTCAGAATTTTGAAGAGCGGTAGGGCACGCTCGGCAGACTTGGAGATGAATCTGCTTAGTGCGGTAACCCATCCCATCAGGCGCCTCACATCTTTAATTGTCCTTGGCGCTTGGATTTGCTCGATAGCTTTGATCTTGTCGGGGTTGGCTTCGATCCCGCGATGGGAAACGAAGAACCCAAGCAGCTTGCCGGAGGGAACACCGAACACACACTTCTCCGGGTTGAGCTTGAGATTGATCTTATGCAGATTAGCAAATATTTCCTCCAAATCCTTGATAAGGGAGGCCTTATCCTTGGTCTTGACCACAATATCATCCATGTAGGCTTCTATGTTTCTGTGCAACTGTGGCTCAAAACCAATCTGGACTGCCCTTGCAAAAGTGGACCCGACACTCTTTAATCTGAATGGCATGCGGACAAAGCAGTACGTACCACATGGAGTGATGAATGACGTCTTCTCTTCATCTTCCTTGGACATGAAGATCTGGTGATATCCGGAGTACGAGTCCAGAAAGGAGAGCAAATCACAACCTAAAGTGGAATCCACAATCTGGTCGATATGCGGCAAGGGAAATGGGTCTTTCGGGCAAGCCTTGTTGAGATCTATGAAATCAATGCAAAGCCTCCACTTTCCATTAGCCTTCCGTACTACCACTAGATTTGCCAACCATGTAGGATGCAGTACTCCTCTGACCAAACCAACTACTTCAAGTTTCTTGATCTCTTCTGCATTGACTGCTGCCTCTCCAAGGCCTGCTTCCGGACTTTCTGTTTGACAGGTCCGGCATGTGGGCAGACAACAAGGTGGTGCTCGATTACCTCCCTGGGAACACCGGGGATATCAGATGGTTGCCAAGCAAACACATCGATATTTGCCCGCAGCAAGGCAACGAGCGTGCTTTCCTATTTGTCATCAAGGGTGGCGCTGATAGTGAAAGTACTATCAACGCCAGCCAGCCCTGTCGGGACCTTCTTCACTTGGGGTACAACAACCTTGGATCTCTTGCTGTTAGAACACTCCGGCACGTCATCAATGGGTGTCGTGCACTCAGTGGGGGTACACTTCCCGGACTCTTTGTCGGAGGCCTTACGGCTTCTCTTCTTTCCTTTGCTTTCCTCGGCGGGAATTGCTGCTGCCGCTGCCTCTGCCGTGACAGCGTCCCGGTACATCTTGTCCACACAATGATTGCATCCTATCATTCGATGGGATGGTGATGACTCCCGGTGGCCGAGGCATCTTCAAGGTGTTGTAGGCATAGTGGGATGCCGCCATGAACTTAGCCAGGGCCGGGCGTCCAAGAATCCCATTGTACGGCAGGGGGAGATCAACCACATCAAACACAATCTTCTCAGTCCGGTAGTTTAGTTCTCCCCCAAACGTTACCGGCAACGTGATCTTTCCCTTAGGATGGATCCTGCCGGGATTAACTCCTTGAAACGTGACGGTAACCTCTAGCTCTTCTTCTCCTATCTGAAGCCTGCTGATGACTGTCGGGGAAATCAGATTCAACCCGGCCCCGCCATCCACCAGCGTCTTTGTGACCTTGAGGTTGCGAATCGTTGGGGAGACCAACAATGGCAAAAATCCTACCGCGGTGGTACGGCTAGGATGATCCTCCTCGTCAAAGATGATGGGCGTACGGGACCATTTGAGCGGCTTCCGGGCCTCTGGCGCTGGTTCCACGGCATTGACCTCTCGTGCCCGCCGTTTAAGTTGGCTATGAGAAGTGTGCAAAGATGCACCTCCATCAATGCACAGGGCGTATGTGGCCTTCTGAAAATCTTGCTCACTGGTTTCCTCTTCATCCCCTCCATCACTATCATCATCACAAGTATCCTTCTTTCATCCCTTGGCGGGCTTTCCTTGGTTCCGATGGGGTTCGCCGGGGCGGTTTGCTTCACCACCTCGGCCCTTACTGCCAGCGACATTCTGACCTTTCTCCTTATTACGCTTCTCATACTCTCCTTTCTGCTTCTTGACAAGCTGCTCAACTTGGTAACAGTCTTGAAGGTCGTGGCCCTTGGTCTGATGAATCTTGCAGTACGGCCTATCGCCTTTCCCAGCCTTCTCGGCAGCAGCGGCTTCCTAGCATTCAGCGCACGCGACATCTTCCTTGCCGAGGGCCTCAGCTTTGGCCTTCTTGCTGGTACTAGGCGTGCCCGATCCTTCAACAGTCATCACTGCCTTATCTCTCTGCTTCTTACTGCGCTTCTTGCCCCTCTTCTGATTGGTTGATTCATCATCATCCTCTGAATCAACATTGACACAATCTTCCTCTCCTGGCAACTTCCTTCCTCCATCCGAGCACACTTATCTACTAATGTGTAAAGCTCCTTCACAGTCTTGGGCAACCGCACGTTCATCTTAGAACGAATCCGGCGGTTCCGCACATTGGACTGGAAGGCAGCTATAATGGCTGCCGGATGGATATTTGGAATATTCCTATGAACTTTGCTGAATCTCTGTAAATACTTACGGAGAGTTTCTCCTTCCTTCTGCTGTAGAAGCTGCAAGTCGTTGGGCCTGCCGGGCTCTTGGTGGCCACCGGTGAACTCGTGGCACAGGTGTGCCCATGACGAAATGGAGTTCTCCGGCAGGTGCATCAGCCATGACCTGACATTGGATTTTAGGGCCAAAGGGAAGTAGTTGGCGAACACCTTCTCATCTCTTCCCCCGGCAGCCTGAACAGCGATGGTGTAGATGCTCAGGAACTCTGGCAGGTTTAGCCTCCCGTCGTACATCTCAGGTATCTCTGGCTCGAACGTGCGAACAGACAGCCAATAGACTTGCCGCAACTCTCGTGTAAAGGCAGGGCAGCCAACCTCGAAAGGTAGGCACCCGCCAACACCGAGCGCAGGCTCGTCGGCGTTGAGGCTGTTGCACCCGTCGGTCTGGCGGAGGTCGTCGCGGTGTCGATCAACAACGACGCACGCGTCTCCCCAGCGCCTATCCTCCGGGGCTCGACGTTGGCCTGGACATTCTCGAGGGTTAGAAGAGGCCATCGAGATGTCGTCGGGGTCTTGATTTGGTCGTGCTTCCGCTGGCTGCCGTGGCGGGGACTGCACCGTGGGGATGGCCCCCTCAGTGCGGGCAGCAGCGTGAGCCGCTGTTGTCGCTTGGGGAGGCTGTGGCGGGCCAGCTCGCCGTGAGCCCCCCCAGCTTCGGCGAAGCCGATCAGGCTTTGGATGGTGGCTCGCCATTCGTCCATCTGCTAGGCCGCTGGCGGAAACATCAGTAGCAGCTGAGCCCGCGCCATGGCCTCCAAAGTTGTACTTGCCATGGATGATGATGAAGTCGACCGTACCGTTGCTCGGCTCCTGACGGTACCAGCGGCGGTAGAACTGCGCCCCCGCTGTTGTTGCGGGGAGACCACCTAGAGGTGGAGCGGCGATGGTGCTCGAGGGCCAGTGGCTCCGTCGGGCGCAGGGGCTTGGCCGGCCCGTCCTGGGGGAGGTGCACGCGCTGGGGCCGCACCCATGGTGGGGGCGGCCGGAGGGCGGCGGTTCACCCCGGTCCGGGCGCCGTTGCTGTGGCTGTGCCCGTCGGCGGGAGAGAGGGGCGTAGATGGAGTGACCCCCACACCCGTACCTTGGGGAACGTGGCCGTCGGGGTGTTGCTGATGTTGTTCCCCTCCGGTGCCTCCTGCTCCTGCGTCGGCGGCGGGGGAAGCGGCGACGGCGCCGCCTGCTCCGACCACTTCCCCAGCAGCGTCCGCTTCCTTCGAGGTGGATGGGTGATACGTCTCCAACGTATCTATAATTTTTGATTGTTCCATGCTATTACATATTCTGTTTTGGATGTTTAATGGGCTTTATTATACACTTTTATATTATTTTTGGGACTAACCTACAAACCCAAGGCCCAGTGCAAATTGCTGTTTTTTTCGCCTATTTCAGTGTTTCGCAGAAAAGGAATATCAAACGGAGTCCAAACAGAATGAAACCTTCGGGAACGTGATTTTTGGAACAAACATGATCCAGAGGACTTGGAGTGGATGTCAAGAAACAACTAAGGAGGCCACAAGGCAGGGAGGCGCGCCTGCCCCCTGGGCGCGCCCCCACCCTCGTGGGCCCCTCGTGGCTCGACCGACCTACTTCTTCCTCCTATATATACCTACGTACCCCGAAACCATCCAGGAGCACCACGAAACCCTATTTCCACCGCCGCAACCTTCTGTACCCGTGAGATCCCATCTTGGGGCCTTTTCTGGCGCTCCGTCGGAGGGGGCATCGATCACTGAGGGCTTCTACATCAACACCATAGTCTCTCCGATGATGTGTGAGTAGTTTACCACAGACCTTCGGGTCCATAGTTATTAGCTAGATGGCTTCTTCTCTCTCTTTGGATCTCAATACAAAGTTCTCCTCGATCTTCTTGGAGATCTATTTGATGTAACTCTTTTTGCGGTGTGTTTGTCGAGATCCGATGAATTCTGGGTTTATGATCAAGATTATCTATGAACAATATTTGAATCTTCTTTGAATTCTTTTATGTATGATTGGTTATCTTTGCAAGTCTCCTCGAATTATCAGTTTGGTTTGGCCTACTAGATTGATCTTTCTTGCAATGGGAGAAGTGCTTAGCTTTGGGTCCAATCATGCGGTGCTCAATCCTAGTGACAGAAGGGGAAACGACACGTATTGTATTGTTGCCATCGAGGATAAAAAGATGGGGTTTATATCATATTGCTTGAGTTTATCCCTCTACATCATGTCATCTTGCCTAATGCGTTACTCTGTTCTTATGAACTTAATACTCTAGATGCATGCTGGATAGCGGTCGATGTGTGGAGTAATAGTAGTAGATGCAGGCAGGAGTCGGTCTACTTGTTGCAGACGTGATGCCTATATACATGATCATGCCTAGATATTCTCATAACTATGCTCAATTCTATCAATTGCTCGACAGTAATTTGTTCACCCACCGTAATACTTATGCTATCTTGAGAGAAGCCACTAGTAAAACCTATGGCCCCCGGGTCTATTCTCCATCATATAAGTTTACATCTACTTTACTTTGCATTCTTTACTTTCACTCTTTATCATAAAAATACCAAAAATATTATCTTATCATCTCTATCAGATCTCACTTTTGCAAGTGGCCGTGAAGGGATTGACAACCCCTTTATCGCGTTGGTTGCAAGGTTCTTATTTGTTTGTGTAGGTACGAGGGACTTGAGCGTGGTCTCCTACTGGATTGATACCTTGGTTCTCAAAAACTGAGGGAAATACTTGCGCTACTTTGCTGCATCACCCTTTCCTCTTCAAGGGAAAACCAATGCAGTGCTCAAGAGGTAGCAAGAAGGATTTCTGGCACCGTTGTTGGGGAGTCTACGCACAAGTCAAGACATACCAAGTACCCATCACAAACTCTTATCCCTCGCATTACATTATTTGCCATTTGCCTCTCGTTTTCCTCTCCCCCACTTCACCCTTGCAGTTTTATTTGCCTTCTTTTTCGTTTGCCTTTTTCTCGCCAGATCTATTGTTTGCTTGTGTTACCATGTGCCTTCTATTTGCTTGCATCTTTACTTGCTAAAAATCTATTGATATGGATCCACTTAAATTGTTCTACTTGGATCATCTTCGATCCTTATGTGCTCGTGCTGAAACCCCAACTAGCCTAGTTGATGGGAAATCTTTAGATGAGCATGCTAATTTTGTGCGTCACCATTTGTCTGAAAAAGGGAGACTCTTATGGGATCAAATAAATAGATTGTTGTGTTATGCTTGGAATCTTTGTGAAATTTGTGATATTACTTGTTGCTCTAAGAACCCTAAAAAACACCTCCCCTACCTATGTGAGTTTAATGAAAATGAAATCTTATCTTCTTATGCAAAGGGTGTTTATAGTTACTATGATATCGAACAAATTGAAGAATTTGTTGCTTTTAAGGGTGCTTATGAAGTTGCTTCTTTGATTGAAAAGTATGATATTACTCTTTACGAATCTGAAAATTTTGACATACTTGAATATTGCTATGAAACTATGCTCATAATGTCTATGTCAAAGAATTTATTGAGAGAATGACCGTTGCTTTGGGAAAAAATAATGATATGCATGAATCTATAGATAATGATGATTCCGATGATTTGATTGAAATATCCCTTGATGAACATGATGCTTGCTATTCTAGTGGCCATGATGCCAATATTTATGAAGATGAATTTGCTATAGTTCCTTATGTTAAACATGAGATCGTTGCTACTGCACCCATACTTGATAGTTCTTTCGATGAAAAGCATGATTGCAATGATGTTATTATAAATTCTCTTGATGTCAATTGTGCTAATAATATGCCAAACTCTAAGCTTGGGGATGCTAGTTTTGCTATGTCTACTACTTGTTGCAATGATCATGATTGGGGTGATTCTTCTTATGATCTTGAAAATTTATTTAAGTCCCGTGATGAATATGAGATTGATAATAGTGTTTGCAATAGTATTGAAAGTGGGTTTGGAAGAGTGTCAACTTTAGATCCCACATATTTGGATAATGTTCAATCTTATGAAGTTTTTGATAAAAGTGGGTTTGGAGAGGTCATCAATTTAGTTTATGTTATTCCCACTATTTTGGAAGAGTGTCAACTTTGCATGCATATGGATCATCTAGAGAATATGTTATGTGATAGCTATATTGTTTAATTTGAATATGATCTTACATGTAATTATTATGAGAGAGGAAAATATGATTATAGAAGTTTTCATGTTAAATTACCTCTCGCCATGGTGAGATTGCTATCGTCTTTTTCTTCTTCCTTGCATATGCTAAATTTTCCTTTCTATGATAATTTGTTTGCTTATAAAATGCCTATGCATAGGAAGTATCTTAGACTTAGATGTGTTTGTCACATGCTACATGATGCTCCTTTTGTGCTTCAATTCTTGTCCTTCATGTGAGCATCATTAAAATTATCAATGCCTAGCTAAAAGGTTTAAAAGAAAGGCGCTTGTTGGGAGGCAACCCAATTTTATTTTTGTTCCTGTTTAGCAATAAATATTTGATCTAGCCTCTGGTTAGATTTGTTTTATTGTTTTAATAAGCGTTTGTGCCAAGTAAAACCTATAGGATCTTCTTGGATGATAGTTATTTGATCTTGCTGAAAAAGTCAGAAACTTTATGCTCACCAAAATAATTGTTAAAAATCACCAGAACGTGATAAAATACTGATTCTAATTGCAGTAGATCAATAAACAAATTATCTAGGTCTTCCTATTTTGGTAGATTTTTCTGAGTTACAGAAGTTTGCGTTAGATGCAGATTACTACAGACTGTTCTGTTTTTGACAGATTCTTTTTTTCGTGTGTTGTTTGCTTATTTTGATGAATCTATGGCTAGTAATGGAGTTTATGAACCATAGAGAAGTTGGAATACATTAGGTTTAACACCAATACAAATAAATAATGAGTTCATTACAGTACCTTAAAGTGGTGGTTTGTTTTATTTCGCTAACGGAGCTCATGAGATTTTCTGTTGAGTTTTGTGTTGTGAAGTTTTCAAGTTTTGGGTAAAGATTTGATGGATTATGGAACAAGGAGTGGCAAGAGCCTAAGCTTGGGGATGCCCAAGGCACCCCAAGGTAAAATCCAAGGACAACCAAAAAGCCTAAGCTTTGGGATGCTCTGGAAGGCATCCCCTCTTTCGTCTTCGTCCATCGGTAACTTTACGTGGAGCTATATTTTTATTCACCACATGATATGTGTTTTGCTTGGAGCGTCTTGTATGATTTGAGTCTTTACTTTTTAGTTTACCACAATCATCCTTGCTGTAAACACCTTTTGGGAGAGACACACATTAATCAGAATTTATTAGAATACTCTATGTGCTTCACTTATATCTTTTGAGCTAGAAAATTTTGCTCTATGTGCTTCACTTATATCTTTTAGAGCACGGCGGTGGTTTTATTTTATAGAAATTATTGATCTCTCATGCTTCACTTATATTATTTTGAGAGTCCTTTAGAACAGCATGGTAATTTGCTTTTGTTATAAAATTAGTCCTAATATGATAGGCATCCAAGATAAAAACTTTAAAGTGCATTGAATACTAAGAGAAGTTTGATTCTTGATAATTGTTTTGAGATATAAAGGTGGTAATGTTAGAGTTGTGCTAGTTGAGTAATTATGAAATTGAGAAATACTTGTGTTGAGGTTTGCCAGTCCCGTAGCATGCACGTATGGTAAACGTTATGTGACAAATTTGAAGCATGAGGTGTTCTTTGAGTGTCGACCTTTGTGTGGAGGTCGGGATCGCGCGATGGTTAACTCCTACCAACCCTTCCCCTAGGAGCATGCGTGTAGTGCTTGGTTTTGATGACTTGTAGATTTTTGCAATAAGTATGTGAGTTCTTTATGACTAATGTTGAGTCCATGGATTATACGCACTCTCACCCTTCCATCATTGCTAGCCTCTTCGGTACCGTGCATTGCCCTTTCTCACCTCGAGAGTTGGTGCAAACTTCGCCGGTGCATCCAAACCCTGTGATATGATACGCTCTATCACACATAAGCCTCCTTATATCTTCCTCAAAACAGCCACCATACCTACCTATTATGGCATTTCCATAGCCATTCCGAGATATATTGCCATGCAACTTTCCACCATTCCGTTTATTATGACACGCAGCATCATTGTCATATTGCCTTGCATGATCATGTAGTTGACATCGTATTTGTGGCAAAGCCACCATGCTTAATTTTTCATACATGTCACTCTTGATTCATTGCATATCCCGGTACACCGCCGGAGGCATTCACATAGAGTCATATTTTGTTCTAAGTATCGAGTTGTAATTCTTGAGTTGTAAGTAAATAAAAGTGTGATGATCATCATTAGAGCATTGTCCCATGTGAGGAAAGGATGATGGAGACTATGATTCCCCCACAAGTCGGGATGAGACTCCGGACGAAAAAAAAGAAAAAAAAAGAGGCCAAAAGAAAAAAGAGAGAAGGCCCAAACAAAAGAATGAGAGAAAAAGAGAGAAGGGACAATGTTACTATCCTTTTTCCACACTTGTGCTACAAAGTAGCACCATGATCTTCATGATAGGGAGTCTCTTATTTTGTCACTTTTATATACTAGTGGGAATTTTTCATTACAGAACTTGGCTTGTATATTCCAATGATGGGCTTCCTCAAATGCCCTAGGTCTTCGTGAGCAAGCAAGTTGGATGCACACCCACTTAGTTTCTTTTAATGAGCTTCCATATATTTATATCTCTAGTGCATATGTTGCATGGCAATCCCTACTCCTTGCATTGACATCAATCGATGGGCATCTCCATAGCCCGTTGATTAGCCGCGTCAATGTGAGACTTTCTCCTTTTTTGTCTTCTCACACAACCTCCATTATCATATTCTATTCCACCCATAGTGATATGTCCATGGCTTGCGGTCATATATTGCGTAAAAGTTGAAAAAGTTTGAAAAGGCTAAGTATGAAACAATTGCTTGGATGAAACCGGGGTTGTGCATGATGAGAGCATTTTGTGTGACGAAAATGAAGCATGGCCAAACTATATGATTTTGTAGGGATAAGCTTTCTTTGGCTATGTTATTTTGATAAGACATAATTACTTGGTTAGCATGCTTGAAGTATTATTATTTTTATGTCAACATTAAACTTTTATCTTGAATCTTTCGGATCTGAACATTCATGCCACAATAAAGAAAATTACATTAAGGAATATGCTATAAATCATTCCACATCAAAAAATCTGTTTTTATCATTTACCTACTCGAGGACGAGCAGGAATTAAGCTTGGGGATGCTTGATACGTCTCCAACGTATCTATAGTTTCTGATTGTTCCACGCTATTATATATTCTGTTTTGGATGTTTAATGGGCTTTATTATACACTTTTATATTATTTTTGGGACTAACCTACTAACCCAAGGCCCAGTGCAAATTGCTGTTTTTTTGCCTATTTCGGTGTTTCGCAGAAAAGGAATATCAAACGGAGTCCAAACGGAATGAAACCTTCGGGAACGTGATTTTTGGAACAAACGTGATCCAGAGGACTTGGAGTGGACGTCAAGAAACAACCGAGGAGGCCACGAGGCAGGGAGGCGCGCCCCCACCCTCGTTGGCCCCTCGTGGCTCCACCAACCTACTTCTTCCTCCTATATATACCTACGTACCCCGAAACCATCCAGGAGCACCACAAAACCCTATTTCCACCGCCGCAACCTTCTGTACCCGTGAGATCCCATCTTGGGGCCTTTTCCGGCGCTCCCCCGGAGGGGGCATCGATCATGGAGGGCTTCTACATCAACACCATAGCCTCTCCGATGATGTGTGAGTAGTTTACCACAGACCTTTGGGTCCATAGTTATTAGCTAGACGGCTTCTTCTCTCTCTTTGGATCTCAGTACAAACTTCTCCTCGATCTTCTTGGAGATCTATTTGATGTAACTCTTTTTGCGGTGTGTTTGTCGAGATCCGATGAATTGTGGGTTTATGATCAAGATTATCTATGAACAATATTTGAATCTTCTCTGAATTCTTTTATGTATGATTGGTTATCTTTGCAAGTCTCTTCGAATTATCAGTTTGGTTTGGCCTACTAGATTGATCTTTCTTGCAATGGGAGAACTGCTTAGCTTTGGGTTCAATCATGCGGTGCTCGATCCTAGTGACAAAAGGGGAAACGACACGTATTGTATTGTTGCCATCGAGGATAAAAAGATGGGGTTTATATCATATTGCTTGAGTTTATCCCTCTACATCATGTCATCTTGCCTAATGCGTTACTCTGTTCTTATGAACTTAATACTCTAGATGCATGCTGGATAGCGGTCGATGTGTGGAGTAATAGTAGTAGATGCAGGCAGGAGTCGGTCTACTTGTTGCAGACGTGATGCCTATATACATGATCATGCCTAGATATTCTCATAACTATGCTCAATTCTATCAATTGCTCGACAGTAATTTGTTCACCCAGCATAATACTTATGCTATCTTGAGAGAAGCCACTAGTGAAACCTATGGCCCCCGGGTCTATTCTCCATCATATATGTTTACATCTATTTTACTTTGCGTTCTTTACTTTCACTCTTTATCATAAAAATACCAAAAATATTATCTTATCATCTCTATCAGATCTCACTTTTGCAAGTGGCCGTGAAGGGATTGACAACCCCTTTATTGCGTTGGTTGCAAGGTTATTATTTGTTTGTGTAGGTACGAGGGACTTGAGCGTGGTCTCCTACTGGATTGATACCTTGGTTCTCAAAAACTGAGGGAAATACTTACGCTACTTTGCTGCATCACCCTTTCTTCTTCAAGGGAAAACCAACACAGTGCTCAAGAGGTAGCAATGGGTGAGCTGTAGGACTGGATTTCTTCTTGGGCGCCATTGCCTATGGCGTCGTCAAAGATGAAGATGGTGATGAAAATGACGCACACTGCACACGTCTTCGGGTTTGCACAAGCGAGCCACCTACCTGGCGTGCCAAAGATGTCGCAGGAAACCACGGCCGCCTATGGGGCCAGGAGGCCCCTTGCTGGTTCGGCAGGGGGACGTCGCGTTGTACAAAGAGCAAACGAACGTGTGATAGCACGACAAAGATCACGCGGGCAATTTTACCCAGGTTCGGGCCACCGTGAGGCGTAAAACCCTACTCCTACTTTGGTGGATTGATGGTGGAAAGGTGGTGGAGGTGCATAGTACACTTGCCCGGCAAGGCCACTACAAAAAAAAAGACACATCTGTGACATTTTGGGCCGAACGAAAAAAAATTCTGTCATACATATGACACTTCTATGACGATAATTGTGACAAAACCCGGTATCATCATAGATGTGGTGGGCTCCTACTTCTATGACAAAAAATCATGACAGAAAATGGGCTTTTCGTCCTGGGCGGGCCGGAGACGCAGCTGTATGACATTCTTTGGGCCATCCATGACAGAAAAAACCATGGTAGAAGCAAGGGGGAGGAAAGTTTCGGGGAGTTCCCGGTTACGGTGGAAGGTCGGGGGCCGAGCGATGCGCGTTTCTCTCGTACACGTGCGCGCGTGTGTGTGAGGCGTTGGCTCTAACTGAACCCGAGCGAGGCATTGGGCTCTAACTGAACCCGAGCGATTGCACTGCAGGCTACGCGTTACTGAACCCGAGCGATCGATCGATGGCTGTTAACTGAACCCGATCGAGCGATTCCTTCGCTACTGCTGCTAACTGAAGCCGATTGATTGGATGAATAGTGAGCGTTGCGGGGGGGGGGGGGGTTGGATGAACAGTGGGCGGTGGCGTTGCCTCTGGATGAACAGGACCCCGTGGTGTGGAGGGCTGGATGAACAGTAGATGGTGGAGGGGTGCCCGTGGAGGGGTGGTTGAACAGGACCCCGTGGTGTGGAGGGCTGGATGAACAGTAGATGGTGGAGGGGTGCCCGTGGAGGGGTGGTTGAACAGTAGCCGGTGGAGTAGCGCGCGGTGGAGGCTGGATGAACAGGAGCCCATGGAGGCTGGAGGAGGTCGACGGTAGCCCGTGGAGGCTGGAGGAGGTCGATGGTGGAGACGAACAGTATCCCGTGGAGTCCCGTTTTGCGGTACGCCACACCCCTCCCGATCAACAGGACCCCCGTTTCGACCATAGTGCTCCAACACAAGTCCGTTTCCTCCGCTTTGCGGTACGCCACACCCCTCCCGATCAATAGGACCCCCGTTTCGACCGTAGGAGGTCCGTTTCCTCCGTTTTGCGGTACGCCAGAACCCTCCCGATGAACAGGATCCCGTTTCGAACGTGGCCAGTCAAACACAAGGCCGTTTCCTCCGTTTTGCGGTACGCCAGGCCTCGTTTCCATCGCCTGTTCCGTCCAAGCCCTCCCGATGAACACGACCACGCATTCCGTTCCGACCCAGCCGGTTGGCTCCCACGCGTTCCGTTGCCTCCAGATGAACACGACGCATTCCGTTGCCTCCCCATGAACACGACGCATTCCGTCGCCTCCCCATGAACACGACGACGACGATGTTTCTCCGTTCCGACCCAGCCATGTACACGAGCCCTGGCCGTACATATGCGCGAGTAGGCGTTCGAGACCCTGCCCGTATGTACATACGTGGCCGTATTTTCTTTCTTGCACCATGGCCGATGTACGTACTTGTACATGCTACGTGCGCGCCTCTACTACGACACGTACGTGCCTCTACTACGACACGTGCGCGCCTCTACATCGACCAGTATATATGTACGTACACGTTCGCGACCAGAATGACAACGCTACGTACGCTCGACCAGGTGGGTCCCGACTGTCAGGAACTTCCTTGCCCGCGAAGATGTAGCTGGTGGGTCCCAGCAGTCAGGGGGGCGAATCATTTTTTTTTGCCCGGACGCACTTCCTTGCGTGCGAAGGTGTAGCTGTTGGGTCCCAGCAGTCAGGGGGGAATCGTTTTGTTTTTTTTGCCCGGACGCACTTCCTTGCGTGCGAAGATGTAGCTAGTAGGTCCCAGCAGTTAGGGGGGCGAATCGTTTTTTTTTCAGACGCACTTCCTTGCGTGCGAAGATGTAGCTGGTGGGTCCCAGCAGTCAGGGGGAAACGTTTTTTTCATGAAATACGGTGGCCCATCCGGTGGGTCCCCGCTGTCAGGTGGAGGAATAATTATTTTGCGCGCAATAAGGAGGCACTTCCTTGCTGCGGCCGTGGACCCAGCTGTCAGCCTCTCCACGTACAGTCCACGTCGGATGGAAGCCATTCCTTGACCACATTGACCACGCCGCGCCGAGAGCACCAGGGCGGTGGACGACGGTGAGGCCTAGGAAGGGGACGACGCGGAGCCGGGGAAGACGCGGCTGTGGATGCCCACGCGTAGAGGAGTATGAGGGTTCACTCGTTCGGCTGCGGTGTGAGGCTGCCGTCGCCACAGAATAACAGGGGGTGTGGGTGCGTAGAGGGATGGCCTGGCCAGCGGTGGGAGTAGTAGGGGGCGGTGAGCCCTCCGCGGCATCACAGCCGGCCACGGGCGGCAGGAGCAGGCGGCACGACCGGCGCTGCTTTGGGCGGCTGGAGCAAGAAGACCAGAGGTTGAAGAAGCACTACGGCTGTTGGATGGACATCGTACGGTCACTGGAGCTAGAATCGTTCATATATTGACTAAAGTTGACAAAGGCCTCCGTCCCTGTCAACTTAGTAGGCCCACAAGTCAGCCTCCCACCAAGGTGGGTCCCAGCTAGCAGGGGGTATTCATTTTTTTGTCTGTAATAAGGAGGCACTTCCGGTGGGTCCGAGCTGACAGCGGGGGGAACGTTTTTTCGCGAAATACGGTGGCCCGTCCTGTGGGTCCCAGCAGTCAGGGGGAAACATTTTTTTCGCGAAATACTGGTGGCCCGTCCGGTGGGTCCCTGCTGTCAGGTGGAGGAATAATTATTTTCCGCGTAATAAGGAGGCACTTCCTTGCGGCCGCCGTGGACCCAGCTGTCAGCCTCTCCACGTACAGTACTCTTCCGATGGAAGTCGGTCGTTGACCACATTGACCACCCGCGCCGAGAGCACCACGACGGTGGACGACGGCGAAGCCTAGGAAGGGGACGACACGGAGCCGGGGAAGACGCGGCAATGGAAGCCCGCGCGGAGAGGAGTACGAGGGTTCACCGGTTCGGCTGCGGTGTGAGGCTGCCGTCGCCGCAGAATAACAGGGGGTGTGGGTGAGTAGAGGGATGCCCTGGCCAGCGGTGGGAGTAGTAGGGGGCGCTGAGGCCTGCGCGGCAGCACAGCCGGCCACGGGAGGCGGGAGTAGGCGGTCCTGCCGGCACTGCTTTGGCGGCTGGAGCAAGAAGATCAGAGATTGAAGAAACACGACGGCCATTGGATTGACATCCAACGGTTACGTCTGCTAGAATCGTTTGTTGACGTATATAATAACTAAAAAAATCTTGCATACGCGTCAACTAAACAGGCCCACAAGTCAGACCACTCCCTCTTTTTTTTAATAATTTATATATAGCTCATGGCAACTTCTTGTGCAATTTATTGCAGTCGTTTTTTTTTGGTTGGCCAGGTCGAATTTCACATATTTCTGTGGGTTCCAAACTATTTTTAATACCGAAATGTTGAGCCAGATTTATAGTACTTTGAAGATATATTTAAATTAGGTTAATGCCCAGTGAAATAGGAATCTGAAAATGTGAAAAAATTAAGAAATTATAAAGTAATTGCCAATTTGTCATCTGTTTTTATATTTACAACCCATTTCATATTACTTTCAAGATTTGCAGGCATCTTGAAAGAGTTGCAGCCCATCAGGGCATTGAAAAATAAGTAGGCCTGGATTGGGTATTCTTCAGAAAAAATAAACTGGGCTCATTTTCACAAAGAAAAAATAGCTGGGCTGGTCACATGGTGAACATAAAATATAAGCCTGGGCTAGACGGGCCACAGCCCAGTTCAAACCCTGCTCCGTCTCAACAATACCAAACAAAAAAAATACTGCTCGAGTAGCTACGTCCCAGGTGTCAGCCGATCTTGTGCGGTTCTCTTGTCTATTGTCTACATACGCTCACAATGTCTTGGGTCCCAGATGTCAGGAAAACACTAGGAGGAAGCATTTTATTTTTCCATACGCTGACGTGGTGGGCCCCTACTGTCATCCTCTCCACGTACTTCTGTCGATTCCTGTTGTTTGTTGACCATGTTGACAACGCGAGAGGGCGGCGCCACGGCGAGCGCACCAAAGCGCGTGGAGGACGTCGGCGTTAACGATTTAGGAGACGGTGGGGCGGCGATGCGTGCGCTAAGGCGCAGCTAGCCGTGGGAGGCGGAAGCAGGCGGCCCCGCCGGTGCTGGTTTGGCTTTGGCGGCTGGAGGAAGACAGGACTGAAGAAACACGACAGACTGTAAAAGCAGTAGGAGTACTTAACAACCTTAACTGAAACCAGCAGGGGCACTTAACAACCAAAGCTGAAAGCAGTATGAGTACTTATACAGGTTCAACCATACAAAGCACGCCTCGAACAGTGCTACTTTGCCTACAGTTAGCCAAGGGTGAGGCTGCCAAGCCCCAGGACAAGGCCCAGGCGCCACCCCGCGCATCCACAACCTTCTGAAAGCGGCTTCATCTCGCAATGTGGTCAATAAACAGGATATTCGCTTTAGAGCCATGGAAAAGCATGAACATAATCTTATGTCCTATTCTCCAAGATGGACGGGCATTCATTATTTGAGACCACCCATGAATAAGTATCTTTTCACCTCCAAGGGGAATTGAGTAGGTCGACATAAACATCATGTTGTGACCAAGCGCAAGTCTGACCCGACCATGGTCAGGCATCTGTACAGGAACAATAGAACTCGGCAGTTCCCGTTTCAAGAAGATCACAGCTGTAAAACTGTGTATAAGCAATAGTTTATGAACAACATATATAACAGAAAACAGCTCGTACCATAAGTTTCTCGACACAGTTGGACCTGTTCAACGAGTGCAGTAGTGGCACACATATCCCACGTGGCCTTCCACCATTGAAACGCCCCACAAGGACCTCAAGACGATCAATAAAGTGTAGGAACTTGTGGATGTCGATCCAGTCAACTTCAGTGCCATTAGTAACAACCGAGTTATTACAGAGTAACAAACGAGCAGACTGCTTAACTCTGAAAAAACCTACACGTGCCACCAATTATAAGAAAATATTAGTTAGAAGTAGCATCTTCGTGAGAGATTCGTTGCTACTTCTAAAGTTAAATTATGATTAGTTAGACAGAATAGGTGGATTAAGAAGTAATCGAGGCAACAAGCAAGAACCAGATACAAAACTAACATGGATGAACAATTGGAACGACGTTGGGGTGGAAGATCGCAGTGAAGATGAGACCAGGTTCTGCTATTTCCATCAACATTCGTGCGCCAACTTTCAGTCCGTAACACTTGAGAAAGTTTATCCAAGTTCGGCCATAAGAAAAGCAGCGATCTTCTTGGTTCATGAACCCAACTCGGAACTTATATCCATGGCTTGTCTTCACTGTGACCATTAGACTAGTGTATTCAGTTATGGCAAGGCCGAGCATCTTGAGTACATGTGTTCTGGCAGAGCAAATAATACACTGCAGGAAAAATAATATGAGAACACTGCATGTTCAAAAAAACCCCACCCACCCGGATAGAAAAGAGGATTCTAGGAACATACTGTGCGCGTTTCAAAATGCTGTGTTAGGATGAGAAGGAACAAGTGTGGCGTCTCGCCGAGGGTGCAGAAACCTGTAGGGTACTCGCACTTTGGGCACTGCAAATGAAACACACTAGATTCAGTAGGAAGAAAAATGCATCAACGGCGGCGGCTGCCATCCTAGGATTACCTGCGACCAAGGGGCTTGGATTTATCGGGGATGGATGAAGAATTCGTACCTGGTTCTCCATGAGAAAACCCTATGCAATCGCCGAGAGGGGTTTTCTCTGAACAAGCAGACGAGGGAGAAGGGGATTCAGGCCCAGTGAAATATTGCCGCTTCGTCCGTCCAGCTTACTGCTAAAGCTGGAAAGGGGGGTTGTGATTTGACGGCTCATTGGGCATTACTGCAGCGCTACGACCGGGGTGTGTCTACCGTGAAGTTGTGCACTCTAATTTGTGCATATGGCACATGGACCCCGTTGCCGGTTGCCCCACATATCAGCGAAAGGAAGTAGAAAGACAGGAGTAACTAGTTACACATAAATATATTTTTTATAGAGAGATACTCCCTCTGTAAAGAAATATACAAATCTTTTATATCACAGGCTCACCTTGCCGAGAAATATACTCCCTCTGCAACGCACGGGCATTATGGGGGTTCAGCTTTTTTATGGGGGTTCAGTTGAGAATATAATACTCAGATAGGCTCACGGTTCTGGACTTTGGGCCGCAGGCCGACCCTGCATGTTTGGGGGCCCATGTGTTCTACCTCAGCGCTTTTCATCTTGCAAGCGATCAGTACGGCACTGGTTTTAGATGCTGTCGCAAGGGGAATACACAAAATTGAATAAAGCACGGCAGCTGTTGGAATGAAATCGAACGACAGTTCCTGACCAGCAATCAGATTTGCAATTCTATCAATGATATACCATGTGATAAATAATACTGTCGTACTACTTATACACACAGGACACTTGTTTCACCATGCCAGATTATTACATCAAAATCTCTCGGAGGATAGATCAGTCCGGCAGTTGTGTGCTGCTACTGAAGAATTTCAAAGTTGATTTGGACCAGCTCTCCTTGCCGAGAAAGTTCGATTTTGACATCATCCCCTACCGCAAGATATGATTTAGATTTGAACCTTGACCATCCTTTAGCATCAATCATCATGCGACCATCCTTTGTACTTACGGTATATTGAGCAGGTTCATTCACACCAAGGCTGCGCATGGTAAGAGAAACTTGGCCGCGGTCGCCCGGATTGTTGAACGACTCCCTCGTTGCTCTAGGAATTCTCTGTTTGCAAACAAGAAGACATACCCAAATAGTTAGATCAACACAGTGAATCATGTGAAACAACATGGAAAGAAAAAAGAACGAAGCACTTGGGTGGCCAATGCTTACCAAGAAGGTGGACATGTCGGTTTTTGTAAGGACTTTGGTATATGAAGTGCGAACTGCAGCCCAGTCTGTTGCCGGTGCAACTGCACAGGCCAGAGCAGATGCAGGTGCAAGTGTTGGTGCAGGTGCCGAAGCCGCCGCTGCTGCCGGAGATGGTGCTCCTTGTAGAGCTGGTGCCGGTGTCGATGCCCGATCCTCCGGTAGATCAGACTGATCCGCTGACGCGGTCGGTGCCCAATCCTCAGCTGAATCAGACTGAGCTGCTGCCGCTGTCAGTGCTAGAGCAACTGTCGGTGCTCGATCTGTGCGAGACAGCGGCGATCGTGTCTGGTCTGCTATGATCAGCTTTCTAACTTGACTAGGATCCGTGACCGTGATCCAGTTTTTTCTTCATTTCTTTTAAACGCGAGAAGGACTAATTGTGGCATTTAGGTTAAACCAAACTGCACTTCATCATAGGGATTCAGCTCGTACTCAGACAACAGACTGATCCAATTTTTTCCAGTAATATAAGTGATGGACAGTGCCTTCGTTACTGACACGACATAAGAAGTGAAACCTGCAAAAATAGCCATCGTAGAGCAAACCAAACGGTTTATTCTGTGATGAATGTCACATGGCAGAACCTGCATCATAAAATTGCAGGAAAAGAAAGAAAACATGACATTAAATCAATAAGATTTAGACAGTAAATCAATAAGATTTACTTGATGTGACACGAGTGAATCCTTACCAGGAAATCACTATGTTGAAGTACTAAACAGAAGATTGATCGTCCAACTAGGCGTGGCATGCAGGGGCCCCGCCTACTCCCACAAGCAGGACAGTCCAAAGGTCGTGACAAATCGTATGGACCGAACATCCATGGGACTGGAAATCCTGGTGGGTGCGATAAACCCTGCAATGCATACAGATATTGGAGTGTAACCATAATTGATAAACCGTCCTCACAAAAAATATGATCTGGATACTTCAAAATATACAGACTGAATTGAGTGGACAGACATTGACATAGACATTAACATAGACCGTTCACACACCAAAAGCGGCAGTACTAATAAACAATACAGGGTTCACAAACACAAATCAAGTACTGAACAATAGTACTTACTAAAGACAAGCAAAGTTGCACTAACTAAACTCTGCAGACTATTTCTTGCCACCGACCTACGGGATGAACCCCGCATAACTAACTAGGCCATGGACTTCGTGTGAGATGTCTACATGCACCATCACCATCTTGTCAACCTTGGAGAACCTAACAGAGTGGTCTTTCCACTCATAAACATGATGATTAAGACAGGCCGCATCAGATTTGTTGGGAAGCTTTACAAGAACCACACCCTTCGTAATCGAAGGCACAGCCAGGAAATTGTTGTGGTCAAGTACAGCCTCGAGAACACGCCTGACAACAATGCTACAGGAAAACACTAGTTCAGGACACGTGGTGACAAGGACACAATAGCTGGATAGTTCAGCAGTAGAACTCATCATCAGGTCTTCCAGTTCACATGGCATGACTTTGAGAACTTCATCTCCACCACGGACCTGGTTCTAATTCAAACAGAAACCATATTTTATTACTACCTCCGTTCAGAAATATAAGATGATTTTCGATATTATGTTCCATATATGACTACATATATGCACAGAAATGAGTGAACAAAGACACTAGAACATGTCTTCAAAGGCATGAGAGCAGAGGGATTACATGCAATATCCATAACACAAGTTACTGAGGCAAATATACCCTCTTAAAAGGTAGCATTGATGTTCATAAAGTACTCCCTCCGTCCCAAAATTCTTATCTTAGATTTGTCTAGATACGGATGTATCAAGTCACATTTTAGTATTAGATACATCCGTATCTAGACAAATCTAAGACAAGAAATTTGGGACAGAGGGAGTAGTTGAAAGTAATCTATAAGAAATCAGTGTCAACCTCTCGCATGTTTTGGTCAAAAGAGGAATTTAGAACCGTCATTTGGCACACTAAAATCACATGCAAGATCACCCAGAAAGTTGTACTACCAGCACTAGTACTACATGTTAGATGAAAAAATACGATCAAGATCGAGAAAAAGATCGTCAACAAGAGACATTACCTGGACTTGCTTAATGAGGGATCCCGGAGAGGGGGGCTTGGATAGGGCGATGGCTTTGAGCTTGTCTGCGGTAGTCTCGGTGGGGTGCTTGCGCTTCTTCGTACCATGAGCCTCGACAGTTTTGGCCAGAGCCATAGACATCACGTCGGCCGGTGCTCCGGCGTCCATCCAAGAGAGGAAGCTGAGAGAGAAGAGTGAAAGGAGGAACGAGATGAGGGAGAAGCGAAGCGAGTGGGGGTTTTCTTCAAGAGAGGAAGCTGAGAGAGAAGAGTGAAATGATGGTTGCTTCGTCCGTCCAACTTACTGCTAGAAAGGAGGGGGTTTTGTGATTTGACGGCTCATTGGGCATTACTGCGGCGGTTCGATCGGGGTAGTCTACCGTCACTCTACTACGGAGTAATTTAGTGCATGGCTGGTGGACCCAGGTGCTGGCTGTCCCACACGTCGGCGAAAGTGAGTAATTTAATGCATGGCTGGAGGAGGATCCGCACAGTAGAGCGTGTCCACTGTTTTTCTGAAGAAAAAAATGACTACAGCAAGCGTTTCCACTCTTACGACGGAGGAGTGCGAAACACGGCAGCCACTTGAACATACACAGTGCTCCTACTACTAGGCATGTGCAGTGGTTCATACGTCAGTACTACACAATCTTGTTGCTAGTGTAGTAAGATATGACGATAACAAATGATGTTGTGCGCATGTCAACTACTCCTATATGTAACATAGTACCGCTTTTTCGATTGTCCGGTCGAGAATGAATGGTGAGATCAATGTTAACAGAACTAGGTCCACAGCGCACGGAGAGTACGGTGCTACAGTACTCCACGAAACATGAACCATATGAAGCACGAATAGTGTTAGGCAGGGTGTATGAAGGGTGCACGGGATGGGAGCAAAAGTTCCCTTCTTGACCCACTTTTGGGTGTTTGGCAGAGTGCATGAAGGGTGCATGAGTCCACACTAGTAGGTTGACAAAAATACACGAAGAGGAAACAACTATATTGATATGAGAATGCAACCAAACACACCCACACGCTTTGTGCTACAGTGACTGATCTGCACCGTCTGAGTTTGATCCAACGGTCATGTTGCGCCGAGACATGGACATGCCCATGCAGAGGGCGCCTAAACACCACCGAAGTCCCTCTGCTTCTCGAGGCGCACGACGTTGGTGATGCAGGGTGCAACCGCCCGCAGAGCCCACTCCCGGTCGACGGGAGCCAGCTCGTCAAAGACGGCGTCCAATGGCACGAATGGGTTCCGGTGACGGAGCCCTGAAAGGATTCGCCCGGCAACGGCAACGGCAGCCCGCAAGCCCTCCTTGTCCAGCTCAGCCCCCACCATCGCGTGGAGACAGCTCAGCTCCTCGGAGATATAGGTGAAGAAGGAGACCAGGTCAGGAAGCCGCAGCTCGTTGAAGTCGACCGGGTGGTCGAACGGGTTTAGCCCGACGGCCGGCATCGTCGCGCTGGCACGACGGTAGGCATCGCGCAGCCGCAACACGTGCGTGGCAACTTGGTTCACCAAGTGGCTGAGGCGATCCTGGACCTCGTCACGATCGGCCGCTCACGCTCCAGCCGGCTCCCCTGACGGCCTATCATATCTCCCGCTTTCTGCAGCAACGCCGCCGTCGCCTCGAGCATCTTTGTGGTGGACGCCTGCCGCTTTTGAAGCTCCGTGAACTCCCACACATAACGGAGGAGCATGACACTCCTCTCCTCCTTGAGCTCACGGAGCTCCACGTCCTTGGCCCTGAGCTCCGCATCCTTGGCATGGAGCTCCTGTGTCAGGCGCCTCACCTCGGACTCCGTGATCTGCTGCGCCGCCATGGCACCAGGTAGAAGCAATGGGGAGAGGAAGCAAAGGGGGCGAAACGGCTGAAAGGCAATGCAATCTACGGGAAGGCGAAGGGAGCGGGGAATCTTTTGGTTTTCACCACGGTAAAACACCAGTCGACGACTTCTCACATCAGGGAGCAGTGGGTTTTTACAGGCGGAGTCATCGTGACTAATTGCTGCCGCGCCTGCTCCCGTCAATCAAAAAATTAAAAATCCTGCCGCGCCTGCTCCCGTCAATCAAAAAAATAAAAATCCTGCCGCACCCAAACACCAGAGCAACGCCGCGGTGGATATTTAAATTTACCTGCCGGCAAGTAGATAAAAAAGGGGTGAAAAAACAAATATGGCGGCGGCCTAGCTAATCGGTCGAACTAGCCCAACTAGCTAGCCACCGTGCTTCACTGATGTACTCGGCGGGAAAGGTGGTCTTTCGTGATTTGACGACTCATTTACTTGCTTTGGTGCTACGACCGAGGAGGACCCAGAAAACATGCGGTAGGGCGTCCCACGTCAGGAAGAATATATGCGTGCACCACCCGGGAGGACCCCGAAACCGCGCGGTAGGGTGTGCCACGTCTCGGCACGGAGGAAAAATGTGCGTGTAAAAATATACTGTATCAGACGTAGTACCTATGGTTCGACCTCGGGACCCAGCCAGTCGGTCGAAAACACCCCACTAGCCACATAGCTTCATCATGCAAACATGGCACGGAGGATAGATGTGGTTATCTCCGTCTCGACCAGCCACAACGTCTCTTGTTCTAGGCGATTATTCTATTTTCCAAGCTTTTTTTTAGTTGTAATAACACCACAGCAAGCTAGCACCGCTCTTCGTGTGTGCCCGTGCAAAGGTTAGATGATGGAGAGAAGAGAGATTGAGATCGCAGACCTGGGACCCACCAGTAAGTGAGACAACGGTCATGCACGTGTTGACGAGGCACTCCCTCTACTCTACTCAACGCAAGTACTGTATAAACCAAGTTATGGGACAAAGCCAACAACCGTTTGTTTTTTCAGGCTATCGACTTACGCTTTGTAGTCCAGGTTGCCAGTTCGAATCTCGTCTTTCAGATTTGTTAGTTTTAGGTCCAAATTTGATTAATGACAAGTGGGACCCCCGTGTGTTGTTCTGATATTTCAGCGTAGGATGGTTTTTTGAACAAACACTTTGCGCGGTTAGACAAGTAACGACACAAGTTACACGTATTTTGCAAGTTTACGAACAAAAATGACAGCGGCATAGAATATCACATCCACCCCGCAGCTTAGATACTATGGTGATATGAGTTTTTACACCGTTGGAAGTGATATCCAATGGCTTGGGAGTAGTCTTTGTAATTATGCGCAATTTCCAAACTCTCCAAAGGTTTTTTTGCAAATAAAACATGCAGGCCTCGTGTGTGCCGCTGCATCTTCGATCCAACGGCTCCCCGGTGCTCATATTAGGTGCTCCCCATAGCTTAATTACCCGCTACGGTGATATGAGCATCTAAGTCGTATGATCAGTGATCAGTTGGCACATGCGTAGTACTTGTACTTTCTGCGCATTTCCCAAACTCCATCAGCTATATATTGCAAAAATATTCAAACCTCCTACTGTGGGCCATTAGATCTCAGTGAACTCGTATCACCATAGAATCTACGGTGCGGGAGCACCTCATACTCTCCCGTGCGAGAAAACATAAGGTGCTATCGCAGCTTGGATGCTACGGTGGTACGAGCTTGGAGGTCGTTTGATCTGAGATCCAATGGCATCTGAGCAATCTTTGTGCTTGTAAGCAGTGGCCGAACTCTTTTGGGGCTTTTCTGCAAAAAACCATTCGAACCACCGAGGAGGTGTTGGGTCACAAATCCAACGCCTCCGAAGAGCTTGTATCACCAAAGCATCTAAGGTGTGGTAGCACATGATATTCTTACATACAGGAGAATATGATGTCCTCCGTCATCTTAGATGCTACGGTGATACGAGCTTCGAGGTCGTTGGATATGGGATCAAAGGGCATCTAAGTAGTTTTTGTACAAACTGTGTGCAATTCTCAAACTCATCAAGGTTTCCTGCAAAAATATTAAGACACATCATGTGAGCTGCTATATCTCAGATCTACAAGCTCCAAGCAAATCGTATCGGCATATAGCATCTAAGGTATGGGGGCACATGATATTCTCCCGGGGAGGAGGGGTGGGGGGTGCACAACCAATCGGTGGTTGGGAGGGTGGGGACAAATATAATCTAAACAACCCTAAACAGAGCTCCACAATTTTATCTAAGGTCGAGGGGTTGACCCCCGACAATCATAGCTCCGCCTAAACACAACATTTGCATGTACTGTAGTACTAGACTTAATATTCATGTTTCAGTTTCATGTTCATTTTAAATATTGAACTGAGGACCATGGATGTCTTACATTTTACTCCCTTCGTTCCTAAATATTAGTCTTTTTAGAGGCTTCAAATGGACTGGCACATACGGATGTATATAGACATATTTTAGAGTCTAGATTCACTCATCTTGCTCCGTATGTAGTCACTTGTTGAACTCTCTAAAAGACTAATATTTAGGAATAGAAGGAGTATTTTTGAATTCGTGTCATACATGCATGGTTTGGAAAAATAGATGCACTATACTTATTGGATTGTTGTTGTGTTCGTGCGTGTGTGTCTCTGTGTGTGTGTGTGTGTGTGTGGTCATATGCTTGATACATACAAAGTTTTCTCACCTCCATATTGTTCATCTTTTAAATTTGAATTTGCATTGGAAAACTTACTAGGGATACCATGAAATGTGAAATCCACGTTGAGATCACTACATCACAAACTCACTCCAATTCAACAACTCGTCATAAATCAATTACCACGTTGAGATTAGTATTTGCAAGGAAAATACGGGTATTGTAATACACATAGATTCGTTCGGCAATTTAAAAGGTTCCTTTCGTATTCTCGAATGGTAGGACCCCACGGCGTACCAGCCAGACCTTGGCTCGTGTTGATCATTAAAAAAACGGGCTCGTGTCCTTCGGTGGCGTGCGTGGTACGCACATTAGGCAACCCCAACCAGTCGAGCCTCAGCGTTTCAAGTCGAAATATCTGGCGGCCAGAATTCCAGCCCTAGGAAATTCCCCTCATGTCCCCGGTCCATAATGACTACCGATGAACAACGGAGGGATGCTTTAGTAACTAGACAACGTTACCTACCATGCCGAGAACGGTTCAATTCCCTCGGTCGCTGCTCGTCAAGGTGACCCGTCAACTGCATTGCCTAGTACTACTACTACTACACCGGGATGAGCACAGAATTGAGCCCGTTTGTTCGTGCCTAGTACTTGAGTTAATATATCAGGCAATGCATTGGTACGGAGGGATTATCCTTTTACTCTGCATATATAACTTGTCTGAAGTCTAACTAAGCAAAATGTTTGACCAAATCCTTTCTTAAGATATACAACAGGACAGATGTACGGCTTGAAAATTTATTGCATGATGCAGGTTATGATATTGTTTCGAATCCTGGATCTTAAATTTCAGAAAATCCAAAATTGAGCATAAATTCTTGAAACTAAGCATGGTCACATGATATGGCACAAATATTACTTCGTAAGTTTTTTCTTCAATTGAGACAAGCTGCTTATGACAAGTTGCACAAATGAAGAGCCAAGGTATTTTGGAACAAAGACCTGTCACGTTAAGGCGAACGCTTTCACTATTGAAACCGTGGGCATTTACGTGCCGCCACGAGTCCCCGCTTCTCATCGGCAGGTGCCGTCCGAGCAAGCATGTGAGTCGACGGGAGGCGTGCGAGCAGACCGTTGCGCCGGCTGTCAGGGAGGCGTGCGAGCAGACCGCTGTGCAGGCTCACCGGGAGGCGAGCCCTTTGACCAGGCTCCGCCGCCCACCGTCATCCCAACTGCTCCCACTTTTAATGTCGCCGGCGCCGCAATTTAAAATTAACCCCGCAC
Organism: Aegilops tauschii subsp. strangulata; assembly: GCF_002575655.3. NCBI lineage: Eukaryota > Viridiplantae > Streptophyta > Magnoliopsida > Poales > Poaceae > Aegilops > Aegilops tauschii. The sequence continues at coordinate 317,642,657 of NC_053039.3, forward strand.
TACCCGGTATCGCTACAATCCTCTCTCTTCCTCTCCGATTCTCCTGTCGTCTACCTCCAACTAGCCTGACCTAAATGTACGCCATGCCGCATCACGATGGTCTGCCCTTAGTGTTCCAGTTTCCTGAGGAAGACACCCAGCCGGAGTCTCAAGAACATAAGGCGCTTTGGGACGAGCTTGAACTAGCCTTGCGGGAAGACGCCATGCCTGTCCCCGCTCCCGTTCTGGCTCCCGTCGCCCCGACTGCGCCAGCGCCCATCCCCGTGGCATTGATGGGCTGGGAGCCGCACATTGTCGTGGAGCTTGATCCCACGGGGTTCCACGAGGTCCCCGCCGACTTTCACGCGCCCGTGCACCTGCCAGCGCATGCGCCTGCGCGTGCACTGACGCGCACGCCCGTGCCGGTGCCCGTGCACCTGGCAGCGCATGCGCCTGCGCGTGCACTGACGTGCGCGCCCGTGCCGGTGCCCGTGCACACGAATGTCTCCGCTGCGCCGTTGATAGCGCATGTCCCCGGGCGGGTGCCAGTGCCCCCCTCAGCGGCATGGATGGCCGCCGTCGACCGCTTCCTTGCACCAACGCCAGTCGCCTCGTCCCGCCAGTTGACTCGCTCCGAAGTCCAGAACATTTTGGCCCTCCTTGAAGCTAGGCCAACGTCCAGGAGTACGCCAACAACGGCGCAAGACGCCGCCGTCGCCGTCGATCAGTGGCCCGACGACACACGGAGCATGGCAGAGGAGCCGCTTCCCACCGCGAGACGCCCCCGCCGCCGCCGCGTAATCTAAATTTGCCATGAAAAACGTTCAGATTGCCATGCTTAAAATCCGAACGTTTATCATTTCCGTTATTTTATATTTATCATCGTATAATTTAAAGTCGGAGTCAGATTGAACGAAATATATGGTTTGATCGATTGAATGTTCTGCTAGAGCCGTATCAAATTAAATATAAAACGTCATCAAGCCACATGTATTCCTTGTCATCCAACGACCTAGACTGCTTCAATGTTGAGCGCTCAACACGTTTAGCGTGCAGTTAATTTCATGCCAAAAATTAGTGCTAATCACATGACAACACGCAAATAATATCCTAGTAGTTAATATCCGCATGCACTTAATATACTTCCAAATTAACGTGCATTGCACGTACACACTGACTAGTGCTGCTAGTATGTGAAACTGGTGCCGTGACTTGTGAACGCGTCCAGATATGGTCAACGGCAATATCGCCCGCGAGTTCTTCCTGTTTGCCCGTGCGTCTAAACGCAGAAGGGGAGGAGAGAGAGAGCACACATGGAACCCACCAGTAAGTGAAGGCGAATAGTACTAAAAATAATATTACATGTTATCTATTAATTAGGTTGTGGTAATATAAAAACATTATGTGAACAATGGGGGTACAACAAACATTGCTATTCTACGTATGTTGCCTATTGACGTGCGGCTTGAAGGCCCGGTCACATGTTCGATCCTCGTCCTTTATTTTTTAATTTGTATATGGGTCCAAATTTGTTTCATGACATGTGGGCCCCTCGGTGTGTAGTTTGTAGCACTTTAATTTGTGGGTCAAAATTTGTTCCATTCCAAGTGGACTATCGGTGTGTAGTTTTGTAGCTTATTTCTAATAATTAAAGAGAACAACATAGTTTTTTCAATAATACCATGGTGCGACGTTGAAGGCGAGAAAGGACGTGCGAGAGAGCGATGACCGAGCCAGAGGGAAATCAACTAGGGGAGTTGCGTGGGTTGCAACGGTGTTTGACGTAGTTGTGGGCCGAATGCTACGAAAATATAATCTAAACCGACCGGAATAAATGCCTACACAAATTAATCCAAGGTTGGAGGGCCCCTCGCAATGTAAATAGCTCCGGCTTTGCGAGGGATGGAGAGGTAGTAGCTTCAACGCGTGGAAGATACGGTGTGAGAAAGCGAGGTCAATCGAGAGATATATAGATAGAGAGACAAAGTGAGTGTGGTCCGACATTCATTGAACAAATATATATGCTCTGGAGAGATATTGTCCGATTGAGCTTTTTGGCAAGGGTGAGGGCTGTAAGATAGAGCTTGAGAGATGATCCAGTCACAGACGTGTAGATATATTTTGTGCGTGGGAGGAAGCAAGGTCAACCGATCACATAGGGTCGCCGTGCGATCGAAAGAGTGAGACGGGTTGGGGAGAGTGACCTAGATAGACGATGTGCGTGAGAGAGTATACAATGTGAATAGGTCGAATTGGGCTCAAACATGGTGATATATCGTTTTTGTCCGAGAAAGAGCGAGGTCAATCGAGACATACGGAGAGAGAGAGAGAGAGAGAGAGAGAGATTGAGTGAGCGTGGCCCACCATGAGGTCGAAAGAGTGGCGGCAGCTTGGATGGACTGACCTAGATAGACAATCTGCGTGAGAGAGTATAGAGTGTGTCGATCGAGGCCCGAACAGGGAGATATATCATTTGTGTGTGAAAGAAAACGAGATTAAACGAGACTCAGATAAAGAGAGCGAGATTGAGCGAGTGTGGCCCGCCGTGCGGAAGAAAGAGTGAGACAGTCTCGAGGGAGTGACCTAGATATACACTGTGCATGCGTGCGCACGAGAGGTTGGGGGGCTAGATAGGCAATGCATGTATTTAGCGCGAGAGGGTGAGAGGGAGAGGGGGGAGAGAGAGAGAGCTCGGCATGGGGTGCAATGGCGGGTGTGTGAGGTAAATACATTTGGTAACAGAGTGGAAAAAGGGGTTGTGTAGTTGAGAGACTTAGAGATCGAAACATGGAGAGAAAGAATGAACGTGTGTTGGAAACCGATAACTTCCTAAGGTGGTTAGGAGAGGAAGATTGACCGATACAGGAAGTATGTAGCATTTGTGCGGGGGGGGGGGGCTAAAAACAACATTTGAATGTACATAGTACGAGACTTAATATCGATGTTTCAATTCGGTGTACATTGTAAGATTTGAACCGAGGACCAGGCATACGGGTAATTATTTTGAATTCGTGCCATACTAAGTTTCGAAAAGTTGACATTGACTCAGTTTGTTGTGCTATTTTGTAGGTCATATGTTTGAATCCATCCAAAAGTTTGCTCACTACCATGGTGTTCATCATATACATATGAATTTGTATTAAAAAACTAGCGTGGATACAGTGAAATGCGAAATCCATGTTAGAATTGGAGATCGCTATGTGACATACACTCTAATTCAAATAACTAACTACGTGACACACACTCTAATTCAAATAACTAATTATGTGACACACACTCTAATCCACGTTAGCGTGGGTACCGTTTCGATTTTTTTTCAAATAACTCCTCATTAATTAATTTATAGGACTCCCTCTGTTCACTTTTATAAGACCTTGAAGACATTTCAGACAATGTGCAAAACAGTTCATTTTAAGTTGTCTGAAACGACTTACAAAAGTGAACGGATGGAGTATCTCGTTTCGAATGACTAATTATTGCAAGGAAAACACAGGCATGGTAATACATACAGATTTGTTTGCAAATGAAAGAAGATTCGTTTGCATTCTCAAATGTAGGCGCACCAGGCAGACCAGGGTCATGTCGGGGTGGACGCTGCTTCGGTGCCTTAAAGGCAACTGCCTTTGGGTCACTGACATGTGGGCCAGCCACCTATTGGGCCCACATGTCATGGACACAAAGGCAGGTGCCTTAAGGCACCGAAGCATAGTCCTGTCGGGCTGGTCGCGTGTGTCGGGCGGACGCGTAGCACCCAGCCACCCACCCCCCCCCCCTTAAAAAAAGGACGACGACAATATAAGTTCGCGCTTCCACGTTTCGGATTGAAATATCTGGTGGCCCCAATTCCAGCCCTGCAAAATCTCTCTTCTCCACCGTCCCCTTCCGCGCCCAGATTGCTCAAATCCCTAATTCGCCGCCAACCCTCGAATCGCCCCTCGTCTCATCTCTTTCCCCACCGTTCCCCACCTCTGTGCCAGACGACGACGACAAAGACGACGGTCGCGCTTCACCACCGCACCGGAGCTACCTCATCTACGCCCTCGTCCACCGCACCGGGTGGTCCACCGACAACGTCGGTCGCCGCAACCGACGTGCCTCACAGACACCGAGTTCCACCGCATCAGGTGCGCTTCACCGACGCCGTCTCCCAACTCACCGGGGCTACTTCACCGAGCACATCGTCACACCTCCGCCCCCCGAGGCCGTTGGGGCTTCACCAACGGTCTCGTCCACCGCATCATAGCGCTCCGCTGCCACTCAAGATCTGCATCCATGCGCGGCCAGCCAACGCCAGCGCATCACCCTCAACGGCTCTGAAGTGACCCGCACTCTAGCTAGGCGAGCATGACCAAACGCCGGCCCGAACTAGGTATCCACACATCACTCCCTTGTGCACTGTTCCGACGATGTTTGGATATCCTTTCACTGCTCTCTTAGCTTACACGCCTATGCAACTCTGACTTTAACTCTTATTTCTTCTGGAGATATCATCTGAAACAAGCAAATCCATTTTTTAGCGAAGCATGACGGCGCTACGGGATCTGGTACACATCTTGCACACCCGTGTAACCTTGTAAGTATCTGTCCTCCGGTACAACATCAAGGTCGATTCCTCTTATTTGATCAACCATTCGCCATGTCAAAAATGCAGAGGGGGATGCAAGGAGCACAAGGCCTGCACATCCAAGCAAGTGGTAAACATGGACTTGTACATGGAACATCCCAAGCGCAAGCAGAGCTGCAGTGAGCCTGTACAACGAGCTAGCGTAAGTCCCTGCATTTCATTTAATTCGTACTGGCATTCGTGTATGATTTGTGTGCAGTGGCTGATCCACGAATTCAAGTTACCAGGGGCGAACATTTAACTTAAAAAATACGAAGGCACTTGCACTCCGGAAATCAACATAACTTGAGAAATGTGAAGCTACATGCACTTTGAAAACTAGCTAATGATCCAAAGTAGTTCAGATTATAAACACTAAATGATGCAAGCACCAAAAACACAAAATGCAACATGGTGTACAAGGACTACAAACATGGTCTGTACCTGCTTGAATTATTCGTTCTCTGGCTGAAAATATCGAAGTGTAATTGCACGTATAACCAGTGCGCAAACTGCATATCAATATATCTATCCTGCACAAGTATGCCAATAGTTTCAAACAACAGATTAGAAAAGTATTTATGCTATGTTGTCATGATACGGGTACTTTCTGGTAGATGGCCTCGACGTTTCCTCAAGCTATGAAAATGCACTATAATTTGCTTGTCATCAATGCCTGCAAATCTCTGTCTCTCTCAACATAGTAGATCATCATTAGACACTAAATCCTTCAATGAGCTTGCAAAATGCTTGCATTAGATCCCTCATTAGACACTATATGTTCATCACCAGGAGCATGTAAAATGTTTGCATCAAATCCTTCATTAGCAGTCTGTTCATTAGACACTTCAGGCTCAAGAACAACATGAGCTTGTATGTTTGCATCGGAAACTTGATTAGATACATCAGATTCAGTCCGTTCAGTATTGATTGGGGGAGTTATAAAATAAGTAGATATTGGTTTCATTTTCTCATAGATTCCCTACATACAAGCAGTTTTACAACACCGTCTGGTTTAACTATTGGCTAGAAATTGAAGAGTTGAATTAGATATAATCAGGGATGTGATGTACCTGCTCGTTGCGCATGCTACTCTTGCAAGCTGCGACTGTCCGTTTGCGCAAGCTCGATGCCATGCCCGTGCTGCCGCCGCTGCCTCCCACCCAGGCTACACCCACGCTTGGATCTTCATCTTCTTGTCCGTCCGTTCGCTTGAAGCCCGGCGACCGCCCTCCAACGAGGGCATGAGGAAGTGTTGTGTCGGTCTGTCCAGCGGCGGCTAGGTTAGGAGCGAACCAAACTGGAGGCTGGAGCGAATGAATTGGGATTTTTCCTGCTGTCGATCGATATGGGAGGCGCTCATTTGGGCCGCGAGCCTGCTATAGGGCCTGCCTTGCACTTATGTTATTGGCCCATCCAAATTGAAACATTTTTCTTCATTTTTTACATTGCCTGCTCTTGCATTCGGACGAACAAAACTAGCATGGGCCAACCTGGACGACTCAAACTAGGTGCACACTTTCCAGCCACCTAAGGCGCCCGCCCATACCAGCCCCTATGGTGGCGTCGCCCCTTTTTGCGTGTATGATTGGATAGTGAAAAATATTCCAGTGGCGCTTTTGATTTACCCATAGAATGGTTGAATTGCTTGTTTCTATGAACTGAGTTCACCAATAATGTGAAGGATGCCAGTCTTTTCATCCTATTGTAGATTGCTTAGATCTCGATATGCCAAAAGTAATCGCATGAAATATACAGTAAAAGCTAGTGTGATGTGTTTGGCTACAACTAGTCTAACTACATGTCCTCATATAACATATCAAGGATGCACCATCTTACCAGATTAACCATTCGACTTACCCATGCAGTGTGGGAAGAAAGAAGTATTGGGACTACGTATCCAAGCAATTGATGCCATGGACTCCTTCGTACAACCTTGTAAGAGAAAAGGAAGTTGCAGTGTGCCTGTACAAAGAACTAGCGTAAGTTCAGTTACCTGCTTCTCGGAATTTTAGTTAGCCACTTATTGCAAAATTGTTCAATTACGTTGCTTGGCTTAATTTAGTTTGCTACTGATTACATAATGGCACAGCCTGTTAATCATATTGAGACTGCGCCTATCTATGTGTTTGATACTTACTGTTAAGAATTACCTATTTGCCTAAACTTAAATATCTACTTATTTGTTTAACTGCTTTGCTGCTGCAACAGCGGGTTACAATGATGTTAATAACTACTTTTCAACATCCAATTGAAACTCTTTAATTCCTTTTTTGTTTAACTGGTTTGCTGTTATAACTCCCAGTTGAGATGTTTTGCTAACTTCAACTTTTCTGAATCCAATCGAAACTTTAATGGCAAAACAGGTTAGCCCAGATCAAAGAGCGAGGTCCCCATAGACGTTGCATCATCCCACAGCAATGGCACCGGCCCAATCGTGCATTATGAATTGCCAACTGTTGATGCTCTAGAGGCTAAACTAGTGGTAGAAAGAGATTCTGCTTATGCACTTAGAGATGAAGTTGACATGTTGAGGAAGCAAACAGCACAATCACAAGCAGTACTCAAGACAACCATTAAATATTTGGTGGATTTCAAAACGAAGCAAGCTGAGACTAACCAGATTGTTAAGGTCCTGAAGGAAAAGAGGAAATTAAATTCCTACTTGGTAAATCATAGGTGAAATGTTCTTTCCATAGTTGAATAACCTTTGTGTTGTCTGTTCATGTAATCAATCAAACCATTTGTTTTAGAGATCATGTAATAATTGTTTTTTTTTGTTTTTTGGTTTGTAATTTTATTTTAGCACAAGTTTGTATTAATTGATAAGACTCGGAGACATTTCATTTGGATTGCTGTGCCAGACCTACAAATATGCCAATCGGGCTGAATGTGCATTCAGCAGTAGTAGTAGTATAGATGGACCATAAGTGGCACGCATCGGAAAGGGCCAAGATGCTGGCTAAAAAAAGGATGTTGTTGTAGCCAAAAAAAAGTACAGCGGCCTGGCTTATGTATGTTAGTTGATATTATTGATCCATATACTATATAAGTGTTTATATGTCTGTTAGTTCTGTACATTCTTGGTTGATTGACTCGGTATTTGAATCTTGATACATCGCTTGTGTACATATCTAAATGGGAAGTACACATTATGTTGCGTGTGACATTTGAGTTGGACATGAAGTGTTCCAAATATTCGAATTCACCTTAAACTGGATTCTAGTTTCTGAATTTGAGTATCGACATATTTAAACCATATTCATATATGACAGTGGAATACATCTTTGTCATCCTTTTGAAGATATATAAAAACACATAGAATGATTTATAAAGATTCATATAGGAATACAAAATGGATTCGAATTTAGTTGCCAGGGTAAACGTGGATGCTTATTGTCCCAAAATTCGAAAGAAGCAGCAAAATGTCCACTCCCACGTCGGCTGCCCGAAGCCAAGTGTTTGGGAGATGGAAATTACTGTCTACCCATTACACGGACAATCCATCGGCCCGATTTCCACTGCTCTAAATAGGGGTAGGTTAGTAACTTCAATTAGACGTGACACGACCGCCTCTGAGCCCATTCCGACACGGTGGGCGTCAAACATGGGCGGCAAAACTCATTTGATTCAAGCTCGTCCGAAAGACCTCTGTTTCTCCCTCCATTCCCCATTCATACACAGTGGGCGGCAAAACAAACTCGACTCGGCCGAAATCGATGTAGGCAAATATTTTCAATAGGGGCAGGTTTGTAACTTCACTCAGACGTGACACAACCGCCCTACCTATCAGCCCTGTTCATACACCGTGGGCGCCAACCATGGGCGCCAACCACCCTCTCCTCGCCCGAAATCGCTCTGGGCAAATATTGGCGAGATGCGAGATTACCGTCCTATCCCCAACCGACGAGACGTCCAAATTTTAAATGGGGGATAAGTTCGTAACTTTCCCATATTTCAGACAGGCGCGTCCCAAAAACATGGTTCCCCGTACCTCTCCCTCCATTTTCCTATTCATACACCGTCCACGCTAGAACACCCCATCCCCACACCAGCCTCCGTCCGCCACCCCATCCATCGCCGCCGTCCTCCACCACATCCATCGCCACCGTCCTCCACCATGCCAGAGCGCCTACCAAGATCGCGTCGTCCACTGCTAGAGATGGACGTTTCTCATCCACGGCGACAGACGAATAGCCTTGCATCGCGTCCTCTCGCTTCATCGGCGTCGTCGTCCTCTTTGCCGGGGCCGCTCACACGACCTTCTCTTCCACCGCAACGGGACTTATCCCCCGATGCACCCGTCTACCGTCGCAGATCTGCTTCAACACCACCGACAGCCATCGCACCCCCGATGCCTACATGGCGCCGCAAGAGAGGTGGTACTTCATATCTCCTCAACTTTTTCATCTCAACCAGAAAATAGAACTTAACTTGGTTACTCTACTTTCTTTTCAGCTCTTAGAATTTAGTTCTTAGTTCGAAGCAAACAATGGATGCTAAATATCATTTCTCCGGTTTGCAGCTTCAAATCTGCCACGGCACAGCCATAATACGGTTTAATTGATCATGCTTAGGGTTTAATTGATCATGTTGGTTCCGTGGTGGTTTCTTTAATAGAAATCGGAGAGGAAACCCTCTTTTTCTAAAAAAATATGCTTAGAGTTCCCCCTTTTATGATCACTATACGATCAGAATACGTGCTTCATGTCATAATAACACTACTCCACCCATCAAGCTAAACAAGCTTAGTTGTTCAAATACGAATCTGATATTATTAAAACAGAGTTGTTTAATTGGTCAGCTAAATGTTCCTAAATTAGTTTCGAAAATGCATGTTTGCCACTCGGGTGTGTATCTCTACAGGGTGCCCGCGGTGGGCCGGCCCACCCTGGGATTTTGGGTCGTCCCAGGCCCCGATTCCCCTCTGTTCTACTGCGCGCTTCCGATCTCTACTCGCCCCCAGCCGCCTGCCTCGCCGGCGACTTGCCGTCCCCGGACGGCATGACTCTAGGAGGAGACGCCGGACTAACAGGAGGCTAGGAGCCGCTCGCCGAACAGCGTCACCGCTGCCCGAGCGTGCCGCCGTGCCTACCTTCCCAGTCCGTTCAGGGCTCAGGCGTGCAGCACCCACCAAGCCAACCCGATTTATCCTGAGATACGTCCTCAACACTTAGCAGCCACTCCTCATCACCCATTTTCTAATTGATTCATTACTCATTAGGCAGTTCTGTCATTAGGGTTTGTTGTGTGCTCAGTGCTACCTACACTTAATGGTTCAGATGTATTTCGGTAATCTTTAGTACCTCTAAAGTTCACAGGGTTTTCAAAATTCCGGCCCTCAGAACAGAAACTAGTCATTTTGGATTGTTGGTCGTAGTGACTATGACCCAGATTACTACTGCAAGCCAGGTTTGTTGACAATTTTACTTGTCTTTCTTACTCATTCGATATAATATCCAATTATTCACGTCGATTAGTTGCAAACAATAAATTCTTGAGTTATCCTTCCCTTGACATGGAGAAGGGCATTATAAAGACGGTGTTAACTGTTAATGTAAGTCAGTCCTTCTAAAGCCTTTATCCTCAACTGCTGTTTAATTTGCTCATACTCCCTATCGTTTACTGCTGTTTAGTTTGCTGTTTCTACCAAAATGCATGTTCGTAAGAACCGTAAGTTCTAAGTTTTACTTCTAAAACCAAATTCCTTATTCATACCATGCACATTAATTAATACTCCCTATATGTATGCTTGTTTTTGTGGATCTATAATCCAGTGTGTGGTGAAGCAGCCCACGTTTGCACCTTGTCATCTCCTGTTTTATCTTACTGATGTTGCTGATGATATGAACAACATGCCATGTACATTATCCAGAATAGATACAATGATTTTCTTTGCCCTTCATCTATGCTTGTTATGTTGACATGGTAATCCAGTAGTGTGGTGTAGCTCCCCGCATTATGAACAATGCCAAATTATGCTATTGATATTTTGAACTTACTCTTTATTTTCTAATTTGAAATTGGATAGAATTGACAGAATAGTTATCATCTTTGTTTATACACGTGCAAAACCTGTCATCTCTCTGCTTTGTTTCAGGGTGATATGCCTGATGGCATGCACAAGTCTGCTGAAGGCTGTGAGACAAACCCAACATATATTGCAGCAAAGAAGGCAAAACATCTTGAAGATAGCGAGACAACCCCAAAGTCTTGTCTTGATGCAGTGTTCAAGTTACTTGAGACTAACAGTCAGACAAGCTCACAGAATTCATTGTCTGAATCAGTTCGACTTCTTCAGTCCCAAGTTCTAGCATAAAGGCATTCTACAACTCAACTTCGACTTGAAGTCCTATCTCTAAGAAAGATTGCGGAGAACACCAATGAGAACCTCATCGCTAAACAACTACACCTGGAAGCTATGACCGACATGCTAGGCCGGTCTCACAGCCTTGCTCAGCAGCTTGCGCAGCAATTCCCCCGCAAGGCTAACCTTTCTTGAACTATCTTGGAAGTGGTCTCGGTTCAGTATTATTTTGTTACGCTGCAATGGTGCCCAGTTTTTGTAATCTGCTTCTTCGTTGCGCTTTATGATCACTGGTGGCGAACTTCGATGCCCAGTGGATGTAATATACCTTAAATCCTTTATTGTATAGTGTAGGTTTATTCTTAGTTACTATGCCGTAATTTCTTTATTGTCTAGAGTAGGTTTGTTCTTAATTCCTACTAGTTACTGCCATCATTCGCTATCTGAAAAAAATCAGATGTAGTCGACCGGACCGAAACATTTGACTCTAACGGGCCAGGTTTTTAGCAGGCCACAATTGGGCCGGCCTGCGTCTTTCTTGGGCCCGAATGATTGGGGCCTTCACACATTGCGCCAGGCCCAAACTTACACCGGCCTATATTTTAGTTGGGCCTTTTGTCGACCCAGTGCTTAGTTTGGCCCAGGTAGCGTTGGGCCATTAATAGGCTGAATATTGTACTGGCCTGTTATGGCCGAGATGAAACCACGGGCCTTTAGCAGGCCAAAATGCATGTTGGGCCTCAATTTTCACTAGTCGTCGACGGGCCTTCAGCAGGCCGAAATGTAGACCGGGCCGTTTTGGGCCCAGTTAGCTCACGGGCCGTTACCAGGCCGAAATATATCTCGGGCCTTAGTTGGCCCACTGATATCATGGGCCTTTAAGAGGCCGAAAGCTTAGCACAGGCATCAACGGGCCGAATTACGCGACAGGCCTTTAACAGGCCCAAAGTCACGTTGGGCTTAACTGTTGCCACCTTTAGCACGGGCCGTTAGTGGGCCTGATGTCCCGTCGGACCATATATGGCCCATGGGCAACACGGGCCATTCCCAGGCCAAAAGTCACACCGGGCTGAAATGGGCCCATGTCTACATCAGGCCTCTAACAGGCCGAAAGTCACTGGGCTGTAGATGGGCCCAAATATTCGGTGAACAATTAACGGGCCATATCTGGCTTCGGGCCGCAAATGGGCCCAAATATTGGGTGAACAATTAACGGGCAAGATCTGGCTTCGGGCCATAAATGGGCCCAAATATTGGGCGAACAATTAACGGGCCAGATCTGGCTTCGGGACGTAAATGGGCCTTTATTAAGCAGGCCGTTATTGGGCTGGCCCACTAGTACCTGATTAAGTTCTATGGGCCTTTGACTGGGCTGGCCTTTTTAACCTATATGGGCCTCTGTTGGGCCCAGCCACGTGTCGACGTATCATAGGCATGTCTCCTCCAATGGACGGGCGACATCTGGCCCACTGACGAGCTGACAGGTGTTCCCTTCGGCCAATCAGAATTTTACACGTGGAAATTTCCCATTGGTCAGGGCTGTTAACGGGTTATCGGATCCAAAATCCGACCCGATAGCTTAACGGCGTTCCGTTACGGTGGATGCCACGTGTCGGTCACCCTTGACGAAAGCACTTCTGTGACGCGCGATTTATCGTCATGGAAGTGGACACTTCCGTGATGATAATTTTGGTAATGTCATGGAACACTTCTACGACAGCACAGGTATGACTATCTTGATTCTGTCATAAAATCGTCATGGATGTACATGCATGAAAAAAAACGCGACCTACTGTGACAAACACGTATCATCACAGAAGTGTTTTTTTGTAGTGAGGGTTGGCTCGGGGCTGCAGCGACTACACGCGTATGGGCATGTGAGTGTTCCAACCTTCTAACCCTTTCTACAGTTGCCATGGGCCTCCTTTTATAGATTAAGGGGTCACCGCAGTGGCAAAGTATTCATTATGCATTGATATGATAGCAAACAGTGCTATGATACCTAACTCTGCGGGTTGGCAGGGTGCATTAAATGTGCCACTTAACGTCACATCGATGGTTGCCTGGCAAGGCTTGCCGGGCTATTTTGCCAGCTCCGCGCCTGCTTGCTTGACACATCGCAGGACGGGTGTCATCTGTGGGCTTCTCCTGCAGAAAAGGGGTGCCATGTGGCGAATGGTTGCCACTTAATCACTTTGCGGCTTGACACCACACTGATGGACGACATGGGTCGTGGTGGAGTGGTTGGTGAGGTGATTTTGCTTCCGCGAGCCCCGGCAGGCCCTGCCGGGGAGCCTTATCATATGCTTTTGGGGGTGGCCACTTGGTGATATCTTGCTTCTCTGGCCTGAGTTGGCGCTTCAACCTCGTTCCTGTGCCTGTGCACAGTCTAGGCAACAGACCCAGGGTTTGTTGCACCGACCCAGTGGGTTGAGTCAGATGAGGAGTCCATTCCTGCTGCTTCAGAGGAGGAAGCTGATGGGTGATCACTTCAGTGGGAGCTACCACCTGTGTCTTAGGTGTCCTCTCTGCCTTTTTGTTGTCTCGATGCCAAAGGGGGAGAGAGTGTAGGATTTGCGTGTCTCCTTCTCCTTGCTTTTCGTTGAACCTTTGTCGTTGCTTTGGTTTGTGTTATTTGCGTGTGAGTCCAGGAGACCTATTCTATCATATGGTGTAAGACATATGCCCTCAATCCTATGCTTTTATTGTCAAGTATGATTAGTAGCTTGTGAGTTTATTTTGTCTTGTGCCCCTATCATCATGCTCACTTGCTATACCTTGCTTCCATGCTTAGTGTTACTTATATTCTTGCAAGGATTGCCTTGTCTATAAAATATAGGGGGAGTGTTGATCCTAGTGTGTGTGCTTTGCAGTCCAAAGCATATCTATAGAATGCACACATCTAGGGGGAGCCTTTCTATATTTTATAGATTTTGGGTTTGCTTATGCTCATTATATATCTCTATGTGCAAATCCCGTATTGTCATCAATCCACCAAAAAGGGGGAGATTGTTAGGGCATATTTCTCCCTAAGTGGTTTTGGTGATTGATGATAGTGTTTTTGCGGACTAATCGTGTGCATTAAGCATTTCAGATATCTCATGTCTAGGCACAAGACGATTCGGTGCCCCTCGGAGCCTATCAAAGTCGGTTGTTCTCTACGTTTCTTTTCGGTGGATTTGACTCGTAGGAAAGCCGTACTATTAAGAGGGGGTCCGCTTCGGAAAGGTTAGGGTGCAATCAACACGTACACATCTGTTCCTTTGATCGACCTTTCCTCCGCATCAATGGAGCACCTGTCGGTGTTCTGGGAACGGGGGTCCCCAGACTTGCCTGCCTGCGGCCCGCGGCATGGCTCCACTCGCGGCCCAGTACGGCCCGCCTTCACCAACAAATGCTCAAGACCCTCGCGAGGGGCCAAGCCTCGCGAGGCGGACGGCACAAGACCTCCTCAGGGGCGGCCTCAACAGGCGGGCTCGCGAGGGGCAGAGAGATCAAGGCAAGGGACACCTCGCGAGGTTCAGGTGACGCAAGCCATGACGACCGGAGCCAGGCGGGCGCCAGCGCGCGTAGTGTCCTCGTTTCCTCTTTGGTGCTAAAGGGGCAAGCGCAGGCGAGGAGTCCTGAGGCATCAGGCAAAGGTTTCCATATCGGTGCAACGAGACCAAGACCAGCAGGACGGCAGGACGGAGGTCACCGTGGAGCCCAAGACGGCGTCACCACCAGAGCCTTTGGTAGGCGAAGACTACTTTTGTCAGGATAGCTTGTACTAGTTGTCTCCCTTCAAACTGGCCGTTGTGGCATGCCTTCCCGCTCAATATTTGGGAAGAGGACCAAGGCCTCTATAAATAGGACTAGCCACTACAGTAGGAGGCAACTGATTCAGATCATCCTCATCCACACAAGTCCATCGAGCACAAGAACACCTCTCCTCAGGAGGCTGTTCTTCCCTTGTACTGTTCATCATCAGCCTAAGAGGCAATCCACCACCACCACACTGGAGTAGGGTATTACACCACAACGGTGGCCCGAACCAGTATAAATCTTGTGTCTCTTGTGTTGCGAGTTCGTCGTGCTAGCCTTAGAGATCGCGGCGAGGCTGTGGGCGAGATTAGGTAGGGGGAGATCTTCGCGCGTACCCCAGTGTTCGAACCTTAAGGGTTTTTCCGGAACCCGAAATCTGACATTTGGCGCGCCAGGTAGGGGTGCGCCGGAGTTTTCCTTCCGCCAGTTGATCCGCCGACACTCCACGACTCCGATGTCCGGTGACCCGAGCACCAACGCTGACCACTGGGCAGCCTGGCCAGCCAGAGCGGCGCTGTCTGCCCAAGAAGACCTCAACCCCGCGCCCCAAGTAGCGTGCGCACCGCCAAACGCTGCAGGGCGCGGGCGGTGTGGTCACACGCCGTCCGCCCTTACCCCACGACAAGCGGAGCAGCCGCAAGGGCCTCCAGCCACGCCGCGGCCATGGCGCCGCTAGGGATGAAAACGGAGCGGAAACGGATGGAATTGAGTGCTATCATATTTGTTTAAATATTCTTTTGCAGAAGCGGAAACGAATACAGAAACCCCAGAAATGAATACGGAAACAGATACTACCGCAAACAAACACGGAGCGAATACAAAGCGGATACGGAAACAGAAATAGGCATTGATCGGAACTTAAAAACCCCTTGAATCATAGAGAAATACACACAAAAACAAACAAATTTAATGAGTTGTTAACATGGCTACAAAATAATATCATTATGTTATCAACTTAGCATAGTATTGTACTAGTACTGGACAATTGCGTATAGGGTCAAGCTGAGTGCATGTGTGGTAGTAGAAGTTGGGCCTTAGATCCATTCTACTAATTGTGTCATTGTGTTCTCTTTGGTGGTTGGGCTACAAAGCAGCTAGAGGTCTATAGTAAAAACAGAAATTCCATATTCACGGAAACGGGAAGTTCCATTTCCATGCATGTTCCATCGGAAAACACCGTTCCATTTTTGTTTCCGTTTCCGCATAAAAAAATTCCATTTCCACTTCCATTTTGCAAATTTCCATTTCCGTTTTCATATTTTCTCTCCATTTCCATTTTTCCTCCGACAGAACAGAAAGTTTCCACTCCATTTTCATCCCTAGGCGCCGCACACCCGACGGGAACAAGCAAACATGAGGGCCGCGCTCACGGTGGCTCGGGAGCTGCTGTGATGCCGGTTAATGGAGAGTGGCCGGGATGCGTTGCTGGAGCGCGTCGCCGAGCTCCTGGACGCCGCGGCTTCGGGAGCACCGCCCTTCTGCTCCCTGCTTACGCCTCAGGCCGCGGCCGGATCGCACGGCGGGCCTCGCCGCGCCCGCGTGTCCCCGGGCGAGCCCCTAGGCTTCATCGACACCGGCGCAACCAATGGCACCGAACGCCCGCTCGCACCCGCGCCACCTCAGATAAGCGCGGGCACGAGCGTCGTCGCCTACGGCCCCGGCGGGCAGCCTCCCTACCATCCTCGGGGCGGCGCGCTGGGTCGGGCAACATGGAGCGTGGGGCACTACGGCGAGGTCTTTGAGGCAACGGCCTGGGAAGCCTACGTGCCCCGCATGGTGGACCAGGAGTACGCATTGGAAGACGACCCCAGCTCGTTCCTCGAGCCGGGCTGGGAGGAGGAGGCGCTAGAAGCTAAGACCTTTCAGGAGCCTCGCCAACCGCGCCGGCGACAACAGTTATAGGGTACCACTAGTTTCTCAGGAGCAAGCTTACTCTAACCATGGGTCGCAGGAGGGTTAGGTCACAGCAGCGGATGGCGGCCCTAGCTCGACAGCCTCCCTTCTGCCAGGAGGAGCGCACTGGGGGCTGCAGGAGAGGGGCCGGGAGCAAGGCCCCTCCCCGCGACGCACGGAGCAGGGCGTCCCCCGGAGGTAGGCCCTCTGCCGGGGAGGCGCTGGAGAGCCTTCCCCCCGGCAGAGGACCCGTGGTCGCCGAGGGCGCCGCTGGCGTCCCCTTTGCCCCTTGGCGACGTCCTGGTTTCCGGACGCCCTCAATGGTGGTCGAGGGCGGTGCAAGGCGGGGCCCTCGTCTGGTGATATGAAGTAAGGCTCGCGCCTGTGAAGGTCTCCGCTCGTGACACTCTCACGTACTAGTGAGTGGGGCTGTACATGCCCGGGAGTCTTAGGAGCGCCGCCCTCGGGCCTCTGGGGCTCCCTCCCATGTCCTAGTGGAAGCACTTAGCTCCGCGCTGGTGAGAAGACAGAAGACTAGACTAGGCGCCGGACGTGGCCATTTGCTTTTTAACCTCTTTTCTGTAGCCCTGCTTTCTGGCCTTGGATTTAAGTTTGAAGTTGAATTTTCATTGGAATGCGCGGGGGGTATCTTTTCTTGTTCGTGCGATTTCTTGCAACCTGGTTCCTCACCTTAATTTGAAAGTCGTGCCTGTTGCCTCCCTTCGTGAGCTCCTCGCGAGCGGGGGCTGGACGAGGCACACGCACGCCACGCGCACGTCCTACCACAGCTAGCGCTTGCTTCTCGCGAGGCCCACTCGGGTGGATCGACAAAAGCTCACGGCCTCACAAGCCAGTGTGGAACCCGCCTCGACTAAGGTAAATCACAGCGGTAAGCTCACGGCAGGACTCACGGGTTCGCAAAAGTTCATCCACAGCTCAGCCCAAATAATAGAAGCAACAATCTGTTTGCACAAGGGGCTTCCCCTCCCAAAATGCTCTCACAACTTCCAGGCCGCGCCCGAGATTTTGCGTGCAGGGTAAACAGCAGGAAAGCACGGGTTCAATCGGACATGTCGCTCACTGCGTCCCCCGGGTCGCCTTCAGACGCGTCGCTATCACCGTCGCTGGCATCATCATCACCTTCACCGGCGCCGCCCTCGCCGTCGTCGACCACGTCGCCTTCATCCGCCGCGACCATCACCGCATCGTCATCAGAAGTAAAGGCCCTGACCAGCGCGTCCACGTTGTCTTCCACCCATCGCGCCAAGTCGCCCCGGATGGCCGCGGGTACGGGAGCAATGGCGGCGTCAAAATTGAAGTCCGGGTAGGTGTTCTGGAGATGGCTGAAGACGCGGGAGAATGCGCGCCCGAGCAGGCCGCGACTCCTCTCTTCAACAAGCTGGCGAGCCCTCTCGGAGCGATTCTCCAGGCATGTCACCACGTCAGTGAAGAAGCGGAGGTGGCTAGCGTAGTCGTTCGCGTGGGGATGAGGAGCGTTTTTGTCGCAGATGAAGCCCAGTGCCGTGTTGGCCCTGTTCCTGAGGTCTTGGAGCATGGGGGCATGCACGCGCTCCAGCGTCCACCGTTGAAGCACTTCCTCCCTGCTCTGCTGCGCGATGGACTCGGCATTGGCGACACGCTACTGAAGAGAAAGCAGCTCGGCGTGGGCGGAGGCCAGCTCAGTCTGCGTCGAGGTCAGGACGGCCGCGGCGGCCTTGTCGCGTTGCTCCACCTCAGCCAACTCTGTCCTGAGGGCAGTAGTCCGGCCCACGGCTTGGGCCTCCACAAGCTACAGCTTCAGGTCGTACCTGCCGATAAGATCCGCGCGCGCCTTGGCCACCCTGCTATCGACCTCCTTCTGGATCCTCGCCTCGCGCGCGTTGGCGGCATCCTCCGCTTGGACGATCTGGCGCTCCCTCGTCTCCAACCTCTCAAGCTCATGGCTGTACTCCATTGCTTCCAGTGCCATCGCTTCCTCGCGCTTCAGGATCTCTTCCTCCTCGGCAGGCGTCCCCCTCATCGACGCAAGGGCGGCTTGGCGCGCCTCCACCTGCTGCTCCAAGGAGGCGCTCCAAGCTTGGAGCTCCCACGCGCGTTTCTCTGCGATCTCGCGGCAGCGGTCAGCTTCGCGGGCTTCTTCCAAGGCTCGGGAGCAGGCCTCGCGCGAGGTCGCAAGGGATGCCTCGGCCTTCGCATTGTCAAGCTCGCACTGGTGGCGCCCGAGGTTGATGGCCACCTTCAGTTTATGACGCTCCTCCACCAGCCGAAGGCCCTCGTCCTCGAGGCGCGCATCTACATCCACAAGCTCTCCGCCGAGCCAGCTCATCGCGGCCATCACCTCCTGAAAAAGCTCATGGCGGACGACACTCCATTCGTGCGCTAATTTAAGCATGTTGCCGACCTCGTCCTCTGCTGCGGGGCTGCCGACGGGGTCCGAAGCGGCTCACCCCCTCTCAGCGGGAGGCTGGGGGCTGCCCCCCGGTCGCCGGCCAGACCTCGCGAGGGACCCGGATGGGCGGAAACCTGCTGCTTGAAGGAGAGCCCAGGATCGAAGCCATCCAGCCGCCGTCCACCATCAGAGGAGGAGCCCTTGGCACGCTGGCCGCACCCCAAGCAAGGTCGCGAAGGAGAGACGGCAAGGGCATGGGCTCGAGGCGCCTTGCATGCAGGCTTGCTTCTCCGGCTGACCCGACGCCAGGGGCGGCGTGCAGGCTTGGGGCGCTCAAGGCTAGCGGGGGAGACGAGGCGAGAGGAGGTTGCTTCTGGGGAGACTCCACAGCCTTGGCAGAAGGGATCCTGAAGAGCCACCGTCAGGAAGGGAAGCAACACTCGAGGAATTACAAAGATAATGCACTTACTCGTCTATGGCGATGTACTTCCTATGTTTCAATGGCCGGATGGTGCCACTGCTGTAGCTTGGAGACTCCTTCCTCTTATGGAGCGCCGCGAAGTCCATGCGAAACTGGCCCAACCGTTGGACGTGGCGACCAGCACGGGGCGCGACTGGATAGGCACCCAAGGAGACGACCTCAGGGGCGCCAAGCTGGGGAGAGCTATCGAGCTCCGCCTCGCGGCGACCTGCCGAGGCCTCAGGAGCTTCGGCCTCAGGAGCAGCGGACTGCGTCACCCCCTCAGCTGCCGCCCCAGGGCGAGAATCACGGGTTCCCGAGGATGACGCCTCGGGAGCCTCAGGCAGCGTCGACACCTCGGCACCCGCGCCTCTAGTCTCCAGCGGTGCTTGCCTCCCTGTGTCCACTCTTGGGGAAAGCTCGGCACCGGTGACAGGGAGCGGAACCACGATGACGAGGTTCTCATGGGGCCCCACAAGGCCAACTGGACGCAGCCCCCATTCATCGAAGGAGGGCATCTGCCCCACGAACTCCACCCTGTTCGAGCAGCTGTACAAGCAACGGCCCTCCTGCGGCAAGTCACCTGGCGAGGGGTCACCGGCCAAGAGTTCGAGCACCGTTCTTTGTGCCTCAGCCAAAAGCCCCGACGCCTGAAGCCTCATGCGATCCTGGTCGCCGGTCAGGGCCCACATCGGCTGGGAATGGCGCTGGAGTGGGGCTATGCGGCGTCGGAGGAACTCCTTCATCACCTTGGGCGTGGTCACACCAAGATCCTTCAGCCTCCTCAGCCGGAGCCAGATGAAAGAAAGACGGGAGCTCACGAGCTCCTCGTGACCCCAGCCAGAGCTGGGGACCGCGGGTGATGACGGAGGCGAGAGCAGGGGGCTGAGTACTCCGACATCAACATACACCCACCGTATCCAAAACTCGCTCGAAGACGGCGGGAGATCGAAGTCAATCCCCGAGCCGGCTGTCGCCGCCACGGCCTTGAAGCTCAGGCACCCCGAGCACTGCCGAGGGTTGGTCAGGTGCAGCGAGAAGAAATGGCGCAAGAGAGCCACAGAAGGAGCGATGCCCACCATGGCCTCGCAGACAAAGGCGAAGACAGCGAGAAGGGCGACAGATTGGGGATCAAGGTGCAGCATATAGATCTGGTAATGGGAAAGCATGGCATCGAAGAAGGTGGAGAAGGGAGGAACCAGGCCAGCCCACAGGGCGTCAACTAAGAACTGGACCTCGGTGGCTGTCCTATCGATGGTGGCTCGGGACGCAGGCCAGGCCACCGTTCCCCCCCATTCGTTGAAGCCGGTAGAGAGCGTCGGGCGGACCTTATCTATGGCCTCCTGGTTGAGCACCCGCGATTGGCCGACGGCGGGCTCGACGGCTGGAGGTGGGCTGGCTGAGGACAGGGGCTTCTTCCCTTTCTCCGTCCGGTTTGGCGCCATGGCGGTAGAGAGTACTGAGCTCAAGTCGGATTGGAAGAGGGAGCAGAGGTACGAGGAAGCGAGGAAGTTGGGGAACGCGTTGCCAGCAATGGGGAAATAACCATGTAGGATGCCGTGGCCGCCTAGCCAGGTGGATTACAAGGCTCCATGAGGAAGCGGGGCCGCCCACGTCCAATCAATCGCCATGCATCGACCAAGGCCGCAGGCTATTGGGGCCTGCGGCGCTCCACACTTGCCCTTTGGCTTCGCCTCGAAGCCAAGTCCGAGCGCGCCTTGGGCCCGGGGGCTACTGTCGGCGTTCTGGGAACGGGGGTCCCCAGACTTGCCTGCCTGCGGCCCGCGGCGTGGCTCCACTCATGGCCCAGTACGGCCCGTCTTCACCAACAAACGCTCAAGACCCTCGCGAGGCGGACGACACAAGACCTCCTCAGGGGCGGCCTCACCAGGCTGGCTCGCGAGGGGCGGAGAGATCAAGGCAAGGGACACCTCGCGAGGTTCAGGTGACGCAGGCCATGACGACTGGAGCCAGGCGGGCGCTAGCGCGCGCAGTGTCCTCGTTTCCTCTTTGGTGCTAAAGAGGCAAGTGCAGGCGAGGAGTCCCGAGGCATCAGGCAAAGGTTTCCATATCGGTGCAACGAGACCAAGACCAGCAGGACGGCAGGACGGAGGTCACCGTGGAGCCCAAGACGACGTCGCCACCAGAGCCTTTGGCAGGCGAAGACTACTTTTGTCAGGATAGCTTGTACTAGTTGTCTCCCTTTCAAACTGGCCGTTGTGGCATCCCTTCCTGCTCAATATTTGGGAAGAGGACCAAGGTCTCTATAAATAGGACTAGCCACCACAGTAGGAGGCAACTGATTCAGATCATCCTCATCCGCACAAGTCCATCGAGCACAAGAACACCTCTCCTCAGGAGGCTGTTCTTCCCTTGTACTGTTCATCATCAGCCCAAGAGGCAATCCACCACCACCACACTGGAGTAGGGTATTACACCACAACGGTGGCCCGAACCAGTATAAATCTTGTGTCGCTTGTGTTGCGAGTTCATCGTGCTATCATTAGAGATCACGGCGAGGCTATGGGCGAGATTAGGTAGGGGGAGATCTTCGCGCGTACCCCAGTGTTCGAACCTTAGGGGTTTTGCCGGAACCCGAAATCCGACAGCACCATCCGGCTATCCATGTCTCTGTTGGGGAACGTAGTATTTCAAAAAAAAAATCTACGATCATGCAAGATCTATCTAGGAGAAGCATAGCAACGAGCGGGGAGAGTGTGTCCATGTACCCTCGTAGACCAAAAGCGGAAGCATTTAGTAACACGGTTAATGTAGTTGAACGTATTCGCGATCCAACCGATCCAAGTACCGAACGCACGGCACCTCCACGATCTGCACACGTTCAGCTCGATGACGTCCCTCGAACTCTTGATCCAGTTGAGGCCGAGGGAGAGTTTCGTCAGCACGACGGCGTGGTGAGGGTGATGATGAAGTTACCGGCACAGGGCTTCGCCTAAGCAATACGACGATATGACCGAGATGTGTTTCTGTGGAGGGGGCACCGCACACGGCTAAAAGATCAACTTGTGTGTTCTAGGGTGCCCCCTCACCACGTATATAAAGGAGGGAGGGAGGAGGCCAGCCGGCCCTAGGGGCCCGCCCAAGGAGGGGAGTCCTATTAGGACTCCAAGTCCTAGTAGGATTCCACCAAGAGGGAGAGAGGGGGAAGGAAGGAGAGGGAGAGGGAGTAGGAAAGGGGGGCGCCACCCCCCCTTCCCTTGTCCAATTCGGACTCCATAATGCATCGTTCCGCAACTAACTCATTAGTCACATTGCTTGCAAGGCTTATAGTGATGTGCATTACCGAGAGGGCCCAGAGATACCTCTCCGACAATCAGAGTGACAAATCCTAATATCGATCTATGCCAACTCAACAAACACCATCGGAGACACCTGTAGAGCATCTTTATAATCACCCATTTACGTTGTGACGTTTGATAGCACACTAAGTGTTCCTCTGGTATTCGGGAGTTGCATAATCTCATAGTCATAGGAACATGTATAAGTCATGAAGAAAGCAATAGCAATAAACTAAACGATCATAGTGCTAAGCTAACGGATGGGTCTGGTCCATCACATCATTCTCTAATGATGTGATCCCATTCATCAAATGACAACACATGTCTATGGCTAGGAAACTTAACCATCTTTGATTAACGAGCTAGTCTAGTAGAGGCATACTAGGGACACTCTGTTTGTCTATGTATTCACACATGTACTAAGTTTCCGGTTAATACAATTCTAGCATGAATAATAAACATTTATCATGATATAAGGAAATATAAATAAGAACTTTATTATTGCCTTTAGGGAATATTTCCTTCAGTCTCCCACTTGCACTAGAGTCAATAATCTAGATTACATAGTAATGATTCTAACACCCATGGAGTCTTGGTGCTGATCATGTTTTTCTCGTGAGAGAGGCTTAGTCAACGGGTCTGCATCATTCAGATCCGTATGTATTTTCCAAACTTCTATGTCACCCTCCTTGACTAGATCGCGGATGGAATTGAAGCGTCTCTTGATGTGCTTGGTTCTCTTGTGAAATTTGGATTCCTTCGCCAAGGCAATTGCTCCAGTATTGTCACAAAAGATTTTTATTGGACCCGATGCACTAGGTATGACACCTAGATCGGATACGAACTCCTTCATCCAGACTCCTTCATTTGCTGCTTCCGAAGCAGCTATGTACTCCGCTTCACATGTAGATCCCGCCACGACGCTATGTTCGGAACTGCACCAACTGACAGCTGCACCATTCAATATAAATACGTATCCGGTTTGAGACTTAGAGTCATCTGGATCAGTGTCAAAGCTTGCATCAACGTAACCATTTACGACAAGCTCTTTGTCACCTCCATAAACGAGAAACATATCCTTAGTCCTTTTCAGGTATTTCAGGATGTTCTTGACCGCTGTCCAGTGATCCACTCATGGATTACTTTGGTACCTCCCTACTATATTATAGCAAGGCACACATCAGGCCTGGTACATAGCATTGCATACATGATAGAACCTATGGCTGAGGCATAGGGAATGACTTTCATTTTCTCTCTATCTTCTGCAGTGGTCGGGCATTGAGTCTCACTCAACTTCACACCTTGTAACACAGGCAAGAACCCTTTCTTTGACTAATCCATTTCCAAATTAAGCGTCTTGATCTATCTCTATGGATCTTGATGCCCAATATGTAAGCAGCTTCACCTAGGTCTTTCATAGAAAAACCCTTATTCAAGTATCCTTTTATGCTATCCAGAAATTCTATATCATTTCCAATCAACAATATGTCATCCACATATAATATTAGAAATGCTACAGAGCTCCCACTCACTTTCTTGTAAATACAGGCTTCTCCAAAAGTCTGTATAAAACCATATGCTTTGATCACACTATCAAAATGTTTATTCCAACTCCAAGAGGCTTGCACCAGTCCATAAATGGATTGCTGGAGCTTGCACACTTTGTTAGCACCCTTTGGATCGACAAAACCTTCTGGTTGCATCATATACAACTCTTCTTCTAGATATCCATTCAGGAATGCATTTTTGACGTCCATTTGCCAAATTTCATAATCATAAAATGCGGAAATTGCTAACATGATACAGACAAACTTAAGCATCGCTACGGGTGAGAAAGTCTCATCGTAGTCAACTCCTTCAACTTGTCGAAAACCTTTTGCAACAAGTCGAGCTTTGTAGACAGTAACATTACCGTCAGCGTCGGTCTTCTTCTTGAAGATCCATTTATTTTCTATGGCTTGCCGATCATCGGGCAAGTCAACGAAAGTCCACACTTTGTTCTCATACATGGATCCCATCTCAGATTTCATGGCCTCAAGCCATTTCGCGGAAACTGGGCTCATCATCGCTTCCTCATAGTTCGTAGGTTCGTCATGGTCAAGTAACATGACATCCAGAACAGGATTACCATACCACTCTGGTGCGGATCTTACTCTGGTTGACCTACGAGGTTCGATAGTAACTTGATCAGAAGCTTCATGATCATCACCATTAGCTTCCTCGCTAATTGGTGTAGGAATCATTGGAACTGATTTCTGTGATGAACTACTTTCGAATAAGGGAGCAGGTACAATTACCTCATCAAGTTCTACTTTCCTCCCACTCACTTCTTTTGAGAGAAACTCCTTCTCTAGAAAGGATCCATTCTTAGCAACGAATATTTTTCCTTCGGATCTGTGATAGAAGGCGTACCCAACAGTCTCCTTTGGGTATCCTATGAAGACACATTTCTCCGATTTGGGTTCGAGCTTATCTGGTTGAACCTTTTTCACATAAGCATCACAGCCCCAAACTTTAAGAAACGACAACTTCGGTTTCTTGCCAAACCACAGTTCATATGGTCTCGTCTCAACGGATTTAGATGGTGCCCTATTTAACGTGAATGCAGCCGTCTCTAAAGCATAACCCCAAAACGATAGCGGTAAATCAGTAAGAGACATCATAGATCGCACCATATCTAATAAAGTGCGGTTATGACGTTCGAACACACCGTTACGCTGTGGTGTTCCGGGTGGCGTGAGTTGCGAAACTATTCCGCATTGTTTCAAATGAAGACCAAACTCGTAACTCAAATATTCACCTCCACGATCAGATCGTAAAAACTTTATTTTCTTGTTATGATGATTTTCCACTTCACTCTGAAATTCTTTGAACTTTTCAAATGTTTCAGACTTATGTTTCATCAAGTAGATATACCCATATCTGCTGAAATCATTTGTGAAGGTCAGAAAGTAACGATACCCGTCGCGAGCCTCAACACTCATCGGACTGCATACATCAGTATGTATTATTTCCAATAAGTCTGTTGCTCGCTCCATTGTTCCGGAGAACGGAGTCTTAGTCATCTTGCCCATGAGGCATGGTTCGCAAGCATCAAGTGATTCATAAGCAAGTGATTCCAAAAGCCCATCAGCATGGAGTTTCTTCATGCGCTTTACACCAACATGACCTAAACAGCAATGCCACAAATAAGTTGCACTATCATTATTAAACTTATATCTTTTGGCTTCAATACTATGAATATGTGTATCGCTACTATCGAGATTAAATAAATATAGACCACTCATCAAGGGTGCATGACCATAAAAGATATTACTCATATAAATAGAACAACCATTATTCTCTGATTTAAATGAATAACCATCTCGCATCAAACAAGATCCAGATATAATGTTCATGCTTAATGCTGGCACCAAATAACAATTATTCAGGTCTAAAACTAATCCCGAAGGTAGATGTAGAGGTAGCGTGCCGACGGCGATCACATCGACTTTGGAACCATTTCCCACGCGCATCGTCACCTTGTCCTTAGCCAATCTTCGCTTAATCCGTAGCCCCTGTTTCGAGTTGCAAATATGAGCAACAAAACCAGTATCAAATACCCAGGCGCTACTACGAGCATTAGTAAGGTACACATCAATAACATGTATATCAAATATACCTTTCACTTTGCCATCCTTCTTATCCGCCAAATACTTGGGGCAGTTCCGCTTCCAGTGACCAGTCCCTTTGCAGTAGAAGCACTCAGCTCAGGCTTAGGTCCAGACTTGGGCTTCTTCACTTGAGCAGCAACTTGCTTGCCGTTCTTCTTGAAGTTCCCCTTCTTCTTGAAACTAGTGGTCTTGTTAACCATCAACACTTGATGCTCTTTCTTGATTTCTACCTCAGCATCCTTTAGCATTGCAAAGAGCTCGGGAATTGTCTTATCCATCCCTTGCATATTATAGTTCATCACGAAGCTTTTATAGCTTGGTGGCAGTGATTGAAGAACTCTGTCAATGACACTATCAACCGGAAGATTAACTCCCAGTTGAGTCAAGTGATTGTGGTACCCAGACATTTTGAGTATATGTTCACTGACATAACTATTCTCCTCCATTTTGTAGTTGTAGAACTTATTGGAAACTTCATATCTCTCAATCCGGGCATTTGCTTGAAATATTAACTTCAACTCCTAGAACATCTCATATGCTCCATGACGTTCAAAACGTCGTTGAAGCCCCGGTTCTAAGCCGTAAAGCATGGCACACTGAACTATCGAGTAGTCATTAGCTTTGCTCTGCCAGGCGTCATAACGTCCAGCATTGCTCCTGCAGCGGGTCTTGCACCTAGCGGTGCTTCCAGGACGTAATTCTTCTGTGCAGCAATGAGGATAATCCTCAAGTTACAGACCCAGTGTGTGTAGTTGCTACCATCATATTTCAACTTAGCTTTCTCTAGGAACGCATTAAAATTCAACGGAACAGTAGCACGGGCCATTTATCTACAACAACATAGACATGCAAAATACTATCAGGTACTAAGTTCATGATAAATTAAAGTTTAATTAATCATATTACTTAAGAACTCCCACTTAGATAGACATCCCTCTAATCATCTAAGTGATCACGGGATTCATATCAACTAAACCATGTCCGATCATCACGTGAGATGGAGTAGTCATCAATGGTGAACATCTCTATGTTGATCATATCTACTATATGATTTACGTTCGACCTTTCAGTCTCCAGTGTTCCGAGGCCATGTGTGTACATGCTAGGCTCGTCAAGTTTAACCCGAGTATTCCGCATGTGCAAAACTGTCTTGCACCCATTGTATGTAAAGTAGATCTTATCACACCCGACCATCACGTGGTGTCTCGGCACGACGAACTGTCGCAATGGTGCATACTCAGGGAGAACACTTGTACCTTGAAATTTAGTGAGAGATCATCATATAATGCTACCGCCGTACTAAGCAGAATAAGATGCATAAAAGATAAACATCACATGCAATCAAAATAAGTGATATGATATGGCCATCATCATCTTGTGCCTTTGATCTCCATCTCCAAAGCACCGTCATGATCACCATCGTCACCGGCTTGACACCTTGATCTCCATCGAAGCATCGTTGTCGTCTCGCCAACTATCGCTACCGCTTAGTGATGAAGTAAAGCAATTACATGGAGATTGCATTTCATACAATAAAGCGACAACCATATGGCTCCTGCCAGTTGCCGATAACTGTTACAAAAGATGATCATCTCATACAACAATTTATATATCATCACGTCTTGACCATATCACATGACAGCAAGCCCTGCAAAAACAAGTTAGACGTCCTCTACTTTGTTGTTGCAAGTTTTACGTGGCTGCTACGGGCTTCTAGCAAGAACCGTTCTTACCTACGCATCCAAACCACAACGATTTTTCGTCAAGTGTGTTGTTTTAACCTTCAACAAGGACCGGGCATAGTCAAACTCGATTCAACTAAAGCTGGAGAAACAAACACCCACTAGCCACCTGTGTGCAAAGCACGGCGGTAGAACCAGTCTCATGAACGCGATCATGTAATGTTGGTCTGGGCCGCTTCATCCAACAATACCGCCGAATCATAGTATGACATGCTGGTAAGCAGTATGACTATTATCGCCCACAACTCTTTGTGTTCTACTCATGCATATAACATCTACGCATAGACCTGGCTCTGATACCACTGTTGGGGAACGTAGTATTTCAAAAAAAATCCTACGATCACGCAAGATCTATCTAGGAGAAGCATAGCAACGAGCGGGGAGAGTGTGTCCACGTACCCTCGTAGACCGAAAGCAGAAGCGTTTAGTAACGTGGTTGATGTAGTCGAACGTCTTCGCGATCCAACCGATCCAAGTATCGAACGCACGGCACCTCCGTGATGTGCACACGTTCAGCTCGGTGATGTCCCTCGAACTGTTGATCCAGTTGAGGCTGAGGGAGAGTTTCGTCAGCACGACGGCGTGGTGACGGTGATGATGAATTTACCGACGCAGGGCTTCGCCTCAGCACTACGACGATATGACCGAGGTGTGTTTCTGTGGAGGGGGGCACCGCACACGGCTAAAAGATCAACTTGTGTGTTCTAGGGTGCCCCCCTCCCCACGTATATAAAGGAGGGAGGGAGGACGCTGGCCGACCCTAGGGGCGCGCCTAAGGAGGGGAGTCCTATTAGGACTCCAAGTCCTAGTAGGATTCCACCAAGAGGGAGAGATGGGGAAGCAAGGAAAGGGAGAGGGAGTAGGAAAGGGGGGGCGCCGCCCCCCTTCCCTTGTCCAATTCGGACTACAGGAGGGCGCGGCCTGCCCTGGCTGCCCTCCTCTCTCTCCAATAAGGCCCATGATGGCCCATTAGTTCCCCTGGGAGGTTCCGGTAACCCCTCCGGCACTCCGGTTTTACCTGAAACTATTTGGAACACTTCCGGTGTCCGAATAACATGGTCCAATATATCAATCTTTATGTCTCTACCATTTCGAGACTCCTTGTCATGTCCGTGATCTCATCCGGGACTCCGAACAACCTTCGGTCATCAAATCACATAAACTCATAATACAGATCGTCATCGAACTTTAAGCATGCGGACCCTACGGGTTCGAGAACTATGTAGACATGACCGGGACACATCTCCGGTCAATAACCAATAGCAGAACCTGGATGCTCATATTGGCTCCTACATATTCTACGAAGATCTTTATCGGTCAAACCGCATAACAATATACGTTGTTCCCTTTGTCATCGGTATGTTACTTGCCTGAGATTCGATCGTCGGTATCACCATACCTAGCTCAATCTCGTTACCGGCTAGTCTCTTTACTCGTTCCATAATGCATCGTTCCGCAACTAACTCATTAGTCACGTTGCTTGCAAGGCTTATAGTGATGTGCATTACCGAGAGGGCCCAGAGATACCTCTCCAACAATCGGAGTGACAAATCCTAATCTCGATCTATGCCAACTCAACAAACACCATCGGAGACACATGTAGAGCATCGTTATAATCACCCAGTTACGTTGTGACGTTTGATAGCACACTAAGTGTTCCTCCGGTATTCGGGAGTTGCATAATCTCATAGTCATAGGAACATGTATAAGTCATGAAGAAAGCAATAGCAATAAACTAAACGATCATAGTGCTAAGCTAACGGATGGGTCTTGTCCATCACATCATTCTCTAATGATGTGATCCCGTTCATCAAATGACAACACATGTCTATGGCTAGGAAACTTAACCATATTTGATTAACGAGCTAGTCTAGTAGAGGCATACTAGGGACACTCTGTTTGTCTATGTATTCACACATGTACTAAGTTTCCGGTTAATACAATTCTAGCATGAATAATAAACATTTATCATGATATAAGGAAATATAAATAACAACTTTATTATTGCCTCTAGGGCATATTTCCTTCAGTCTCTGCAATATGTAGGCTGCCAAATGCTAAAGCTTCTGTGGCGTGCGATAGTACTGCTCAAGGGAGCGGTAGTACCGTAGGGTCCAGCGGTAGTACCGATCCTGGTGAGTGGTAGTACCGCTGTCTCCAGCCCTGACGCTGACGCATGCAGAAGTAGGCACGGATGTAATTTTTTACATCCGTCCCTACGCGGTAGTACCGCTCCCTGTGAGCGGTAGTACCGTGCTGGATTTTTGCACAACTCCAACCTCAGCGAAAGTAGTTACAAAAGTAATTATTACTTCCGTGCATTTCCAGCGCTAGTTGAGCTCTGCCTTACGGTAGTACCATAGGGGCGCGCGGTAGTACCGCTCCGGCGGTTCTACCACTTGTTGTCGTGTGCAACAGGCCCTCATCTGGTCACTACCGCGCAAGCAGTAGTACAGCACCCTACAGCGGTAGTACCACGGCTGTGTGCGGTAGTACCGCGTCGCGCGGGCTGAGAGAGGGGATAACGGTTGGATCTTTTCCCCTACTATATAAAGGGGGTCTTCTTCCCCAAGAAGACTACCTCTTCCCTCCCCAAGCTCCATTGTTGCTCAAACCTTCATTTTCGCCCGATCTCTCTCCCTAGCCAATCAAACTTGTTGATTTTCTAGGGATTGGTTGAGAAGGCCCCGATCTACACTTCCACCAAGAGATATTTGATTCCCCCCACTAATCCCTTGCGGATCTTGTTATTCTTGGGTGCTTGAGCACCCTAGACGGTTGAGGTCACCGCGGAGCCATATTCCATTGTGGTGAAGCTTCGTGGTGTCGTTGGTAGCCTCCAATTAAGTTTGGAGATAGCCCCAACCTTGTTTGTAAAGGTTCGGTAGCCGCCTTCAAGGGCACCAATAGTGGAATCACGGCATCTTACATTGTGTGAGGGCGTGAGGAGAATACAGTGGCCCTAGTGGCTTCTTGGGGAGCATTGTGCCTTCACACCGCTCCAATGGAGACGTACTTCCTCTCAAAGGGAAGGAACTTCGGTAACACTTCCTCGTCTCCACCGGCTCCACTCATGGTTATCTCTTACCTTTACTTGTGCAAGCTTTTATTGTGTTGCATCCCTTGCTTGTGTGTGTGCTTGTTGTTGTTGCATCATATAGGTTGCTCACCTAGTTGCACATCTAGACAACCTACTTTGATGCTAAGTTTAATTTGGTAAAAAAGCTAAAAATTGTTAGTTGTATATTCACCCCTCCCCCTCTAGTCAACCATATCAAGCCTTTCAACCTTGTTGTGTCAAATAGTGATTTGCTTTTAGTGGAATGTCGTGGAATTGTCACGGCAGATGTCCTAGTGTGAGGACTTAGTCGTGAGACCAACGCATCTATGTGGTAGCTTGAGAGGGGTTGAGCGGAATCGAGAGACGCAACGCAAGACAAAGATTTAGACAGCTTCGGGCCCCGGGAAACATCATCCGGTAATAACCCTACATGCTGTTTGTGGCTAGGTCTCATTATCCTCATGAGGGAGTCGCCGGTAAACCGGCTCTTTGTGTCTAGCCCTAGAGATTGTTTCTTCTTCCTTCTCCCTCTTTGGGGAGCCCTGCCCCTCCTTATATATGTTGAAGGGGCGGTTTACATGACTAGTCCTAGTTGGATTAGGATTACTCTATTACAAGTGGAGTCCTAGTCTTGCTTCCTTTATAAGGGAATATTCCTTATGCCTTTCCTTGTAAACCGGCCCACCATAGTATGAACCGGCCTTCTGGGCCTTGGGCCTTGTCATCCATCTGACCCGCCCGCCGGGTCACCAGTGAGTCATAATGACCAGGCGGGTTGCTTGTAAACCGCCAGGTCAGGGCGGGTCGCCAGTAAATCGCCAAGTGTTAGTGGGGTTTTCAAATAAACCGCCAAGTCCGGTCGAGCTATACTTCCGGCCGGTTTACGCCGCGGGGTATATCCCCGACATTAGCCACCAGTTTAATTTGGATTTATCCATGTTAAACTGATCCTGTAAAACAAATACAAGAACAAATTTGACAGATTATGCTCCGGGTTAAGAATTCTTGTAAACCGGCATCTGATCATCCTTAAGTCCTTGTCATTTCCTCCTTCTGAAAAATCCGAGTCAATAGACCAACTTCATAATCAATTTGTTTGTAGAAGATATTTCGTAAATAAAGAATCCATTTGAATCGGCCTTCAATGCTCTGATTTGAAAAAATACTGGTCTTCAAATATTCAACTAATATCAGCCGGTTTTAAAATGTAGAACTTGCCGGTTTATCATTGCCAAAATTGCTGGTTTATAAATATTGATGGCACCGGGTCATAATTATTGATGGTCTATTGACTCGGATTATGAAGCTGGTCTATTGACTCGGATTTTTCAGAAGGAGGAAATGACAAGGACTTAAGGATGATCATATGCCGGTTTACAAGAATTCTTAACCCAGAGCATAATCTGTCAAATTTGTTCTTGTATTTGTTTTACAGGATCAGTTTAACATGGATAAATCCAAATTAAACTGGGGGCTAATGTCGGGGATATACCCCGCGGCGTAAACCGGCCGGAAGTATAACCTGACCGGACTTGGCGGTTTATTTGAAGACCCCGCTGACACTTGGCGATTTACTGGCGACCCGCCCTGACCTGGCGGTTTACAAGCAACCCGCCTGGTCATTATGCCTCACTGGTGACCCGGCGGGCGGGTCAGATGGATGACAAAGCCCAAGGCCCAGAAGGCCGGTTCATACTATGGTGGGCCGGTTTACAAGGAAAGGCATAAGGAATATTCCCTTATAAAGGAAGCAAGACTAGGACTCCATTTGTAATAGAGTAATCCTAATCCAACTAGGACTAGTCATGTAAACCGCCCCTTCAACATATATAAGGAGGGGCAGGGCTCCCCAAAGAGGGAGAAGGAAGAAGAAACAATCTCTAGGGCTAGACACAAAGAGCCGGTTTACCGGCGACTCCCTCATGAGGATAATGAGACCTAGCCACAAACAACATGTAGGGTTATTACCGGATGATGTTTCCCGGGGCCCGAAGCTGTCTAAATCTTTGTCTTGCGTTGCGTCTCTTGATTCCGCTCAACCCCTCTCAAGCTACCACATAGATGCGTTGGTCTCACGACTAAGTCCTCACACTAGGACATCTGCCGTGACAATTCCACGACATGGAACCACAGAGTTCCAAGTTAAAAAAATAGTAATTTTCTTTTTCTAGGAAGAAAAAGGAATGATGGTATGATGGGTAGTGGCGGGCTCCACGCAAGTTGGAACGCAGCCCTCTGTGCA
This sequence comes from Aegilops tauschii subsp. strangulata, assembly GCF_002575655.3. Classification (NCBI taxonomy): domain Eukaryota; kingdom Viridiplantae; phylum Streptophyta; class Magnoliopsida; order Poales; family Poaceae; genus Aegilops; species Aegilops tauschii. Next base: position 317,676,089 of record NC_053039.3, read on the forward strand.
ACACATCCAACCACCTCATTGTTCGACTAGCTCAAAAAAAAACATGGTTCAAAGCTACTCCATTCGTCCCATAATATAAGAACGTTAAGCTATTGTTTTACCTTGAAAAATGTTTCTTATATTATGGGACGGAGGAGTAGTTTTGTGAGAGGAACGTGCCTACGCGCTGACACAAATAACAGCTGACGCGTCACTAGCTAGTGGGGCATTAAACGGTTGTTGAGCCAGCTGATCCGGATGAGCCGGCCGATGCATAGTGTGGTCCTTCTTTTCTTCGGTTTAAAAAAATCACATGTCTTATGTTTTCATACACATTATACATTTTTCGTATACATTGGTTTTTTATACAAGCTTAACATTTTTCAATATTTCATTAACATTTAGAAAATGTTTTGATGCCTTATTTTTTAAAATATATTGTACATTTTTCATATACAATGAAAATATTATATATTATATACAATGAAAATATTGTACATGTTTGGAACAAATTTTTAGAATACATGTTATTTGTTTTTCAAATACATTGAAACATTTATAGAATGTTATGAAACATCTTTTAAGCATTCTACAATATTTTAACATTGTATAAATATTTTGAAACAAATTGTCATAACATATTTTTAAAAGCTTGAACATTTTGATGAATGTAACATACATTTTTAAATGATATGAAACAATTATATTGAATTATATGAACATTTTTTTACATAGTATAACCTCTTTTTAATCTGATGTGCACTTTCTAAAACATGTGAACATTTTTGAAATGTTACATACAATTTTCTAGGATGGTACAAACATTTTATAAAAGTTGAGCGAATATTTTCATCATTTATACTTTTAATTAAATTAACTAAACTATGTTTTCATCATGTATATATTTATTACTTTTAATATAAAAAGGAAGAAACAACTCATGTAACGTTAGCGTAAACAAAACCGCATGGCTACTGGGCTGGCCAAGTAGGCTCCCTTTAGGCAATACTTTGACTTGCCCACCTGCGACTGATGGAAGAATATCTGGTGCACCGGTGCACTGAACTCATGTTGAACATTTTAAAATGTTCAACAGTTCTTTTAAAAAATAGCACATTCAAACAACATCAATGTAGGTTGTCACAAAATTTCAAGCCAAACTTCAAAACATAATTTGAAATAGAAAATGACATATTCAACCCTGAATAGTACATAACATAAGTTGAGCTTTAGATTTGGCCCGTCATCGCACTGATTTCAAATTTGTCATTTTGTATCTCAAGACATGTTTCAAATTTTGAAACGAATTTTTTTACAACAAACATTGATGTCGTGTCAATGTGTTAGATTTTTTCCAGTTTTTTTAAAATGTTATACGGCATCCGGTGCACCGGTAGCACCAGAAGTTTGGGTCCACCAGATATATTCCCGCAACTGACTCCTCTAGGCTATGTCAAGCCGTCGAGGTAGGATTAGGCTCGGGCAAACCCTGTATGGCGCCTTATGCGCCTGTTAAAGGAATTTATCCCGACCGGCACACCCCCTCGCCGAGCTGGGCCGACCCAGTACCATTTTTCCGTTTCAAAAGCAAAAAGGGTGCATGCTATGGTTTCGAACTGATGACATATACGTTCAGAGAAAAACGACCTAACCACCAAGACATCGCAACACTTGCGCATAGATTTTTTTTTCTATTTATACTTTCCCCAGTACGCAGAAGCCCCAGTTATGGGAAACTTCAAGCCAATTTTCTTTTCTTTTTTACTGCGGTTTTTTCCTGGACCGGTTTTTGTGTGGTTTTATTTCTTTTTCTTTTTCTGCTTCTGTTTCTTTTCTTTAATCTTTTTTCCTTTTCCTTGCATTTTCTTTATTGTTGTTTTTTCTTTTTTTTTCAAGATGTGCGAACTATTTCAAATTCATTGAATTTTTTTCAAGGTGGTTGAACTTTCTTCAAATTTGATGAACTTATTTTTCAAATTTAGTGAACTTTTTCCAAATTCATTGAGCTTTTTTTCAAATTTGATGAGCTTTTTCCAATTACAGTGAACCTTTTTTCGAAAATTGATGAACTTCTTTTTTCAAATTTGATGAACCTTTAAAAAATTTGATGAGCTTTTTCCAATTTCAATTAATTTTTCCCTCGAAATCGATGAACTTTCTTTCAAAATCGATGTACTTTTTTCAAATTTGCTGAAATTCTTTTCAAATGGATGATTTTTTCAAATTATATGAATTTTTAGAATCTATGATTTATTATTCAAATTCTATGATTTGTTTTTAAGTTTGTGAACTTTTTCTCAAATTCGATAAATATTTTACAAAATCGTTGAATTTTTCCTCAAATCCGTGATCTTTTTTCAAGTTTGTGAACTTCCTTTCTGAAATCTGTGAACATATTTGAATTTACATTTTTTCCCATTTTTGTGTTTTTTTCCTTTCATTTTCCAAAGTGAAGGGTGGACAGGTCAACTGGTCAATCACAACCGGACAAATCAATCGAGTGACCAGGAGGGGAAACTGTCGAGGTGCGATCGAGCAATCTTCTACATAGGACCGACCCATGTTTGTGTGCGCGAACGCTATTTATCGCATTAAGCGATCGCGCGGGGAAGTCTCGCTGAAGCTTTTTCTCCCTTGCGTTGTCTTGGGCGGCCCATTTACATGCATGTGTTCGTACAAAGGAAATGAGAGAAGGGGGATTAGATAACTTCAGGGTGAAGACGCGCTGCGCCAGCCACTCCGCCGGACATACTTTCGCGGTAAGAAAAAGGGTCACAACCTACTTGAGCCTACTCGAGCCGTTTTCTTCCAGATTTTTTCCTTTTTATTTTATTTTGTTTCTTTTCTTTTTTCTTCTCCATTCTTCTGTCATTATTTTTCACTCTCTTTCATTCTTTTTTGCATTTTCTTAGTTTTTCTCCATTTATTGTTTGGTTTCTTTCTTCTCCTCGGTATTTTTTGTTTTGCTTTTTCTTTTTTCTTCTCCATTTTTCGTTTTTCTTTTGTGTTTTCTTATGTTTGTTTTTGTTTTCACTCCACATTTTTGTACATCTCAAAAACATTTTTTTGTAACAAGTGATCAACATTTTTTGTATACACCTTCAAATTTGTATGAATGCTATTTCAACATTTTTTAAATACTTGTTCAACATTTTAATAGTTATTCAACATTTCTTCAAATACTTGGTCAACATTTTCAAATACTTATTCAACAATTTTCAAATACCCTTCAACATTTTTAATACATATTCAACATTTTTACATACTTGTTTAACATTTTCAAATACTTGTTCAATATTTTAAATATGTGTTCAATATTTCTCATATACTCATTCAACATCTTTTAATACCCATTCAACTTTTTTCAAATAATTTTTCAACAATTTTAATACTTCTTCAACATTTTTTACCTATTCAACATTTTTTCAAATGTGTTTTTGAACAGTGTTTTTTGTTATATATATATAAGTATAATTTTTTTTTGAGGGGTATATATATAAGTATAAATAAAGTGCAAAAAAAAATAAGAACAAGAAACAGGAAGAAAAAAATAGGCTGTGGCTTGCGCGTGGCTGGGCCGGCTGTCTGCGGCCCAGTCGGGCGATTCCTTCAGCGAGCGAATGCTCGTGGCTGTGTAACGCGACAAATAGTCGCGGCCTGTTTGTGTGTGCGTTAGCGAACTATGAACCGGCGGTTAGAACACCGATTAGGAGCTCCTTTAGGCCCGGCCCAGATAATGACAGACACACCATCTCTCCTCGAAACTGGACTGAATTTTTGCGAGAACTATCGATGCCTGTAGCTCGCAAGTACCTCTAAAAAAAGCTCACAAGTTTTTTTTAGACAAAAAAAAGCTCACAAGTGACTCTACCAAGTTTCGGCAGCGTGCCCAAAGCACTTGTTCACTGCTTTGGGATTTTTCGTTTACTTTCTGTTGCTTTATTTATTGTTTATTTTTTATCCTTTTGGTTCTTTCAGCCTTTTTTGTTTTTGTTTTCGTTTTTTATTTCTTATATTAAAACACGGTAAACAAGTTTTAATGAACAAATTTGAAAACAGACTAACTTTTTGATATACGGTGAAAATTATTTGAAATACACCTTGAACCATTTTTTAATACATGATGAACAATTTTGTATATACGGTGAACATTTTTTTAACATATGGTGAAGTCTTTTCTAATGCACACTGAACTTTTTTTAAAGGGACAATAATATTTTTTTGCATTCCTTAAAATAGAGTTTTATTTGGACCTCTTTAGAAAAGCCCAATGCTCGGCTTTTTGAAGAAAAGGGGAAAAATCAAAGACGAAAAAAAAAGCAAAGCACAACCAGCAAATTGAGCGCGCCAGAGTGTGGCCAGAGCATCAATAACTTTATTATGGCGCCTCCTACTCTACTGGATGGCAGTGGGCATCCAATAGGAGATCTCTATCTGTGTGACCTAGCTCCACCTCGCGTCTCGGCGCTAAGGCACGCCCGCCTTAGCGGGCTAGCCCATAAACTCTACAATATAGGTTATATATGTTTTGTATACATATGAACATTTTTGTATACACGCATAACGTCTTTCAAATACATGATGAATATAATTTTCATATATATGTTCGAATATTTTTTCAAATGGATGTTAAAATTTTTTGAAATACACATTCAATGTTTTATTTAGCGGTATTAAATATTTTATAAATTAAATGAACATCTTTTACATTGTATACAGTTTTTTTTTTAAATGTTAGCAACATCTTTGAAACATGTGAACATTTTTCGTACATGGTACCTACAGTCTATTCATGGCACAAAACATTTATTTAATTACATGAACATATTTTTCATGGTATGAACATTTTTAGTTACATGTGATGAAAATATTGTTGAAACACATGAAGATTTTTTTCAAAATGGTACGAAACATTGTTTTTATGTGGACATTCTTTTTGACATTTTGTAAAAAAAAATCGTTAAAATGCCAAGAACATTTTTGTGGGAAATTATAACAGGCTTTTTACTGTCATGAACATTTTTGTTGGATGTTATCAACATCTTTTGAAGTTGCACCAACATTATTTTTGCACTGCATGAAGAATATTTAAATGTGCAATGAACACTTTAAAAGTTTAAGTAAATTAATTTCTGTAATAGTATTTAGAATATCTTGGAAACATAAATAAAAGTAAAAAGGATGAAAGATGAACAAAGGAAAACCAAGAAGGAGAGAAGCGAACGAAGCGACAGCTCCTGACTGAGCGGCTCATTATAGCGTCCCCTTGTGGCGACGCGGTGATACGTGTCGCTGCGAGGGAGATAAAGCCACGCCCAGAAACTCCATCAGGCTTGCTCAGGACTTGATACAGTCCAATTGTTCAATGTTCAAAAAAAAAAACCCGCAAAAAAATACAATTGTTCAAAAAAATGTGATCCTATTTTCTACGGGTTTACACTAGTTATGTCACAAAATAAACTAAATGGTTTATACCTCTTGACTAAAATCAACTCTAGCTAGGTTAATTCTCCATTCCTAGCATGGTTCCCAAGGAAGAGCGGGAGGCAAGTTTTATGAGAGTGCCTCGGTCAAACACGAGGTGTCATAACTCTCATTGAATTAACTATTCTGGTATCGGCAAGAATTAGGTGATAGCGGTAGACAAGTAGTTGTGCGGCGAAATAAAAAGTCTAAAACTAAAGCTATAAATAAAGGACATAAAGTAAAGGACAGAAAATATCTACTCCTAATATCTCGGTTGGTATGATTGCACCTTTTTTTCGTCCCCCAGTTTCGTCTGGTTTTTTGACTGGTTTTTTTTTTCTCACCTTCCACCATCCCTCCCATGTTAATTTTTTCTTCTTCGCACTTAAAACTGAATCGGGTCCGATCTTCCTTCCATTTGTTCGTGCTTGCTTTGGCAGGCGTCGATTCAATTCAATCATGTAAATATTTGATAATTAAGAATTTAAAAATAATACCATATACATGAGATCACCTTCCAAACAGATCTCTACTGAGTTGATGAATATCGGTCGTCCAATCACCAACGATGGTACGACATTTCGCTCAATCACAATCAATTTTGGCCGGTCTATTTGACGTGTGCATTAATTCAATTAAATCAGTACTTTCTCAAAACAACGTCGTCCATTAACTTATATTTAAATCAAATCACTACTTACCGAAACAACAACTATTCTCTACGCCCCCATCGATGCCCCTATCCCACCGATTCCACAGATTTTTTCTAGCTATTGTCATCCGTCCGGGTTCTTTTACCTCGCATGCTCTTGTATCCATGTCACGCATCGATTGGCAAGCGATTTCTTTCCTTCTTCCTTCTCGTATGCAATGCACAACCCTGTGATCTCCTTGATTAGGTGTCGTGCATGCACCTGATTCTTTTCCATCCGAAACTCCCTAATGTTGTGTGCCTCGATGGAAACAGGCTGGGACAGGACTCAGGGGAAGGACACGACCTTGCGATCTCAATCGAGGGCGGAAGACGCCGTCCAGCGGGCTGGCGGCCACCCTCTTGAAGAACACCCTCATGCACGGCGCTGATCGAGACCTACCTCTTCTGTGCCATTCGGCCGCAACGCTCGGATGCCGAACCAGGCCTTGCCCTCCGACATGGCTCATCCCGATCCACACTGGTGCAAGAGCATAGCAGAGATGTAGTACGACATCTTCGCCGCCCCTCGCCAGATCCTCGCGTCCCATCCGACGAGGCGGCCGACCTCCTTCTCTCTGAACCGGTGGGCCGACTGGACGCGCCGAGCAGCTGCAGGTCCAGGACATTGATCCATCGCCCATCAGGATGCGGATGGTGGGGCTCCAGGGCCTCATCGTGAATTTTTTCTCGAATACGCAAAGCTTGCGTATCATTGCATTGATAGAAAAAGTAAGAAAAAGTACAGATGATGGTACAACACATGACACGAACGCAAGAGGTGTGAACATGGTGTCCGGAGCAGAGAAAACATGGGATGCTCAAGCCCAAACAGAGAAAAAACACAGCTAAACTCGCCGCTCAAGGATGCAGCCCAAACCAAACGAACAAGACAATCAGCATCTCGAAATCCACCACCGAGGACGCCGCGAGCAACAAGACGACACCTTCATGAAGGAGAACGACGCCATGGCGCCGTCGCCGTCCGATCCGCAAAAAACGGACCTAGGGTTTCCCCTGGCGCTCGAAGAGGGGCACAGATAGCAGCCATGGCAGCGCCTCCAGGAAGAAAACGGCACCCGCGGGTGTCGCCGCTGCCAGCATCGAAAGATCGAGCAAGGATTTCGTCTTGGCCAAGTCTGAGCAATCCCATGCCATGAGGGCAAAATTCGAAGATGAGAAAGTCTGGTCGTAGGCCGGAACCAACACCACAGGAAGGGGAGCTACTGGAAGAACGAGCTGCAGGACAGGCGGAGGGGAGGATGGCACGGAAGGGGGCGGGTTGGCAAGCCACGCGGAATACCGATGACACAGGCATGAGGAAGGGGGTGTGGGCGGCCGAAGACCCGGACGACCCGGACGAGCACGGATCCGGAAAGGGGCGCAAATCCGGGCTGCCCGGACCGGAGCCGCAGGGACGCCCGGCGAGCTAAAGTAGTTGGAAGGGGACGCAACTCCAGGAGCACGCCGGAGTCGAAGCCGCACCGGGGGGAAGCCGGCCAACCAAGGTCACCTACAGGGGATGGATGCGGAGCTGCCGAGATTACAACAAGCCGGAGGAGTCGGAAGAAGACGCAGCTCCAACATAGTGAACGCCGGATCTGGAGCCGCTGTGGACAGCCATGGACAGGGGAGGGGACGCAAGTCCATAGCCGTCGGTGCCGGAGCCGCACCTGCAGGAGAGGGAGGGCGAAGGAGCGCAAGCCTGCCAAGGTCCCGGTCAGCGCGCTGCAAGGGCAGACGCAACCAGGCAACCGCCGAAAACCACCGAGGAGCAGCCACCCCAAAGCAATGGCCGTAGCCCGGGGGAGGAAGAACGCCTTCGCGGCGCCCCAAGAGCAGACCGGCCCGACCAAGAACCCCGGAACCGTCCTCCCGGAATCCGGCACCGGCACCAGCAGAGGTGCTGACGGTGGCACAGATCTGACACGGGAATAAGGTGGAAGGGGGCGAGGACGCGCTGGCGAACGGGCGGGGTAGCCGGAGCCCGGACGGAGGGGGGCGGGCGAGGGGCGAGGAGGAGGATCCGGCGGGAACACGCCGGCGCCGGGGCGCGCCGGGATCAGACAGCGAAGGGGGGAACGGCGGTGTCCTGGGGGCGGGCCAGCCGAGGCGCCCCGCCGCCACCATCCTGGGAGCCGGCGCGGCTTCGCCGGCCGCTCCTCCGGTGGCGGCGAGGAGGTGGGGCGGGGTGGAAGGGGGTCGCGGGCTAGGTTCCCCCGCCGCCGCCGCCGCCAGGGGAGGCGACGCGGGGGCGCGGGGTGGAGAGAGAAGTCTCACACTCAAAGACTGCACATACCTCATCGTGAATTTGACGTCGTGCATCTTCATAAACTCGCGGGCGGCGTCTGTTGACGATGACCGGGCCGGTCCTTGCCAAGCCTAAGGTGAGGTGCATAAGGGGCGCGTCGAGCCGATGGGCAATGTCGACCATGGCGTGGTACGACAGTGGGTTGCACATCAGGTGGCGGAGGATCATCGGTAGCATCACGTTCTGTTGCTCCTTCGGTGCATCCACACCTTGAGGATCAAGGGGAGATCGAGAGCTAAGAGGATGTGCATGTAGTGAGTTGCTTCATGAACCTGGCTATCAGGAAGCGGACAAATTTTGTTTCATTGTTGTCATGTGTAAGTGTTATAGATTAGTTTTTTGTATATGTTAGCTAGAACACCTATTCGACGGCGTGGGCATCGACTGCTCCATGTACGACGACCGCGTCCATGACCCCATCAGGCCATCACCCTCTACGACTACATCAACCGCTACTAACCTAGCCAACATCCGCCTCCTCAAGGTCATTGTCGTCAAAGCAGGTCAGCTTGTCTTTTGCCTCGATCGATGATCACAACTTGTGGTATGAATGTGCATGTGCATTGAAAATTCGTGACAATATCTATGAATTATAATTAGACAGGGCCCTGATTACCAATTTACCATGAGGTGGACCATCGCCCCAAGAAGAGATCGACCCCTCGGGCAGGTTCATGAGCCAGGAGCGCGCGCTGTCCTTGAGGGCCATGGGGAACCAGTTTGCCGTGACCTTGTTGTCGCTGTTTGCTGCCTCAATGCTTAGCTCATAGAGCTGAAGGAACTCCGCGGGGTCGGGAATGCTGTCGTAGCGTGGGGCAGCTCTGGCTTGAACTTGGTGGGCCAGACCACCCGGCGCAGCTCGCGGGTGAAAGCTCGGCAACCGGGGCTCGCCGAGGTCCCTGCACAAGGGAGGCGGCGGAGGCGCGCCATGCACCACATCCCCAGCGCGAGACGGCGGAGTGCGGAGCGAGCGAGAGGGCGTCGGGGCGTCTCCAGCGGTGTTGACCAGCTCGATGATGCGGCCAAGCCAGGCATCGGCCGGGCGGTATCGGAGCAGCTCACGCGCCATGAGCAGCGAGGCCTGCACATTCGGCGGCCAGCAGCAGGCGAGGGACGAAGAGGCCTTAGCGGTGCGGCCGTCGGGCTGCACGGAGGGGTGCATGGAGGAGTCCTGCTGTTCGCGGGCAGCAGGGTTGATGGCGGCGGCAGCTGCGGCCTCAGCAGAGTGGCGGTGATTGCCACGGCCCGCAGGCTCTGTCTGAGCGAAGCGAGCTGCCCGGTGCTTGGCACGCACGTGGCGAGCGTCGGCCATGGAGTCGGCGAAGCGAAAGTTGGAGCGGAGCGGAAGAACTGCAGTGCACCCCTACCTGGCGCGCCAAAATGTCGGAATTGGGGCTCAGGGGACCCAAAGGTTCAAACTCTGGGTGTGCTCGTTCCTACTGCCCTACTCCATCCTACTACCAACCATGGCGAGGCTATGGCGAGCACGAGCTAGCGAGAGCGGCCGGTGACACAGCGGTTACCTAGGTTTGGGCCTCCTTGCAGTGTAAAACCCTACGCCCTGCTTGGTTTTTTGATTGCACTGGTTCAGGGAGAAGGTGGAGTGCAAGGGTGGAGGATCCAGTGTTTGACCTCCTCTACGGTGGCACCCTGCCCTTGTTTATACTTGCCTTGGTCCTCTTCCACGAATAAATTGGCGGGAAGGGTTGCCACACAACGGCAATTTTGAAGGGGGACAGGGGCGCAGTCTCCCCTGACAAAAGGCGGTCTTCGTCTGCAAAGCTACCATCCATGAGGCGCAGGTGGACTCGGTGATGACCTCCGCTCCGCGCGCCCGTCGTCTTGGTCTTCTTGCACCGATCAGGCAACCTTTGGGGGTTGCTTTGGGAACTGCTGTGTTGGCCTTGCTCCCTTAGCACAAAAAAGGAATGCCTCCTCATCCGCGCCTGCTTGCACAGCCTCTGACATCGTTCGTCACCGCATGCGTCACCCACGTGAAGACTCACGGTCGCGCGACCGGGCTGAACAGCCCCTGACTTGTCCGCCCGCGAGAGGGGGCCTCAAGAGGCAGCCTCGGGAGGCTACCTCGCGAGGCTCCTGATGGCGCCTTCCAGTCCGCCTGGGACGCCTGCTGACGTGGGCCTCATGAGGCAATGGCCTCGCGAGGCGCCTCAGTTGTGAAGCTTGCCGTTGGGCCACTCCTTGGGCTTCTTGGTATGCGCTGCGCCCTGCGCCGAAGGCAGACGGGCCTGGGTACCCCCGGTCCCACGAGCCCTACAGTTAGTGCACGATTATAAATAGGGGCATCATAGGGCTCACCGGCACACGCGGCAAGGAAAATCGTGTCCCAGCAACCCCGCTACACGTGTGGTAGACCATGGATGAGCGACTTTGTTTTCTACATCGAAAGATTTTTCGCGGCCACCATTCTACATTCTCATTATGCTCAAGTGATCTCTCTTTACCTTTACGTCCAATTAAATTTTTGACAAAGGAAATAGTATTTGCGAATCAACTATTTTGTCTAATCTTTTGCTTGCACACGATCCCTAGTAGTCCAAGCAACAACTAAATAGGCAATAGTATTTGTTCCCAAAGTTGTATACTCAGCCTTTTAGTAACAAATAAACTTTCATATGCCGCATCCATTTTTTATTTTAAGGCATATAAAGATGTAAAATCACATGTGGAGCATGGTCTTCTTGCCTAAGGCGCTTCGTGTTGTGTGAATGATTGATTCTCTCGTATGTTACCTTTCTTGAAGATGTGCAGGGTTAATGTCCAAGAGACCACACATATGGTATGCTTGTAGTTAGCCGACGTTACCGATCTTGGGTGTAATTGAAGGATTTAATGCTGACATACGGTTGGATTAAAATGTTTGAAACGAGATCTAAAACTTTCATGTTTGCATTAAGAAATATGTCACTCCCAGAAAATCCAAACGCGGACTAAATATATAGCATACCTTCATGTTTCGTACATTTATGTACATTACATTTTCTAAAGGTAAGAAAAGGTTAGCACTACATATGTATTATACATTTCCATATGTAGTCGGTATAGAATGCCCTAAAAACATATGCAAGGAGACTAGAATTAAACAGCTCAACCTTAGCGAGTTTGCCTCGCTCCTCTCTTTGGAACTTCACTCAGGGCAAACACAACTCGCCCAATGAAACCATCCTTAACAAATTACTTCTCTTCAACAATGACTTTGATATAGAAGGATTGGATGTGTTCCTTTGGGAAAGCAAATACCTGGTTCCACTCAGAGTTAGTGTTCTTCTCAAAGTTACGGTTGGTGCACCTGTAATTTCCAAGCTTAATCTCCATGTATGGGTCACAGCTTCCAGTCACATCCTTTGCATGGATGTCTTTCGCCTTGACACCACACCCGTGGAGATACGACGTCTGTTCCATAAGGTTATTTGTGCTTGCGGTTTGTCACATGCTTCCTTAAAACCACCAAGGAGGGATGATGTCTCTTTCAAGGAGTGGTCCTTAGGTCACGGGTGAAGTGGTTCCATCTTGCCAATTCACAGAAGGACACACTTGTGCATGCAACAAAATCCATGACAAGGTATTACCAAGAAGTGCTTCAAGTTCAGAAGTGACACATCATAGTGAACAGTTGTAGGATTGATGATAAAATATCATTAGTCATGAGTGAGTACTCAGTAATTCTTTTCTAATAGATCATCGACACGGTGTCCTTAAATCCTTAATTCCACGCATGATCCTAAACTGTATTTTGTTGTGGCTCAAAAAACCTTAAGAGAACTTTCAATAAAACCGTAGGTACCAGAATAACACAACTAAACTCAAAAGAGAAATTTTGAGAAAACAAAATAAATGACATAATACTCCCTCCGGTCCTTTTTAGTTTGCATATAAGTTTTGTCCAAAATCAAAGTATCTCTACTTTGACCAAACATATAGAAAAAAGTATCAACATTCACAATACCAAATCAGTAATGGTAGATTCGTCATGAAATGTAGTTTCATAGTATACATATCTGGTATTGTAGATGTCGATATTTTTTAATATAAATTTAGTCAAATTTTGCAATGTTTGACTAGACACAAATCTAATACGCGGAGTAAAAAGGACCGGAGGGAGTACATGCTTAAGGATAGGTATAAAACTTGACACACACAAATACTTTTTCGTTTGACTTCCCGGTTACAGCAAAGAACTTAACTTCGGCTCACATAAGTAAGATTGTTCCTAGTCCTAAAGAACATAAAAAAATCTACACCTTTGAAAAACATAGACCAGGCTATCAAAATAGTGACTCTTGTCCACAAAGTACTACCTAACATATTGCACTTCATACAAACATAAGTTCAAGTTTCCAAGTAGGAAAAGGCTATACTCAAAGTTTACGAAGCACAGCGATAAAACCTCCCTGACCTGCCCCATTGCTTTTTTAGTAAAAAAAACATAATCAAAGTTTGTCTACTGATACACTTTTTACTAAAAGGTTACTGCGACACGTTGTTTTAGGCACTTCCTATTTCGGAAAACTACTCATTTTTTGGGACTTTTTAAAATTGCATTATCGACTTTCAAAAAATCTTACCACAAGTTTAAAATTTTGAAATTTATAACATTAAAAACATGACCTCTTGTAAATTTAAATTTTTTATATTTGCACTTCTTAAAATTGATTTTTGAAAAAGATGCAATTTTAGGAATTTTAAAATTTTCACGGGGTAACAATTGAAAATGTGCCATGTGTGTTGGGCCACTCCTTAGCCCGGCAAAGCGGCTCGAGATACTAGTTCTGTCAGCGCATGCACCTGGGTGGGCCCCACCTGTGGCCCGACAGCGTGCCAACTATTGCAGCGCATGCATCTTTGTGGCCTAAACACGTAGCCTTACAATGCGACTCTGGCACGCCAATTGTTGTAGCGCATGCTCCTGTGTCTGCCCCACTCCCCTCTCTCCTAACGGTGTAGCTTCAGTGTGCCAACTATTAAAGTGCACACACCTCCTTGGCGCCACCCCTGACCCGATAACATGGCTCCAACATGCAGCTTTGGCAGCGTACTCGTGTGGGTAATCTCCACCCCTGGCATAACACTAACACCGGCTCCTAAATCACATAAATCAGATTTTAGTAGGTGTCAACTTATTCAAATCAAGTCTTCTATTTAAAGAGAAAGGCATAACACTAACACTGGCTCCTAAATCACATAAAGCAGTTTTAACATAACTTTTTTTAATGGAGCATGGTATAGTGGGCATTCCTAGATCTCCTAACCTCTTAGGTACTCCTCCCTTAAATGAATAATTTGCAAGCGTAGTGGAAATTTTAGCTTTAGGTATCTTTATTTTATTAATGACAATATTCTTCATGTATTTAGCATAAGGAGGCATTTTCAAAATATCCGTCAAACATGTTCGTAAAAACACCGGTCTAAGCATTTCAACAAAGAGCTCAAAATCCTCCCCATCCTTATTTTTCGGAGGCTTACTAGGAAAAGGCATGGGTTTTCGAACCCGCGGTTCTCTTTCTTTACCATGTTTTCTAGCAATGAAATCCCTTTTATCATATCTTTTACTTTTAGGAGGTGGGTTATCAAGATCAACATGAGGTTCTATTTCTACATCATTATCAGATTCTTTATCATTGTTCGGATGAGCATCAACATGAACATCATCATTATCACTAGATGGATGTTCATTATCAGATTATGCCTCAACATCAGAAATAGAAACATCATGATGATTCTCAGAAGGTTTTTCTACCACGAGTTCGCTAGGAGCATAAAAAGTTCTATCATTTTTTCTTTTTCTTTTTCTTCTTAGATGAACTAGGTGCATCGATATTAATTCTCTGAAAATATTGCTCAATTCTTTTAGGATGGTCTTCGGGATATAGAGGGTCCTGAGTCATTCTACCTCCCCTAGTCACAACTCTAACAACACGATCATCCATTTTATTATTCATCTCATTAAGCAAATCATTTTGTGACTTAGCGACTTGTTCTAACTGAGTATGAACCTTGGATGAATATTTACTCAACCCTCTAACATCATTAGCAATCCTAAACATCAAATCACTCAAACGATCAATCATGATAGCATTTGTTTCAATTGATTGCTAACATACATGTTGAAGTGTTCTTGCTTAACAATATAATTATCAAATTCATCTAGGCATTGACTAGCAGGTTTATTATAGGGAATATCACCATCATCGAATCTATAAAGAGAATTTGACGTTACTACCTATGTCGGAGTATCGAGTCCATGTATTTCTTCAATAGGTGGTAAATTCTTAACATCTTCAGCTTTAATACCCTTTTCTTTCATAGATTTCTTTGCCTCTTGGGTATCTTCTTGACTGAGGAATAGAATAGCTCCCTTCTTTGTAGTTGGTTTTAGTGGTGGTTTAGGAAGTGTCCAATCATCAGCATTCCTTAACATATTATTCAATAGTTCTTCAGCATGTCCAACAGTTTGTTCCCTGAAAACACAGCCAGCACAACTATCTAGGTAACCCCTAGAAGCATCGGTTAGTCCATTATAAAATATATCAACTATTTCATTTTCCTTAAGAGAATGAACATGCAAATCATTATGTAATTGGAGAAGCCTCCCCCAAGCTTGAGGGATATTCTCTTCTTCAGATTGCACAAAGTTAAATATTTCATGTAAGGCAGCTTGTTTCTTATGTGTAGGAAAATATTTTTCAGAGAAGTAATATATCATATACTAGGGACTACTCACACAACCAGGAGCAAGAGTATTAAACCATTTCTTAGCATCATCCTTTAACAAGAAAGGAAACAACTTAAGAATATAGTAGTAGTGAATTTTGTCCCATGAAAAATAGGGTGACTATATCATTCAATTTTGTAAGGTATGCCACAACAGTTTCAGTTTCATAACAATGAAAAGGATTAGATTCAACCAAAGTAATTAACTCTGGATTGACAGAGAATTCATAATCCTTATCGGTAGTAAAGATGGAGAAGTAGTAAACCTAGGATCATATTTCATTCTCTCTATCATAGTCTTTTCTTTCAGCTTACTCAGTAATTTCTTAACATCCTCTCTATCGTTACAAGCAAGAACTTCTCTAAATAGCTCCCCGTCCATGACATAACCATCAGGTATCTTAGGCATTTCAACTCTAGTAGGAGAGCTAGGATAATAGGTGAATCATAATTTTCATCAGTTTCAAGTTCTTTAGCTTTAGCAAGTTGTTCATCAAGAAATTCACCTAGTGGCATAGTTTTATCAAGCAGAGTACTAGCATCATCAGAAGTTTCATTTATAGCAGAAGTAGTAGCATCAATTACTTGCGACATATTAGAATGAATAACAGGTGGTGGTGTCGCAATCCTACTTAAAACAGAAGGTGAATCAAGTGCGGAGCTAGATGGTAGTTCCTTACCTCCCCTCGTCTTAGAGGGTACGCTCTTAGTCTTAGCATCTTTCAGATTCTTCATAGTGTAAAATCCCAAGTGAACTCAGTAAATAGAGCTATGCTCCTCGACAGCAGCGCTAGAAAAAGGTCTTGATAACCCACAAGTATAGGAGATCACGATAGTCTGCGAGGGTAGTATTTCACCCAAATTTGTCAATCGATAGAAGGGGAGCCAAAGAATATTTATGACTGAAAGCACAAGTACTCCCTGGGTGATTTTGGTAATTAATGTCAACATATCTCTTATTGGACTAATACTTTTATCTAGTGTATTTTAGATGAGTTCAGCAATGGCGTGGTAAGGACAAGAGGATGTGGAACCCCTTCAAAATGCTAAGGACAAAGATTGGCAAAATCTCAAGACTCTTCATTTCTATTTTAGTGATCCAAGATCACATTGAGTCCATAGGAAAGCCAATACTATTAAAAGGGGATGAGGTGTTGCTTAATGGTCTACTTGCTCAAAGTGCTTAGTGATATTGCTCCAAAAACCCTCAGTCACTTTCTCATTTCCACATATGTCGAATACTCCAAGTCAAACTCGGCCCCACCGAAATGACCTATCCGGACCCACCAAGTTCAGTAGACATAGCCACTGCCAGAAACCCTAGACAATTCGGTCACGCCGATACGGATCTCGGTCTCACTGAGATGGCCCTACAAACTCTCTGTTGCCTGTTGTAATTATTTTGGTCTCACCGAGATATGCAATCGGTCCCACCGAGTTTGCTTAACCAACTCTCTGTTTGCTCTTTGCTGAAATCAGTCTCACCGAGATGAGGTTTTGCCCTAGCCCTAGCACATCGGTCCCACCGAGATTCCGAACGCTCACATTTTGAACTAAATCGGTCTCACCGAATTCTTCTATTCGGTATGACCAAGTTGTGCCCCCCTCGGGGCACCCCCGAGGTGCAGCCCTGGCCCATTGGAAGTGTTCTGGTCCATCAAAAATCCTCAAAAAGTTTCGCGGTGTTTAGACTCCGTTTGATATTGATTTCCTGCAATGTAAAAAAACATGCAAAAAACAGCAACTGGCACTTGGCACTATGTCAATAGGTTTGTACCAAAAAATGATATAAAATAACTATAAAATGATTATAAAACATAAAAGAATGATAATATAACAGCATGGAACAATAAAAAATTATAGATACGTTGGAGAGGTATCAGCATCCCCAAGCTTAATTCCTGCTCGTCCTCGAGTAGGTAAATGATAAAAACATAACTTTTGATGTGGAATGCTGCCTAACATGTCATCTCATATTCTTTTCTTTATAGCATGGACATTTGGAATTTTATATGGTTCAAAGCGATAGTCTAGTTTGACATGATAACTTAAATACTCAAGCATATCAACCAGTAACCATGTCTTTCAAAATATCAATGCTAAAATAAGTTATCCCTGGCGCATCATGCTCAATCATTGATCCATTCATGAAATACACTCACATATTAGCTACACCCAATGCTCAAGTACGATCATAGTGCCCCTAGTTGGTGCTTTATAAGAGAAGACGGAGACTCAAAATAAAATAAAAATTGCATAAAGTAAAAGAAAGGCCCTTCGCGGAGGGAAGTAGGGATTTGTAGAGGTGCCAGAGCTCAAACCAAAATTGAGAGATAATTTTTTTTTGAGAGGCATAATTTTCCACATCTACAAAAATGACTTAGAGCTCCCAACACTTTCCATGCTATATATATCATAGGAGGTTCCCAAACAGAAAATAAAGTTTATTCATTTTTCCACCATACTTTCACTTTCCATGGCTAACCGTATCCACGGGTGCCCTCCATACCAACACTTTCCAAGGAATTTATTATTTGACAACATAAAGTAAATTCATTTTTCATTTCGGGCCTAGGCATCACTAATACCTTTGCCTTACTCTCGTGCAATGACAAGTGAATAAACACTCATCGTGAGAATAACACATCTAGCATGGAAAATATTGGCCACCCCTCACTGCCTCGCAAGCGGTACGAGCACACAAAAGAGAAATTTATTTTGAAAACTAGAGATGGCACATACAAATTTGCTTAGCACGACAAAAGAATACCGCATATAGGTAGGTACGGTGGACTCATGTGGCAAAACTGGTTTAAAGGATTTTGGATGCACAAGTAGTGATCATACTTAGTGAAAAATGAAGGCTAGCAAAAGATTGAGAAGCGACCAGCCAAGAAACGAATAATCTCATAAGCGAGCATTGAGCATAGTTAACACTGAATAATGCACCACAAGTAGGATATAATTTCATTGCATAACTATTGACTTTCGTGCATGCATAGGGAATCACAAACCTTAACACCAATATTCTTACTAAAGCACAATTACTCATCAACATGACTTACATATCACGTCATCATATCTCAAAACTATTACAAGAAATCTAGTTTATTTTGTCCAATGATGTTCATGGAAGTTTTTATTATATCCTTCTTGGATATCTATCACTTTGGGACCAATTTTCATGTGTTGCTTTTGATAAGCTCAAACAAATATAAGTGAAGATCTTGAGCATAATATTTATCTCTCTCAAATTTATTTTAAGTGAATCGAGAGATAATTTCTTCAAAAATACTAAAGCACACCGTGCTCAAAAAGATACTAGAGCAATTCCAAACAAAAGAGCTTCGTTGACGGGATGTGAGTGCCGCTTACTTAGCCTCCCTGCCAACTATTTGAGGACTCTATTTTAAAAACTATCAGATCTAAGTATTTTATTACAGCAAGCAAAAACAAAACAAAATGCAATTCCAAGAATAGCACACATCATGTGAAGAAGCAAAAACTTAGGCTCAACCGATACTAACCGATAATTGTTGAAGAAGAAAGGTGGGATGCCTACCGGGCATCCCCAAGATTAGATGCTTGAGACTTCTTGAAATATTATCTTGGGGTGCCTTGGGCATCCCCAAGCTTGAGCTTTTGTGTCTCCTTAATTCCTCTCATATCATGGTTTTCCTAAATCTCAAAAGCTTCATTCACACAAAACTCAACAAGAACCCGTGAGATAAGTTAGTATAAACCAATGCAAAAAACCTTATCATTATGTACCGTAGCAAATCACTAAAATTATTATTCAACATTGCATACTAAATGCCTCTGCATATTTAATACTCCTATCCTCAAATAGAATCATTAAACAAGCAAACATATGCAAACATAGCAGCAATCTGCCAAAACAGTACAGTTTGTAAAGAATGCAAGAGTATCAATACTTCTTTAACTCCAAAAATTATGAAAATTTACCACACTGTAGAAAATTCATCAGAGCTTATTGTGCAAAAAGTTTCAACATTTTAACACATTATGACTTTTCTAGGGAATTTTTGCAACATCGACTAACTTTCTGTTTCGAAACAGCAACATATAGATTTGGCGAAATAAGCATGGCAAAGGCTACCCTTGCCACTTTTGTTGACATAAAAGATGCTAAACATCATTATGAATAACAACAAGCAAATCCTAACAAAATATAATTATGCCCCAAGCAAAACTCATATCATGTGACGAATGAAAATATAGCTCTAAGTAAGGTTACCAATATTGTTGGAGACGAAAGAGGGGATGCCTTCCGGGGCATCCCCAAGCTTAGTTGCCTGGATCTTCCTTAGATATTAACTTGGGGTGCCTTGGGCATCTCCAAGCTTAGGGTCATCTCACTACTTATTCTCCTCATATCGACATCTCACCCAAAACTTGAAAACTTCAATCAGACAAAACTTAACGGAATTTTGTGAGATAGGTTAGTATGATATAGAGCAAACCATTTCACTTTTGGTACTGTCAAAGACAAGATTCCTAATTTTTGTCACACAATGTCTACTGTAGCATATCATTTCCACAATTTATATTGAGCAATATAAGCCATGGAAACTAGAAAACAAGCAAACTATGCATTGAAAACAGAATCTGTCAAAAACAGAACAGTCTGTAGTAATCTGTACTCCAACCATACTTCTGCTACTCCAAAAATTCTGTAAAAATAGTTAAACCTCGGCTATTTGTCTATTAATCTTCTGCAAAATGAATCAGCATTTTATCACGCTTCTATTAAAAATGAGAATTGTTTTCATGAGCGCAAAATTTTATGTTTTTCAGCAAGATCAAATCAACTATCACCCAACATGATCCCAAAGGCTTTACTTGGCACTTTATTGGAACAAAAAGCAATAAAACATGATCAATACAGTAGCATAATCATGTCAACACACAGAAACATTAGGTAAAAGTGTTGGTTTGTCTCCCAACAAGTGCTTTCCTTTAATGCCTTTTAGCTAGGCATGATGATTTCAATGATGCTCGCATAAAAGATAAGAATTGAAACACAAAGAGAGCATCATAAAGCATATGACTAGCACATTTAAGCCTAACCCACTTCCTATGCATAGGGATTTTGTGAGCAAATAATTCATGGGAACAAGAATCATCTATTATAGGAAGGCAAAACAAACATAACTTCAAGATTTTCAACACATAGAGAGGAAACTTGATATTATTGCAATTCCTACAAGCATATGTTCCTCCCTAATAATAATTTTCAGTAGCATCATGAATGAATTCAACAATATAGCTATCACATAAAGCATTCTTCTCATGATCCACAAGCATAGAGTTTTTATTACTCTCCACATAAGCAAATTTCTTCTCATCAATAGTAGTGGGAGCAAACTCAACAAAATAACTATCATGAGAGTGAAAATTAAAATCATGATGACAAGTTTCATGGTTATCATTATTCTTTATAGGATACATGTCATCACCATAATCATCATAGATAGCAACCTTGTTCTCATAATAATCAATTGAAACCTCTTCCAAAATAGTGGATTCATCACTAAATAAAGTCATGACCTCTCCAAATCCACTTTCATAATTATTACAATAAGATTCAACACCCTCCAAAATAGTGGGATCATTAGTACCTAGAGTTTACACTCTTCCAAACCCACTTTCATCAATATAATCATCATAAATAGGAGGCATGCTTTCATCATAATAAATTTTCTCATCAGAACTTGGGGGACTAAAAATATCATCTTCATCAAACATAGAATTTCCAAGCTTATGGCTTTGCATATCATTAGCATCATGGATATTCATAGAATTCATACTAACAACATTGAAATCATGCTCATCATTTAAATATTTTGTGCCAAACATTTTATTGACTTCTTTTTCTAACAATTGAGCACAATTTTCCAAACCATCATGTTCAAGAAAGATATTATAAAGACGATCAATAATATGATGATACCTCAATTCCATTTTTATGTAGTTTTATTTTATAAACCAAACTAGTGATAAAACAAGAAACTAAAAGATTCAATTGCAAGATCTAAAGATATACCTTGAAGCACTCACCTCCCCGGCAACGGCGCCAGAAAAGAGCTTGATGTCTACTACACAACTTTATTCTTGTAGACTCGTGTTGGACAAAGATTAGCAAAATCTCAAGACTCTTCATTTCTATTTTAGTGATCCAAGATCACATTGAGTCCATAGGAAAGCCAATACTATTAAAAGGGTATAAGGTGTTGCTTAATGGTTTACTTGCTCAAAGTGCTTAGTGATATTGCTCCAAAAACCCTCAGTCACTTTCTCATTTCCACATATGTCCACTACTCCAAGTCAAACTCAGCCCCACCAAAATGACCTATCCAGCCCCACCGAGTTTAGTTGACATAGCCAGTGCCAAAAACCCTAGACAATTTGGTCACACCAATACGGATCTCGGTCTCACCGAGATGGCCCTGCAAACTCTCTGTTGCCTGTTGTAATTATTTTGGTCTCACCGGGATATGCAATCGGTCACACTGAGTTTTCTTGACCAACTCTCTGTTTGCTCTTTGCTGAAATTGGTCTCACCAAGTTCAAGCAATCGGTCTCACCGAGATGAGGTTTTGCCCTAGCCCTAGCACATGGGTCCCACCGAGGTTCCTAATGTTCACATTTTGAACAAAATCGGTCTCACCGAGTTCTTCTATTCGGTCTGACCAAGTTGGGTCAAATGTGTGTAACGGTTGGATTTTGTGTGGAGGCTATATATACCCCTCCACCCCCTTCTCCATTTGTGAGAGAGCCATCAGAACATGCTGATACGTCTCCAACGTATCTATAATTTATGAAGTATTCATGCTGTTATTTTATCATTCTTGTATGTTTTACAATCATTTTATAGTAAGTTTATATCTTTTTTTGGGACTAACCTATTGACCCAGTGCCCAGTGCCAGTTGCTATTTTTTGCTTGTTTCTTACGTCGCAGGAAATCAATACCAAATGGAGTCCAAATGCAACAAAACTTCACGGAGATTTTTCATGGACTAGAAGACCAACAGTGGGCCAAAGAAGCACCTGGGGGGGTGCCCTGGTGGGTTGTGCCCAGCTCGGTTGCCTCCCGCACCCCCTCTTTACCCTATAAATTCCCAAAAATTCCGAAAACCCTCGGGGTGAACCTAGATCAGAAGTTTCGCCGCCGCAAGGCTCTGTACCCACCGAAAACCAATCTAGACCCCGTTCCGGCACCCTGCCGGAGGGGGAATCATCTCCGGCCGGTGGCCTTCTTCATCATCCCGGCGGCCACCACGATGAGGAGGGAGTAGCCCACCCTCGGGGCTGAGGGTTTGTACCAGTAGCTATGTGTTTAATCTCTCTCTCTCTCTCGTGTTCTTGAGATGTCACGATCTTGATTTATCACGGGCTTTGTTAATATAGTCGGATCATATGGTGTTTTCCCCTCTCTATCTTGTTGTGATGAATTGAGTTTTTCCCTTTGAGATTTCGTTGTTATCGGATTGAATACTTTTATGGATTTGAGAACACTTGATATACCTCTTGCAATTGAATACTCGTGGTGACAATGGGGTATCGTATTGATTCACTTGATATATGTTTTGGCACTCAACTCGCGGATTCCCGAGGTGACATTGGGGTAATCTATGCATAGGTGTTGATGCACGTTCTTGTCTTTGTTTCTCCGGTAGAAATCTTGGGGCACTCTTTGAAGTTCTTTGTGTTGGATTGAGTATTATGAATATGAATTTGCTTTGGTGTTATTTTAGTATGAACTCTAGGATAGATCGAACGGAAAGAATATCTTTGTGTTATTTTAGTACGAACTCTTGAATATATCGAACGGAAAGAATAGCTTTGAGGTGGTTTCGTACCCTACAAACAATTTATTCGTATGTTCTCCGCTAGATAAGAACTTTGGAGTGATTCTTCGTTGCACGTTGAGGGATAGTTATATGATCCAATTATATTAGCATTGTTGAGAGATTGCACTAGCGAAAGTACGGACCCTAGGCCTCGTTTTCAAGCATTGCAATACCGTTTGTGCTCACTTTTGTTACTTGTTACCTTGCTGTTTTTTATTGTTCTTATTACAAAAATCAATATCTACTATCCATATTACACTTGTATCACCATCTCTTTGCCGAACTAGTGCACCTATACAATTTTCCATTGTATTGGGTGTGTTGGGGACACAAGAGATTTCTTGTATTTGGTTGCAAGGTCGTTTGAGAGAGACTATCTTCATCCTACGCCTCTCACGGATTGATAAACCTTAGGTCATCCACTTGAGGGAAAATTGCTACTGTCCTACAAAACTCTGCGCTTGGAGGCCTAACACGTGTCTACAAGAATAAAGTTGCGTAGTAGACATCAAGCTCTTTTCTGGCGCCGTTGCCGGGGAGGTGAGTACTTGAAGGTATATCTTTAGATCTTGCAATTGAATCTTTTAGTTTCTTTTTTTATCACTAGTTTGGTTTATAAAAGAAAACTATAAAAATGGAATTGAGGTTGCATCATATTAGTGATCATCTTTATAATGTCTTCCGTGAAAATGATGGAAAGGAAAATTGTGCTCAATTGATAGAAGCTGAATTCAATACAATGTTTGGTATAAATGATGAGCATGATTGCAATGTTGTTAGTATGAATTCTTTGAATATCCATGATGCTAATGATATGCAAAGCCATAAGCTTGGGGATGCTATGTTTGATGAAGATGATCTTTTTAGTCCCCCTACTTTGAATGATCAAACTTGCTACGATGGTTGCATGCCTCCTATCTATGATGGGAACAAAGTTGCTATTTATGATGATTATTGTGATGATACTTATGTTATAAAAAGTAGTGATAATTATTGTCATAATTTTGAATATCCTTTTACTGAACATTACTCTCTTAATGTGGGAACAATTTTTAGTATTCAAGTCTCATATGATATTCCCAGTATTGTGGATGAGAATAAAATTGCTTATGTGGAGAGTAATAAATTTTCTATGCTTGTGGATCATGAAAAGAATGCTTTATGTAATGGTTATATTGATGAATTTATTCATGATTCCACTGAAAATTATTATGAGAGAGGAACTTATGATGCATGATGTTCTCTTTATGTTTCAATCCTTATCTTTTATGCGAGCATCATTGAAATCATCATGCCTAGCTAAAAGGCATTAAAGAAAAGCGCTTGTTGGGAGACAAGCCAACACTTTTACCTACTGTTTTTGTGTGTTAACATGATTATTCTACTGTAGCAATCATGTTTTATATCTTTTGTTTCAATAAAGTGCCAAGTAAAGCCTTTGGGATCATGTTGGGTGATAGTTGATTTGATCTTGCTGAAAAACAGAAACTTTTGCGCTCACGGAAATAATTCTTATTTTTAACATAAGAGTGTTTTTGAGTTGATTCATTTTGCAGAAGTTTAGTATGGAAATTTCTCACATGGTCCTAATTTTTTCATAATTTTGTGGAGTAGCAGAAGTATGGTTATTCTGCAGATTACTACAGATTGTTGTGTTTTTGACAGATTCTGTTTTCAATGCATAGTTTGCTTGTTTCCTAGTTTCTATAGCTTATATTGCTCAATATAAATTGTGGAAATGATATTATACAGTAGGAATTGTGTGGAAACAATTATGAATCTTGTCTTTGACAGTAACAAAGTGAAATGGTTTGCTCTTTATCATACTAACCTATCTCATGAAGTTCCGTTAAGTTTTGTGTGATTCAAGTTTTCAAGTTTTGGGTGAGATGTCGATATGAGGAGAATAAGGAGTGACAAGACCCTAAGCTTGGGGATTCCCAAGGCACCCAAGGTAACATTCAAGGAAGATCCAAGCAACTAAGCTTGGGGATGCCCCCGGAAGGCATCCCCTCTTTCGTCTCCAACATTATTGGTAACCTCACTTGGAGCTATGTTTTCATTCGTCACATGATATGTGTTTTGCTTGAAGCATCATTTTATTTTGTTAGGATTTGCTTGATGTTATTTAGAATAATGTTTTGCATCTTTTATTTCAATAAAAGTGGCATTGATAGCCTTTACTATGCTTATTTTACAAGTCTACATGTTGCTGTTTGAAAACAGAAAGTTTACCGATGTTGCAAAATTTCCCGAGGAAAGTCAGAATGTGATAAAATGTTGAAACTTTTTGCATAATAATCTCTAATAAAAAATTTATAGTGTGGTAGAATTTCATAATGTTTGGAGTTGAATAAGTATTGATACTCTTGCATTCTTTACAGACTGTACTGTTTTGGCAGATTGCTCTTATGTTTGCATTGTTTGCATATGTTTGCTTGTTTAATGATTCTATTTGAGGATAGGAGTATTAAATATGCAGAGGCATTTAGTATCCAATGTTGAATAATAATTTTAGTGATTTGCTACAGTACAGAATGATAAGGTTTTTGCATTGTTTTATACTAACTTATCTCACGAGTTCTTGTTGAGTTTTTGTGGATGAAGCTTTTGAGATTTAGGAAAACTGTGATATGCGAAGAATTAAGGAGACACAAAAGCTCAAGCTTGGGGATGCACAAGGGATCCCAAGATAATATTTCAAGAAGTCTCAAGAATCTAAGCTTGGGGATGCCCCGGTAGGCATCCCACCTTTCTTCTTCAACAATTATCGGTTAGTATCGGTTGAGCCTAAGTTTTTGCTTCTTCACATGATGAGGGCTATCCTTGGAATGTCATTTTGTTTTGCTTGGTATTTTAATAAAATACTTAGATCTGAAAGTTTTTAAATAAAATAGAGTCTTCAAATAGTTGCCAAGGAGGCTAAGTAAGCGGCATTCACATCCCGTCAACGAAGATCTTTTCTTTGGAATTGCTCTTGTGCTTCACTTATATCCTACGAGTAAATTGTTGAATAAATTGAATGTCATGAAGTTGAAATCATATCATGCCTAGTGGTAGCTTCACATTGGGTTTAGAAAGTGAAATCTTTTGAGGCTTGACAATCACAATCTTGGTCATACAAGCAATTCACGAATAATTAGTATAAGGAAGAGAACTTTCACATGCAAATACACTATTATGGAAATCTTTTGTGATTGTGAGCCCCCATCAAAATATTATATGCCAAAATTGTTGACGTTGGACAAGGAAGACAACGTAATGATTTATGTTTGTTGATATTCACATAGAAGTTATATTGTCATAGATCCTTCAACATGTGGTGCTTGCCCCCCATCTTTGCTAGCCAAAAATTCCGCACCAAGTAGAGATACTACTTGTGCATCCAAAAACCCTTAAACCCAAATCTTATTTTCAAGAGTCCACCATACCTACCTAAGGACTGAGCAAGATCCTTCAAGTAAGTTGTCATCGATGCAATAAGGCAATAAAAATTGCTTATAAAAGTGTTAGATCATTTAGTGTAAGAGAAAATTTAGTGTTGTACGAACTTGTGATGGCAAAGCAATAAAAGCGACGGACTGCATAATAAAGGTTGCTATCATAAGGGGCAATATAACGTGACGTTCTTTTGCACTAAGGGGTTGAGCATACAAACAAATAAGCGCATGTCAACCTCTGCTTCCCTCTGCGAAGGGCCTATCTTTTAATTTTTAGTATTTATTTCTGTGCAAAGAGTCAAAGTTATTCTCTCTATTCCTTTTTATTTTTCTCTTTTGGCAAGCATCATGTGGTGAGGAAAGATCTAGGCACATATGTCCATTTGAATATGGGTAGCATGAGTTATTATTGTTGACATCACTCTTGAGGTGAATACATTGGGAGGCAAAACATAAAGCCCCTATCTTTCTATGTGTCCGATTGAAACATTTTGCTCATGTGTATGCGGTGAGTGTTAGCAATCATAGAAGACTATATGATGGTTGAGTATGTGGAGCTCTTACTTAGACTCTGTTGAATAAGTTGAATTGCAATTGCTTGGTGACTATGAACATAGGTTGTTGAGTTTCAAGAGAGTTCATTGTTTGAACCTTAACATGTGAATTGGTTGCTACGATAACATGAGAAGTTTTATAAGAAAGAATTGCTGTTATGATGCTAGGAAAAGTGATTGAAATTTTCATTGATCAAACTCGTGCACTTTGCTAGTATTCACACTTCATAAATTATTTCTTTTATCATTTACCTACTCGAGGACGAGTAGGAATTAAGCTTGGGGATGCTGATATGTCTCCAACGTATCTATAACTTATGAAGTATTCATGCTGTTATTTTATCATTCTTGGATGTTTTACAATCATTTTATAGCAACTTTATATCATTTTTTGGGACCAACCTATTGACCCAGTGCCCAGTGCCAGTTGTTGTTTTTTGCTTGTTTTTTACATCGCAGGAAATCAATACCAAACGGAGTCCAAATGCAATGAAACTTCACGGAGATTTTTTATGGACCAGAAGACCAACAGTGGGCCAAAGAAGCACCTGGGGGTGCCCAGAGGGGGGCACAACCCACCAGGGCGCGCCTGGGGGCCTAGGCGCGCCCAGGTGGGTTGTGCCCACCTCGGTGGCCTCCCGCACCCCCTCTTTACCCTATAAATTCACAAATATTCCAAAACCCTTCGGGGTTATCCTAGATCAGAAGTTCTGCCATCACAGGCCTCTGTAGCCACCAAAAACCAATCTAGACCCCGTTCCGGCACCCTGCCGGAGGGGGAATCATCTCCGGTGGCCATCTTCATCACCCCAGCGGCCACCACGATGAGGACGGAGTAGTCCACTCTCGGGGCTGAGGGTTTGTACCAGTAGCTATGTGTTTAATCTCTCTCTCATGTTCTTGAGATGTCACGATCTTGATGTGTCGCGGGCTTTGTTAATATAGTCGGATCATATGGTGTTTTCCCCTCTCTATCTTGTTGTGATGAATTGAGTTTTTTTCTTTGAGATTTCGTTGTTATCGGATTGAATACTTTTATGGATTTGAGAACACTTGATATATGTCTTGCAATTGAATACTCGTGGTGACAATGGGGTATCATATTGATTCACTTGATATATGTTTTGGCACTCAACTCGCGATTCCCGAGGTGACATTGGGGTAATCTATGCATAGGGGTTGATGCACGTTCTTGTCTTTGTTTCTCCGGTAGAAATCTTGGGGCACTCTTTGAAGTTCTTTGTGTTGGATTGAGTATTATGAATATGAATTTGCTTTGGTGTTATTTTAGTATGAACTCTAGGATAGATCAAATGAAAAGAATATCTTTGTGTTATTTTAGTACGAACTCTTGAATAGATCGAACGGAAAGAATAGCATTGAGGTGGTTTCGTACTGTGCAAACTTATGTTCTCCGCTAGATAAGAACTTTGGAGTGATTCTTCGTTGCACGTTGAGGGATAGTTATATGATCCAATTATATTAGCATTGTTGAGAGATTGCACTAGCGAAAGTACGGACCCTAGGCCTCGTCTTCAAGCATTGCAATATAGTTTGTGCTCACTTTGTTACTTGCTACCTTGCTGTTTTTATTGTTCTTATTAAAAAAATCAATATCTACTATCCATATTACACTTGTATCACCATCTCTTCGCCGAACTAGTGCACCTATACAATTTGCCATTGTATTAGGTGTGTTGGGGACACAAGAGATTTCTTGTATTTGGTTGGAGGGTCGTTTGAGAGAGACTATCTTCATCCTACGCCTCCCACGGATTGATAAACCTTAGGTCATCCACTTGAGGGAAAATTGCTACTGTCCTACAAAACTCTGCGCTTGGAGGCCCAACACGTGTCTACAAGAATAAAGTTGCGTAGTAGACATCACATGCCTACACTTCCACTACTCATTTTCTAAGAGAGAACCACCTACTCTTGTGTTGAGACCAAGACATTCAAATCCAACCACAAGAATCTTGATCTCTAGCCTTCCCCAAGTTGCTTTCCACTCAAATCATCTTTCCACCATAGCCAAATCTGTGAGAGAGAGTTGAGTGTTGGAGAGACTATCATTTGAAGCACAAGATCAAGGAGTTCATCATCAACACAATGTTGGGAAACGTAGCATGCAATTTAAAAAAATTCCTTCGCTCACGCAAGATCTATCTAGGAGATTGATGTCTACTACGCAACTTTATTCTTGTAGACTCGTGTTGGGCCTCCAAGCGCAGAGTTTTGTAGGGCAGTAGCAATTTTCCCTCAAGTGGATGACCTAAGGTTTATCAATCCGTGGGAGGTGTAGGATGAAGATGGTCTCTCTCAAACAATGCAACCAAATACAAGAAATCTCTTGTGTCCCGAACACACCCAATACAATGGCAAATTGTATAGGTGCACTAGTTCGGCGAAGAGATGGTGATAAAAGTGTAATATTGATGGTAGAAATATATTTTTATAATCTGAATAAATAAAAACAGCAAGGTAGTAAATAGTAAACGGGCACAAAAATGGTATTGCAATGCTTGAAAATGAGGCCTAGGGTCCGTACTTTCACTAGTGCAATCTCTCAACAATGCTAATATAATTGGATCATATAACCATCCCTCAAAGTGTGATGAAGAATCACTCCAAAGTTCCTATCTAGCGGAGAACATAAGAATAAATTGTTTGCAGGGTACGAAACCACCTCAAAGCTATTCTTTCTGTTCGATCTATTCAAGAGTTCGTACTAAAATAACACAAAGATATTCTTTCCATTCGATCTATCCTAGATTTCATACTAAAATAACACCAAAGCAAATTCATATTCATAATACTCAATCCAACACAAAGAACTACAAGAGTGCCCCAAGATTTCTACCAGAGAAACAAAGACAAGAATGTGCATCAACCCCTATGCATAGATTACCCCAATGTTACCTCGGGAATCCACGAGTTGAGTGCCAAAACATATATCAAGTGAATCAATACGATACACCATTGTCACAACGAGTATTCAATTGCAAGACATATATCAAGTGTTCTCAAATCCATAAAAGTATTCAATCCGATAACAACGAAATCTCAAAGGGAAAACTCAATTCATCAGAACAAGATAGAGAGGGGAAAACACCATATGATCCGACTATATTAACAAAGCCCGCGATACATCAAGATCGTGACATCTCAAGGACACGAGAGAGAGAGATTAAACACATAGCTACTGGTACAAACCCCCAGCCCCGAGGGTGGACTACTCCCTCCTCATCGTGGTGGCCGCCGAGATGATGAAGATGGCAACCGAAGATGATTTCCCCCTCCGGCAGGGTGCCGGAACGGGGTCTAGATTAGTTTTCGGTGGCTACAGAGCCTTGCGGCGGTGGAACTTCTGATCTAGGATCACCCTGAGGGTTTTCGGAATTTTTGGGAATTTATAGGGTAAAGAGGGGGTGTGGGAGGCCACCGAGGTGGGCACAACCCACCTGGGCGCGCCTGGGCCCCCAGATGCGCCCTGGTGGATTGTGCCCCCCTCAGGGCACCCCCAGGTGCAGCCCTGGCCCATTGGAAGTGTTCTGGTCCATAAAAAATCCTCAAAAAGTTTTGCGGTGTTTAGACTCCGTTTGATATTGATTTCCTGCGATGTAAAAAAACATGCAAAAAACAACAACTGGCACTTGGCACTATGTCAATAGTTTAGTACCAAAAAATGATATAAAATAACTATAAAACATAAAAGAATGATAATATAACAGCATGGAACAATAAAAAAATTATAGATACGTTGGAGACGTACCAGCATCCCCAAGCTTAATTCCTGCTCGTCCTCGAGTAGGTGAATGATAAAAACAGATTTTTTTATGTGGAATGCTGCCTAACATGTCATCTCATATTCTTTTCTTTATAGCATGGACATTTGGAATTTTATATGGTTCAAAGCGATAGTCTAGTTTTGACATGATAACTTAAATACTCAAACATATCAACAAGCAACCATGTGTTTCAAAATATCAACGCTAAAATAAGTTATCCCTGGCCCATCATGCTCAATCATTGATCCATTCATGAAATACACTCGCATATTAGCTACACCCAATGCTCAAGTACGATCATAGTGCCCCCTAGTTGATGCTTTATAAGAGAAGATGGGGGACTCAAAATAAAATAAAAATTGCATAAAGTAAAAGAAAGGCCCTTCGCGGAGGGAAGTAGGGATTTGTAGAGGTGCCAGAGCTCAAACCAAAATTGAGAGATAATTTTTTTTGAGAGGCATACTTTTCCCACCAACGAAAATGACTTAGAGCTCCCAACACTTTCCATGCTAGATATATCATAGGCGGTTCCCAAACAGAAAATAAAGTTTATTCCTTTTTCCACCATACTTTCACTTTCCATGGCTAACCGTATCCACGGGTGCCCTCCATACCAACACTTTCCAAGGAATTTATTATTTGACAACATAAAGTAAATTCATTTTTCATTTCGGGATTGGGCATCCCTAATACCTTTGCCTTACTCTTGTGCAATGAGAAGTGAATAAACACTCATCGTGAGAATAACACATCTAGCATGGAAAATATTGGCTACCCCTCACCGCCTCGCAAGCGGTACGAGCACACAAAAGAGAAATTTATTTTGAAAATTAGAGATGGCACATACAAATTTGCTTAGCAAGGCAAAAGAATACCGCATATAGGTAGGTATGGTGGACTCATGTGGCAAAACTGGTTTAAAGGATTTTGGATGCACAAGTAGTGATCATACTTAGTGAAAAATGAAGGCTAGCAAAAGATTGAGAAGCGACCAGCCAAGAAAAGAATAATGTCATAAGCGAGCATTGAGCATAGTAACACCGAATAATGCACCACAAGTAGGATATAATTTCATTGCATAACTATTGACTTTCGTGCATGCATAGGGAATCACAAACCTTAACACCAATATTCTTACTAAAGCACAACTACTCATCAACATTACTCACATATCACGTCATCATATCTCAAAACTACTACAAGCAATCTAGTTTATTTCGTCCAATGATCTTCATGAAAGTTTTTATTATATCCTTCTTGGATATCTATTACTTTGGGACCAATTTTCATGTGTTGCTTTTGATAAGCTCAAACAAATATAAGTGAAGATCTTGAGCATAATATTTATTTCTCTCAAATTTATTTAAGTGAATCAAGAGAATTTCTTCAATAATACTAAAGAACACCGTGCTCAAAAAGATATAAGTGAAGCACTAGAGCAATTCCAAACAAAAGAGCTTCATTGACGGGATGTGAGTGCCGCTTACTTAGCCTCCCTGCCAACTATTTGAGGACTCTATTTTAAAAACTTTCAGATCTAAGTATTTTATTAAAACATCAAGCAAAAACAAAACAAAATGCAATTCCAAGAATAGCACACATCATGTGAAGAAGCAAAAACTTAGGCTCAACCGATACTAACCGTTAATTGTTGAAGAAGAAAGGTGGGATGCCTACCGGGGCATCCCCAAGCTTAGATGCTTGATACTTCTTGAAATATTATCTTGGGGTCCCTTGGGCATCCCTGAGGGAGTCCTGGACTAAGGGGTCCTCGGGCGTCCAGCCTGTTAACCATGGGCCGGACTGATGGGCTGTGAAGATGCGAAGACTGAAGACTGCACCCGTGTCTGGATGGGACTCTCCTTGGCGTGGAAGGCAAGCTTGGCGACCAAATATGTAGATTCCTTTCTCTGTAACCGACCTTGTGTAACCCTAGATCCTCCCGGTGTCTATATAAACTGGAGGACTTAGTCCGGAGGAAAGGGACTCATTACCATAGTCATACAGGCTAGACTTTTAGGGCTTAGCCATTACGATCTCGTGGTAGATCAACTCTTGTAATACTCATATTCATCAAAATCAATCAAGCAGGAAGTTGGGTATTACCTCAATAGAGAGGGCCCGAACCTGGGTAAACATCGTTTCCCCTGTCTCCTGTTACCATCGACCTTAGACGCATAGTTCGGGACCCCCTACCCGAGATCCGCCGGTTTTGACACCGACATTGGTGCTTTCATTGAGAGTTCCACTGTGTCGTCATCAAGAGGTTTGATGGCCCCTTCAATCATCTACAACGACGCTGTCCAAGGATAAGTCTTCCTCCCCGGACAGATCTTCGTATTCGGCAGCTTCGCACTGCGGGCCAACTCGCTTGGCCATCTGGAGCACATCGAAAGCTACGCCCCTGGCCATCAGGTCAGATTCGGGAGCTTGAATTACGTCGTGGACATCCGCGGAGACTTGATCTTCGATGGATTTGAGACCACGGCAGCCGCTCCCGGTCACCTCGATGAACATGACTTAAATCTGTCATCGGACCACATCCAGGAGATAGCTCCTGTAACTACTCTGGCCTTAGATCCGGAGCAAATCGTGCCATCCGAGGATGGGAAGCTCAACCCTACCACGGAGGCCACAGATTCTGCAGCGTTGGAGCCGCACACAGACTTAGCCTCATGTGATATCTGTGTCACCGGAACTCCGGACTCGTTTCCGGCTATAAGTTCCAAACCATGTGCGTCCGCGGACGTCGAGCTTGATCGGTTATCGATCTTAGAATTCAGCGCCGCAGACATCTTCCAGCATTCGCCCTTGGGCGATGTGCTAAATTCATTAAGAAATCTGTCCTTGGCGGGGGACTCACAGCCGAATTATGTCCGGTTTGAACTGGAGGCTGATGATGGGGGATAATTTCGCTTCCCACCCACCACCCACTTCATAGCCACTGTCGAAGACTTAACCGGCATGCTTTACTATGACTCTGAAGACATCGACGGTATGGACAACGATGCAGGAGACGAGGAGGCCCAAAACCCGCCGTTCACTAGACGATGGACGACCACTTCTTCACATGACGTATACATGGTAGATACGCCAAAAATAATAGCGGTGATGACAAGGAAAACCCCGCGAAAGAAGACCCTTCCAAGACACAACCAAAGCGCCGGCGTTAGTGGCGCTGCCCTAAATCGCACCGCAGCAAGGACAGCAACACCAGCACAGGAGACGACAACACTCCGGACGGTGCCGAAGACGTAGAAGAACCCGATGAACAAACTGCCGAACAGGACAATCAGGAGGATGGGCAAGTCAGCCCTGACGAACATGCCATAAATGAAGACTCAGAAGACGGTAGTTATCATCCGCTCTCCGAGGAGGAGCAAGCCTCGGCAACGAAGATTTCATCGTACCTGAGGAACCTCTCGAGCAGGAGCGCTTTAAACGTCGGCTAATAGCCATTGCAAGGAGCCTGAAAAAGAAGTAGCAGCAGCTTCAAGCTGATCAAGATCTGCTCAACAATAAATGGACTGATGTCCCGGCAGCCAAATAATACGGCCTTAATCGTCCAGCCAAAAGTTACCCGCAGCGTAAATTGCTACCTCAGTTTGATGATGAGGCGTTGGAGCCCATACCATCATCGCGCAATGCGGTTGACCAACCACCACGGGGTCGGGACAAAGCGGCAACTCAAGCCGAACACCAGCCTGCTCCACCTCACCGTAAGGGTAGAGATAAAACAGCTCGGGGAAATGCCTACGACCTGCGGCAAAATTTGGATAGTAATGCAGGACATACTAGATCGATCTACGGATCGCGAGGGCATGCCCCGACACGTGACGACAACCACCTATTCAGACGCAACAAGCCTAGTCACTCTCGGGCCGAACTCCACAGACTGACTCCATCGGAGCTACGTCGCGATGTGGCCCGACATAGAGGCGCCGCACACCCTTTTTGCTTCACTGATGAAGTAATGGGTCATGAATTCCCAGAAGGGTTTAAACCCGTAAACATCGAATCATACGATGGGACAACAGACCCCGCGGTCTGGATCAAGGATTTTCTCCTCCATATTCATATGGCTCGTGGTGATGATCTCCACGCCATCAAATATCTCCCACTAAAACTCAAAGGACCAGCCCGGTACTGGTTGAACAGCCTGCCAGAAAACTCTATCGGCAGTTGGGAGGACTTGGAAAATGCCTTCCGCGACAACTTCCAAGGAACAGATGTCCGGCCACCAGATGCCGATGACTTAAGTCACATTGTCCAACAGCCCGGAGAGTCGGCCAGGAAGCTCTGGACTAGATTCTTAGTTAAAAATAACCAAATTGTCGACTGCCCGGACGCGGAAGCCCTAGCGGTCTTCAAACACAGCGTCTGAGACGAATGGCTCGCCCGCCACCTCGGACAAGAAAAACCAAAATCCATGTCAGCCCTTACCGCCCTGATGACCTGCTTTTGCGCGGGCGAAGACATCTGGCTGGCTCGTAAAAGCAGCAGCGCCAGCGATCCGGGCACGACCGAAGTCCGAGACGGCAATGGCAAGCCGCGACGCAGCAAGCACAAACACAATGAAAAAACGCACGACACAGCGGTCAATGCTGGATTCATCGGTCCCAAACCCGGTCAACAGAAAAAGCCATTCAAGGCAAACAAGGACGGACCATCCGCTTTAGACAAGATACTGGATAGGCCCTGCCAGATTCATGGTCGCCCCGACAAACCAACCAATCATACCAACAGAAGTTGTTGGGTCTTCAAGCAGGCCGGCAAGCTCAACGCCGGACACAAGGGCAGGAGGCCGCCCGGTGATAGTGACAACGAAGAAACCCACCAAACAAATACCAGGGGTCAAAAGCAGTTTCCCCCTGAAGTAAAAACAGTGAACATGGCATATGTGACACACACCCCTACAGGGAAACGCACGGAACACTCCCTCCATACAGAAGAACACGCCACGGCTAACTCAGCCGAACTGCACAGCGGCCCGATCACACCACATACCTCATTGGCCATTAAGCCGCCGGTCTCCATTCAACATGACCGATTAATGTCCATATTAGACTAGCAATTTGGCTTCCGCCGTTCGCCTAAAACGCATGCGAATTTGGTACTACGCATACATAATTATGCACTTGAAATACCCTGGGCATCGGCGGAAGCACAATACGGAAGGACTTGCAAGCACTTCCACAGCCCATCCTATTTCTTCTAACTACCCTTTTCTTTCTTATGTTCCCTCCACAGGTGACTCAGAGGCTGGTTATCTCATGGAATCTCAGGGTTCATACATTTATCCAAGGGCCATTCCCGTCAAAGGAGTCCCTTAACCGAGGACAGGCGACGCAGACGTGCGACAGGAGGTCCAAAATAACTTTTTGTAGACCGCACTCTATATTTCGAGCCTGTAAGGTGCCTTTTTAACTCAGCCTTCGACCCCTGGCATGTCAAATAACCGGGGTCGTGGCGTTTTTATCTATAACATAACAATCGGCATATCACTCAGGTCCCGGTGAACATAATCGGTATTCAGCATTCACCTTTTTCTAACGAACTGAATTTTGCTCCTTTGGATGTTTTCACACCTCGGCATGACTTGCCAGGGCCTCGGGATGAGAACAAATGAGTTGTCGACAAAGTCCGAACAGCTTTATAGCGTACCTCGGCGTCGCGAGTTTGGCCTTATATGCATCAGCTCCGAATCATGTCTTGGGTCAATAGTTGGGTTGCCCGGGTCCTGTGCTTGCTACCTTACGTTCCGCTCTATCGGCTAAGGTAGTAAAGGGAGAACTACTGCGATTGTGGTTCCGGTTCATCTGGTCAAGCACCTCAGTAGAGAAAGCCGAAAACT
Organism: Aegilops tauschii subsp. strangulata; assembly: GCF_002575655.3. NCBI lineage: Eukaryota > Viridiplantae > Streptophyta > Magnoliopsida > Poales > Poaceae > Aegilops > Aegilops tauschii. The sequence continues at coordinate 317,712,779 of NC_053039.3, forward strand.
GACTGTCATGATGCGGCGAGAGCTGGTCAACCACTCGATGACTTATCAAGATCTCTCGCGATTCCCTCCGTATTATATGAAGGACCTTTTCTTCAGGTCACATATGCATCGCACCATATTGGAATAAGCCGCGTGCATACGAGGGGATATATCGTCGACCCACCATCAAACTCATATGCATCGCACCATATTGGAATAAGCCGCGTGCATACCAGTTCGCCGCATTGACACCTGTTGGGGAACGTAGTAATTTCAAAAAAAATCATACGCACACGCAAGATCATGGTGATGCATAGCAACGAGAGGGGAGAGTGTTGTCTACGTACCCTCGTAGACCATAAGCGGAAGCGTTTATCAACGCGGTTGATGTAGTCGTACACCTTCACGATCCGTCCCGATCAAGTACCGAACGTACGACACCTCCGCGTTCAGCACACGTTCAGCTCGATGACGTCCTCGCCTTCTTGATCCAGCAAGAGGGGCGAAGTAGTAGATGAGTTCCGGCAGCACGACGGCGTGGTGACGGTGTTGGTGAAGAACAATCTCCGCAGGGCTTCGCCTAAGCACTACGAAAACTATGACGGAGGATAAACTAGGGGGACGGGGTTGCCGGCACACGGCTTGGTGTTTCTTGATGTGGTTTGGGTGCTAGCCCTACCCCTCTATTTATATGTTGAGCCCTGGGGTCGAAACTTGGATTAAAAGCCTCCTCAAAGTCGGTTTTGCCCGACAGGCAAGAGTCCTTCTCGGACTCCAGGGCTAGACGCCAGGGTTCCCGGCGTCTACCCCCTAGACGCCAGGGTTCTTGGCGTCTAGCCTCTGGTCTTCACAAAACTTCCTTTTGCACTTTCCAAAAGCCTCGTGGGCTTTCCCCTTTGGCCCAAATAAAGTGTTCTCGTACCCAAACATTTCGGGAAACATCCGGAACCCCTTCCGATGAATTCCGGAACCCTTCCGGAGACCAAACACTATTATCCCATATATCAATCTTTATCTCCGGACCATTCTGGAGTTCCTCGTCATGTCCATGATCTTATCCGGAACTCCGAACAACATTCGGTTACCAACATACATAACTCATAAATACTATATCGTCAACGAACGTTAAGCGTGCGGACCCTACGGGTTCGAGAACTATGTAGACATGACCGAGACATCTCTCTGGTCAATAACTAATAGCGGAACCTGGATGCCCATATTGGCTCCTACATATTCTACGAAGATCTTTATCGGTCGAACCGCATAACAACATACGTTGTTCCCTTTGTCATTGGTATGTTACTTGCCCGAGGTTCGATCGTCGGTATCTCAATACCTAGTTCAATCTCATTACCGGCAAGTCTCTTTACTCGTTCCGTAATACATCATCCCGCAACTAACTCATTAGTTACAATGCTTGCAAGGCTTATAGTGATGTGTATTACCGAGTGGGCCCAGAGATACCTCTCCGACAATCGGAGTGACAAATCCTAATCTCGAAATACGCCAACTCAACAAGTACCTTCGGAGACACCTGTAGAGCACCTTTATAATCACCCAGTTACGTTGTGACGTTTGGTAGCACACAAAGTGTTCCTCCGGTAATCGGGAGTTGCATAATCTCATAGTTATAGGAACATGTATAAGTCATGAAGAAAGCAATAGCAGTAAACTAAAACGATCAAGTGCTAAGCTAACAGAATGGGTGAAGTCAATCACATCATTCTCCTAATGATGTGATCCCGTTAATCAAATGACAACTCATGTCTATGGCTAGGAAACATAACCATATTTGATCAACGAGCTAGTCAAGTAGAGGCATACTAGTGACACTCTGTTTGTCTATGTATTCACACATGTATCATGTTTCTGGTTAATACAATTCTAGCATGAATAATAAACATTTATCATGATATAAGGAAATAAATAATAACTTTATTATTGCCTCTAGGGCATATTTCCTTCAACACCTCCTTAATGGACCAAGATGTTGGGTCAAGAGTGATCAAGTGCTTTTCCGAACACCCCCATATTTTTTACGAGGGGGCTGAAGCCGACGACTGGAAAACTTTAAGATTATACAAAAAGGACTGCACAGGAGGAATAAAAGTTTTTAGGCGAAACTAAAAAGAAACTAGCCTTATTATAATATTCTCTTTTACAATTTTCATACAATTCACTCGAAAATTACATCTTTCGAGCATTGACCCTCTATTAAGCGGGCACCCTCTAAGACATCCTCGAAATAGTGCTCTGGCGCGTGACGATCCTTGCCCTTGGGTGGACTCTTCGCTGCAACATCGGTGGCCTTCATCTTCGCCCAGTATGTCTTGACACGGGCAAAGGCCATCCGTGCACCTTCAATGCACGTCGATCGCTTCACAGCATCGATACGCGGCACCGCTTCAGCAAGTCGCTGCACCAAACCAAAATAACCATCCGGAACTGGCTCGATTGGCCACAGCCGGACCACGACGTCCTTCATGGCAGCACCGGACAGCCTGTGAAGCTCGGCCCATTGGGTCATCTGTTCGTTTAGCAATAGCGGGCGCTTTGACACACTGAATTGTGGCCAGAAAAGCTTCTCCGTTGCATATCCTTCTCGTGCTTGGTAAAACTGCACCGCGTCGGCCGCACTCTTCGGCAAGTCCAATAACGCGTCTGGAGAACTCCACACTTGGTTATGTGGGGTATAATTCGGATCGCCGAACTTAGTTTGCAATAAAAAGGGCTTACCAGCTGCGATCTCCCCAGCTTGCCGGATCTCCTCCCGAGCCGCTCTAGACTCGGACCGCACTTCTTTTGCCTCTCATAAGGCCTTATCAAGATCCGCCTCTTTTGCTTTATTATCCTTCTCGAGGAACTCGCAGCGGCTAGCGGCACCTTCGAGCTCACGCGTCATCTTGGATATTTTCTCCTCGTCCTGACGCCGAGCAACCTGTTCGGCCTTCAATTCGGCCGATGCCTTTTCAGAAGCCGCATTACTAAACCGGGCCTGCTCCTTGACTCGGAATAGCTCCGCCCGAAGAATCTCAACCACGGCAGCACCATCTGCAGTTATGCATATTTTAGCATACACTCCTTCACGTCCCACTTATATTATAAGCAAATGCATATAATGACTGCCCCAAATACATACCTTGTGACTCGTCAAGACGCTTGTGGATAAGCGTAATGTCCTCACTCGCCACATCAAGCTTCCGCTGAAGCTCGGCGACTTCTGTAGTCCGGGCGGTCACTGAGGGGGAAATTGCATGTGTTCCAATTCAATCAACGTCATTCCCTGAGCATATTTCTTTTTGATCCTCTGATCGCCTCCCTTGGGAAGCCAATCCGAGTCTCAGGGGCTACTACCTATATACAGGTGCATTTTGCGAATAAAACACAGTTGAAAATATTACATCACAAACCTCGAAGCCTCTTAGCAGGCTCGTGAAGGCTTCATGCAATCCGCTCTTCGCGGACAGAACCCTCTCAACAACCGTACCCATCAAGGTACGGTGTTCCTCTGAGACGGATGTCGGTGTCAAAACCGGCGGATCTCGGGTAGGGGGTCCCGAACTGTGCGTCTAGGATCGATGGTAACAGGAGACGGGGACACGATGTTTACCCAGGTTCGGGCCCTCTCTATGGAGGTAATACCCTACTTCCTGCTTGATTGATCTTGATGAATATGAGTGTTACAAGAGTTGATCTACCACGAGATCGTAATGGCTAAACCCTAGAAGTCTAGCCTATGAATATATGGTCATGAATCTGTCCTATCCGGACTATGCTCTCCGGTTTATATAGACACCGGAAAGATCTAGGGATACATGAGGTCGGTTACATAGGAGGAAATCTTCATAATAGGTCGCCTAGCTTGCCTTCCACGCCAAGTAGAGTCCAATCCGGACACAGGCATAGTCTTCGGTCTTCATGTCTTCACGGCCCATCAGTCTGGCACATGGATAACAGGCCGGACGCCTGAGGACCCCTTAGTCCAGGACTCCCTCAGTAGCCCCTGAACCTGGCTTCAATGACGAGGAGTCCGGCGCGCAGATTGTCTTCGGCATTGCAAGGTGGGTTTCCCTTCTTCCGAACCCCAAGGTAGTCTTCGGATGTGACGATTGTATCCGGACCTGTGTATATAATCGCAGAAAATACAATACTCCACGAGTCCAATCTGCTGACAACTGTTTATGACATTGTATCACGCCTGCCCGGTTATTATTTCCAACCGTTGGCTAGTGCGTCGCCCCACGTCTCGGGAAGCAGTTTTATTGGCAGGTCTTGTCAAAGCAGAGATCGGGTCCCCTTATTCACAGGATTTTCAATAATGTAGGTATGGGTAACCCAAACATCCCCTGGGTACAACTCTTTGGGGATAGGTAAGTTTCAAGACCCAGGAGGGGACGCTCGATATTCTGGGCCTTCATATAGGGACCCGGACTTGTCTTTTTCTTCCACGCTTGCTTCTTCCTCAACCCTAGCCACCTCGAGTTCTAGCCCTCGAGTTCCAATCACCACCAGCCCCAATCATGTCCGGGTCCAACCGTTCAGGCCGGTGGGTGGCCTCTTCCGTCACGGAGGAGGATATCGCGAAGCTCCGCGTAGCGAGGTACCTGACCCCAGAAATCCTTCATCGGCTTCCTGCCGAGGGGCAGATTATTCCCACCCCCAAATCCGGCGAGAGGGTAGTATTTGTGTCCCACTTCCTCCATGGGTTAGGGTTCACGCTTAACCCCTTTGTCCGGGGGCTCATGTTCTACTACGGGCTAGATTTTCACGATCTGGCCCCGGACTCTGTTCTTCTCATCTCAGCATTCATCGTCACATGTGAGGCCTTCCTCCGGACTCCTCCGCACTTTGATTTGTGGATCAAGACTTTTGATGTGAGGCCGCGGGTGATAGAGGGGGAGCAGGCAGAGTGCGGCAGCCTTGTAATAAACAAGCTTTGTTGGTGTCAAAACCGGCGGATCTCGGGTAGGGGGTCCCGAACTGTGCGTCTAAGGCAGATGCTAACAGGAGGCGGGGGACACAATGTTTACCCAGGTTCGGGCCCTCTCGATGGAGGTAATACCCTACTTCCTGCTTGATTGATCTTGATGATATGAGTATTACAAGAGTTGATCTACCACGAGATCGTAGAGGCTAAACCCTAGAAGCTAGCCTATGGTATGATTGTTGTTGTCCTACGGACTAAAACCCTCCAGTTTATATAGACACCGGAGGGGGCTAGGGTTACACAGAGTCGGTTACAAGGGAGGAGATCTACATATCCGTACTGCTAAGCTTGCCTTCCACGCCAAGGAGAGTCCCATCCGGACACGGGATGAAGTCTTCAATCTTGTATCTTCATAGTCCAACAGTTCGGCTAACGGATATAGTCCGACTGTCCGAGGACCCCCTAATCTAGGACTCCCTCAGTAGCCCTTGACCCAAGCTTCAATGACGATGAGTCCGGCGCGCAGATTGTCTTCGGCATTGCAAGGCGGGTTCCTCCTCCGAATACTCCATAGAAGATTTTGAACACAAGGATAGTGTCCGGCTCTGCAAAACAAATTCCACATACCACCGTAGAGAGAATAATATTTCCACAAATCTAATCTGATGGCACATTTTGCATCATGACATCACACCACGGCTCGGTCATTATTCGAACCATTTTACACAACCAGCCACTGCACATATCGCGAGGCGGTTTCCTTGGCACGTCTTGTTGAAGCAGAGATCGTGTCCCCTTATCACGGGATTCTCATCAATATGGGTGTGGGTAACCCAACCGCTCCATCAATTACGGTGCTTGGGGAATAAGCGAGTTTACCAGGTAGGTGGGGAGGCGCATAGCTTCTTCCGCCCTTATAAAGGGACAAGGATTCACCCTTTTCACCCACGCCTTCTTCCTCCTTGCTCATCCATTCTTGCGCACTCGAGCTCCAGCGCCCAAGTTCGCGTTTTTCTCCTCGAACCACTCCAAGCATGTCCAGAGCGGGAGGCAAGTGGATGGTCTCCTCCGTTACGGAGGAGAACATCACAAATCTGCGGGGAGCCGGATATCTGGCCGCGGATATCGCGCACCGGCTGCCAGATGCGGGGCAGATCATCCCTACTCCAGAACCCCATGAGAGGGTGGTTTTCCTTACCCACTTCGTCCGCGGACTGGGATTTCCCCTCCACCCGTTTGTCCGCGGGCTCATGTTCTACCACGGGCTGGATTTTCACGATCTGGCCCCCAATTTCATCCTCAACATCTCGGCGTTTATCGTCGTGTGCGAGGCCTTCCTCCGCATCAAGCCCCACTTCGGCCTGTGGCTGAAGACCTTCAATGTTAAACCAAAGGTGGTGGTCGGCCAGCAAGCGGAGTGCGGAGGCGCCATGGTGGGCAAAATGCCCAACGTCACCTGGCTCGAAGGCTCCTATGTGGAGACCATAAAGGGGTGGCAATCGGGGTGGTTCTACATCACCGAGCCGCGCGACACCAACTGGGCGGCGACCCCCAAATTTCGATCCGGAATCCCCATGCGGCTCACCTCCTGGAAAGAGAAGGGCCTGTCTTGGGGTTCCCCGGTAGAGCTGACCGGACTCCAAAAATGCATCAAAAACATGATGAGCAAGAAAATCAAGCTTGTCAACGTGGTCCAAGTCATGCTCTTCCGCCAGATCCTCCCGTGTCAAAGACGGGCATTCAATTTGTGGGAGTTCGACCCGGCTGAGCACCAGACGCTGCGAGAGCTCTTCGACACGACGCACAAGGACGTTTGGAAGGTGTTGTTCAAGGGCGCCGAGGTACCTCCTCCCCTTACCGAGGACCGCGGACTCAGCGCAAAGCGCCCTGCTAATCCGGTAAGTCTTTTGTATCTTATAAGATGTTCATTTCCCCAGTATAACCATGCGCGGAATCTAAGCCTCCACGCCGTTTAACAGGACTGGGTAGCGACAGCGGAGCAGATCGATTGTCCGGCTCCCCTGCCCGAAGATCCAGCAGATGCTCTCCTAACGGAGATGCTGGTTCCGGCACCCTATGAGGTGCCGGAGAAGAAGGCCAAGAAGAAGGCCACGAGGACCAGGAAGGGTCTCCGGCGCAAGGTTATATCAGACTCATCGTCCGAAAGCACCAAGGCGCACTCCTCCCACGAAAATGAGGAGGAGGAAGAGGAAAGCTCTCCCCCCCAGCCGGGGGAGACAAGAAAAGGAAGGCCGCCCCGAAGGGTCCAAGAAGGGAAGAACCCTCCTTCCGGACAACTCCACCACCGCCGCCTTCAGCGAAGAGGAGTGGTTGCCCAGGGACAAGCCCCTGGCGAAGTTGTAAGTATCCGGACACCATAATAGTTTTGGTATGTTTCATTTTATTGCTCCTTATCATGCCGAACATGATCATGCAGTCCCTCCAAGGCCCATATTGACGTATCCTCTTCGGATGGGTCTTTGGATCCGTCGGCGATGAACAGCGACTCACTCCCGACCGCCACCTCCCCCCGCCCTACGGACAACACCGAGGTGTTGTCTCGAAGGGTAGTAGCTCAAGGGGAGATAGTCTTGGAGGCGCCCCAAGGCGACATCCCGGACACTGGGCGCATGGGGAACAAGACTCCCAAGGGCTCCAATGGAGGGGGCAACAAGTTTGGCCCCCAGCCGAATACTGTGCCGGAACCTCCAATGGTTCCGGACTCCGTCGGGCGACCCCTCGCTAAGGGGGGCGAGCCATCTGTGCCGATGACCTCTGTCCATCCAGAGGCATCGGACAACTTGCTGGAAGCGCTTCGCGGCGCGTCCATTGATGAAGGGCACCGTACTATCATGAGTGCGGTGGTCAAGAAGGTTCAGTCCGCCAAAAGCGGACTGACTGAAGCCTGTGCCAGCCTCCTAACAGGCTTTGAGGTAAGTAATCAAATTATAAGAAAATATTATGTCATAGACAGTAGTCCCTAATGGTCTGTTTGGCGTTCGCAAAGAAAAGCCGAATAGAGGATCAAATAATAATCGCAGGAGTCTAATCATAATATGTCTATGTGCATATGCAGGCTTCACTGCTGGCCGCTGCCGCACGTACTGCGGAGGTCGCCGCACTGAAGCGGGACCTTGAGCGGTCCAAGGAAGAGCTCGGCCTTACCAAGAGGCAGCTCGAAGAGAACAAAGGTAAGTGATACCCCGTCTGTATATTGATAAGAAAAAACAATGGTGGTTGCTTAGATCATAGGATCGTCATGAATTTTGCTAGGGGCCACGACCGAAGTGGCGACCCTGAAGAAGGCGCTATCCGAGGCCGAGGACAAGGCGACCAAGGAGCGCATCGAGCGAGAGAAACAAGAGGACCGAGTAGGCGAGGTGCAGCAAGAGCTCCAGGCCCTCGTCCAAAAGCACGAGTCCTTGGAGCGTGACTCTAAGACGCAAGGGTCCGAGCTTGTGAAGGCCCTCGAAAGCGCACAACATGCCAAGGCCGAAGCCCAATAGGCCCTCCAGGAAATTGAGGCGGTTAAGAAGATAGCGGCGGGTAAGACATTCATTATGCAAAGCAAGCATGTGAAAGAAAATTTCCTTTTACTTACCCGAGTTCGGAGCTCTCCAAGAGCGTTCGCAGATCTACCCCGCAGTGTGTTAGATGCCGCGGAGTTCTACCGGGCCGAGGAGGGGAGCTCGACGGAGAAGTTGTTCTGGTCTCAGTATACTCGGACCGAACACCCCATGCCCTTGAGCGACCAGCTGAAGCAACTGGTCGAGCTCCACAAGGCGGCCGAACAGGCCATGAAGGGTCTTATAGTCCGGATGTGGCCTGGCGATCCCCTGCCTGATAGCTACTTCGGCCTGGTGAGGCGGCTTGTGAATGCCTGCCCACGGCTTGAAGTCATAAAGCGGTCCGTCTATATCGAGGGTGCGCGCAGGGCTTTTGCACGGGCAAAGGTGCACTGGACGCCGAGAAGCTGGTGAAGGAGGGGCCGCCAGAAGGCAAGGAGCATCGCCACCCCAAAATGTATTATAACAGTGTCCTAAAGGGTTCTCGCCTTGTGGTGGAGGAATGTGCTAAGGATGTAATATTCGAATGAATGTACTCATGTGATCCTGTAATATGAAACGAGTTCATTTGCGCTATGCAATGCTTCTGAATTTGAAATATTACCTTCTGTGCGGCCGTTTATAAAATCTGAGAGTTGGCCAGTCGTCGGTTTCTGCCCCCATGTAACTAGTACTGAGGTGTTCGGGATAAACCTGAGCACTCTTTATCCCAATTTTGGGTCCTTCGAGGGAGGTGTTCAGCACAACGAACCAGGCAATCGGACTATAAGGCTTTATCACTCTCACTTAGCCATAGAAGTCTACAATTTTAAATTTTGGCGAAGCCCCTAGTATTCGGAAGGCCGAATTTGGGGCGCTATATACGCCTAAGTCGGGCAAGGCCGACTCCTCGCCCGAAGCGGAAAAAGTCTTTAAGGACTTGAGACCTCTCAAACAGCGACCTGCTCTCGCCTTATCATGACAGTCAGTTTTCGGCTTTCTCTACTGAGGTGCTCGTTCGGAAGAACCGGGACACAATCGCAATAGTTCTCCCAGCGCTACCTTAGCCGATATTGCGGAATGTAAGGCACCAAAACATGGGAGCCGAGCAAACCCAACTATTGACCCAAGACATGATTCGGAGCTGATGCATATAATGCTATAAGTTTGGGGTGCCGCACTGTCAAAAGTGTTCGGACTTCTCACGCCGTATTATGGGGTATACTAAAGCCCCTAGCGTACTGGTCGTACCAGAATGTACGGGTGCGATTTGTCGTAAATAAACGGACAAGGAAAAAGGGAAGGGTAATGCAATAATAGACTAAATCTATGCATTGTTATTAAATAATACGCCGAAGCGTACTGATACAAGTAGCGCAATAAGCAAAAAATAGGACTATTTGACATGTCCTATCCAAGGGCAAGTTGCGTATGGGTATTTAAAACGGGTACTTCGATCGTTATCAGAGACCACCTGGGGATTCCCTTGTACGTCTTAGCTTCTTGCCTCCTTGGTTTTTCCTTCCCGTAATGTGTCCAGCAATCAGACTGCCGAAAAGGGCTTCCAGAGAGTAAGGTCCTGAAAGAGAGAAAATGATCAAGATATACAACCCCTGGGGCGGTTGAGCCGCATTGCGGGACGTGCCCTGGTCGTGCCCCCGCCTATGCCCATGGTATTTTTAGTGCGTAATTGTGTACGCGTGGCGCAAATTTCGTTGCTTGACTGGGACTAGGATGGGGGCCGAATTGCTAGGCGAGCTCTGGACGTGCCAGGCGATCCTGTTGCAGGTTACTCCGGACTCGCTTGAAGGTGTCCGGGGGCTTTATCGCCAAATTGACGGTTTTCCTTAAAAGGCTGCTTTGTGCTTCTGCTGCGAGGGCCGCAGTGTGTTCCTCCGTGCGAAGCGAGCGTTCTGTGTTGCCATTGACTGTTATAACCCCGCGAGGTCCTGGAATTTTGAGCTTGAGGTATGCATAATGCGGTACCGCATTGAATCTGGCAAATGCGGTTCGCCCAAGCAGTGCGTGATAGCCACTGCGAAACGGGACGATATCGAAGATTAACTCCTCGCTTCGGAAGTTGTCCGGAGATCCGAAGACCACTTCCAGTGTGATTGAGCCCGTGCAATGGGCCTCTACACCTGGGATGACACCTTTCAAGGTGGTTTTAGTCGGTTTGATCCTTGAGGGGTCTATACCCATTTTGCGCACTGTATCCTGATAGAGCAGGTTCAGGCTGCTGTCGCCGTCCATAAGGACTCGAGTGAGGTGAAATCCGTCGATGATGGGGTCAAGGACCAATGTGGCAGATCTGCCATGACGGATACTAGTGGGGTGGTCCCTACGATCGAAGGTGATCGGACAAGAGGACCATGGGTTGAACTTTGGGGCGACTGGCTCCATCGCATAGACGTCCCTTAGTGCACGCTTCCGTTCCCTCTTGGGAATGTGGGTTGCGTATATCATGTTCACCGTTTTCACTTGTGGAGGGAACCTCTTCTGTCCTCCTGTGTTCGGCGGCCGAGGCTCCTCCTCGTCGTCGCTATGCGGCCCCTTGTCCTTGTTTTCGGCGTTCAACTTGCCGGCCTGCTTGAACATCCAGCATTCTCTGTTGGTGTGATTGGCTGGCTTATCGGGGGTGCCGTGAATTTGACACGAGCGATCGAGTATGCGGTCCAAACTGGACGGGCCCGGATTACTTCTTTTGAACGCCTTTTTCCGCGGACCGGATTTAGAGCCACTGAATCCGGCATTGACTGCCCTGTCTTCGGCGTTGACGCGGTTGTTGCGGCGCTTGTGTCTGTTACGATGTGGTCTGCCGTTAGTATCCTTTGTATCTGAAGTGCTATGACTTCTTGATGTGTTGTTGCTGCGAGCCAGCCAGCTGTCTTCGCCCGCGCAAAAGCGGGTCATGAGTGTCGTGAGGGCTGCCGTAGACTTCGGCTTCTCCTGGCCGAGGTGCCGGGCGAGCCACTCGTCACGGATGTTATGCTTAAATGCCGCTAAGGCCTCTGCATCCGGACAGTCGACGATTTGGTTTTTCTTAGTTAGGAACCGGGTCCAGAATTGCCTGGCCGATTCCCCTGGCTGCTGAGTTATATGGCTCAAGTCATCTGCATCCGGTGGTCGCACATAAGTGCCCTGGAAGTTGTCAAGGAATGCATCTTCCAAATCCTCCCAACTGCAATGGAGTCTGCAGGCAAGCTATTCAGCCAGTGCCGAGCTGGTCCTTTGAGTTTTAGTGGGAGGTACTTGATGGCATGTAGATCATCACCGTGAGCTATGTGGATGTGGAGGAGGAAATCCTCGATCCATACCGCGGGATCTGTTGTACCATCATATGATTCAATGTTTACGGGTTTAAAACCCTCTGGGAATTCATGATCCATTACTTCATCAGTGAAGCATAAGGGGTGTGCGGCGCCTCTGTGCCGAGCTATATCACGACACAGTTCATACGAGTCTTGTCTGCTGTTTCGGCCCGGCCGGATTTGCTTTTAGTGTATCCGGCGTGACAATCATCGTCACGTGTTGGGGCGCGACCCCGTGATCCGTAGATCGACCTTGCATGTTTTGTTTTGTTTTCCAATACGTCTCGTAGGTCCCGCGTATTGCCCCGGGCCTTGGTATTTTTTTTGAATGGCGGCGGGGTGCGGGCTGGACTTCGGGCTGATATGCCTCTCTGTCTCGGCCACGAGGTGGCCGATCAGTCGCATCATACGCTGGTGATGTAGGTTTCAATGCTTCCTCCTTGAGTTGAGGTAGCAACCTGCGCTTTGGGTAACTCTTGGTTGGGCGCTCGAGTTCGTATTCCTCGGCTGCCAGGACTTCAGTCCATCTGTCCGCTAGCAGATCTTGATCAGCTCGAAGCTGTTGTTGCTTTTTCTTCAGGCTGTTTGCTGTGGCTATAAGCCGGCGCTTGAAGCGCTCCTGCTCGACGGGATCCTCAGGCACGATAAATTCTTCGTCACCGAGGCTCACTTCGTCTCCGGAGAGAGGCATATAATTGTCATCCTCTGATTCTCCATTTGCTGCCTGTTCCGGAGGGCTAGCTTGTTCATCCTCCCGCTCGAGGTCTGGCTGGAGGGGATTGTCGTCGTCTTCAGCACTATCTGGAGCGTTATTGTCTCTTGTGCCGGTATCGCTACTTTTGCTATGGCGGGACTTAGAGCGGCGCCGCTGACGTCGGTGCTTAGATTGCTTCTTGGAGGGATTATCCTCCGTTGTCTTATCGTCATCGCCTTCTTTGGGGGTGTCCACCATGTATATATCATACGATGAGGTGGTAGTCCAGCGCCCTGTGGGTGGTGGTTCTTGTTCATCTCCTGCATCGTCGTCCAGACCGTCGATGTCTTCGGAACCGAAGTCGAGCATGTCGATTAAATCATCGACAGTGGCTACTAAGTGGGTGGTGGGTGGGGAGCGAATTTCTTCATCGGCCGCATCCCATTCTAGCCGGACATAGTTCGGCCAAGGGTCTCCTGACAAGGGGAGAGACCTCAACGAGTTTAATACGTCGCCAAGGGCAAGTGCTGAAAGATATCCGCGGAGGTAAACTCCATGATCGGTGCCCAATCGGATTCGATGGGCGCGGACGCAGGCGGCTCGGAGTCCATGGCCGAGGACGAATCCAACGGTTCGGTAACACGAGTCTCGTAGGAGGTGAAGTCAGTATTCGGCTCTATCGCCGCTGAGTGTGCGGCCTCCGTGGTGGGGTCCATCCACCCATCCACAGATGGCAATTTGTTCCGGATTGAGGGTCGGAGTAGTTGCAGGTGTGATCTCCCGAACACTGTCCGACAGCAGAGCTAAATCATGCTCGTCGTGATTGTGCGGCGCACCTGACATGGGCTCGAATCCGTCGAAGATCAAGTCTCCGCGGATGTCGGCAGTATAGTTCAAGTTTCCAAACCTGACGTGATGGCCAGGGGCGTAGCTCTCGATATGCCCCAGATGGCCAAGCGAGTTGGCCCGCAGTACGAAGCCGCCGAATACGAAGATTTGTCCGGGGAGGAAAACCTCACCCTGGATCGCATCATTGCCGATGATCGAAGGAGCCATCTAGCCTTATGGTGACGGCACAGTGGAACTCTCAATGAATGCACCAATGTCGGTGTCAAAACCGGCGGATCTCGGGTAGGGGGTCCCGAACTGTGCGTCTAAGGCGGATGGTAACAGGAGGCGGGGGACACAATGTTTACCCAGGTTCGGGCCCTCTCGATGGAGGTAATACCCTACTTCCTGCTTGATTGATCTCTATGATATGAGTATTACAAGAGTTGATGTACCACGAGATCGTAGAGGCTAAACCCTAGAAGCTAGCCTATGGTATGATTGTTGTTGTCCTACGGACTAAAACCCTCCGGTTTATATAGACACCGGAGGGGGCTAGGGTTACACAGAGTCGGTTACAAGGGAGGAGATCTACATATCCGTACTGCCAAGCTTGCCTTCCACGCCAAGGAGAGTCCCATCCGGACACGGGACGAAGTCTTCAATCTTGTATCTTCATAGTCCAACAGTTCGGCCAACAGATATAGTCCGGCTGTCCGAGGACCCCCTAATCCAGGACTCCCTCAAGCTTGCCAGCGCGGTTTGGTTTGAAGGATCCTTTGTCGAGTCTTCCGAACTATGGTAGCAGAGGTGGTTTTATGTCAACGAGCCGCGGGGCTCCAAGTGGGTGGCTACGCCTGCGTTCCGACCCGGCCCTCCGACTCAGCTTGCTTCATGGATCAACAAGGGGTCGGACTGGGGATCCGCTAATGAGGTGCAAACTCTGCAAGGTCGCATCCGAAGCCTTACCGAGAAGGGCATCGATCTTGTGAACGTCGTTCAGGTAATGCTGGTCCGCCGGATCCTGCCGTGTCAACGGCGGCCTCTCCGTATGTGGGAGTTCAAGCCAGAAGGGCGGCGGACTCTTCAGCACTTCTTCGGTACTACGCACGAAGGAATGTGGAAGTTATATTTCGGGGAGCGAGAGCAATGGCCGGACACCACCGAAGACGTCGGCCTCGACTGCAATCATCCGGACACTCCGGTAAATATTCAATCCCCGAACACCTTCCATTCAAGAATCTCTTGACAAGACACTAAACAACCTGCCCTTATACAGGACTGGATAAAGAAAGCGGTGTTAATCTGGTGTCCAGCGCCCCTTCCCGAAGACCCTGCGTCCGCCCTACTGACGCGGATGTTGATCCCGACACGGTACCTGGTGTCTACAGAGGGGGGCGAGAGCGGGGACCCCAGAGAAGATGCCCATCCTAAGGGCGATTTAGGCGCTGTGTTCGGGGAAACCGAAACCCTTTTGCCCAGGGGCAAAGGTGTGGAGGGGGCACTTCATGGCAAGAAGAGGGCCGCTTCTGGAGGTCAGGAGGGGAAACCTTCCAAGAAAGGGAAAATGCCATCGTCGGGCGGCTTGAGCCGGGCAAGCGATGTCGTCGTTGAGCTTGATGATGAGGACGAACCTCCGGCCAGACCGTAAGTGGAGCAGGGCGCTTTAACCATACCTTATTCCTTTCTTATTACTGAAATAACCCTCCGACATATGTGCATCCTCGCAGGTTAACGCCTGGTGTTTCTCAATCGTCCTCCTCCCCAGGAGACCTTCTTCCGGAGATGATGGAGAGTGACACGCCTTCTCCGGCCTCCTCGCCTAACAGGGCGGATGATCTCGAGGTGTCGTCCCGGAGGGCTCCTCCCAACCGGCAAGTAGCGCAGGAAACAAGGAAGGAGCTACCCGAAGGTGGTGCCTCTGTCACTCAGGGTTGGGGATCAAGAATGACGGCCCCGAACTGTCCGGTTTATAGCTGGAGACAATGCTGGAGGCGGGTAAGCGGATTCCTTCAAAGGAACGTCGTGCTTCGGCAGCGGTGTCCGAAGACCCAGGAGTGCCGGAGACACTGACGGACATGCTGCGACGAGCGTCCGTTTTAGAGGAGCACCGTGCCTTAATGGTTACGGTGGTCGAAAAAGTTGTATCCGCGAGGAGCGGGTTGAACGAGGCCTTTACGAGCCTTCTGAGAGGTTTTGAGGTTTGTGATGTAATGTTTGCCAATTGAATAATATTGACATAATGCACCTGTTGTGTATGCAGTAGCCCCTGAGACTCGGATCGCTTTCCAAAGGAAGTGATCGGAGGATCGAAAAGATATTTTCAGGTACTAACCTTGGTTTAATTTGGAATGCAGGTTGTCTCCCCTCCTGCCACTGCCTGAAATTCCGAACTGCAACGAAAGCTGGATATTGCGGAGGATGACATCGCTTTGATCAACAGGCGTCTTGACGACTCGCAAGGTATATATTTCGAGCATTCCTTACATCGATATGCTTGTAATGTAAGCCTGACTCTCAAGAGAGTTTGATATGAAATGTGCATCAATGCAGATGGTGCTGCCGCCGTGGAAGCCCTTCGGGCGGAGCTATCCCGGGCCAAGGAGCAGGCCCGGTTTAGTAATGCAGCTGCCGAAAAGGCATCGGCTGAATTGAAGGCCAAACAAGCTGCGCAGCGCCAGGACAAGGAGGCAATGTCCACCATGGCGTGCGAGTTAGAGAATGCGGCTGGCCGCTGTAAACTTCTTGAGAAGGAAAATGAAGCCAAAACGGCTAGACTTGACAAGGCCTTACGAGAGGCGAGAGAAGCGCGGTCTGAATCCAGAGCAGCCCGTGAGGAGATCCGGCAAGATGGGGAGATTGTGGCTGGCAAGCCCTTTTTGCTACAGGCTAAGTTCAGCTATCCGAACTATGCTCAGCTTAACCAAGTATGGAGTTCTCCAGACAATTTTTTAGACTTGCCGAAGAGTTCTTCCGATGCGGCGCAGTTTTATCAGGCGCAAGAGGGGTATGCAACGGAGAAGCTTTTCTGGTCGCAATTTGGCGCGTCGAAGCGCCCTCTGTTGCTGAATGAACAGATGTCCCAGTGGGCCGAGCTGCATAGGATATCCGGCGCTGCCATGAAGAACGTCGTGGTCGGTTTGTGGCCGACTGAACCTGTTCCGAGTAGTTACTTTGGCCTGGTGCAGCGGCTTGCTGACGCAGTGCCGCGTATCGACGCTGTGAAGCGGTCGGCGTGCGTTGAAGGTGCACGGATGGCCTTTGCCCGAGTCAAGACATTCTGGGGGAAGATGAAGGCCATCGATGTTGCGACGAAGAGTCCACCCAAAGGCAAGGACCGCCCGGAACCGGAGCATTATTTTGGGGACGTCCTAGAGGCCGCCCGCTTGATAGAGGGTCAATGCTCGAAAGACATAATATTCGAGTGATGTGTACAAGGGTTGTAATAGACAACTTTATAGTTAATCTATTTTTTGCTCGGAAGCTTGTATTCCTCCTGTGCGGCCGTTTTAATGTAATTTGAAAGTTTTCCAGTCGTCGGCTTCAACCCCCTCGTAGGAAATACGGGGGTGTTCGGAAAAGCATTGAATCACTCTTTATCCAACGTCTTGGTCCATAAGGGAGGTGATAATGCGGCGAACCAAGCAATCGGACTATAGGGCGTTAACACTTTCACTTAGCCATAGGAGTTTTATGGTGGGGCTACGACATAGCCCCTGGTATGTATGCGGCGTATCGTAATATTGTGCCTTATATGTTTTGATCTAAAAAAAGATCCTTCGTGTAACACGGAGAATCGCTAAAGATTCGAATAAGTCATCAAGTGGTTGACTAGCTCTCGCCCCATCATGACAGTCAGTTTTCGGCTTTCTCTACTGCGGTGCTCATCCGGTCAAAGCCAGGGCACAATCGCAGTAGTTCTCCCTTTACTACCCTAGCCGATAGAGCGGAACGTAGGGTAGCAAGCACAGGAGCCGGGCAACCCAACTATTGACCAAAGACAATGATTCGGAGCTGATGCATATAAGGCCAGACTTGCGACGCGGAAGTACGCTGTAGAGCTGTTCGGACTTCTATTGGCGACTCATTTGTTCCATACCGGGCCTCTGGCATGTTATGCCGAGACGCTTCTTGTGACACAGCCATTGCGGTTGTACTCATTGTAGCAAGAGTATTTTAAGATTAGCTCGGATAAAGTTTACTGGGAGTGGAGCAATATGCCAATAATAAATTCATATATAAAAAAGAAAAACCACAACCCGGCTATTTGACATGCTCGGGGTCGGGAACGGAGGAAAAAGGGCATAGTACAGGCTCAAAATAAAGAGTACGGTCAACAAAAAGCTATTTTGGACCTCCTCTTGCACGTCTGCGCCGCCCGTCCTCTGGGAGGGGAATCCTTAACGGAAGTAGCCCCTTAGGTGAGTGTACGGATCCGAACTTCGATAGAGTCCGTTGTAGGTGCTGTCCTGTTGGTCACCTGTTTATAATAAAGAAAAAGTGAAGAAAACGGATAAAAAATGTTACGGGAATTCTTGCAGGGGTGCCCGTATTGTGCCGCCGCCAATGCCCATGGTATCTTGAACGCGTAGTGATGTACGCGTGGTGTAAATCTTGCCAGCATAGTGGGTGGGTGGCGGAAGCCGAACTGCTATTTCTGCTCCGGTAGTGGTCGAACGTTGGAGGGAAACTGTTTCTGGCCCCTGGTGTTCAGCTGGCGAGCCGCTCCGTCGTCTTTATCGCTTGGTGGCCTCCTCCCCTTGTATTCGGCGTTAAGTTTGCATGCCTGCTTAAAGACACAACAGTTTCTGTTGGTGTGATTGGCTGGCTTATCAGGGTGACCGTGAATCTGACAAGGTCGGTCCAGTATCCTGTCGAGGGCGGATGGTCCATCCTGGCTGGCCTTAAATGGCTTCTTCCGTTGACCGGGCTTCGGATTGTGAAATCCGGCGTTGACCGCTGTGTCGCGTAATCCTTCATTATTGTTGCGACTGTTGTGTTCGGTTAGTCGTGGCTTGCCGTTGCCGTCTCGGATTTCGGAAGTGCCTGGGTCGCTGGCGTTGTTGCTTTTACGAGCGAGCCAGTTGTCTTCTCCCGCACAAAAGCGAGTCATTAGAGCGGTAAGGGCGGTCATGGATTTAGGTCCTTCCTGGCCGAGGTGGCGTGCTAGCCATTCATCCCGGACGCTATGTTTGAAGGCCACGAGGGCTTCCGCGTCCTGACAGTCGACAATTTGGTTCTTTTTGACTAAGAACCTGGTCCAGAGCTCCCTGGCTGACTCGCCGGGCTGTTGGACAATATGACTTAAGTCGTCGGCATCTGGCGGCCGGACATATATTCCTTGGAAGTTGTCACGAAAGGCATTTTCCAAATCTTCCCAGCTGCCAACAGAATTTTCTGTCAAACTGTTTAGCCAGTACTGTGAGGGCCCCTTAAGCTTGAGAGGCAGGTATTTAATGGCATGAAGGTCGTCTCCGCGAGCCAGGTGGATATGGAGGAGATAGTCTTTAATCCATACTGCGGGATCTGTTGTTCCATCGTATGATTCGACCTTGATGGGTTTGAACCCGTCTGGAAATTCGTGCTCCATTACCTCGTTGGTGAAGCAAAGCGGGTGCGTGGCACCTCTATGTTGGGACACACTGTGAAGCACCTCCTTTGGATGCCGTTGGCGGCTTCGGGCGTGGTTGGCTTGGTTGAGTCCGGCTGATTGACCATCGTAACCGGTCGGGGCATATCCCCGCGATCTGTACGTCGATCTTGTCTGTCCTGCTCCACCCACTAAACTTTGGCGGATGTCGCCATTGTTTTCCCGAACCGTCTTGTTCTTGTTCTTACGGCCGGATTGTTTCGTATGGTATTCTGCTTGGGCTGCTGCTTTATCCGGACCGAACTGTGGTCGACCTGCCGCATTATTCGATGGTGGAACGGGCTCCAGCGCCTTGCCATCATGTGGAGGGAGCCACCTGCACTTGTGGTGGCTTTTGTCCGGGCTACTAGGGCCGTATTCTACGGCGGCTAGGACCTCAGTCCATTTATCATTGAGCAGATCTTGGCTTGCTTAGAGTTGCAGCTGCTTTAGTCTTAGATTCCTTGTTGTGGCTATTAACCGGCGTTTAAAGCGCTCCTGCTCGAGAGGTTCCTCCGGCACGATGAATTCTTCGTTGTCGAGGCTCTCCTCTTCCTCGGAGAGGGGAAGATAATTGCTATCCTCCGAGTCTCCGTACATGACCTGTTCATCGGGGCTATCTTGCCCGCTTTCTTGGTCCTCCTGTTCGGATCCTGCCTCAACAGGGTCTTTGTTGTCCGGAGTAGTATCACCTTCGTTGCTAGTATTGTTTTCTCCTGGGCGACGTGACCTGGAGCGGTGCCGGGGGTGCCGGTGTTCGAATTGTGTACCAGGAGGTTTATCCTCAACTTGATCCTCCTTGTCATCGTCGATATCGTCGTTGGGTGTGTCTACCATACACATGTCATACCAGGAAGTGGTCGTCCTGCGTCTAGCGGATAGTGAGCTCTGGCCTTGCCCCTCATCGTCGTCCATACCGTCGATGTCTTCGGGGCGGAGGTCAAGCATGTTGGTTGGGTCTTTGACAGTGGCTATGAAGGGGGTGGCGGGTGGGAAGCAAAATTATCCATCATCTGCCGTAAGGTCGAATCGGACATAGTTCGGCGACGAGCCATCTGCAAGGGATAGGTTTTTTAGTGAGCTTAGTAGATCGCCCATAGGCGAGTGCTGAAAGACATCTGCGGCACTGAACTTGAATATCGATAAATGATCGAGTTCGGTATCCGCGAGCTCGCACGGTTCGGAACTCGATATCGAGACGAGTCCGGGGTTCCGTTGATGCAGGTATCGTATGAAGTGGGATCTGCCCGCGGCTCCAATGCCGCAGACTCGGTAGCCCCCGTTATGGGGTTGAGTCTCCCATCTTCGGACGTCTTGATCTGCTCCGGATCTAAGGCCGGAGTTGTTACAGGAGCTATCTCCTGGATGCGGCCCGATGACAGGTTTAAGCCATGTTCAACGGGGCAAAAGGGAGCGGTTGCCGCCGTCTCAAATCCGTCGAAGATAAAGTCCCCACAGATGTCCGCGGCATAGTTCAAACTTCCGAATTTGACCTGATGGCCAGGGGCGTAGCTGTCGATCTGCTCTAGATGGCCGAGCGAGTTGGCCCGTAGTACGAAGCCGCCGAACACAAAGATTTGTCTGGGGAGAAAGGTTTCTCCCCGAACAACGCCACCACCGATGATTGAAGGGGCCATCGAGCCTTATGTCGACGACACAGTGGAACTCTCAATGAAAGCACCAATGTCGGTGTCAAAACCGGCGGATCTTGAGTAGGGGGTCCCGAACTATGCGTCTAGGATCGATGGTAAGAGGAGACAGGGGACACGATGTTTACCCAGGTTCGGGCCCTCTCTATGGAGGTAATACCCTACTTCCTGCTTGATTGATCATGATGAATATGAGTGTTACAAGAGTTGATCTACCACGAGATCGTAATGGCTAAACCCTAGAAGTCTAGCCTATGAGTACATGGTCATGAATCTGCCCTATCCGGACTATGCTCTCCAGTTTATATAGACACCGGAGAGATCTAGGGATACATGAGGTCGGTTACATAGGAGGAAATATTCATAATAGGTCGCCTAGCTTGCCTTCCACGCCAAGTAGAGTCCAATCCGGACACGGGCATAATCTTCGGTCTTCATGTCTTCACGGCCCATCAGTCCGGCCCATGGATAACAGGCCGGACGCCCGAGGACCCCTTAGTCTAGGACTCCCTCAACGGACGCTTGTTGCAGCATGTTCGTCAATATATCCGGCGCTTCCGAATCTTCGGAAGCCGCCGTTGGAGCATGGCCTCCCTTTGAAGGAACCCGTTCGCTCGTCTCTACAATCATCTCGGGCTGTAAACCGGATAGTCCGGGGCCTTCATTGTTGGTCCCCGGACCCTGGGCGGCTGGGGTATCACCTCCGGGTGATGTCTTCTTCATCCCCCGCACTACTTGCTGACCGGGAGAGACCCTCCGGGACGACACTTCACAGTCGTCCGCCTTAATGGGCGAGGAAATTGGTGGAGGTGTTTCGCTCTCTATCATCTCCGGAAGAAGGTCACCCGAGGAGGAGGATTGTTGAAGAGGACGGTGTGCCGGACTACAAAATATATATTCCCAATGTTACCTTGGTAACGGGAAAGGAACGAGATATGTTAAGGACTCCCTTGTTCAACTTACGATTTGGCCAGAGGCTTATCCTCACTACGGAACTGTGCGACAACATCATCTTCAGAGCCCGAGCCGCCTGACGATGGCATCTTGCCTCGCTTGGGGGCCTTTTCCTCCCAATCTTCGGAGGCACCCCTTTTCTTACTCTGGGGGAAGGTACCTTGACTTCTCCTTCACTTTTGTCTTCGGACGACGGAATTTTGATTCCCCCGGACGCAGTGCCCGATATACCTTCGGGGTGGAAGCCGCTTTTTTCCTTTCCGCTTTCCGCATTGTCCTCCTCCATAGGCATCTGGAATGGTGCCGGGGCCAGCATCCTTGTTAGTAGGGAATCCGCTGAGTCTTCGGGGAGGGGGGGCCGAACACCCGATTCGCTCCGCTTTCTTTATCCAGCCCTGGGAATAGGCAGTATGCTTAGTAACATATTACAGTGTACTCAAAGTGTTCGGGAGTTGAGCGCTTACCGGGGTATCCGGATGGTTGCAATCGGGGCCGATGTCCTCGGTGGTATCCGGCCATTGTTTTCGTTTCCCGAAAAACAATTTCAACATCCCTTTGTGCGTCGTGCCAAAGAAGTGTTGGAGGGTTCGCGCTCCTTGCGGATTAAACTCCCACAGGCGGAGAGGCCGTCGTTGGCATGGTAGAGTCCGGCGAACTAGCATTACTTGAACCACATTGATAAGATCGATGTCCTTCTCGAGGAGGCTTTGGATGCGGCTCTGCAGAGTTTGCACTTCATCAACTGATCCCCAGTCTAGCCCCTTATTGATCCACGACGCGAGCTGAGTCGGAGGGCTAGATCGAAACGCTTGAGCAGCGGCCCACTTGGAACCACGGGGCTCGGTGATATAAAACCACTCCCGCTGCCATAAGTCAGAAGATTCTGTGAAGGATCCTTTTAGCCAAAGAGCGTTATTAAGCTTGCTCACTGTGGCACCGCTGCACTCTGCCGGCTTCCCTTCTATCACCTGCGGCTTCACATTGAAGGTCTTGAGCCACAAGCCGAAGTGTGGAGGGATCCTAAGGAAGGCCTCACACGTGGCGATGAACGCCGAGATGAGAAGGACAGAGTTCGGGGGCAGATCATGAAAATCCATCCCGTAATAGAACATGAGCCCACGGACAAAGGGATTAAGGGTGAATCCTAACCCTCGGAGGAAGTGGGAGACAAACACGACCCTCTCGCCGGATCTAGGGGTAGGGATAACCTGCCCTTCAGCAGGGAGCCGATGGAGGATTTCCGCGGTCAGATATCTTTCCGCCCTAAGCTTCGCAATATCCTCTTCTGTAACAGAAGAAGCCGCCCACCGGCCTTGGAGGCTGGATCCGGACATGACTGAGGATTGTGGCGATCGAAACTTGGGTGTTAGAACTCGAGGTAGCGAAGGCCGAGGAAGAAGCAAGCATGGAAGAGAGGGACGGGTCTGCACCCCTTTATAAAATCTGTATCGAATGCCTCCTCCTGGGCCTTAAAACTTGCCTATTCCCGAGGAGTTGTACCCAAGAGACAGTTGGGTCACCCACGTTCGTGTTGATAAGAATCCCTTAATAAGGGGACACGATCTCAGCTTGGATAAGACGTGCCAATAAAGCCGAGCCTTGAAACCCGGGGCTAACAACGGGTTTAAAATAATGTCCCGACGATGACGAAGCGTTGTGCTATGAAAAGTTGTCGGTGGGTTGGATTTATAAATTATTGTGCCCTCTGCAGAAGTATACAAAACTTATGTTACAGGTCCGGACATGTTCAATACGTCCGAAGACTATCTGGGAGTTCGGAAGGACGAACCCGCCTTGCAATGCCGAAGACAGATCTACGCACCGGTACCTTGTCATTGAAGCCAGGTTCAGGGGCTACTGAGGGAGTCCTGGACTAAGGGGTCCTCGGGCGTCCGGCCTGTTAACCATGGGCCGGACTGATGGGCTGTGAAGATGCGAAGACCGAAGACTGCACCCGTGTCCGGATGGGACTCTCCTTGGCGTGGAAGGCAAGCTTGGCGACCAAATATGTAGATTCCTTTCTCTGTAACCGACCTTGTGTAACCCTAGATCCGCCCGGTGTCTATATAAACCGGAGGACTTAGTCCAGAGGAAAGGGACTCATTACCATAGTCATACAGGCTAGACTTTTAGGGTTTAGCCATTATGATCTCGTGGTAGATCAACTCTTGTAATACTCATATTCATCAAAATCAATCAAGCAGGAAGTAGGGTATTACCTTCATAGAGAGGGCCCGAACCTGAGTAAACATCGTGTCCCCTGTCTCCTGTTACCATCGACCTTAGACGCACAGTTCGGGACCCCCTACCCGAGATCCGCCGGTTTTGACACCGACAACCCCAAAGCTTGAGCTTTTGCGTCTCCTTAGTTCCTCTCATATCACAGTTTTCCTAAATCTCAAAAGCTTCATCTACACAAAACTCAACAAGAACTCGTGAGATAAGTTAGTATAAACCAATGCAAAAAACCTTATCATTCTGTACTATAGCAAATCACTTAAATTATTATTCAACATTGCATACTAAATGCCTCTACATATTTAATACTCATATCCTCAAATAGAATCATTAAACAAGCAAACATAACAGCAATCTGCCAAAACAGTACATCTTTGTAAAGAATGCAAGAGTATAAATACTTTTTTAACTTCAAAAATTATGAAAATTTACCATACTGTAGAAAATTTATCAAAGATTATTGTGCAAAAAGTTTCAACATTTTATCACATTATGACTTTTCCAGGGGATTTTTGCGATAACGATAAACTTTCTGTTTTGAAACAGCAACATATAGATTTGGCGAAATAAGCATGACAAAGGCTACCCTTGCCACTTTTATTGACATAAAAGATGCTAAACATTATTATAAATAACAGCAAGCAAATATATATCTATACCTACTATTAAAGAGAATAGATATTCTTGGTTTGGTTTCGTTTTATTTAGTCCTGTTATGGGGTTTTGTCCGTTTGAGGAAAATCAAAAACCGAACATACAAATCAGGAGTAACACGACGTAGAGAAATCGCGACGTACACTTAAAACTAAGCAGAGCCGGCCGGCTGGCCCATACCTCTATTTTTTAGTTGCCAAAAGAAACGAAGCTGCTGGCCCATATCAATGAAGGAAAGGACGCACGGCGTACGGAGGCGCCGCTCGACGACGGTGCTCGGGATCTAAGCGGGCGGCCCTGGAGTTTCGGCGGGGGCGACGCGACAGAGGTCTTGGCTAGGTGGATCTGGTGCAGAGGGGGTCAGAGCCGAGGTGGAGGAAGGCGGGGCACTGGGCTCCATGATCGCCAATGGCAGCGCAGTTCTCCGGTTCCTGTCCAGGGAGAGAAGAGAGAGATTGGACAGGGAGAGATGGGGTAAAAGGAACCCCCTAGGCCGACGACAACAACGGCCGAGGCCGGGAGTCAGTCCAGAGATGCGGGACGCGGCGCCGACCTCGCCGCCGCTCCTCTCCGTGGCCCCGAATTGATCGTCGTCCGAAGCCGGGCCCGCTGCCCGAACATCGCGGTGAGACCCGTGGCGCCTGCGCCACCAGCGCCCCAAAGCCTCTCGAAGAAGCCGACGGCCCGTGCACTCCAAACGAGCAGTAGCAGCGCCGTTCAAGCGGTCTGCTCGACCTCCGACCGATGGTATGAACACGGGGTCGCGGGCGAGGACCAAGCTCATCACAGGGTAGGCCCAGCACCCAACTCCTCCAGCCCGCCACCCGCTCGACGTCGCCGAGCAGCCACATAGACGAGGCATGCGGCCATCACCCTTCCTGGCCTCCCCTACTGCATCCTCTATCTGTCTCAACTTTGACGAACAAGGAGCAGTAGAGCGCGGGTTGCCTGGAACAGATAAGATTGGCAGTGGAGGCATGTGAATTATTTTAGCTGGTCAGCTGCCGTCTAAGTTTATCCATGTGAAGAGATAAAGTTGTCTGTTTGGAAGAGATAAGGTCAGGATGGTTCCACGTACTTGAGCTAAAAACAGAATAGTTCACCAATGAAGATCAAATATGTGTGCTTTATTATTATCCTTTATTGTTTTGGGAAAAATACTTTATTATTTTATACTAAAGTTAAATAAAAATGTCTCAAATTAATATATTCCCCTATACATATTATTTGTCTTAGATTTGTCTAGATATGGATGTATTTAAAACAAGACGATTTTAGACACAGATACCAAATGGTTTAAGATACATTCATCCGTAGCTACACAAATTTAAGAAAAATACTCCCTCCGTTCCAAAACATTTGTCTTTCTAGACATTTCAAATGGACTACCACATACGGATGTATGTAGACATATTTTAGAGTGTAGATTCACTCATTTTGCTTCGTATGTAGTCACTTGTTGAAATATCTAGAAAGACAAATATTTAGGAACGGAGGGAGTAATATGTATCTCAAATCATTAGATATATCTGTATCTAGACAAAATAAAAACAAATAATACGAATCAGAGTGAGTATCTTTATTTTTAAGAATGCGAATGAGACAGATAAAATGCATAATAAAAGGATGTACTGATTGTCAACGCATGCCCCATATACTGTACTATATAAGGTCCAAAATGTAATATTTGTATAAGTGCATCTATCACTCATCCGAGCGCATTTAGAATAAGTGCATATATGATCTACCACGTGCTATTCGCTTATGAATCGTGACGCATTTTTTGGGTTTTTTATGTGCTTATATTTATATGGGTTCAAGAAAGGGACGCATATTTTTTGGTTTTTTATGTGATTATATTTATATGGTTCATGAAAGGAGAGTAAATTTCCCCATGATACTACTCTAACTTTTAGTTGCATTTATACAAAATGTGCTTGGTGGTCCATTAAGATGACAATAATTTATCCCACAACTTCCCTCTGGTTGGTGGTCGTGCTAGCAGGAGGAAGATGTGTCGGTTGGCTATGGCGGGAGCAACAGATCGGTGAGCTTTACGCCATCATCCCGTGGAGGACATGTACAAGATGTTTGTAGTGTGCGATATGCCACCATGTCTTCATTGGTGATCCAGTTGTCCCTTGTCATTGAAGCGTCCTCTCCTGGGCACCGCCAGATAGAAGCTCGTGTCGCTAAGGAGTGAAGGTCTTTAGAAATTTTTATCAGGGGTAGATTACGTGATATTCTCCCGTTGCAACGCACGGGCCTTTTTCCTAGTCCTAACAAAATATAATGATGCTCCAAGCAAAACTCATATCATGTGACGAATGAAAATATAGCTCTAAGTAAGGTTACCGATATTGTTGGAGACGAAAGAGCCGATGCCTTCCGGGGCATCCCCAAGCTTAGTTGCCTGGATCTTCCTTGGATATTAATTTGGGGTGCCTTGGGCATCCCCAAACTTAGGGTCATCTCACTCCTTATTCTCCTCATATCGACATCTCACCCAAAACTTGAAAACTTTAATCAGACAAAACATAACGAAACTTTGTGAGATAGGTTAGTATGATATAGAGCAAACCATTTCACTTTTGGTACTGTCAAAGACAAGATTCCTAATTGTTCTCGCACAATGCCTACTGTAGCATATCATTTCCACAATTTATATTGAGCAATATAAGCCATGGAAACTAGAAAACAAGTAAACTATGCATTGAAAACAGAATCTGTCAAAAACAGAACAGTCTGTAGTAATCTGTACTCCAACCATACTTCTGCTACTCCAAAAATTCTGAAAAAACATTTAAACCTCGGCAATTTGTCTATTAATCTCCTGCAAAATGAATCAGCATTTTATCAGGCTTCTGTTAAAAATGAGAATTGTTTTCATGAGCGCAAAAGTTTCTGTTTTTCAGCAAGATCAAATCAACTATCACCCAACATGATCCCAAAGGCTTTACTTGGCACTTTATTGGAACAAAAAGCAATAAAACATGATCAATACAGTAGCATAATCATGTGAACACACAAAAACAGTAGATAAAAGTGTTGGGTTGTCTCCCAACAAGCGCTTTTCTTAAATGCCTTTTAGCTAGGCATGATGATTTCAATGATGCTGGCATAAAAGATAAGAATTGAAACACAAAGAGAGCATCATGAAGCATATGACTAGCATATTTAAGCCTAACCCACGTCCTATGCATAGGGATTTTGTGAGCAAATAATTCATGGGAACAAGAATCATCTAGCATAGGAAGGCAAAACAAACATAACTTCAAGATTTTCAACACATAGAGAGGAAACTTGATGTTATTGCAATTCCTACAAGCATATGTTCCTCCCTGATAATAATTTTCAGTAGCATCATGAATGAATTCAACAATATAGCTATCATATAAAGCATTCTTTTCATGATCCACAAGCATAGAGTTTTTATTACTCTCCACATAAGCAAATTTCTTCTCATCAATAGTAGTGGGAGCAAACTCAACAAAATAACTATCATGAGAGTGAAAATTAAAATCATGATGACAAGTTTCATGGTTATCATTATTCTTTTATAGCATACATGTCATCACCATAATCATCATAGATAGCAACCTTATTCTCATAATAATCAATTGAAACCTCTTCCAAAATAGTGGATTCATCACTAAATAAAGTCATGACATCTCCAAATCCACTTTCATAATTATTACAATAAGATTCAACACCCTCCAAAATAGTGGGATCATTAGTACCTAGAGTTGACACTCTTCCAAACCGACTTTCATCAATATAATCATCATAAATAGGAGGCATGCTTTCATCATAATAAATTTTCTCATCAAAACTTGGGGGCTAAAAATATCATCTTCATCAAACATAGCATCCCCAAGCTTATGGCTTTGCATATCATTAGCATCATGGATATTCATAGAATTCATACTAACAACATTGCAATCATGCTCATCATTTAAATATTTTGTGCCAAACATTTTATTGATTTCTTTTTCTAACAATTGAGCACAATTTTCCGAACCATCATTTTCAAGAAAGATATTATAAAGACGATCAATAATATGATGATACCTCAATTCCATTTTTTATGTAGTTTTATTTTATGAACCAAACTAGTGATAAAACAAGAAACTAAAAGATTCAATTGCAAGATCTAAAGATATACCTTGAAGCACTCACCTCCCCGGCAACGGCGCCAGAAAAGAGCTTGATGTCTACTACACAACTTTATTCTTATAAACTCATGTTGGACAAAGATTGGCAAAATCTCAAGACTCTTCATTTCTATTTCAATGATCCAAGGTCACATTGAGTCCATAGGAAAGCCAATACTATTAAAAGGGTATAAGATGTTGCTTAATGGTCTACTTGCTCAAAGTGCTTAGTGATATTGCTCCAAAAACCCTAAGTCACTTTCTCATTTCCACGTATGTCCAATACTCCAAGTCAAACTTGGCCCCATCGAAATGACCTATCCGGCCCCACCCAGTTTAGTTGACATAGCCACTGCCAGAAACCCTAGACAATTTGGTCACACCAATACGGATCTCGGTCTCACCAATACGGATCTCGGTCTCACCAAGATGGCCCTGCAAACTCTCTGTTACCTGTTGTAATTATTTTGGTCTCACCGAGATATGCAATCGGTCCCACCGAGTTTTCTTGACCAACTCTCTGTTTGCTCTTTGCTGAAATTGGTCTCATCGAGTTCAAGCAATCGGTCTCACCGAGATGAGGTTTTGCCCTAGCCCTAGCACATCGGTCCCACCGAGATTCCTAATGTTCACATTTTGAACTAAATCGGTCTCACCGAGTTCTTCTATTCGGTCCGACCAAGTTGGGTCAAATGTGTGTAACGGTTGGATTTTGTGTGGAGGCTATATATACCCCTCCACCCCTTCTCCATTTGTGAGAGAGCCATCAGAACGTGCCTACACTTCCACTACTCATTTTCTGAGAGAGAACCACCTACTCATGTGTTGAGACCAAGACATTCCAATCCAACCACAAGAATCTTGCTCTCTAGCCTTCCCCAAGTTGCTTTCCACTCAAACCATCTTTCCACCATAGCCAAAACTATGAGAGAGAGTTGAGTGTTCGGGAGACTATCATTTGAAGCACAAGATCAAGGAGTTCATCATCAACACACTGTTGGGAAATGTAGCATGCAATTTCAAAAATTTCCTATGCTCACGCAAGATCTATCTTGGAGATTGATGTCTACTACGCAACTTTATTCTTGTAGACTCGTGTTGGGCCTCCAAGCGCAGAGTTTTGTAGGACAGTAGCAATTTTCCCTCAAGTGGATGACCTAAGGTTTATCAATCCGTGGGAGGTGTAGGATGAAGATGGTCTCTCTCAAACAATCCTGCAACAAAATACATGAAATCTCTTGTGTCCCCAACACACCCAATACAATGGCAAATTGTATAGGTGCACTTGTTCGGCGAAGAGATTGTGATAAAAGTGTAATATTGATGGTAGAAATAAATTTATATAATCTGAATAAATAAAAACATCAAGGTAGCAAATAGTAAACGGGCACAAAAACTGTATTGCAATGCTTGAAAATGAGGCCTAGGGTCCGTACTTTCACTAGTGCAATCTCTCAACAATACTAATATAATTGGATCATATAACCATCCCTCAAAGCGCGATGAAGAATCACTCCAAAGTTCCTATCTAGCAGAGAACATAAGAAAAAATTGTTTGTAGGGTACGAAACCACCTCAAAGCTATTCTTTCCGTTCGATCTACTCAAGAGTTCGTACTAAAATAACACAAAGCTATTCTTTCCGTTCGATCTATCCTAGAGTTCATACTAAAATAACACCAAAGAAAATTCATATTCATAATACTCAATCCAACACAAAGAACTTCAAAGAGTGCCCCAAGATTTCTACCGGAGAAACAAAGACAAGAACGTGCATCAACCCTTATGCATAGATTACCCCAATGTCACCTCGGGAATCCGCGAGTTCAGTGCCAAAACTTATATCAAGTGAATCAATAAGATACCTCATTGTCACCACGAGTATTCAATTGCAAGAAATATATCAAGTGTTCTCAAATCCATAAAAGTATTCAATCCGATAACAACGAAATCTCAAAGGGAAAAACTCAATTCATCACAACAAGATAGAGAGGGGAAAACACCATATGATCCGACTATATTAACAAAGCCCGCGATACATCAAGATCGTGACATCCCAAGAACACGAGAGAGAGAGAGATTAAACACATAGCTACTGGTACAAACCGTCAGCCCCGAGGGTGGACTACTCCCTCCTCATCGTGGTGGCCGCCGAGATGATGAAGATGGCCACCGAAGATGATTCCCCCCTCTGGCAGGGTGCCGGAATGGGGTCTAGGTTAGCTTTCGGTGGCTACAAAGCCTTGCAGCGGCGAAACTTCTGATCTTGGTTCACACCGAGGGTTTTAGGAATTTTTGGGAATTTATAGGGTAAAGAGGGGGTGCGGGAGGCCACTGAGGTGGGCACAACCCACCTGGGCACGCCTGGGGGCCCAGGCGCGCCCTGGTGGGTTGTGCCCCCCTGGGGCACCCCCCAGGTGCAGCTTTGGCCCATTGGAAGTGTTCTGGTCCATAAAAAATCCTCAAAAAGTTTTACGATATTTGGACTCCGTTTGATATTGATTTCCTGCGATGAAAAAAATATAAAAAAATAGCAACTGGCACTTGGCACTATGTCAATAGGTTAGTACCAAAAAAGATATAGAATGATTATAAAACATAAAAGAATGAAAATATAATAGCATGGAACAATAAAAAATTATAGATACGTTGGAGACGTATCAGAGATGCGTAGCAACGAGAGGGGCAGAGTGTGTCCATGTACCCTCGTAGACCGAAAGCGGAAGCGTTTGACAACACGGTTGATGTAGTCGAACTTCTTCTCGTTCCGACCGATCAAGCACCGAACGTACGACACCTCCGAGTTCTGCACACGTACAGCTCGATGACGTCCCTCGAACTCTTGATCCAGCAAAGTGTTGAGGAAGTAGATGAGTTCTATCAGCACGACAGCATGGTGACTATGATGGGGAAGTGATTCGTGCAGGGCTTCACCTAAGCACTACAAGAATATGACCGGAGGCGTAAACCGTGGAGGGGGGCGCCGCACACGGCTAACAATTGTTGGTGTGTGTTTTAGGTGCCTCCCTCCCCACATATATATAGGTGGGAGGGAGAGGGGTCAGCCAAGGGGGGCGCCCCAAGTAGGCCGAATCCTACCTGGGGCCCTAGTCCAATTCGCCCCCCTTTCCTTATTACCGGAAGGGGAAAAGGGAAGAGAGGGGGAGGAAGGAAACGGGGGACGAACCCCCTCCTCCTTCTCCTATTCGGCCTCTATGGGGGCGCACCAGCCCCTTTTGGGCTTGTCTGTCCCTCTCTTGCCCCATAAGGCCCATATCTTTGCTGGGGGTGCCCGAAACCCCTTCTGGTGACCCGATATGTACCTGATACCCTCCGGAACACTTCCGGCGTCCGAATACTATTGTCCTATATATATATATATCAATCTTTACCTCTTGACCATTTCGAGACTCCTCGTCATTTTCGTGATCTCATCGGGGACTCCAAACAACATTCGGCCACCAAATCACATAACTCATATAATACAAAATCGTCATCGAACTTTAGGCGTGCGGACCCTACGGGTTCGAGAACTTTGTAGACATGACCAAGACATCTCTTAGGTCAATAACCAACAGCAGAACCTGGATGCTCAT
Source organism: Aegilops tauschii subsp. strangulata (assembly GCF_002575655.3). Lineage (NCBI taxonomy): Eukaryota > Viridiplantae > Streptophyta > Magnoliopsida > Poales > Poaceae > Aegilops > Aegilops tauschii. Next base: position 317,744,936 of record NC_053039.3, read on the forward strand.
ATTGGCTCCTACATATTCTACGAAGATCTTTATCGGTCGAACCATAATGACAACACACGTTATTCCCTTTGTCATCGGTATGTTACTTGCCCGAGATTTGATCATCGGTATCTTCATACCTAGTTCAATCTCATTACCGGCAAGTCTCTTTACTAGTTCTGTAATAAATCATCCCGCAACTAACTCATTAGTCACTTTGCTTGCAAGGCTTCTTTATGATGTGCATTACCGAGAGGGCCCAGAGATACCTCTCTGATACTCGGAGTGAGAAATCCTAATCTCGATCTATGCCAACCCAACAAACACCTTCGTAGATACCTGTAGAGCATCTTTATAATCACCCAGTTACATTGTGATGTTTGATAGCATACAAGGTATTCCTCCGGCATCCGGGAGTTGCATAATCTCATAGTCAAAGGAATATGTATATGACATGAAGAAAGCAATAACAATAAAACTGAACGATAACTATGCTAAGCTAACGGATGGGTCTTGTCCATCACATCATTCTCCTAATGATGTGATCCCGTTCATCAAATGACAACACATGTCTATGGTTAGGAAACTTAACCATATTTGATTAACAAGCTAGTCTAGTAGAGGCTTACTAGGGACACGGTGTTTTGTCTATGTATCCACACATGTATCAAGTTTACAGTTAATACAATTCTAGCATGAATAATAAACATTTATCATGATATAAGGAAATATAAAATAACAACTTTATTATTGCCTGTAGGGCATATTTCCTTCAGTCTCCCACTTGCACTAGAGTCAATAATCTAGTTCACATCGTCATGTGATTAACACCCATAGTTTACATCACCATGTAAGCAATACCCAAAGAGTTTACTAGAGTCAATAATCTAGTTCACATCCCTATGTGATTAACACCCAAAGAGTACTAAGGTGTGATCATGTTTTGCTTGTGAGATAGGTTTAGTTAATGGGTCTGCCACATTCAGATCCGTATGTATTTTGCTAATTTCTATGTCTACAATGCTCTGCATGGAGCTACTCTAGCTAATTGCTCCCATTTTCAATACGTATCCAGATTGAGAATCGGAGTCATCTGGATCGGTGTAAAAGCTTGCATCGACGTAACTCTTTACGACGAACTCTTTATCACCTCCATAAATGAGATGTCCTCTTAGGTAACTAAGGATAACTTTGACCGCTGTCCAGTGATCCACTCCTGGATCACTATCATACCCCCTTGCCAAACTCATGGCAAGGTACACAATAGGTCTGGTACACAACATAGCATACTTTACAGAACCTATGGTTGAGGCATAGGGAATGACTTTCATTCCCTTTCTATTTTCTGCCATGGTCGGGTTTTGAGTCTTACTCAACTTCACACCTTGCAACACAGGTAAGAACTCCTTCTTTGACTGTTCCATTTTAACTTCTTCAAAATCTTTTCAAGGTATGTACTCATTGAAAGTCTTATCAAGCGTCTTGATCTATCTCTATAGATCTTGATGCCCAATATGTAAGCAGCTTCACCGAGGTCTTTCATTCAAAAATTCTTATTCAAATATCCTTTTATGCTATCCAGAAATTCTACATCATTTCCAATCAACAATATGTCATCCACATATAATATCAGAAATGCTACAGAGCTCCCACTCACTTTCTAGTAAATACAGGCTTCACCATAAGTCTGTATAAAACCATATGCTTTGATCATCTTATCAAAGCGTATATTCCAACTCCGAGATGCTTGCAGCAATCCATAGATGGATCGCTGGAGTTTGCACACTTTGTTAGCACCTTTAGGATCGACAAAACCTTATACAACTCTTCTTCAAGAAATCCATTAAGGAATGCAATTTTGACATCCATTTGCCCGATTTCATAAAATGTGGCAATTGCTAACATGATTCGGACAGACTTAAGCATCGTTACGAGTGAGAAAATCTCATCGTAGTCAACACCTTGAATTTGTCGAAAATATTTTTGTGACAAGTCAAGATTTGTAGATAGTAATACTTCCATCAGCGTCCGTCTTCCTCTTGAAGATCCATTTATTCTCAATGGCTTGCCGATCATCGGGCAAGTCCACCAAAGTCCACACATTGTTCTCATACATGGATCCTATCTCAAATTTCATGGCCTCAAGCCATCCGTCGGAATCTGTGCTCATCATAGCTTCTTCATAGTTCGTAGGTTCGTCATGGTCTAGTAACATGACTTCCAGAACAGGATTACCATACCACTCTGGTTTGGAACATGCTCTATTTGACCTACGAGGTCCACTAGTAACTTGATCTGAAGTTTCATGATCATCATCATTAGCTTCCTCTCTAGTTGGTGCAGGCATCACGGGAACGGATTTCTCTGATGAGCTACTTTCCAATTCAGGAGAAGGTACAATTACCTCATCAAGTTCTACGTTCCTCCCACTCACTTCTTTCGAGAGAAACTCCATCTCTAAAAAGGTTCCATTCTCAGCAACAAAAATCTTGCCTTCGGATCTGTGGTAGAAGGCGTACCTAATTGTTTCCTTAGGGTATCCTATGAAGATGCACTTCTCCGATTTGGGTTTGAGCTTATCATGCTGAAGCCTTTTGACATAAGTGTCGCAACCCCAAACTTTAAGAAACGACAGCTTAGGTTTCTTGCCAAACCACATTTTCATACGGTGTCGTCTCAACGGATTTAGATGGTGCCCTATTTAACGTGAATGCGGCTGTCTGTAATGCATAACCCCAAAACGATAGTGGTAAATTTGTAAGAGACATCATAGATCGCACCCTATCTAATAACAGTTACGACGTTCGGACACACCAACACGCTGTGGGGTTCTAGGTGGCGTGAGTTGTGAAACTATTCCACATTGTTTTAAATGAAGGCCAAACTAGTAACTCAAATATTCGCCTCCGCTATCAGATCGTAGAAACTTTATTTTCTTATTACGACGATTCTCCGCTTTTCTTTGAAATTCTTTGAACTTTTCAAATGTTTCAGACTTGTGTTTCATTAAGTAGAAATACCTATACCTACTAAAATAATCCGTGAAGGCCAGAAAATAACGATACCCGCCGCGTGCTTCAACACTCATCGGACTGCATACATCGGTATGTATTATTTCCAATAAGTCATTAGCTCGCTCCATTGTTCCGGAGAACGGAGTTTTTGACATCTTGCCCATGAGGCATTGTTCGCAAGTATCAAATGATTCATAATCAAGTGATTCCAAAAGCCCATCTGCATGGAGTTTCTTCATGCGCTTTACACCAATATGACCTAAACGGCAGTGCCATATGTATGTTGCACTATCATTATCAACTTTGCATCTTTTGGCATCAATATTATGAATATGTGTATCACTATGATCGAGATTCAATAAACCATTTGCATTGAGTCTATGACCATAGAAGGTTTTATTCATTTAAATAGAACAACAATTATTCTCTGACTTAAATGAATAACCGTATTACAATAAATATGATCAAATCATATTCATGCTCAACGCAAACACCAAATAACATTTATTTAGGTTCAACACTAATCCCGAAGGTAGAGGGAGTGTGCGATGGTGATCGTATCAACCTTGGAATTACTTCCAACACACATCGTCACCTCGTCCTTAACTAGTCTCTGTTTATTTTGCAACTCCTGTTTCGAGTTACCAATCTTCGCAACTGAACCAGTATCAAATACCAAGGGTTTGCTATAAACACTAGTAAACTACACATCAATAACATGTATATCAAATATACCTTTGTTCACTTTGCCATCCTTCTTATCCGCCAAGTGTTTGGGGCAGTTCCTCTTCTGGTGACCATTTTGCAATAGAAGCACTCAGTTTCAGGCTTGGGTTTAGCTTTGGGCTTCTTCATGGGAGCGACAACTTGCTTGCCATTCTTCTTGAAGTTCCCTTTCTTTCCCTTGCCCTTTTTTTGAAACTAGTGGTCTTTAACCATCAACACTTGATGCTCTTTCTTGATTTCCACCTTCACCGATTTCAGCATCGCGAAGAGCTCGGGAATCATTTTTGCCATCCCTCGCATATTACAGTTCATCATGAAGTTCTAGTAGCTTGGTGATAGTGACTAGAGAACATTGTCAATCACTATCTTATCTAGAAGATTAACTCCAACTTGATTCAAGCGATTGTAGTACCCAGACATTCTGAGCACATGCTCACTGGTTGAGCTGTTCTCCTCCATCTTGTAGGCAAAGTTCTTGTCAGAGGTCTCATACCTCTCAACACGGGCATAAGTCTGAAATACCAATTACAGCTCTTAGAACATCTCATATGCTCCGTGGCATTCAAAACGTTTTTGAAGTCCTAGTTCTAAGCCGTAAAGCATGGCGCACTAAACTATCAAGTAGTCATCATATCGAGCTTTCAAAATGTTCATACGTCTGCATCTGCTCCTGCAATAGGTCTGCACCTAGCGGTGCATCAAGGACATAATTCTTCTGTGCAGCAATGAGGATAAACCTCAGATCACGGACCCAGTCTGCATCATTGCTACTATCATCTTTCAACTTAGTTTTCTCTAGGAACATATAAAAAGTAAGGGAGCTATATCACGAGCTATTGATCTACAACATAGATATGCAAATACTATCAGGACTAAGTTCATGATAAATTAAGTTCAATTAATCATATTACTTAAGAAATCCCACTTAGATTGACATCCCTCAAGTCATCTAAATGATACGTGATCCAAATCAACTAAACCATGTCCTATCATCACGTGAGATGGAGTAGTCTTCAATGGTGAACATCTCTATGTTGATCATATCTACTATATGATTCACGTTCGACCTTTCGGTCTCCAGTGTTCCGAGGCCATGTCTGTACATGCTAGGCTCGTCAAGTTTAACCCGAGTATTCCGCATGTGCAAAACTGGCTTACACCCGTTGTATGTGAACGTAGAGCCTATCACACCCGATCATGACGTGGTGTCTCAGCACGATGAACTGTCGCAACGGTGCATACTCAGGGAGAACACTTATACCTTGAAATTTTGTTAAGGGATCATCTTATAATGCTACCGCCGTACTATGCAAAATAAGATGCATAAAAGATAAACAGCACATGCAATCAAAATATGTGACATGATATGGCCATGATCATCTTGTGCCTTTGATCTCCATCTCCAAAGCACCGTCATGATCTCCACCGTCACAGGCTTGACACCTTGATCTCCATCGTAGCGTCGTGGTCGTCTCACCAACTATTGCTAACTCATAGCGATAAAGTAAAGCAATTACATGGCGTATGCGTTTCATAGAATAAAGAGAAAACCATAAAGCTCCTGCCGGTTGTCAGTGACTTTTACAAAACATGATCATCTCATACAATAATGTATATCACATCATGTCTTGACCATATCACATCACAACATGCCCTGCAAAAACAAGTTAGACGTCCTCTACTTTGTTGTTGCAAGTTTTACGTGGCTGCTACCGGCTTCTAGCAAGAACCGTTCTTACCTACGCATCAAAACCACAACGGTGATTTATCAAGTTTGCTATTTTAACCTTCAACAAGGACCGGCCGTAGTCAAATTCGATTCAACTAAAGTTGGAGAAACAGACACCCGCCAACCACCTTTAAGCAAAACTAGTTGCATGTTTGTCGGTGGAACCGGTCTCATGAATGTGGTCATGTAAGGTTGGTCCGGGCCACTTCATCCAACAATACCGCCGAATCAAAATAAGACATTGGTGGTAAGCAGTATGACGATCACAGCCCACAACTCTTTGTGTTCTACTTGTGCATATCATCTACGCATAGACCTGGCTTGGATGCCATTGTTGGGAAACGTAGCATGCAATTTCAAAAATTTCCTACACTCACGCAAGATCTATCTAGGAGATGCATAGAAATGAGAGGGGGAGAGTGTGTCTACGTACCCTTGTAGACTGAAAGTGGAAGCATTTGACAACGCAGTTCATGTAGTCGAACTTCTTCTCGTTCCGACCGATCAAGCACCGAACATACGGCACCTCCGAATTCTGCACACGTTAACTCGATGACGTCCCTCAAACTATTGATCCAGCAAAGTGTCGAGGAAGTAGATGATTTCTATCAGCACGACGGCGTGGTGACGGTGATGGTGAAGTGATCCACGCAGGGCTTCACCTAAGCACTGCGAGAATATGACCAGAGGCGTAAACTGTGGAGGGGGGCGCCGCACACGGCTAACAATTGTTTGTGTGTTTGTAGGTGCCTCCCTCCCCACATATACATAGGTGGGAGGGAGAGGGCTCAACCAAGGGGGCGCCCCGAGTAGGCCGAATCTTACTTGGGGCCCTAGTTCAATTCGGCCCCCCTTTCCTTATTACCAGAAGGGGGAAAAGGGAAGAGAGGGGGGAGGAAGGAAAGGGGGACCGAACCCCCTCCTCCTTCTCCTATTCGGCCTCTATGGGGGTGCACCAGCCCCTTGTGGACTGGTCTGTCCCTCTCTTGGCCCATAAGGCCCATATCTTTGCCGGGGGTGCCCGGAACCCCTTCTAGTGACCCGATATGTACCTGATACCCTCCGGAACACTTCCGGTGTCCGAATACTATCGTCCTATATATCAATCTTTACCTCTCAACCATTTCGAGACTCCTCTTCATGTCCGTGATCTCATCCGGGACTCCAAACAACATTCGTTCACCAAATCACATAACTCATATAATACAAAATCGTCATCGAACGTTAAGCGTGTGGACCCTATGGGTTCGAGAACTATGTAGACATGACCGAGACACCTCTTCGGTCAATAACCAACAACGGAACCTGGATGCTCATATTGGCTCCTACATATTCTACGAAGATATTTATCGGTCGAACCGTAATGACAACACACGTTATTCCCTTTGTCATCGGTATGTCACTTGCCCGAGATTTGATCGTCGGTATCTTGATACCTAGTTCAATCTCCTTACCGGCAAGTCTCTTTACTTGTTTCGTAATACATCATCCCGCAACTAACTCATTAGTCACTTTGCTTGCAAGGCTTCTTTATGATGTGCATTACCGAGAGGGCCCAGAGATACCTCTCCGATACTCGGAGTGACAAATCCTAATCTCGATCTATGCCAACCCAACAAACACCTTCGGAGATACCTGTAGAGCATCTTTATAATCACCCAGTTATGTTGTGACGTTTGATAGCACACAAGGTATTCCTCCGGTATCCGGGAGTTGCATAATCTCATAGTCAAAGGAATATGTATATGACATGAAGAAAGCAATAGCAATAAAATGGAATGATCAATATGCTAAGCTAACAGATGGGTCTTGTCCATCACATCATTCTCCTAATGATGTGATCCCGTTCATCAAATGACAACACATGTCTATGGTTAGGAAACTTAACCATCTTTGATTAACGAGCTAGTGTAGTAGAGGCTTACTAGGGACACGATGTTTTGTCTATGTATCCACACATGTATCAAGTTTCCGGTTAATATAATTCTAGCATGAATAATAAACATTTATCATGATATAACAAAATATAAAATAACAACTTTATTATTTCCTCTAGGGCATAGTTCCTTCAGACACCATATATTACCTTTTGGAGAGTGGTGTCTCCTAGATTGGTTAGGTGTCGCTTGGGAGCCTCTGACAAGATTGTGGAGTTGAACCAAGAAGTTTGTAAGGGCAAGGAGATCGCCTATTTCGTGAAGATCTACCCGAGTGAGGCAAGTCGTTCATGGGCGATGGCCATGGTGGGATAGACAAGGTTGCTTCTTCATGGACCCTTTGTGGGTGGAGCCCTCTGTGGGCTCGCGCAACCGTTACCCTTCATGGGTTGAAGTCTCCATGAACGTGGACGTACGATAGCACCACCTATCGGAACCATGCCAAAAATCTCTTTGTCTTCATTGTGTTTGCACACTCCAATCCCATCCCTTTACATTCTTGCAATTAGCACGCTTTACTCTTTCCCCTGCTTATACTCTTGCCATGCTTGCTTGAAATGTATTGTGAATGCTTAAACTTGTGCTAAAACTCCACCTCAACTTGAAGAACTTAAAAATTGCCACTTTTGCTTGTTGAGGGTCTAATCACCCCCCTCTAGACACCTTTTCTCGAACCTTTCAATTGGTATCAGAGAGTTTGTCTCCATTGCTTTGGTTTAATCACCATTGGAGGAAGATGGATGAGTCTACGATTGGGAGTATTAGATGTAGAGTGCCTATGCCTGACGGAGAGTTCTATAGTGCTTGGAAAAATGAGATGCTTGAAATTTCCAATGAATATAATTTGAACAAGTATATTACTAGCCCTTCTGTGCCTCCTATTGATCCCTTGCATCCTACCCTCGATGAGTATCTTGATATGACCCGTAATTTTAGAACTATTGATCTTATCATGAGAGGATTGCCTAGAAATTTGCTTGTATGCTTTCCTACATTTGAATGTGCTTATACTATATTGAGATACCTTGAGGAGTGCTTTTCAAACTATTCCTTGAAAAATCTAGATGAAATTCTCAAAAGTCCATAGCTTTTCATAAAATGAATCCTAGTGATCCTAAATTCGATAATTGTCTATTTGAGCTTCGTGACCTTATGCGTGCGAAAGGAGATGTTGGAATCATTAGTAGCATCATTTCACGAGTCATTAGAATTCATAAAGATGTACATTGTCAAGGTCATAAATCTAATGAATCACTCTCTCTAGGTGATAATCAACCACATGATGATGTTGAACATGGATATTATGATGAGGATGATGATAGTGACTTTGATCTTGATGAGTTTGTGAGACACTTTGGTCTTATGGCTGAACTTCGTGGTTACATGGCCTGAGGAAAGGAATGGGTTCTTGATAATGGATGTACTGATCACATGACCGGAGATAAGGACATGTTTCGTGAGCTTGCTGAGAACAACGGTCCCCGAAAGTATGTCACGTTTGGTGATAACTCAATGGGTAAGGTGGCCATCTCACATGACAACTCTACCAAAAATGTTATGCTTGTTGAATCTCTTGGCTACAATTTACTTTCCGTATCTAGACTAGCCGATTTCGGTCTCAATGTTCTATGCACCGAAGTAGATTGCCAAGTGTTTCGAAGAGATAATCATAATATGGTCTTTACCGCCATACGTAGAGGTGATCTATACGTTGTTGATTTCACTAAAAGAGCTCAACCTCGAACTTGCTTAATTGCTAAATCTTATAAAGGTTGGTTGTGGCATAGAAGGTTAGGTCACGTGGGCATGCGAAATCTTGATAAGCTTATTAAAGGTGATCATATCCTTGGTGTTAAAGATGTTATATTTGACAAGGATTGACTTTGCAGTGCTTGTCAAGCAGGAAAACAAGTTGGAGGAAGTCATCCCATGAAGAACATCATTACCACGAGAAGACCACTTGAGCTACTTCATAGGGATCTTTTTGGTCCCAACGCCTACAAGAGTCTCAGTGGTAACTCGTTCTGATTGGTCATTGTTGACGACTTTTCAAGATTTACGTGGGTGTTCTTTCTTGATGATAAATCGCAGGTCCAAAAGATCTTCAACAACTTTGCTAGGAAGGCCCAAAATCAATTTGAAGTGAAGATCAAGAAAGTTCAAAGCGACAACAGAACGGAGTTCAAGAACACCAATGTGGATACCTTTCTTGACGAAGAAGGGATTTCACATGAGTTCTCGGCTACGTACACACCTCAACAAAATGGAGTTGTTGAGAGGAAGAACTGGACACTTATTGAGATGGCGAGAACGATGCTTGATGAGTACAAAATTCCAAGACACTTTTGGGCGGAAGCGGTTGATACAACTTGTCATGCTACAAGTCGACTATATCTTCACAAGCTTCTCGGCAAGATGACATACGAGCTTCTCACTGGTAACAAACCCCAAGTTGGATACTTTCGAGTATTTGGCTCAAAGTGTTACATTCTTGATAAGCATCATCGTTTGAAATTTGCCCGTAAATCTCATGAAGGTTTCCTACTCAGTTATAGCTCAAATTCTCACACTTACCATGTCTACAATAATTTCACCCGAAAGGTTGAAGAGACGGTAGATGTGAAGTTTGATGAATCTAATGGCTCGCAAGTAGAGTAATTGCCAATTGATGTAGGAGACAAAGATCCTTTAGAAGCAATTCAAGACTTGTCTATTGGCAAGATTCGCCCAATGGAGGTGAAGGAGAGTACCTCATCCATTCAAGTGGAAGCCTCAACTTCACGACAAAGTGAACCAACAAAAGCTCTCACGAGTTAGAGCAAGAGTCTCAAGAGATCATCCCGTCGAACAAATATTTGATGATATTCAAACCAGAAGAATTACTCGCTCTAAAACTCGTTTACTAACTTTTGTGAACATTACTCATTCATTTCTAGTACTAGAAGAATGCCCGTGTGTTGCAACGGGGCCACATTAACTTTAAGAGTTCAATATCAGTTATGTTAATATTACATTTAATATTCTCATACATATTAAGTGACATTGACGACCTTTTTTACCATCAAATTCTCACACACACACCCTCTCCCTCCCTCTTCCTCACTCTCTCTCCCCCTCTCTCTCTCTAACACACACACATATCCATCTTATTGGGTACGGGACCATAATCCATCTATTTCACACGCACACGCGCTAGCGCATAAAATGTGGATTATGTGTATTATATTTTCCACCACAACTGAGGGAATTAATTTCATGTAATCGGCCAGCCACAGCTCCATGACAAACAATACATCTAAATTCTCAGCGTTATTTTTATGTAACATTGGCGAGAGGTAAACGACGGTGATTGTTTCCTTTGTTTGGAGATTGATTACCATCCATGAGTTAAGGTGGGTACTAAAGAAGAATCTGATTGTGATACGTGAATTGATTGTTGCCTTGTACGTTTGGTTTTGGTATTTGAAGATTGATTACCATCCATTAGTTGGGTTACCAAAGAAGAAATCAATCACCATATGTAGAAAAAGGAACTAAATTGCACATGCTTACACCTCATCTACTCGTGAGAATATATAGAATTGGAGCAAACAAAATAAGTGCAGACAAGAGATAAAACATCAATGAGGATCCCTAATGTCTTGACTAATATGTTGTCCTCCAGCTTGAGAAGCATGCACCTACAAGAAATTGGGAGGTGGGAGGGAGGACGAAAAAAAACCAGGAGAGGTGGGACGAAAATAAACCCGGAACGGAGACTACCAATTGAGACATTAGGAGTAGAGATCATTTAGTTGATAAGAATAAATAGAAAACGGTGTTAAAAAGGAGAAACAGATTAGAATACATTGAAAAACCAAAAGGACGATGTAAAAGGGGATTCGCCCTCCCCCCGGGCCTTACCACCGAACCGGCTCAGCGTTCCCGTCCCCGCGCGGTCGTCTTCTCCTGTTCCCCGAGCCGCGTTGCTACAGAGCCGGGCTCCCGCCCGACCACCTCGCTGGCATCAAAGGGGAATGGATAAGGGTGACGCCCTGCCTTTCCTGCCCGCATGGCCTCACTCCTCCTCGACGCCCCCTCCCAAATCCACTTCTCCTCCTCGCTCGCTCGATCCCGTCGATCTGGACGAAGTCAGACGCCACGGCCACCATGACCGACCCCGTCCACACGGCCACTGCCCTCCCTGTGTGTTAGGAGCTTGTCGAGGAGCTCCGAACGCCTTCGCTACTTCGTCTGCGCCAACGAGATCAAGTCCAACACCCCCGCATCGACGTCGCTGCCGTCTTCCTCAACCTTGGGCCACCGTGACATTGCCGTTCGATCCGCGCCGCCCCGAGCTCCCATGTCTTCCCCTAGGGCGCCATTGACACCGCCAGTCTCTCCTCTTGCCTTTCCCCTGTTTCCCCTCTCGTTTGCTCTCGTTAGGTATTTCGCCGTGGCCGAGAACCGTCGTCCGCCATGGCTATTGCAGGGGTAGCCACAGAGCTCCTCGGATTGACCCCGTGGCACATGCCCGCTCCTATGCACGCCCATGCCCGAGCCTGCCGCTCTTCTTCCACGCCCACGGGGCCACTCCCTCTTCATGCCCATGCCCGTGCTACACCGCATCGGTCGCGCCCGCCGCTGCCGTCGCGCTCGCCGTAGCCACCGCACCACTGTGCCCCGTGAGACACACACCTTGGCCGCGCGCCACACTCTCGCTGGCTGCACTCGCCCCGTCTGCTGCCACCTATCCCTTCGCTCGCCCCGCTGTCGCGCCCCTGTCTCGTGCCGCCTCCAGTCGTGGCCATCTTCTGCCGGCCACCCCCTCAGCCACGCCGGCCGCATCTGTGCCCTCCACCGTCGGCCGCTCGCCTTGCCTGCTGCGTGCTGCTTCCTGCTGCTATGCTCTGCTCTACCGCTGGTATGCTGCTGCGCCATGCCCTCGACACCGCCGTGGACAAATGTGGCGGAGGGATTGTTAATGGAGTACGAGAAGAAGGTGGCGGAGAAGGTGTGGAGAGGCAGGAGGTCTGGGGTGGTGTCACCTGGCTGTGATGGAGGTGTTTATGCGAGAAGGAGCCGGAGTGGAAGGAGAGGTAACAATTGGAAAGAATCGCAAAAAAAAAAAATCATAACCTAGAGATCTCATTCCAAAAAATGCTAATATCGATGGAGGGGTGATTTCCTTCAATAGGTGGAAAACATAGGAAATATTGGTTGTTATCAAGGAAAGGTAAAAATTTAGGAAAGTTAGGATTTTTGAACTGATTTCTATGCAAATAGGGTTTTATTGCTTGGTAACGTGATATCAGTACCTTCCCGTTTGTGACGTGTCTGATTAGGAAAGTTTGCAAATGTTAAGAAACTATTTATTGGGAGGAAAGTTGTGACGTGTCTGTTATTTGTTTCCTAAAACAAATTTCACTAATAAGAGAAATCGATTGATTTAGATAAGTTAGATTAAAATTTATTATTTGTTGCGTGAAAATCTGTTTTTTGTTTCCTAAGACAAATTGAACCAATGAAAGGAACCGATTGATTTGCATAATTTAAGGAAGTTAGATCCGTGATTTGTTATACGTTAGGAAAGTTCTGGTTGTAATAAAGAGTGGAGAGAAAAATAAACCGATGGAGCAGGGTGGGAGGGGTGGTGGGAGGAGAGACAAAAAAACCAGCGAAAATAAACCGCGGAGACTATTCACCAGGGTGGGAGGGGTGGTGGGAGGAGAGACGAAAAAAACCCCAGCAAAAATAAACCGCGGAGACTATTCACCAACTCGTCCATTAGGAATAGAGATTTATTGGGAGGAAAGTTGTGACGTGTCTGTTATTTGTTTCCTAAAACAAATTTCACTAATAAGAGAAATCGATTGATTTAGATAAGTTAGGAAAGTTAGATTAAAATGTATTATTGGTAGCCTGAAAATCTGTTTTTTGTTTCCTAAGACAAATTGAACCAATAAAAGGAACCGATTGATTTGCATAATTTAAGGAAGTTAGATCCGTGATTTGTTATACGTTAGGAAAGTTCTGGTTGTAATAAAGAGTGGAGAGAAAAATAAACCGATGGAGCAGGGTGGGAGGGGGTGGTGGGAGGAGAGACGAAAAAAACCAGCAAAAATAAACCGCGGAGATGATTCACCAGGGTGGGAGGGGGTGGTGGGAGGAGAGACGAAAAAAACCCAGCGAAAATAAACCGCGGAGACTATTCACCAACTCGTCCATTAGGAGTAGAGATTTATTGGGAGGAAAGTTGTGACGTGTCTGTTATTTGTTTCCTAAAACAAATTTCACTAATAAGAGAAATCGATTGATTTAGATAAGTTAGGAAAGTTAGATTAAAATGTATTATTTGCTACCTGAAAATCTGTTTTTTGTTTCCTAAGACAAATTGAACCAATAAAAGGAACCGATTGATTTGCATAATCTAAGGAAGTTAGATCCGTGATTTGTTATACGTTAGGAAAGTTCTGGTTGTAATAAAGAGTGGAGAGAAAAATAAACCGATGGAGCAGGGTGGGAGGGGGTGGTGGGAGGAGAGACGAAAAAACCCAGCGAAAATAAACTGCGGAGACTATTCACCAGGGTGGGAGGGGGTGGTGGGAGGAGAGACGGAAAAAAACCCAGCGAAAATAAACCGCGGAGACTATTCACCAACTCGTCCATTAGGAGTAGAGATTTATTGGGAGGAAAGTTGTGACGTGTCTGTTATTTGTTTCCTAAAACAAATTTCACTAATAAGAGAAATCAATTGATTTAGATAAGTTAGGAAAGTTAGATTAAAATGTATTATTTGTTGCCTAAAAATCTGTTTTTTGTTTCCTAAGACAAATTGAACCAATAAAAGGAATCGATTGATTTGCATAATTTAAGGAAGTTAGATCCGTGATTTGTTATACGTTAGGAAAGTTCTGGTTGTAATAAAGAGTGGAGAGAAAAATAAAACGATGGAGCAGGGTGGGAGGGGGTGGTGGGAGGAGAGACGAAAAAAACCAGCGAAAATAAACCACGGAGACTATTCACCAGGGTGGGAGGGGGTGGTGGGAGGAGAGACGAAAAAAACCCAGCGAAAATAAACCGCGGAGACTATTCACCAACTTGTCCATTAGGAGTAGAGATTTATTGGGAGGAAAGTTGTGACGTGTCTGTTATTTGTTTCCTAAAACAAATTTCACTAATAAGAGAAATCGATTGATTTAGATAAGTTAGGAAAGTTAGATTAAAATGTATTATTTGTTGCCTGAAAATCTGTTTTTTGTTTCCTAAAACAAATTGAACGAATAAAAGGAACCGATTGATTTGCATAATTTAAGGAAGTTAGATCCGTGATTTGTTAGACGTTAGGAAAGTTCTGGTTGTAATAAAGAGTGGAGAGAAAAATAAACCGATGGAGCAGGGTGGGAGGGGGTGGTGGGAGGAGAGACGAAAAAACCAGGGAGACTATTCACCAGGGTGGGAGGGGGTGGTGGGAGGAGAGACGAAAAAAACCCAGCGAAAATAAACCGCGGAGACTATTCACCAACTCGTCCATTAGGAGTAGAGATTTATTGGGAGGAAAGGTGTGACGTGTCTGTTATTTGTTTCCTAAAACAAATTTCACTAATAAGAGAAATCAATTGATTTAGATAAGTTAGGAAAGTTAGATTAAAATGTATTATTTGTTTCCTGAAAATCTGTTATTTGTTTCCTAAGACAAATTGAACCAATAAAAGGAGTCGATTGATTTGCATAATTTAAGGAAGTTAGATCCGTGATTTGTTATACATTAGGAAAGTTCTGGTTGTAATAAAGAGTGGAGAAAAATAAACAGATGGACCAGGGTGGGAGGGGGTGGTGGGAGGAGAGATGAAAAAAACCAGCGAAAATAAACCGCGGAGACTATTCACCAGGGTGGGAGGGGGTGGTGGGAGGAGAGACGAAAAAACCCAGCGAAAATAAACCGTGGAAACTATTCACCAACTCGTCCATTAGGAGTAGAGATTGAATGAAGGTTGAAGAAGCTCTTGATGATCCGGATTGGGTGAACGCTATGCATGAAGAGCTATACAATTTCGAGAGGAATCAAGTGTGGACATTGGTTGAAAAGCCGGAGACAACCACAATGTCATTGGAACCAAGTGCGTGTTTCGGAATAAGCAAGATGAGGATGGACAAGTTGTATGCAACAAGGCCCATGTTGTCGCCCAAGGCTGCACTCAAGTCGAAGGTATGGACTATGATGAGACATATGCCCCCGTTCCTAGACTTGACACCATACGCATCTTACTTGCTTATGCGAATCACCATGTTATCACTTTATACCAAATGGACATTAAAAGTGCTTTTCTAAATGGTGAAATTGAGGAGGAAGTCTATGTTAAACAACCTCCCGGTTTTGTTAATCCTAAGAAACCCGATCATGTTTACAAACTTCACAAAGCTCTTTATGGTCTTAAACAAGCTCCTAGAGCATGGTATAAATGCTTGACCAACTTTCTTATTGAAAAAGGCTTTGAAATTGGGAAGATTGATTCTAAACTTTTTACTAAATGGGTTAATGGTGAATTATTTGTGTTGCCAAATTTATGTGGATGATATCATATTTGGTTCTACTAACCCCCACTTTAGTGAAAAGTTTGGAAGGCTAATGTTGGAGAAGTTTGAGATGTCTATGATGAGTGAACTCAAATTCTTTCTTGGTTTGCAAATCAAGCAAACCAAGGAAGGTACCTTTGTTTCTCAAACAAAGTATACCAAGGACCATTTCAAGAAGTTCAACATCCAAGAAAGCAAAGGTATGAAAACACCCATGCCTACTAGTGGACATCTTGACTTGACTAAGGATGGCAAACCGGTTGTGTAAGTGCATCTAGTGCCACCCCTAGTTGGTTTTGGAGTGTTGATGACAAACATGGTTGAGGGACTAATGTGTTTGTGAGAATTGCAGGATAACACAGATAGTAGTCCCTCATTGATTCGATTTACCTACCAGAGATGACCCCTAAAAATGTATGAAGACATTGAAGACAATGGTGGTTCGTGAAGACATTCATGTTGAAGATAATGACTTGTGAAGACATTCACTTGAAGACTATGGAGTGCGAAGACATAGTTTCTTTCGTAGTTTCCTTTTCTTCTTTATTGAGTCATAGGAACCACCGTACTGTTAAGTGGGGTCCAAGTGAACAAAGTCAGATGACTTAAGTGATGCTCAACCAAAAATCCTATGTCTTCGAGTGAAGACAATGAGAGAAAATCTTATCCAGAGTTGGATGAGCCAGCTTTGCTTGTAGCCCAAGCCAAGCTGCCGCGTGCTTTTGAAATCCGACCATTGGACACGTGTCGGTTCCTTAGTGACCCTGGGTCATTTCAGACATATCATGTCGGGTTGCCTCCTGGCTCTAAATAGCCCACCCCCTACACCATAAATTGGTGGCTGCTCAGAGTTAGTGCACGACTTTTGTAATTTGCGATAAACCCACCTCCGAAGCCTTTGAGAGAGAGATCCTTGCGAGGACAATGCCGAAACACCCAGAGCCAAAGAGTGTTAGGCATCACTGAAGTCTTCTAACCATGTGAGCTGAAGACTTTACACTTGAGGATTGTGCATCCTCCAGCCGGTTAGGCGTCATGTTCTGAGCATCCAAGATTCATTGTGGATCGCCGGTGAATGGAGTCTGTGAAGGTTTGGAATTCTACCTTGAAGACTTACCAGAGTGATTGGGCGAGGACTGGGTGTCCTTAGCTCAAGGGGAATAAGGTGAAGAAACAATCTTCTGAGTTCAATCTAAGCCTCCCTAACCAGACGTACAGTTGTCACAGCAACGGGAACTGGTCTACGAAATCCTTGTCTTCACCAAGCAATTGGTTCTATCCCCTATGTCCTTTACATTTCAATTTGTCTTCGTGAAGTCATTGTTTGCTTGCCTGATCTGTTTGACTTCACTGTGCGAAGACTATTATCTGTTTGGCTTCATACTATCTTCCATTCTGATCCATACTACCTAGCTGTTGTTAGTCCTCGTACTTTCACTATACTTCTTACTTGACTATGGCTTGTCTAGTGTAGTTCATCTTCTGCTGCATATCATATAGGCTCATTCCAACAGTTTTTCTTCAAAGACCTTGTGTTTTGAAGACTTTCATAAAAATTGCCTATTCACCCCCCTCTAGTCGATAACTAGCACTTTCAATTGGTATCAAAGCAAGGTGCTCCCTTGTTCTATGTGATTCGGTTTAACCACCATGGGTTTTAGCTATGTTGATTGTAGGGATAATCAATGTCTCTGCTGGGTGCCCAGTTTTTGATGGCACTGATTACCCCTACTGGAAGAATAAGATGTGCATGCATCTTGAAGTCATTGACATTGACCTCTGGTATGTCGTCAAGACAGGCGTTCCCAAGGTCGGTGAAGGTGTCACCACTGCTGATGTCAAGAGGTTCACACAACTGGACTCAACCGCCAAGAACATCATCTGTGGTCATCTAACCAAAGGATAGTATGGTCGTGTGAGTGCACTGGAAACTGCGAAGCTAGTCTGGGATTGGCTGTCCAAGGTCAGCGAAGGCGTCTCAACTCAGAGAGACTCAAGGATTGATGTTCTTCGCAACGTCTTCAACCGATTCAAGAGAAACGTCAATGACAATGTCCAGCTCACATTCGATCACCTCACTGATATCACAAATGAGCTTCGCGCTCTTGCGCCACTGAGATCACCAAGCATGAAATCGTGAAGAAGCTTCTAAGATCACTTCACAACTCATTTGACACCTTGGCCCTGATGATTCAAGAATGTCCTGACTTCAGAGAACTCGATCCGTCTGATATACTTGAGAGGCTCAACACACATGAGTTCCAGCTATCAGAGAAGAGAGATATCTATGGCCCCAACTATGGCCGATCCCGTGCGTTGAAGGCTAAGGTTGTCTCGTCATCTGAAGAAGAATCTGACTGCAGTTCTAAGTATCCTAAAGACATTGGCAAAGAACTAGCAATGCTTGTGAAGATGTTTCAGAAGTTCGCCAAAAAGAATCGCTTCGGAAAGTCTTCAAGATCCAGCTCAAGAAACGATGAGGCTTCCTCTCATGACTACAATAAGAGAACATGCCACAAATGCAAGAAGCCAGGCCACTACATCTCTGAGTGTCCTCAATGGGAGAAGGAATCTAAGAAGAAGAAGAGCAAGGAATATGATTCTGATGACAATAAGAAGAAGAAATCCTCAAAGTCTTCATCAAAGTCCTCGTCTCACAAGAAGAGCTCATCTGGCAAGGCTCGTGCATTCATTGGCAAGGAGATGGATTCAGAGGAGGAGTCTGCTTCTCAGGACGCAGAGGTGGAGTCTGAGAAGGAGTCTGATTCAGGCGTGGCAAGCCTGGCTCTAGCTTCGGCATTTGTCGCCAAGTCCATCTTCAACACTGAAGACAATGGTCACGTCGCAGACGCTGAAGCTGATGATGATGACGACTCTACTCCGACCTACTGCTTCATGGCACGAGGTGCCAAGGTAAACTCACACAATGCTTACTTTCAAACCTCCAATGAAGATGACTCTGAGTGTGAATCCAAACCCAGCTATAAGACTCTTGCTAAAATTGCAACTAAACAACAAACTGCTATGGAACATATTCAAAAGTTGTTAGACAAAAGCGATGATCTGTTGGACGAGGAAATGAATCGAACTCAATCCTTAATTGAAGACATTAAAAATCTTCGTGTTAAGTACGAGGAACTTGAAATTCGTCATGAAACACTCTCAGCTACTCATGAGAAGCTTTCCTATGATTATCTTCAAAGGAAGCAAGAACTAGAGAAACTGAGAGCGTCTCATGAAGATATTCAAAAGGAGAACGATTCACTACTCGCCCAACAGATCAGTTCCGCTCAGGAAGATTTTGTGCCACCATGTTTAAAATGTCTTGAGCATGATAATGTTATCTCTGTTGCTGAATGCTCTACTGCCTTTGATGTTGCAATATCTTCAACTGCTGATGTGGTAACTAACCCCTCTTCTGAGGGTGCCACTACTATTGATGATGAGGACGCTAGGTTGAAGACATTGCTTGAAACAAGCATGTACAAAAGCCTCAAAGGGCATCAGACACTATGTGAGGTCCTCAAGAAATAGATTCTGAACCGAAACCGTAGGAAAGAGGGTGTGGGGTTCGAGAGGAAAATGAATGTTGACGGTTCTTACTGGAAGCCTGAGCAGTACCCCAAAACCACATGGGTTGCTGGAAAGGGCCCTTCAGTGGACCCATCCACCTTATCTGGCTTCACTTGTGCAAACCCCATTATCATTGATGAATCCTTTGAGGCCAATTATAAGTTGTTTAAGAATCAGAATGCTGAAGTGTTTGCCAGGTTTGTTGGTACTAACAGCAGGAATGGGCCACCTTTGAAGAAGATCTGGGTGCCCAAAAGTTGTCTTGAGAAGCTTCCCGTGAATGTCATCATGACACCACCTGGGAAGAAGACAAATCCCAGACCAAAGGCTTCATATGGCCCAAAGGCTTCATACAGACACAGGACCTCACAGTGTCACCCTAACGCCAATGTTTTGCAGGGAAACTATCATCAGACTCATGAATATGAGCGTGTTTCTTCTAACCGCTATGTTCATAAATCAAAGATCTTTTCTGCATATTCATACGAGTATTATTCACCTGCTGCAAAACTATTTGCTAGGGCTCCAAAGCCTAAGTTCTTAGATGCTGCACTTAGACTCATTGCTTCTAAGCCACCCCTGAAGATGTGGGTGGTTAAGAAGAATTAACTTTCTCTTGCAGGGAAAGGTATCTAGTCGGAAATCAAAGACTTCTGATGCCAATGCTGGGGACCTAAAACATCTTGTGGGACGCAAAATAAAATGCTAGAATGGTCTTACCATTTATTTCGTCCCGGGGTTTCTTGACGAGCATCCTATCTTACCAAACAAGAATCTTAACTTTGATAATATGCTTGTTCGTTATATGTTTGTGCTTGACAATACTCTTGGTGAAGCCTATCCCGCTAACTGCACTGTAGGGTACGGCTCCGAAAGCTACTGAGTGGATAATGCACAGTGGATGCACTAACCACATGACTGGTGATCGAAGTATTCTCATGGATTCAACCCTACGTCCATCTACTAAAAGTCACATCACGTTCGCTGACACTGGTAAAAGCAAGGTATTGGGCCTAGGTAGAGTTGCAATCTCAAAGGATCAGCACATGGATAAAGTGATGCTTGTTGAATCCCTTGGATTCAACTTAATGTTTGTCTCAATGCTTTGTGATCTGAACACGATTGTGATATTTGGAAAGTATCGTTGCCTTGTGCTTATGGAATCTGACAAATCTCTAGTCTTCGAAGGGTATCGAAGATATGATCTGTACATGGTAGATTTCTCTGCGAGACCACAGCTTGCCGTATGTATTCTAGCAAAAGCTTCAGAGTGTTGGCGCTGGCATCGAAGGCTAGGACATGCGGGCATGAGGAACTTGTACACTCTCGTGAAGAAGAAGCATATTATAGGCATCGAGTTCAAGAAGGATCGTCTATGTGGTGCTTGTGAAGCTGGGAAGATGACTAGGGCGAAGCATCCCTCGAAGACAATCATGACTACATCACGCCCCTTCGAGCTGCTACACATGGACTTTTTCGGCCCTACTCACTACACTACTCTTACTACCACTGCACATCTTTATGGCTTCGTTATTGTTGATGATTATTCAAGATATACCTGGGTGCACATAGTTCTCTACAAGACTGAAGTGCAGGATGTCTTCAGACGCTTCGCCAATCGTGCCATGACCAATTCTGGCATCAAGATCAAGCACATCAAAAGTGACAATGGCACAAAATTCAAGAACACCGGCCTCGACACTTATCTTGATACTTTAGGCATCACACATGAGTTCTCTGCTCCATACACACCTCAGCAGAATGACATCGTGGAGCGCAAGAACAGAACCCTCATTGAGATGGCACGTACGATGCTTGATGAGTACAAGACTCCAAGAAAGTTCTGGCCTGAAGCCATTGATACTGCTTGCCACATCATCAACAAAGTTTATCTTCATAAGTTCTTCAAGAAGACATCGTATGAGCGCCTGACTAGTAAGAAGTCAAATGTTAGCTATTTCAAAGTCTTTGGTGCTAGGTGCTGGATCAAGGATCCGCATCACACTTCAAAATTTGCACCAAAAGCACATGAAGGTTTTATGCTTGGCTACGGAAAGGGTTCGCACACCTACAGAGTCTTCAACCTCTTTCACTAAAAGTGGTTGAAACTATAGATGTGCGGTTCGATGAGACTAACGGCTCGCAAAGAGAGAACTTGCCAAATGTGCTAGATGAAGCTACACCAAGTGAATCTATCAAGCTAATGGGTACTGGAGAAATCATACCCACCGAGGAATAGGCTGAAGAGGAAATCATCATTTCAGCGCCTAATCAACATGAAGACAATGGTCAGGCTAAAGACAATACTGAAGCTGATGGCAATCAATAAGAGCAAAGTCTTCACCCTATCCATCCTCGCGTGGCCAATGAAGTGCGGATTGAGAAGATCATGGATAGTTCAATGCACCTGGTCCACTCACTCGTTCAAGAGCGACACAACTAGCAAATTTCTGTGGTCACTTTGCATTTGTCTCTATATCTGAACCCAAGAAAGTCGATGAAGCCTTCATGGAACCTGAATGGATTCAAGCTATGCAAGAAGAGCTTCAACAGTTTGAGCTGAATAATGTCTGGGAGCTAGTTAAGCATCCTGATCCTCGCAAGCACACTATCATTGGCACCAAATGGATCTATCACAACAAGCAAGATGAGCCTGGTCAAGTTGTCAGAAAAAGGCTCGTCTCGTTGCCCAAGGTTACACACAAGTGGAAGGAATTGACTTTGATGAAACTTTTGCTCTTGTGGCTAGGCTTGAAGCCATTCGCATACTACTAGCCTATGCCAACCACAAAAACATTCTTCTGTACCAAATGGATGTAAAGAGTGCTTTCCTCTAAGGCAAAATCGAAGAAGAATTGTATGTTGCACAACCCCTGGTTTTGAAGATCCAAAGCATCCTAACATGGTGTACAAGCTCAACAAGGCACTATATGGCCTCAAACAAGCACCTCGCGCATGGTATGACACACTCAAAGACTTCCTGAAGAGCAAAGGCTTCAAACCTGGTTCTCTAGATCCCACTCTCTTCACGAAGACATATGATGGTGAACTGTTTGTATCCCAAATCTATGTGGATGACATTATCTTCGCTGCACTGATAAGAAATACTGTGACGAGTTTGGGCATATGATGCAAGAGTGATATCAGATGTCCGTGATGGGAGAGATAACTCTTGGTCTTCAAATCCGTCAACAAAGAAATGACATCTTCATATCACAAGAGAAATACCTCAAAGACTGCCTGAAGAAATTTGGTATGCAAGACTGCAAAGAGTACACGACGCCAATGCCAACCAAAGGCCAATTGGGCCCCGACGACAATGGTAAAGAGTTTTATCAAAAGGTATACCGCTCCATGATTGGTTCTTTATTGTAGTTATGTGCATCTAGGCTTGATATAGTGCTTAGCGTTTGCATGTGTGCCCGATTCCAAGCGTCACCAAAGGAATCGCATCACCTCCCACGAAGCGAATTCTTAGATATTTGGCTCACACCCCAACGCTAAGATTATGGTATCCAAAGGGCCTAGAGTTTGATCTAGTTGGATTCTGAGATGCTGATTATGTTGTTGACAAGGTTGATCGCAAGTCCACATCAGGCACATGTCACTTTCTCAGACAATCTCTTGTTTGTTGGTCTTCAAAGAAGCAGAACTGTGTATAACTCTCCATTGCTGAATCTGAATACATTGTTGCTGGATCTTGCTGCACTCAGCTTCTCTGGATGAAGCAAACTCTCAAAGATTATGGCATAAACCTGAAGCATGTACCAATCTAGTGTGACAATGAAAGCGCAATCAAGATTGCCAACAATCCAGTTCACCACTCGAAGAGAAAGCACATTCAGATCCGTTGTCACTTTCTCAGAGATCATGTCATGAAGGAAGACATTGATATCATTCACGTCAACACTGAAGAGCAATTGGCAGATATCTTCACGGAGCCCTTGGATGAGAAAAGGTTTTGCAAGCTGCGGTGTGAGCTAAATGTCTTAGATTCCTCGAATGTCCTCTGAATGGACACACATCCTAACGCTTATGCATGTTGATGACTTAGATGTGCAACACACGAAGTAATGTATATCTTAGATTCATGAAGACTTACCCTCTAAGTGTGAATACATTAAAGTCGAATTTGACTTCAGAGCGCCACGATAATTTTGTGCTGTGTCTAGGTCTAATATTTCCTATACGGTGGGTAACGCCACCACCAAACTTTCTTGAAGAGTTTCATTTGGCGTCATGATTGCATTATCTTCATACTTGGTTTGTCTTCAACATTGGTTTGCTTCAAAGTTTATCTTCGCAATGTTGATTTGGTCTTCACTGATATATATATATATATATATATATATATATATATATATATATATATATATATATATATGTGTGTGTGTGTGTGTGTGTGTGTGTGTGTGTGTGTGTTTTGTCCTCTACATCATTCACTTATAGCTATGTCTTCAAATTTGCTATTTTCTGAACTAAGTGAATGTGATCGGACCCTAACCCCTTCTGTGCTTATCCCTCAAATTCACTCTGTCTCTTCCTATGCATTCTGTTGACACGTGTCGAATGTATTCACTGTGTCCTTGTCAGCTGAAGATACAGAGACACACATTAAAAAAATTAATGCCCTTGTCTCTTTTACCTGAATATCGGAGAGGCCGGAACAACCACCCGACAAACCAGGCGCGCGTGGGATCGTGGCTGAACCGTCGATAAGTTGCATGCTTGCCACGTGTCCACCAGATGTGAACTGCCAGGGGCACCTGCGTAATTGCGTTGCACCGCCCCTTCTCCTTATAAATACTCCACCCCACGCGGTCATTACTCTTCTCCCACCTCGCCGTCTAGCTCAAACCCTAGCGCCACCGCTAGCCTCAGTCACCGCCGGAGACGAAGCGCTTCGCTGCCGCAACCTCTCCGGCGCCGTCTTCACGCCGGCCGCGGACTTCGTCTTCTCCGCCGCCGCCGTAGGTGTCTTCCGCCGCCAAGTTAGGGCGCAGGAGATTGGACTGCTCGGTCTCCTTCCGTCTCGTCTAGGAGGTCGTCGTGTGATAAATAAAACTCACTTTTTACCGCTTATTTGATCCGCTGAATCTGTCAACATCTTCTGAAAGTGGTTTCTACACTTCCAAATCTATATCCTTCTGTTTTCGCATCTCATAACTTGCAAGTATATTCACTTATGCATCACAACTAGTTGGATTCCTCACTTGTACTTATTCATGGATTCGTACAAATCTGGAACTAACTCACTTCAATAAGTGAATGTCTTCGCACTATGAGGTCAAAGTCATCAAAGTTGTTTATCTTCAAAATCTTCTGAGAATGCATATGACCTCTTCCCCTTCCTTCGCATCTCTAATGCTATCACAGGTACATGTCCGTGGGAGAATCCCTTGGTTCTCATAGTCTGCATTCGTTTGCAGAATTCTTACAACATCACATTGAATCACCTGAAGCCAGCTCTTGTGTGACAAGCAGATTGAAGCCAAACACTGTCTTGAAGCCTTTCTATTTGAGTCTAATGGCATCAACCAAATCTGCAAAGAAGGGTGGCAGTCAGCACCGGGCAACACTGCTATGGATCTGCCACCAGACCTGTTTGAACTATACAAATCTAATCGAGAAGAAACATATGAAGAATGCAAGACTCGAGTCTAGTGGATTCGAAGATACTGGGCAGAGGAATGGTTCAAATACCACTTTGTCACTAATGAGTATGCTAAGAAGAACGTTGTGAGGCCACCTTGGGCTGATATTGTATACAAGAAGCTTATGCCCAAGACGAAGGTTGAAGCCATTGCTCAGGGCTTCTATCCTTGCATGGTCAGAGGACCTCAGCCTGCAGATGCCAACCCATCCAGTCTCCGATGGTGTCGCGATGATGAATTGTTTGAGCAAAATCTTCAATTTCAAGAGCTTCTGCAGTGCAGAACAAGAATAAATTGGGAATTGACTTCAATCCTGGCCCAGCTGCTCCAAGGCGAGATGGCAGTCGTGAAGCCAATCAGAACCTTATTGGCCCCTTCAAAAACCTTGATGGGCTTCTCTCTCACATAGCTGCACAAAGGTCCACTGTTGAAGTAGGTGCTGCCGAAGAGGAGCATGAGGATGAACCTAAAGCTCCGAAGCCAAAGAAGAAGTCTAAGGCTTCAAAATCTTCAACTGCCCCAAAAGCTTCAAGGGTGAAGCCATTGAAATATGCACCACCTGAATCAAGTGTGCAGTCTGAAGATCAATCCTGCGTCTCCAAGAAGACCAAGAAGCCCAAGAAGATTTCTGGGCATGACCTTACTCCAGCTAGCATTCTGTGCAATGAAGAGAATGTTATTGATCTGTCAAGCGATGAAGATCTTGCTAATGATCCTCTGGAGATGCTTATCAAGAGCAAGCAAGAGGCTGAAATCTTCAAGGACTTGCCACTCTTTGATGCAGATATTCTAAACCACTTCATTGATGAATGGTTTGAAGATCCCACTCTCAACATTGATGATCTGCAACTACCTGTTGACATCAGCGTCACATTTCAGGGCTGCATTGCCAAGGAACTTGCCATAGCTCAAAAGATAGTTGAGCTGTAGAACAAAATTGTGAGAAGGCCTAGTTCAAGAAGCATATGGCAAAGCTCAGTGTCGTTGATGTTCAAAACTTCAAACAGATGATGATTGACCTCAAGGCCCAGTTAAACAAGAAGCGTGAGGAAGCCAATGGCTCTCGTGAGCGCATGAAGTACTATGCTGAGAAATGCGTCCAGGCTCACAATGAGACTGAGAAGAGAAAGGCTCTAGGGCGTCCAGGCATCGACCCCAAGCTTGCTGCCAAGAAGAAGAAGAAGCCTGCTGAATCCGAAACCTGAAGCCCCAAGGAAAAAGACCAAGCATTATCTTCCCTGCCAGTATGACTGGCTCGAAGCCAAAGGTCCCTTCGGCAGCTTCAGAGCAAAAAAAGATTAGGCAAACTGAAGCTGAAGCCAGGAAGAGGAAGCACCATCATACCTCTGATGCTGCTCCCTCCCAGAAGAAGATGAAGACAAAGTCTTCAAAGTCTTCACGCAAAGAGCGTGCTGTTCCCGAAGAACCTTTGAACATGGAACCCATTTCTATTGCACTGCCTGCCTCCTCAAATTGCGAGCGTCGTCTCATTGTACATGAGCCTGCTTCCACAGAGGCTCCTGAGTATGAAGAGATTCTAGCTAGCGATTCCACCGTAGCTAAAGACATTGGTCAAGATGACCATGTTGAAGATGAAGAAGTCCTTCCTCAGCTCGAGCCCAACCGGTATCATCGCCTGCTCGTACAAGCAGTGAATTGATAAGCATTGGCGGTCCCACGATGCCAATCACTCAAGATGAATTTTGGGAAGAGCAACACTCCAATTCACCCCTGCATGAAGTGATTCCCCGCACTCCACCAGCTCACGTCACCACTCTGGTGCTTGAGACCCCACAAACAACACCTGAAGACATGGAGAAGACCACTCCTTCACCAAAGGCATCACCCTCATTCCGAAGGCTTCGCAGAGGCCCTAGGCTCCAGGTCTCCATGTCGAGCATTCCTAAAGAGGATGTGCAACACACAAGCTCAGTAGCACATCAAGTGTTCCCTAAATCCATCCCCTCAGTGACTGCTAATGAATCTGAAGCCAAAGAGGCTGAAGACATTCCGGCTGCATCAGCCGATGAAGAAAGAGAAGAAGAACATGAAGTTATTCCCCCTTCAAGTAATCCAGTTGTGCGTGAAGAAGAAGTGATTGTGCCAGACCCCCCTGTCCCTGAAGCCACTAAAGCTGAGGCAATTACGGCTGACACCACCACCACTACTGAAGCCAATGACGTTGTCATGGCTAAAGATAATGTGGAGCCTGAAGTCATTGCTGCCACAGAAGTAAATGCGCAGCAAACCACCTCGGATGTAGCCGTTCCTCCCCCTGTGCCTCACACTATGGAACGTGCTTACAACCTTGGTGAGCTTGTTACTATTCGGTGGCCCATCTTAATACCACCCACTGCTCCTGGTCCTCAATATGACTATCACGTGGAGCAAAGGCCTCAAACTCAGAAGCCGAAGCCCAGGCTACCAAGGCTTCCAAGTGCTGCCACTACAAGAGGCTCCTTCAGTGTGCTAAGTTTCAGAGAGCACAACACTTTCTTCGACTCTGCCAAGAACCCATACAAGAAGCCAAAGATCTCCTCAGATAGCTTCTGGAGCCATCAGCAACGCAACTACTACTCTTGCATACTATGCAATCAAGACATGATTTTTCCTCACAAGCGTCTTGACTGTGATGCCATTGCTGGGCTGCCATGCCTTGAAGGGGCTCTTGATTGCTTCCGAGAAGTTGGGCTGCTCCCTTTTGTCACCGACATGGAGCACTGGAATGAAGAGCTTCTTCTGCAGTTCTTTGCTACTCTTCACATTAGAGGCTACAACAGGGATCCTAAGACATGGGTCCTTGAGTGGATGACAGGAGATGTCCATCATGAAGCCAAAGCTCAGGATATCATTGATCTAACTTCCCTGCCCACTCCTGGAGATCTATATGAACCAGGTTGTCAATGCCATGTGCAAGAGCTGTAGAGTGCCTTCCAGAAGCCTGAGCCAAACATGAGTCAGATGCTCAGCATGATGAAGCCTTTGCCTAGTGATGCGAAATATCCCAAGGAGTTCTTCATCAAAGACCTTGAGTACCTGCCGCGCACCATTTATCATATTCTGAGGCATACTCTGTGGCCTATCAAAGGCAATTCTCCTGACACCAAGCTCGAAGGCACCATGAAGACATTGGTTTTCTACATCATTAGTGGCATCAGGTTCAACACTCAAGATTTCTTCATCCGTCAGCTAGCAGCCTCTGGAATTGATCTATTTGGCCTTAAATTTTATGCACCATGGGTCATGTGCTTGATAAAGCTTCACTCACCTGTCAATTATCAAGCTTCAGCACGCAAGCATGTTGTATTCTTGCCTGATGTTGATATGTCATATGAAGCCATCTACCCTGAGCCTGCCAAGAAGCCACTCCATGAATACAATGTTGAATTTCAAAGCTTCACTCAGCCAATTGAAGGTATTCATCACTACAAAAAAATACACTTCCATGATGATACGTGTTTGTCACAGTAGGTCACGTTTTCTGTCATACATGTACGTCCATGACGATTTTATGATAGAATCAAGATAGTCATACATGTGCTGTCGTAGAAGTGTTCCATGACATTACCAAAATTATCATCACGGAAGTGTCCACTTCCATGACGATAAATCACGCGTCATAGAAGTGCTTTCGTCAAGGGTGACCGACACGTGGCATCCACCGTAACGGGTCACCGTTAAGCTATCGGGTTCCGGTTTGGATCTGGTAACCCGTTAACAGACCGGACCAATGGGGATTTTCCACGTGTAAAATTCTCAATGGCTAGAGGAACCACGTGTTGGCTCACCGTTGGGACATATGTCATCCACTCATTGGACCGAAGGCGCCTATGATTCATCGACACGTGGCCGGGCCCAACAGAGGCCCATATAGGTTAAAAAGGCCGGCCCAGTCAAAGGCCCATAGTATTTACTCAGGTACTAGTGGGCCAGCCCGATAACGGCCTGTTAAAACATGGCCCATTTACGGCCCGAAGCCAGATCTGGCCCGTTAATTGTTCACTGAATATTTGGGCCCAATTATGGCCCAGTGACATTTTGGCCAGTTAGAGGCCCGATGTAGACATGGGCGCATTTAAGCCCAGTGTGTCTTTTAGCCTGGGAATGTCCCGTGCTGCCCATGGGCCATATATGGTCCGGCGCGACATCCGGCCCTCTAACGGCCCGTGATAAAGGTGGCAACAGTTCAGCCCAACGTGACTTTGGGCCTGTTGAAGGCCTGTCGTATAATTCGGCCCGTTGATGCCTGTACTAAGCTTTTGGCCTCTTAAAGGCCCATGATATCAGTCGGCCAACTAAGTCCCGAGATATGTTTCGGTCTGGTAATGGCCCGTCATATAACTAGGCTAAAAAAGGCCCGGTCTACGTTTCAGCCTGCTGAAGGCCCATCGACGACTAGTGAAAATTGAGGCCCAACATGCATTTCGGCCTGCCAAAGGCCCATGGTTTCTTCTAGGCCGTAACAGGCCAGCAGAATATTCAACCTGTTAATGGCCCAAAGCTACATGGGCCCAACTAAGAGCTGGGCCACTAAAGGCCCAACTAAACTTTGGGCCGAATATAGG
Organism: Aegilops tauschii subsp. strangulata; assembly: GCF_002575655.3. Lineage (NCBI taxonomy): Eukaryota > Viridiplantae > Streptophyta > Magnoliopsida > Poales > Poaceae > Aegilops > Aegilops tauschii. The sequence continues at coordinate 317,774,669 of NC_053039.3, forward strand.
CCCGTGTAAGCTGTGGGCCTGGCGCAAAGTGTAAAGGCCCCAATGGCCTTTCAGGCCCATGAAAGTTGCAGGCCGGCCCAATTGTGGCCCGCTAAAAAGCAGGCCCATTAGAGGCAAATGTTTCGGCCCGATCGACTACATCAGATTTTTTTTTCAGATAGCGAATGATGGTAGTAACTAGTAGGAATTAAGAACAAACCTACTCTATACAATAAGGAAATTACGGCATAGTAACTTAGAATAAACCTACACTATACAATAAAGGATTTATGGTATATTACATCCACTTGGCATCGAAGTTCACCACCAGTGATCATAAAGCTCAACGAAACAGCAGATTACAAAAACTGGGCACCATTGCAGCATAACAAAATAATACTGAACCAAGACCACTTCCAAGACAGTTCAAGAAAGGTTAGCCTTGCGCGGGAACTGCTGCGCAGGCTGCTGAGCAAGTCTGTGTGACCGGCCTAGCATGTCGGTCATAGCTTCAATGTGTAGCTGTTTAGCAATGAGGTTCTCATTGGTGTTCTCCGCAATCTTTCTTAGAGATAGGACTTCAAGTCGAAGTTGAGTTGCTGCTAGAACTTGGGACTGAAGAGGTCGAACTAATTCAGACAACGAATTATGTGAGCTTGTCTGACTGCTACTCTCAAGTAACTTGAACACTGCATCAAGACAAGACTTTGGGGTTGTCTCGCTATCTTCAAGATGTTTTGCCTTCTTTGCTGCAATATATGTTGGGTTTGTCTCACAGCCTTCAGCAGACTTGTGCATGCCATCAGGCATATCACCCTGAAACAAGCAGAGAGATGACAGGTTTTGCACGTGTATAAACAAAGATGATAAATGTGCTGTCAATTCCATCCAATTTCAAATTAGAAAATAAAGAGTAATTTCAAAATATCAATAGCATAATTTGGCATTGTTCATAATGCGGGGAGGTTCACCACACTACTGGATTACCATGTGAAGATAAGAAGCATAGATGAAGGGCAAAGACAATCATTGTATCTATTTTTGTTAATGTGCATGGCATGTTGTTCATATCATCAGCCACATCAGTAAGATAGAACGGGAGATGACAAGGGGCAAACATGGGCTGCTTCACCACACACTGGATTATAGATCTACAAAAACAAGCATACATACAGGGAGTATTGAGTAATGTGCATGGTATGAATAAGGAATTTGGTTTTACAAGTAAAACTTGGAACTTACGGTTGTTGCGAACATGCATTTTGATAGAAACAACAAACTAAACAGCAGTTAACGATAGGGAGTATGAGCAAATTAAACAACAATTGAGGATAAAGGCTTTAGAAGGACTGACTTACATTAACAGTTAACTCTGGTTTTATAATGCCCTTCTCCATGTCAAGGGAAGGATAACCCAAGAATTTCAGCTCATAATCTTCTTCATAAGCATTGCATGTACTCTACATTTTGTAGAGAGTAATTATAGATATGATAATACTGGAAGGGACAGAGGATAATGAAGATAAGATGCGGATTGATGCTACATAATCAACTACCAATCCCTGGAAGTACAAGCATTACATGACAAAATGTACTGACAAGAGCAATGGGCTACACTTCTGCACTGGCATTGTCTGTGTATTCAACATTAGATCTGATATTTTTTAGTAAATGGTGGGCGAGGGAGATAAGATGCAGAATGCTACACAATGAACCAATCCCTCTTCCCACATTATGGGACGGAGGGAGTAGCTGTTAATGTAATTGCAGTGATAGACCACGTTCAGTCCTTACAAGAGGACTGGAGAGCTAAACCTATTCAAAAGCATTGGGTTGATTCTAAATTTATGTAGGAGTCCATACGGATCTGATAATGTCCACCAAATGGACGATAACGAGGCTATCATGTGCAGTGATGCTACATAACAACCAGCTATGAAAGTAAGTATGGTCATACAGGGCAAGAGGTACTCACAAGAGCAATGCAGTGTGCAGTATAGTTGCGAGATTCTGTGGTCCCTTGAGAATGAATGTTCTTCTGCAAACAGTTTTCGTACAAGTGAGACATTAAGGCACATGCAGAAATGTAGTTTAAGTTGTGATGTGATATCATAGACAGTACCTTACGCTGCAGACGAGACCAATGTGTAACAAGATTATTCCAGTCAATGTCTGATAAATGTAGCACCGGAGACTTTACAGAAATTTCGTTTAGAGGCTTGCCATCGAAGTGCGCTTGCCTCAGGTAGGAATGATACCTCATCAACGAGTGCTTGAAAAGCGCAACCAACCCTTGCTTGTCTTGACAATCCAGTTTGGTCCTCGCCTATTTAAAAGAATGAAATCTTATGTCTTCTATAAGCAGAAACATATGCAGTAATTACCATGAATAACATTAGTACATTACTTACGCTTAAGTTGCGGAGGAAGACTGGAAATTGGTGTGTGTCTACGGTATAATCTTTCCATGAAGGAAAGATGCGCACAAAGTTCCTGACAACAACATAAGCTTCCTCTTCTAAACTGGGAAGAAATGGAACAGGGGTCCTATTTGCTGCAATTGGGGCTCTCTCTCGTTCGAAAAGGGATTTGGAAACTGGATTTGGTGTACTCTTTGTTGGAATGGGGGTTTTGCGTTGTAGAGCTGGTGCTATGTCAACTAGCATCATCATATTGTTTGCTGCAGTTGGGGTCTGCTGAGTTGGGGCATCAGAGATGAACAGTGTAGTAGGGCTAGAGTCTGCTAGAGTTGGGGCCATGTTTTGTGGGTCAGGTGATATTGCAACTACACCTAATGGGCTATTTGATTTATCAGGTGTCACTACCTTTTCCAAACACTTTGCTCGATCTCCTCCGTGATAAGCAATCGCCCTCTTCCTTTTGAACGTCTGATACACAAGGACAACATTTGAATGGATAAATATGGTATGATGACAGATGGAATATGTACTGAAAATGGATAGGCAGGGCATATTCACATACACGATGTGTAAACTAAGCTAATGGCAGTGCAACAAAGTAGAAGCAATACAAAGCATCAATTGCAAGATATGTGCGACCAATATAACATTGGAAAGTTAGAGCAAGCTCCTTGATGGGTGAATAAGATAGGGCATCTGCCTCTGACTCCTCCACTAGGGAGCTACATTAACTTAGGTCTCCCTCTAGCTCAGAATCGTTGTTAGGATCATATTCTAAGCATGAATCTGTAGGTGGAGAGCGTTTGCATTGCATTGCATCCAGACTTGATTTCAGTCCCTTAATGACAAGTTTGACAGCCATGGCATTGTTCTGCTTTATTCTTTTCATGTGCGCAAGCTCATAATCATTATGATGTTGTTTAGTATCTGAGATTCATGAAAACATAAAAAGTAGTCAGATTATCTATGGAATGCATTGCGGATTCAACTCGAAGATGGTCTCCCTATAAACCCCTGCATATGCAAAGTTCACCCCCCAACCGTGCTGACCAGACCACACAGAAATACAAACCTCTTATGTCTCTATAACAGGCAGACACACATTTCAAAACTGAAGTAGGAACATTAGAATCATATCAAATTCATATTTGAACAAATAAACGAAGGAATTATGAGTGGCATAATGTTTAGCTTCAAGGGTGGAGTGCTGGTAGTGCGACACAAAGCAAGTAGGCAGATTGTATTCCATGTAAAAGATCATAGTCTACGTAAAAGGTGGAAATGACACTTTCTTTCTATACAATGCAGTGTTCGTTGCCCACACATGATGGAAGAGATCACACAGAGAAATACTATTCACTCATGTCTGCGGTTCCAGTATTTTAAAACAGGGTGGTCCACCCTAAAAGAATATTGACAACAAATATGACAAGGCAAGCATAGATGTAGTGAATTAATCATTACTTGTGAGCTTACTAGGACAAGTATGTAGAATTGTAACTGCAGTAAGAGACCATCCAAAATATGAATCAAGAAGTTGGTCTAGCACTTATTGTTTGAAACTAATCGATGTGAATAATTGGATATCATATCGAATGAGTAAGAAAGACAAGTAAAATTGTTAACAAACCTGGCCTACAGTAGTAATCTGGGTCAATGTCACTATGGCCAACAATACAAAATGACTAGTGTCTGTTCCTAGGGCCGGAATTTTGAAACCCTGTGAACTTTACAGGTACTAAAGATTACTGAAATACATCTGAACCATTAAGTGTAGGTAGCACTCAGTACACAACAAACCCTAATGACAGTCCTGCCTAATGAGTAATGAATCAATTAGAAAATGGGTGATGAGGAGTGGTTGCTGAGTGTTGAGGACGTATCTTAGGATAAATCGGGTTGGCTTAGTGGCTGCTGCACGCCTGAGCCCTGAATGGACTGGGAAGGTAGGCACGGCGGAGCGCCCGGGCAGCGGTGATGCTGTTGGGCGAGCGGCTCCTGACCTCCTGTTAGTCCGGCGTATCCTGCTAGAGTCGTGCCGTCCGGGGACGGCAAGTCGACGACAAGGCAGGGGGCTGGGGTGAGTAGAGATCAAAAGTGCAGCAGAACAGAGGGGAATCGGGGCCTGGGCCGACCCAAAATCCCAGAGTGGGCCGCGGCCCATCGTGGGCACCCTGTAGAGATACACATCCAAGTGGCGAACATGCATTTTCAAAACTAAATTAGGAACATTTAGCTGACCAATTGAACGACTCTGTTTTAATAATATCATATTCGTATTTGAACAACTAAGCTTGTTTAGCTTGATGGGTGGAGCAGTGCTATTATGACACGAAGAACGTATGCTGATCGTATAGTGATCATAAAAGGGGGAAACCCTAAGCAATATTTTTTAGCAAAAGAGGGTTTCCCCTCCGATTTCTATTAAAGAAACCACCACGGAACCAACATGATCAATAAGCATGATTAATTAAACCCAATTATGACTGTGCCATGGCAAATTTAAAGCTGCAAACCGCAAAAATGCTATTTAGCATCCATTGTTTGCTTCAAAGTAAGAACTAAATTCTAAGAGCTGGAAAGAAAGTACAGTAACCAAGTTACGATCTATTTTCTGGTTGAGATCAAAAAGTTGAGGAGATATGAAGTACCACCTCTCTTGTGGCGCCGTGTAGGCATCGGGGGTGTGATGGCTGTCGGTGGCGTTGAAGCAGATCTACGACGGTAGACGGGTGCATCGGGGGATAAGTCCCGTTGCGGTGGACGAGAAGGTCGTGTGAGCGGCCCCGGCAAAAAGGACGACGGCGCCGACGAAGCGAGAGGACGCGATGCAAGGCTCCTGTTCCATCACCGTGGATGAGAAACGTCCATCTCTAGCAGTGGACGACGCGGTCTTGGTAGGTACTCTGGCATGGTGGAGGATGGCGGCGATGGATGGGGTGGCGGACGGAGGAGGCTGGTGTGGGGATGGTGTTCTACCGTGGACGGTGTATGAATAGGAAAATTGAGGGAGAGGTACGGGGAACCATGTTTTTGGGACGCGCTTGTCTGAAATATGGGAAAGTTACGAACTTAGCCCCCATTTAAAATTTGGACGTCTCGTCGGTTGGGGATAGGACGGTAATCTCGCATCTCGCAAATATTTGCCCAAAGCTATTTCGGGCAAGGAGAGGGTGTTCTGGCGCCCAGGTTGGCACCCACGGTGTATGAATGGGGCTGACGGGTAGGGCGGTTGTGTCACGTCTGAGTGAAGTTGCAAACCTGCCCCTATTGAAAATATTTGCCTACATCGATTTCGGCTGAGTCGACTTTGTTTTGCCGCCCACCGTGTATGAATGGGGAAACGGAGGGAGAAACAGAGGTCTTTCAGACGAGCTTGAATCAAATGTGTTTTGCCGCCCATGTTTGGTGGCCACCGTGTCGGAATGGGCTCAGATGCGGTCGTGTCATGTCTAATTGAAGTTACTAACCTACCCCAATTGAGAGCAGTGAAAATCGAGCCGATGGATTGTCCGTGTAAGGGGTAGGCAGTAATTTCCATCTCCCAAACACTGGCTTCGGGCAGCTGATGTGGGAGTGGACATTTTGCCGCTTCTTTCGAATTTTGGGACAATAAGCATCGACGTTTACCCTCGCAACTAAATTCGAATCCATTTTGTATTCCTATACGAATCTTTATAAATCATTCTATGTGTTTTTATATATCTTCAAAAGCACGACAAAGATGTATTCCACTTTCATATATGAATATGATTTACAAATGTCGATCCTCGAATTTAGAAGCTAGAATCCAGTTTAAGGTGAAACCACTTTATGTCCAACTCAAGTGTCACACGCAGCATAATGTGTACTCCCATTTAGATATGTACACAAGCAATGTATCAAGATTCAAATACCGAGTCAATCAACCAATAATGAACAAAACTAACAGACATATAAACACTTATAGAGTATATGGATCAGTAATATCAACTAACATACATAAGCCAGGCCGTTGTACTTTTTTTTGCTAGAAGAGCATCCTTTTTTTTAGCGAAGCTAGTACAACATCTTGGCCCTTTCCGATGCGTGCCACTTAAGGTCCTTCGATACTACTATTATTGCTAAATGCATATTCATACCGATTGGCATATTTGTAGGTCTGGCACAATAATCAAAATGAAATGTCTCAGAGTCTTATCAATTAATACAGACTTGTGCTAAAAAAATTACAAACCAAAAAAATTATTAGATGATCTCTAAAACAAATGGTTTGATTGATTACATGAACAAACAATACAAAGGTTATTCAATGATGGAAAGAACATTTCACCTATGATTTACCAAGTGGGAATTTAATTTTATTTTTTCCTTCAGGACCTTAACAATGCGGTCAGTCTTAGCTTGCTTCGTTTTGAAATCCATCAAATATTTAATGGTTGTCTTGAGTAGTGCTTGTGATTGTGCTATTTGCTTCCTCAACATGTCAACTTCATCTCTAAGTGCAGAAGAAGAATCTCTTTCTACCAATAGTTTAGCCTCTAGAGCATCAGCAGTTGGCAATTCATGATGCACAATTCGGCCAGTGCCACTGCTATGGGATGATACAACGTCCATGGGGACCTCGCTCTTTGATCTTGGGCTAACATGATTTGCCATTAAAGTTCCGATTGGATTCCGAAAAGTTGAAGTTAGCAAAAGGTCTCAACTGGGAGTTATAACAGCAAACCAGTTAAACAAACAAGGAATTAAAGAGTTTCAATTGGATGCTGAAAAGTAGTTATTAACATCATTGTAACCGGTTGCAGCAGCAAAGCAGTTAAACAAACAAGTTTTGCAAAATGTACCTGTTGTGGCATTGGAGTTTCTCTTGGATCCTGAAAAGTTGAGTAGCCAACAACGTGATTAGAGCAACCGGTTGCAGCAGCAAAGCAGTTAAACAAACAAGTTTTGCAAAAGGAACCTGTTGTGGCATTGGAGTTTCTCTTGGATCCTGAGAAGTTGAGTAGTGAGTAACTTGATTAGATCAACAAGTTACAGCAGCAAACCTGTTACACAAATATATTTTGAAAATGTACCTGCTATGCAATTGGACTTCCAATTGGATCCTGAAAACTTGAAGTTGGTAAGATGATTACAACAACAAGTTACAGCAGCAAACCAGGTAAACAAGGAAGTTTCTGAAAACATACCTGTTGTGCCAACGGAGTTTCAGTTGGATCCTGCAAACTTGAATATTAGCAATCATAAATAAAGTGTTGCAAGAGCCATAAGAAACTAACATCAAACTAGTAAAACTAACCAGTTTTGGCAACGTATTTAATTACACATGAACTAGTAAAACTAACAAGTTCTTGGCAACATATTAAAATAACAAGTTGGTACCGTTTACCAGCAACACAGACATCTGTAAATTTCTTTGATGTAAGCAAAATGATTCCAACACATATATAAGTTAAAAAGACGGTGTCCCTCATATAAACCTGACAGTTGTCTATCTATGAACATGCAAACATTACTAGTGCTACAAGTGATAACAACAAACCATTTAAACAAACAGGGTATCAGAACATAAATTACACATGAATTCTGCTGTACCCTAGAAGTACATATGACCAGCTATCTACGTGCTTAAGTAGCTATTTAAGTTCAGGCAAACAGGTAATTCTTAACAGTAAGTATCAAACACATAGATAGGGGCAGTCTATAATAGGATTAACAGGCTATGGTATTATGTAATCAGTAGCAAACTAAATTAAGCCAAGCAACGTAATTGAACAATTTTGCAATAAGTAGCTAACTAAAATTCCGAGAACCAGTTAACTGAACTTATGCTAGCTCTTTGCACAGGCACACTGCAACTTCTTTTTCGCTTACAAGGTTCTACGAAGGAGACCATGGCATCAATTGCTTGGATACATAGTCCCAATACTTCTTTCTTCCCACACTGCATTGGTAAGTCGAATGGTTAATCTCATAAGATGGTGCGTCCTTGATATGTTATATGAGGACGGGTTGTCAGACTAGTTGTAGCCACACACATCACACTGGCTTTTACTATATATTTCATGCGATTACATTTAGCATATCGAGATCTAAGCAATCTACAATAGGATGAAAAGACTGGCATCCTTCACATTATTGGCGAACTCAGTTCATAGAAACAAGCAATTCAACCATTTTGTGGGTAAATCAAAAGCACCACTGGAATATTTTTCACTACCCAATCATACACGCAAAAGGGGCGCCATAGGGGCTAGTATGGGCGGCCGCCTCGGGTGGCTGGAAAGAGTACACCTAGTTTGAGTTGTCCAGGTTGGCCTAGGCTAGTTATGTTTGTCCCAACGCATGAGCAGGCAATGTAAAAATGAGGAAAAATGTTTCAATTTGTATGGGCCAATAACATAAGTGCAAGGCAAGCCCTATAGCAGGCTCGCGGCCCAAATGAGCGCCTCCCATATCGATCAACAGCAGGAAAAATCCCAATTCGTTCGCTCCAGCCTCCAGTCTGGTTCGCTCCTAACCTAGCCGCTGCTGGACAGACCGACAAAGCACTTCCTCGCGCAGGGCGGTCGCCGGGCTTCAAGCGAATGGAAGGACAAGAAGATGAAGATCCAACCCTAGGTGTAGCCTGTGTGGGAGGCAGCGGCGGCAGCACGGGCATGGCATCGAGCTTGCGCAAACGGACCGTCGCAGCTTGCAAGAGCAGCATGCGCAACGAGCAGGTACATCACATCCCTGATTATATATAATTCAACTGTTCAATTTGTAGCCAATAGTTAAACGTGACGGTGTTGTAAAACTGCTTGTATGTAGGGAATCTATGAGAAAATGAAACCAATTTCTGCTTATTTTATAACTCCCCCAATCAATACTGAACCTAATGTATCTAATCAAGTTTCTGGTGCAAACATACATGCTCATGTTGTTCTTGAGCCTGAAGTGTCTAATGAACAGACCGCTAATGAAGGATTTGATGCAAACATTTTACATGCTCCCGGTGATGAACATATAGTGTCTAGGGATCTAATGCAAGCATTTTGCAAGCTCCCATTGAAGGATTTAGTGTCTAATGATGATCTGCTATGTTGAGAGAGACATAGAGATTTGCAGGCATTGATGACAAGCAAATTATAGTACATTTTCATGGCTTGAGGAAATGTCGAGGCCATCTACCAGAAAGTCCCCATATCATGACAACGTAGCATAAATACTTTTCTAATGTGTTGTTTGAAACTATTGACATACTTGTGCAGGATAGATATATTGATATGCAGTTTGCGCACTGGTTATAGGTGCAATTACACTTCGATATTTTCAGCCAGAGAACGAATAATTCAAGCAGGTACAGACCATGTAAGTAGTCCTTGTACACCATGTTGCATTTTGTGTTTTTTTGGTTCTTACATCACTTAGTGTTTTATAATCTGAACTACTTTGGATCATTAGGTGGTTTTCAAATGCATGTAGCTTCACATTTCTCAAGTTATGTTGATTTCCGGAGTGCAAGTGCCTTAGTATTTTTTAGGGACAATTGCATTTTTGCCCCTAGTTGGTTCCTGCCGACGGGTTTTGCCCTTACTTTTCGAGCTTGCTCAGTTTTGCCCTTACTTTTTCCGTCAAGGTCCCTTGAATGCCCTTGGACAGTTTGACTAAAACTTTGAAAATTCATAACTAATTCATATGAACTCAGAAAAATGCAAATAAGATATCAAAATGTTCACATAAACATTACCTTTATGTGCATATCATTTGCATTCAGGACAAAAGCACCCTTTAAACTACCTGAGGTAATTAATGTTATTAACATTATTAAATATAAAAAGGTATAAACATTTTTTTCATGAATAAAAATTACATGCAAATGTAGGTGATGTTTTCTGAACATCCTGATATCTTATTTGCATTTTTCTGAGTTCGTATCAATTTGTTATGACGTTTCCAAATAATGGTCAAAGTCGTTAGAACGTTCATAAAAAGATGATACGAACTCAGAAAAATGTAAATAAGATATCTGGATGTTCAGAAAACATCACCTCAATTAGCATGTAATTTTTATTCATGCAAAAAATATTGTTTATACCTTTTTATTTTTAATAATGATAATAACATTAATTACCAAAGGTAGTTTAAAGGGTGCTTTTTTCCTGAATGCAAATGATATGCACATAAAGGTAATGTTTATCTGAACATTTTCATATCTTATTTGCATTTTTCTGAGTTCATATGAATTAGTTATGAATTTTCAAAGTTTTGGTCAAACGGTCAAAGGGCATTCGAGGGACCACGACGGAAAAAGTAGGGGCAAAACTGAGCAAGCTCGAAAAGTAAGGGCAAAACCCGTGGGTAGGAACCAACTAGGGGTAAAAATGGAGTTGTCCCTATTTTTTAAGTTAAATTTTCGCCCCTGGTAACTTGAATTCGTGAATCCTCCACTGCACACAAATCATACACGCACGCCAGTACGAATTAAATGAAATGCAGGGACTTACGCTAGCTCATTGTATAGGCTCACTACAGCTCTGCTTGCGCTTGGGATGTTCCATGTACAAGTACATGTTACCACTTGCTTGGATGTGCAGGCCTTGTGCTCCTTGCATCCCCCTATGCATTGTTGACATGGCGAACGGTTGATCAAATAAGAGGAATCGACCTTGCTGTTGTACCAGAGGACAGATACTTACAAGGTTATACAGGTGTGCAGGATGTGTACCAGATCCCGTAGCGCCATCATGCTTCACTAAAAAATTGTTTTGCTTGTTTCAGATGATATCTCCAAAAGAAATAAGAGTTAAAGTCAGAGTTGCATAGGTGTGTAAGCTAAGAGAGCAGTGAAAGGATATCCAAACATCGTCGGAACTGTGCACAAGGGAGTGAAATGTGGATTCCTAGTTCGGGCCGGCGTTTGGGCATGCTCGCCTAGCTAGAGTGTGAGTCACTTCAAAGTCGTTGAGGGTGATGCGCTGGCGTTGGCTGGCCGCGCACGGATGTAGATCTTGAGTGGCAGCAGAGCGCTACGATGCGGTGGACGAGACCGTTGGTGAAGCCCCAACGGCCTCGGGGGGCGGAGGTGTGACGATGTGCTCAGTGAAGTAGCCCCGGTGAGGTGGGAGACGGCGTTGGTGAAGCGCACCTGATACGGTGGAAGTTGGTGTCTGTGAGGCACGTCAATTGCGGTGGCCGACGTTGTCGGTGGACCACCCGGTGCGGTGGGCGAGGGCGTAGATGAGGTAGCTCCGGTGCAGTGGTGAAGCGCTACCGTCGTCTTTGTCGTCATCGTCCGGCATAGAGGTGGGGAAAGAGACGAGATGAGGGGCGATTCGAACTTTGCTTGGGTTGGCGGCAAATTAGGGATTTGAGCAATCTGGGCGCGGAAGGGGACGGTGGAGAAGGGAGATTTTGCAGGACTGGAATTGGGGCCGCCAGATATTTCAATACGAAACGTGGAAGTGCGAACTTATTTTGTCATCGTTCTTTTTTTGGGGGGGGGAGGGGGGTGGGTGGCTGGGTGCTAGCGTCTGTACGACACACGCAACCACCACGACACGACCCTGGTCTGCCTGGTGCGCCTACATTTGAGAATGCAAACAAATCTTATTTCAATTGCAAACGAATGTGTATGTATTACCATGCCCGTGTTTTCCTTACAAATAATTAGTCAGATACTATAAATTAATTAATGAGGAGTTATTTGAATTATAGTGTGTGTCACATAGCGATCTCCAATTCTAACATGGATTTCGCATTTCACGGTATCCACGCTACTTTTTTAATACAAATTCATATGTATATGATGAACACCATGGTAGTGAGAAAACTTTGGATGGATTCAAACATATGACCTACAAGATAGCACAACAATCGAGTCAATGTCAACTTTTCCAAACCTAGTATGGCACAAATTCGAAATAATTACACATATGCATGGTCCTCAATTCAAACCGTACAATGTACACTAAATTGAAACGTCGATATTGAGTCTCGTACTATCTACATTCAAATGTTGTTTTTAGCCCCCCCCCCCTCGGCCCACACGCTACATACTTCTTGTATCGGTCAATCTTCCTCTCCTAACCACCTTAGGAAGTTATCGATTTCCGACACAAGTTCATTCTTTATCTCCATGTTTCGATCTCTAACTCTCTCAACTACACAACCCCCTTTTTCCACTCTGTTGCCAAATGTATCTACCTCGCACACCCGCCATTGCACCCCATGCCGAGCTCTCTCTCTCTCTCTCTCTCTCTCCCTCCCGCCCACTCTCGCTAGATACATGGATTGCCTATCTAGCCCCCCAAACTCTCGTGCACACGCACGCAAGATGTCTATCTAGGTCACTCCCTCGAGATTGTCTCACTCTTTCTTCCGCACAGCGGGTCACACTCGCTCAATCTCGCTCTCTTTATCTGAGTATCGATTAACCTCGCTTTCTTTCACACACAAATGATATATCTCCCTGTTCAGGCCTCGATCGACACACTCTATACTCTCTCACGTAGATTGTCTACCTAGGTCAGTCCATCCAAGACGCCCCCACTCTTTCGACCTCATGGCGGGCCACGCTCGCTCAATCTCTCTCTCACTCTCTCTCTCTCTCTCTCTCTCTCTCTCTCTCTCTCTCTGTGTATGTCTCGATTAACCTCGCTCTTTCTCGGACACAGACGATATATCTCCATGTTTGATCCCAATTCGACATATTCATATTGTATACTCTCTCACGCACATTGTCTATCTAGGTCACTCTCTCCAACCCGTCTCACTCTTTCGATCGCACGATGAACCACACTCGTTCAATCTCTCTCCCTCTATATATGTAATTGATTGACCTTGCATCCTCCCACGCACAAAATATATCTGCATGTCTGTGACTGGATCATCTCTCAAGCTCTATCTTACAGCCCTCACCCTTCCCAAAAGCTCAATCGGACAATATCTCTCCAGAGCATATATATCTTTTCAATGAATGTCGGACCACACTCACTTCGTCTCTCTATCTATCTGTGTCTCGATTGACCTCGCTTTCTCACGCCGTATCTTCCACACATTGAAGCTACCTCTCCATCCCTCGCAAAGCCGGAGCTATTTACATTGCGAGGGGGACTCCAACCTTGGATTAATTTGTCTAGGTATTTATTCCGGTGGGTTTCGATTATATTTTCATAGCATTCGGCCCACAACTACTCCAAACACCGTTGCAACCCCCGCACCTCCCCCAATTGATTTCCCTCTGGCTCGGTCATCGCTCTCTCGCACGTCCTTTCTTGCCTTCAATGTCGCACCATGGTATTTTTGCAAAAAACTATGTTGTTCTCTTTAATTATTACAAATAAGCTACAAAACTACACACCGATAGTCCACCTGTAATGGAACAAATTTCGACCCACAAATTAAAGTGCTACAAACTACACACCGAGGGGCCCACTTGTCATGAAACAAATTTGGACCCATATATAAATTAAAAATTAAAAAGGACGAGGATCGAACATGCGACCAGGGCCTTCAAGCCGCACCTCAATAGGCAACATATGTAGTACCGCAATGTTTGTTGTACCCCCTTTGTTCATATAATATTTTTATATTACCAATGCCTATTTAATGGATAACATGTAATATTATTTTTAGTAGATTAGTGGGACCGGCTCGTTAGGACGTACTAATCGCCTTCACTTACTGGTGGGTTCCATGTCTGCTCTCTCTCTCTCCTCCCCTTCTATGTTTAGACACACGGGCAAACACGAAGAACTCGCGGGCGATGTTGCCGTTGACCATACCTGGACGTGTTCACAAGTTACTGCACCAGTTTCACGTACTAGTAGTACTAGTCAATGTGTACGTGCAATGCACGTTAATTTGGAAGTATATTAAGTGCATGCGGATATTAAGTAGGATATTATTTGCGTGTTATTATGTGATTAGCACTATTTTTGGCATGAAATTAACTGCACGCAAAACGTGTTGAGCGCTCGACATTGAAGCAGTCTAGGTCGTTGGATGAGAAGGAATACATGTGGCTTGATGACATTTTATATTTAATTTGATACGGCTCTAGCAGAACATTCAATCGATCAAACCATATATTTCATTCAGTCTGACTCTGACATTACATTCATACGATGATCGATCTAAAATAAACGGAAATGATAAACGTTCGGATTTTAAGCATGGCAATCCGAACGTTTATCGTGGCAAATTTAGATTACGCAGCGGTGGCGGGTGCGTCTTGCGGTGGGAAGCGGCTCCTCTGTCATGCTCTTTGTGTCGTCGGGCCACTGACCGACGGCGACGGCGGCGTCTTGCGCTGTTGTTGGCGTACTCCTGGACATTGGCCTTAGCTTCAAGGAAGCCACAATGTTCTGGACTACGGTCTCCAGGAGCGAGTCAACTGGCGGGAGGAGGCAACTGGTGTTGGTGCAAGGAAGCGGTCAATGGCGGCCATCCTTGGCGCTGAGGGGGGCACTGGCACCCGCGCGGGGACAGGCGCTGGCAACGACGCGGCGGAGACATTCGTGTGCACGAGCACCGGCACGGGCGTGCGCGTCAGTGCACGCGCAGGCGCATGCGCTAGCAGGTGCACGGGCACCGGCTGTAACACCCCGGATGTAACTTTCCATATTTGTAACTCCAACTCTTGCCATTTTCGGCTATGTGCTATGATATTCCCTTGTGGTCGGGTTTTGTCTTTCGTTTTGCATTTTGTTCATGTCATGCATCTCATATCATGTCATCATGTGCATTGCATTTGCATACGTGTTTGTCTCATGCATCCGAGCATTTTCCCCGTTGTCCGTTTTGCAATCCGGCGCTCCCACCTCCTCCGGCGCACCCCTCTTGTTTTCTTATGTGAGCGGGTGTCAAACATTCTCGGAATGGACCGAGGCTTGTCAAGTGGCCCTAGTATACCACCGGGAGACCACCGGTCAAGTTTCGTTCCATTTGGAGGTCGTTTGGTACTCCAACGGTTAACCGGGCATACGCAAAGTCCTTTTGTGTGTGCAGCAAAACCCCTCTCTAACCAGCCCAAAACCCACCAAACTCTCTTCCGTGCTGTAGGTCGTTCGATCACGATCGTGTGGGCGAAAACCGCACCTCATTTGGACTCTCCTAGCTCCCTCTACCTATATATTTGCATCCCCTCCCGAAAACATTCGCAGATCAAACCCTACCATTTTTCCCCGCCGCCGCCGGACACGTCCGTACCCCGCCGGACGAAGTCCCGCAGCCACTCCAAGCTCGACACGTGGCAGCCCGCCGCCGCTCGTACCCCGCGCCGCCGCGGCACGCGAGGGCCCAGTGCCGGCCCCCGAGCCCGGTCGCGCCCCGCCGCCCGTGCCTCCCTCCAGCGCCGCCACCTCGCCTCCCTCCGCCGCCGCACCCGCACCGGCCGGCCCCGCCGTCGCCCCGCCGGCCGCCCGTCGCCGCCCGCAGCTCGCCGTGCGCCGCCGCCGCGCCCGAGGCCGACGCCACCGCCCGCGCCGTCCTTCTCCTCCTCCGGCCGCCCTCCTCGTCTTCCCTCGCCGGACCGCGCCTCCCCGAACCTTCTCTCCTCCGCCGCGCCTCCTCCCGCCGGCGAGCCCGAGCTCCTCGATCCAGATCTGGTCAAACCGGAGGTTGACCCCGAGACTCCCGAAGTTTCCTAAGTCATTTATTTTTTTAGCATGTGCCCATGTTCTTAGCATCATAACTCTTTGTATATAGCTTCGTTTCGCGCGTGTAATATATCAAAATGTTCGTCTCGTGATGCTCTTCATTTTGTTCAATTGCACCATGTTCATTGGAGTCCATCTTGATGCCCAAATTTCTCGTGCAAGAGTGCTACTTGCTGTTGTCTGCTGTTACTTAGCAGAACTTGGAGATTTGTTATTTTTGTATCATTTAATCTGTGCATCTTATGGGCATGAGCTCTACATGTGTTTTGTTGTATGCCATGCCATCTTTCCAAGGGTGTATGCCATGTATTTTTTTGATCTCTGTGGTGACTAGAACAAGCATGCAAACTAGGCTCCGTAATATTTCTGATTTCAGGGACAGTGATTTCTCTGTCCTTGTCTGCTGTTATTTTGTTCCCATATAAACTTGATGCTACAGAGAGATCCATGCATATTTTGGAGATGTTCAGTAAGGATGTTTTGTAGATATTATTGTAATTGTTCCATTCCTGCCCTTGTTTGCAATTATGGAGTGCCATAGCATGACTAAATCTTGCTCTACTTTGGCTATAAAATATTTCTGGCAGATTCTTAACATGATATTCAATTTTGCCAAGCTTGTTGTAGTTGATCCATACATGCTATGTACTTGATCTTGCCATGGATAGCTTTATAAACATGCCATCTTGCTGTAGGTATGCTTTTTTTTGTCATGCATTGCTTTGTGGTGAGTGCATCAAGCTCACCAAGATGCCTTCATATTATTGTTTCTGCCATGCTCTGTTTTCTGCTAGGTCTGAAACCTGTTAACGAAACTTGCTATGTTTACAAGGTTGCCATCATATCTTCAGGTCCTTTTTGGCTCATGGTCAGTAAGGGACTTTTGTCACATGCATTTAGTAGAATACTGCCATGCCTTGTTGTGCTATGTTAGGTTCCTATAGCATGTTGATTTCGTGCTCTGTACATTGCTACCTGATGCTGTTTTCTGCCATGTCCAGTAATTTCACAGAGTCTGTGAACCTGTTATCTTTTGCACTTTTGCCATGCTTGTTTGAGTCTGTTATGTTGTGATCTAGCCGTAGCTCAGTGTTCATCTTTTGTCAAGCATCTCCTTTAGATTACTGTCATATGCTTTGTTGCTACGTTGGAGTGCTGTAGCATTGTTACTTGTTGCATTTTAAGTGCTATCATGCTGTTAATCGTAGATTCGTGTCATTCTTGTTTTGCTTGCCTTTTGCAAACCGTGCATCCGTTTCCGGTGATCTTTATATCGATTTCGACCGAAATAATCTCATATTTTTAGTGGCATGCTTGGTTTGCCAAGTTACTGCCTTGTTCATCATTTTCCTTCCGAAGCACGCATATGCATCGCATATCATATCTCGCATATCATACATGTTTTGCCTCATGTTGCTTGTGCATTTCCCGTGATTGATTGTGGTTCCGTTGCTTGTGTTCTTGTCTTGGGTAGAGCCGGGAGACGAGTTCGTGAACGAGGAACCTGTTGAGTACGCTTACGAGGATCAAGCTTTCGACAACTCTGAGAACCTTGCAGGCAAGATGACCACCCCTCGAAGTCACTTCTATCTTTGCTTTGCTAGTTGTTCGTTCTATTGCCATGCTGCGCTTCCTACCACTTGCTATATTATGCCTCCCATATTGCCATGTCAGCCCCTAACCATCCTTTCCTAGCAAACCGTTGTTTGGCTAAGTTACTGCTTTTGCTCAGCCCTTCTTATAGCGTTGCTAGCTGCAGGTGAAGTTGAAGTTTGTTCCATGTTGGAACATGGATATTTTGGGATATCACAATATCTCTTATTTAATTAATGCATCTATATATTTGGTAAAGGGTGGAAGGCTCGGCCTTATGCCTGGTGTTTTGTTCCACTCTTGCCGCCCTAGTTTCTGTCATACCGGTATTATGTTCCTTGAGTTTGCGTTCCTTACGCGGTCGGGTGATTTATGGGACCCCCTTGACAGTTCGCCTTGAATGAAACTCCTCCAGCAAGGCCCAACCTTGGTTTTACCATTTGCGACCTAAGCCTTTTCCCCCGGGTTTTCGCGAGCCCGAGGGTCATCTTTATTTAAACCCCCGGGCCAGTGTTCCTCTGAGTGTTGGTCCAAACTAGAGCCACTTGCAGCGCCACCTTGGGGAAACTCGAGGATTGGTTTTAGTTGTACGTAGTGTTCATCCGGTGTGCCCTGAGAACGAGATATGTGCAGCTCCTATTGGGATTTGTCGGCACATTCGGGCGGCTTTGCTGGTGTTGTTTTACCATTGTCGAAATGTCTTGTAGACCGGGATTCCGAGACTGATCGGGTCTTTCCGGGAGAAGGTTTATCCTTCGTTGACCGTGAGAGCTTATGATGGGCTAAGTTGGGACACCCCCGCAGGATATTATCTTTCAAAAGTCGTGCCCGCAGTTATGAGGCAGATGGGAATTTGTTAATGTCCGGTTGTAGAGAATTTGTCACTTGACCCAATTAAAATACATCAACTGTGTGTGTAGCCGTGATGGTCTCTTCTCGGCGGAGTCCGGGAAGTGAACACGGTTTGAGTTATGTATGACGTAAGTAGGAGTTCAGGATCACTTCTTGGTCATTTCTAGATGACGACCGTTCCGTTGCTTCTCTTCTCGCTCTCATTTGCGTATGTTAGCCACCATATATGCTTAGTGCCTGCTGCAGCTCCAGCTCTTCACACCATCCTTTCCTCCAAGCTTACATAGTCTTGATCTCGCGGGTGTGAGATTGCTGAGTCCTCGTGACTCACAGATTCTACCAAAATAGTTGCAGGTGCCGATGATGCCAGTGCAGATGACGGGATCGACCTCAAGTGGGAGTTCCATGAGGAACGTGGTCATTACTATGTGTCTTTTCCTGATGATCAGTAGTGGAGCCCAGTTGGGACGATCGGGGATCTTGCATTTGGGGTTATCTTATTTTCATTTGGATCTTGACCGTAGTCGGTCTATGTGTGTATTTTGGATGATGTATGAATTATATTTATGTATTGTGTGAAGTGGCGATTGTAAGCCAACTCTTTATCCCATTCTTGTTCATTACATGGGATTGTGTGAAGATGACCCTTCTTGCGACAAAACCACTATGCGGTTATGCCTCTAAGTCGTGCCTCAACACGTGGGAGATATAGCCGCATCGTGGGCGTTACACCGGCACAAGCACGCGCGTTAGTGCACGCGCAGGCTCATGCGCTGGCAGGTGCACGGGCGCATGAAAGTCGGCGGGAACCTCATGGAACCCCGTGGCATCAAGCTCGGCGACAATGTGCGGTTCCCGGCCCATCAATGTCACGGGGATGGGCACTGGCGCAGTCGGGGCAACGGGAGCCGGAACGGGAGCGGGGACAGGCGCGGCGTCTTCCCGCAAGGCCGGTTCAAGCTCATCCCAAAGCGCCTTATATTCTTGAGACTCCGGCTGGGTGTCCTCCTCAGGAAACTGGAAGACTACGGGCAAACCATTGTGATGCGGCATGGCGTACGGTTAGGGCAGGCTGATTGGAGGTAGACGACAGGAGAATTGGAGAGGAAGAGAGAAGATTGTAGCGATACCGGGTAGTGCGGGGTTGATTTTAAACTGCGGCGCCGGCGCCATTAAAGTGGGGGCGGTTGGGAAGAAGGTGGGCGGCGGAGCCTGGTCAAAGGGCTCGCCTCCCGGTGAGCCTGCGCAGTGGTCTACTCGCATGCCTCCCGGTCATCCGGCGCAGCGGTCTGCTCGCACGCCTCCCGTCGACTCACACGCTTGCTCGGACGGCACCTGCCGATGAGAAGCGGGACTCGTGACAGCACGTAAACGCCCATGGTTTGAATAGCGAAAGCATTCGCCTTAATGCGACAGGTCTTTGTTCCAAAATACCCTGGCTCTTCATTTGTGCAACTTCTCATAAGCAGCTTGTCTTAAATTGAAGAAATTTTTTACGTAGGAATATTTGTGCCATATCACGAGACCATGCTCAGTTTCATGAACTTCCGATCACTTTTGGATTTTATGAAATTTAAAATCCAGGATTCGAAACAATATCATAACCTGCATCATGCAATAAATTTTCAAGCGATACATCTTTCCTCTTGTGTTTCTTAAGAAAGGATTTGGTCAAACATTTTGCTTAGTTAGACTTCAGACAAGTTATATATGCAGAGTAAAAGGATAATCCCTCTGTACTAGTGCATTGCCTGATATATTAACTCAAGTACTAGGCACGAACAAACGGGCTTAATTATGTGCTCATCCAGGTGTAGTACTCCTATTAGTACTAGGCAATGGAGTTGACGGGTGACCTTGGGTAGCGGCGACCGAGGGAATTGAACCGTGCTCGGCACAGTAGGTAATGTTGTCTAGTTACTAAAGCATCCCTCCATTGTTCATCGGTTGTCATTATGGACCGGGGACATGAGGGGAATTTCCTAGGGCTGGAATTCTGGCCCCCAGATATTTTGACTCGAAACGCGGAGGCTCGACTGGTTGGGGTTGGCTAATGTGCGTACCACGCACGCCACCAGAAGGACACGAGCCCTTCTGTTAGATTTAACACGAGCCAGGGTCTGGCTGGTACGCCGTTGGGTCCTACCATTCGAGAATACGAAAGTAATCTTATAAATTGCCGAGTGAACCTATGTGTATTACAATGCCCGTATTTTCCTTGCAAATAGTAATCTCAACGTGGTAATTGATTTATGACGAGTTCTTGAATTAGAGTGGGTTTGTGATATAGTGATCTCAACGTGGATTTCACATTTCATGGTATCCCTAGTAAGTTTTTCATTGCAAATTCAAATTTAAAAGATGAACGGTATGGTGGTGAGAAAACTTTGTGTGTATCAAGCATATGACCACACACACACGAATACAACAACAATCCAGTAAGTATAGTGCATCTATTTTCCAAACCATGCATGTATGACACGAATTCAAAAATACTCCTTCTGTTCCTAAATATTTATATTTTAGAGATTTCAACAAGTGACTACATATGGAGCAAAAAGAGTGAATTTACACTCTAAAATATGTCTATATACATCCGTATGTGGCAGTCCATTTGAAATCTCTAAAAAGACTAATATTTAGGAACGAAGGGATTAAAATGTAAGACATGCATGGTCCTCAATTCAATATTTAAAATGAATAGGAAACTGAAACATGAATATTAATTCTAGTACTACATACATGCAAATGTTGTGTTTAGGTGGAGCTATGTAGATTGTCGGGGATTAACCCCTCGACCTTAGATAAAATTGTGAAGCTCTGTTTAGGATTGTTTAGATTGTATTATTTGAACATTATATTTGTCCCCACCCTCCCAAACACCGATTGGTTGTGCACCCCCCCGGGAGAATATCATGTGCACCCACACCTTAGATGCTATATGCTGATACGAGTTGCTTGGAGCTTGTAGATCTGAGATATAGCAACTCACAGGATGTCTTAATATTTTTACAGGAAACCTTGATGAGTTTGAGAATTGCACACAATTTGTACAAAAAAAATACTTAGATGCCCTTGGATCCCATATCCAACGACCTCAAAGCTCGTATCACCGTAGCATCTAAGATGAAGGATGACCTCATATTCTCGTGTATGTAAGAATATCACGTGCTACCACACCTTAGAAGCTTTGGTGATACAAGCTCTTCAGAGCCGTTGGATGTGTGATCCAACAACTCCTTGGTGGTTTGAATGTTTTTTGCAGAAAAGCCCCCAAAGAGTTCGGCCACTACTTACAAGCACAAAGACTGCTCAGATGCCATTGGATCTCAGATCGAACGACCTCGAAGCTCATATCACCGTAGCATCCAAGCTGTGAGAGCACCTGATGTTTTCTCGCACGGGAGAATATGAGGTGCTCGTGCACCGTAGATTCTATGGTGATACGAGTTACCGGAGATTTAACGGCTCACAGTAGGAGGTTTGAATGTTTTTGCAATATACGCCTGAGAGAGTTTGGGAATTGCGCAGAAAGTACAAGTACTATGCATGTGGCATCTGATCACAGATCATACGACCTAGATGCTCGTATCACCGTAATGGCTAATTAAGCTACGGGGAGCACCTAATATGAGCAATGGGGAGCCGTTGGATCCAAGATGTAGTGGCACACACGAGGCCTGAATGTTTTATTTGCACAAAAACACTTGGAGAGTTTGGAAATTGCGCATAATTACAAATATTACTCCCAAGCCTTTGGATCTCGGTTCCAACGACGTAAGAACTCGTATCACCATAGCATCTAAGCTGCCGGGTGGATGTGATATTCTATGCCGCTGTCATTTTTGTTCCTAAACTTGCAAAATACTTGTAACTCGTGCCGTTACTTGTCTAACGGCGCAAAGTGTTTGTTCCAAAAAACCATCCTACACTGAAATATCGGAACAACACACGGGGGTCCCACTTGTCATTGATCAAATTTGGACCGAAAACTAACAAATCTGAAAGACGAGATTCGAACTGGCAACCTGGACTACAAAGCGTAAGTCGATAGCCTGAAACAACAATGGTTGTTGCCTTGTCCCATAACTTGATTTTATACAGTATTACGTTGAGTAGAGTAGAGGGAGTGGCTCATCGACATGTGCATGACCGTTGACTCACTTACTGGTGGGTCCCAAGTCTGCGATCTCTCTCTCCTCTCCATCGTGTAACCTTTAGACGCACGGGCACACAGGAAGTACGGCGCTAGCTTGCCGTGGTGTTATTATAACTAAAAAAGCTTGGAAAATAGAAGAATCGCCTAGAACAAGAGATGTTGTGGCTGGTCGAGATGGAGCTAACCACACCTATCCTCCGTGCCACGTTAGCATGATGAAGCTGTGTCGCTAATGGGGTGTTTTCGACCAACTGGCTGGGTCCCGAGGTCAAACCATAGGTAGTACGTCTGATACAGTATATTTTTACACGCACATTTTTCCTCCGTGCCGAGGGGGCACACCCTACCGCGTGGTTTCTGGGTCCTCCCGGGTGGTGCACGCATATATTCTTCCTTGTCGAGACATGGGACGCCCTACTACGCGTTTTCTGGGTCCTCCTTGGTCGTAGCGCCGAAGCAAGTAAGTGAGTCGTCAAATCACGAAAGACCACCTTTCCCGCCGAGTACATCAGTGAAGCACGGTGGCTACCTAGTTGGGCTAGTGCAACCGATTAGCGAGGCCGCCGCCACATTTGTTTTTTCACCCCTTCTTTTATCTCCTTGCCGGCAGGTAAATTTAAATATCCACCGCGGCGTTGCTCTGGTCTTTGGGTGCGGCAGGCGCGACATGATTTTTAATTTTTTGATTGACGGGAGCAGGCGCGGCATGATTTTTAATTTTTTGATTAACGGGAGCAGGCGCGGCATGATTTTTCATTTTTTGATTGACGGGAGCAGGCGCGACAGAAATTAGTCACGATGACTCCGCCTGTAAAACCTACTGCTCCTTGATGTGAAAAGTTGTCGACTGGTGTTTTCCCATGGTGAAAACCAAAAGATTCACCCCGCTCCTCGGCTGGCTCCCTCCGCCTTCCCGTGGATTGCATTGCCTTTCAGCCGTTTTGCCCCCTTTGCTTCCTCTCCCCATTTCTTCTACTTGGTGCCATGGCGGTGCAGCAGATCACGGAGTCTGAGGTGAGGCACCTAACACAGGAGCTCCAGGCCAAGGATGCGGAGCTCAGGGCCAAGGACGTGGAGCTCCGTGAGCTCAAGGCTCCTTTATGTGCGGGAGTTCACGGAGCTTCAAGAGCGGCAAGCGTCCACCACAAAAGGATGCACGAGGCATCGGCGGCGTTGCTGCAGAAAGCGGGAGATACGATAGGCTGTCAGGCGAGCCGGTTGGAGCGCGAGCGGGCCGATCTTGACTAGGTCCAGGATCGCCTCAGCCACTTGGTGGACCATGTTGCCACGCATGTGTTACGGCTGCGCGATGCCTACCGTCGTGCCAGCGCGAACATGCCGGCGGTAGGGCTAAACCCGTTCGACCACCCCCTCGACTTCAACGAGCTGCGGCTTCCTGACCTGGTCTCCTTCTTCACCTATATCTCCGAGGAGCTGAGCCGTCTCCACGCGATAGTGGGGGCGGAGCTGGACAAGGAGGGGCTGCAGGCTGCTGTCGCCGTTGCCAGGTGAATCCTCTCACGGCTTCGTCACCCGAATCCATTCGTGGCATTGGACGCTGTCTTTGACGAGCTGGCTCCCGTCGACCGGGAGCAGGCTCTGTGGGCGGTTGCACCCTGCATCACCAACATCGTGCGCCTCGAGAAGCAGAGGGACTTTGGTGGTGTTTATGCGTCCTATACATGGGCACGTCCATGTCTCGGCGGAACATGACCGTTGGATCAAACTCAGACAGTGCAGATAAGTCACTATAGCACAAAGCGTGTGGGTGTGTTTGGTTGCATTCTCATCTCAATATAGTTGTTCCCTCTTCGTGCATGCTCATCTCAGCACCCCTCTTGATGCATGCTCCTAGTGTATTTGTGTTAACCTACTAGTGTGGACTGATGCACCCTTCATGCACTCTGCCAAACACCCAAAAGTGGGTCGAGAAGGGAACTTTTGCTCCCATCCCATGCACCCTTCATACACCCTTCCTAACAATGATTCGTGCTTCATATGGTTCATGTTCCATGGAGTACAGTAGCACCGTACTCTCCGTGCGCTATAGACCTAGTTCTGTTAACATTGATCTCACCGTTCATTCTCGACCGGACAGTCAAAAAAGAGGTACTATGTTACATTACTGTTCATATAGTTCACATGCACACAACATCATTTGTTATCGTCATATCTTACTACACTAGCAACAAGATTATGTAGTACTGACGTATGAACCACTGCACATGCCTAGTAGTAGGAGCATTGTGTAAGTTCAAGTGGCTGCCGTGTTTCGCACTCCTCTGTCGTAAGAGTGAAAACGCTTGTTGTAATCATTTTTTCTTCAGAAAAACAGTGGACACGCACTACCGTGCGGATCCTCCTCGACGGTCGTCGGGAACCTTGCTATTCACTTTCGCCGATGTGTGGGACAACCAGCATCGGGGTCCACTAGCCATGCACTAAATTACTCCGTAGTAGAGTGCCCAACTGCACGGTAGACTACCCCGATCGAAGCGCCGCAGTAATGCCCAATGAGCTGTCAAATCACAATACCCCCTCCTTTCCAGTAGTAAGTTGGACGGATGAAGCAACCATCATTTCACTCTTGTCCCTCAGCTTCCTCTCTTGAAGAAAACCCCAACTCGCTTCTCCCTAATCTTGTTCCTCATTTCTTAAAGAAAACCCCGACCTGCTTCTGCCATTGTTCTTCTCTCCCAAAGAAGGAAAGGTGAGCGCATCAACGGTGTTGATTCTGGCTAAGGCCCAGTCTTGCAACCCCGAGACTGATCCTATAACTCCCTCTCTGTTCTTCTTTTGGGTTTGTGATTATGGTTTCTTTTCTTTTATTTCTATTTGACAGTTTCTGGATGGACGCTGGAGCACCGGCCGAAGTGATGTCTATGGCTCTGGCCAAAACCGTCGAGGCTAATGGTACGAAGAAGCGCAAGCACCGCACCAAGACTACCGCAGACAAGCTCAAAGCCATTGCCCTGTCCAAGCCCCCCTCTCCGAGATCCCTCATTAAGCAAGTCCGGGTTATATTTCTTCTTGACAATCTTTTTCTCGATCTTGATCGTGTTTTTTCATCTAACATGCAGTACTAGTACTAGTAGTACAACTTTCTGGGTGATCTTGCATGTGATTTTTGTGTGCCAAATGACGGTTCTAAATTCCTCTTTTGACCAAAACATGCGAGACGTTGACATTGATTTCTTATAGATTACTTTAAACTACTTTATGAACATCAATGCTACCTTTGAAGAGAGTATATTTGCCTCAATAACTTGTGTTATGGATATTGCAAGTAATCCTCTGCTTTCATGCCTTTGAAGACATGCTCTAGTGTCTTTGTTCACTCATTTCTGTGTGTATATGTAGTCATATACGGAGTAAAATATCAAAAATCATCTTATATTTCTGAACGGAGGTAGAAATAAAATATTTGGTTTCTATTTGAATTAGAATCAGGTCCGCGGTGGAGATTGAGGGAGTCCTGGATTAAGGGGTCCTCGGGCGTCCGGCCTATGTGACGTGGGCCAGACTAATGGGCCATGAAGATACAAGATGGAAGACTTCCTCCCGTGTCCGGATGGGACTCTCCTTTGCGTGGATGGCAAGCTTGGCGATTCGGATGTGTAGATTCCTTTCTCTATAAACCGACTCTGTACAACCCTAGGCCCCTCTGGTGTCTATATAAACCGGAGGGTTTAGTCCGTAGGGGTAGTCATAATCATACAGGCTCGACTTCTAGGGTTTAGCCATTACCAAATTAGTTTCAGAAATCTGGACTATGTCGCTGATATTCGAGGAGACTTGATCTTCCAAGGGTTCACGACCCCAACCTCCGCTCTCGCCTTAGATCCAGAGCGCATGGCCAGGTCCGAAGACGGGATTCCTGAGCCCGCGGGACTATTTGCGGCCACTGAGCCCAGTACGAGAGGACCGGAGGATGCAGTCTTGTTGGCAACCATCAGGATGCCGGACTCTTCTCCGAACACTGGCTTCGAACCCTCGGAGTCAGCATCATGTGAGCTCGGCCAGGAAGCCTCCTTCCCGCCGTACTCCACGGATTCTTTTCTCCCTGGCCAAACCTCGCCTATAAGCGAGGCTCTCGACTTGATGCGATCCCTTGTTATTACGGAGGAGTGACATCCGAACTACGCCCAGCCCGGACTAGGGGCTGAGAGCGGGGAATTTTACGTCCCACCAACCACCCACTTCATTGCCACTATCGAGGACTTAACTGACATGCTCGATTATGGCTCGAAGACATCGACGGTACGGACGACGATGCTGGAGAAGAGCAGGCCCAAAACCCGCCGTTTACCGGACGCTGGACGGCCACCTCTTCTTATGACGTGTACATGCTGGATACACCCAAAGAGCCTGACGGCGATAACGAGAAAAATCCAGTAGAGGATAAACCTCCTGGGACACAACCAAAACGCCGACGGCGCTGCTCTAAATCACGCCGTGGCAAAGACAGCAATACCGACATGAGAGAAAACAATACTCCAGACGATGCCGAAGACCAAGAATACCCTGTCGAGCAAACCTCCAAACAGGATGATCGAGAAGATGGGAAAGTTAGCCCTGATGAATAGGCCATAAACGAAGACTCGGAGGACAGTAACTATCTTCCACTCACTAAGGATGAGGTGAGCCTCGGCGACGAAGACTTTATCGTGCCTGAGGAACCTCTCGAGCAGGAGTGCTTCAAGCGCCGGCTATTAGCCACCGCAAGGAGCCTGAAAAAGAAACAGCAACAGCTTCAAGCTGATCAAGACCTACTCAACGACAGATGGACTAATGTCCTGGCAGCCGAGGAATACGGCCTCGAGCGCCCAACTATAAGTTGCCCGAAGCGTAAACTGCTACCTCAATTTGACGACGAGGCACTTGAGCCCGTACCATCAGCACGTAATGCGGCTGACCGACCACCACGTGGCCGGGACAAAACAGCAACTCAAGCCGGACACCAGCCCATACTATCTCGCTGTAAAGGTAGAGACACAATAGCTCGGGGATACACATATGAGCTGCGCCAGGACCTGAAGAATAGAGCAGGTCCGACCATATCGATCTACAAATCACGGGGGCGCGCCTCGACGAGCGACAGCGGCTATCTAGCCGAACGTGACAAGCATAACCACGTCCGGGCCGAAAACCGCAGACGGACTCCATCCGAGCTACGTCACGACCTGGCCCAATATTGAGGCGCCGCACACCCCCTCTGCTTCACTGATGAAGTAATGGAACACGAATTCCCAGAAGGGTTTAAACCCGTGAATATCGAATCATATGATGGAACAACAGATCCCGCGGTACGGATTGAGGACTTTCTTCTCCATATTCATATGGCCCGCGGTGATGATCTTCATGCCATCAAATACCTCCCGCTCAAACTCAAGGGACCAGCTCGGCACTGGTTGAACAGCCTGCCTGAAAACTCTATTGGCACCTGGGAGGACTTAGAAGACGCCTTCCGTGACAACTTCCAAGGCACATACGTCTGACCTCCGGATGCCGATGACTTAAGTCACATAGTTCAACAGCCCAGAGAGTCAGCCAGGAAATTTTGGACTAGGTTCCTAACTAAAAAGAACCAGATCGTCAACTGTCTGGATGTCGAAGCCCTAGCGGCCTTTAGGCATAGCATCCGTGACGAATAGCTCGCTCGACACCTCGGCCAAGAAAAGTCAAAGTCCATGGCGGCCCTCACGGCACTTATGACCCACTTTTGTGCGGGCGAAGATAGTTGGCTAGCCCGTAGCAATAATAATGCAAGCGAACCTGGCACCTCTGAAGCCAAGAATAGCAACGGCAAGCCTCGACGCAATAGGCATAATCGTCAAAACAATGGTGACAATACTTATGACACGGCGGTCAACGCCGGATTCAGTGGCTCCAAGTCCGGTCAGCGGAAGAAGCCATACAAAAGGAACAATCCGGGCTCTTCCAGCTTGGACCGCATACTTGGTCGTCCATGTCAAATCCACGGCACCCCTGATAAACCAGCCAATCATACCCACCGGAGTTGTTGGGTCTTTAAACAGGCCGACAAGTTAAATGCCGAAGATAAGGAGAAGGGGTCGCAAATTGAGAACGACGACGAGGAGCCCCGTCCGCCAAACATAGGGGGACAGAAGAAGTCCCCCCCCCCAGGTTAAAACGGTGACCATGATATACGCTACACATATCCCCAAGAGGGAGCGCAAACGAGCGCTCAGGGATGCCTACACGATAGAGCCGATGGTCGTCCTGTCCGATCACCTTCGATCGCAGGGATCGTCCGACCAGTATCCGTCATGGCGGTTAAGCCGCATTGGTCCTCGACCCAATCATTGATGGATTCCACCTTACGCGCATCCTCATGGACGGTGGCAGCAGCTTCAACCTGCTATATCAGCACACAGTCCGCAAGATGGGCATCGATCCATCAAGGATCAAGCCCACAAAAACTACCTTCAAAGGAGTAATACCAGTTGTAGAGGCCCACTGCACATGCTCAATCACATTGGAAGTCATCTTCGGATCCCCGGACAACTTCTGAAGCGAGGACTTGATCTTCGATATCGTCCCTTTTCGCAGTGGCTATCACGCACTGCTCGGACGAACCGCATTTGCTCGATTCAAGGCAGTGCCGCACTATGCTTATCTCAAACTCAAGATGCCCGGACCACGTGGTGTCATAACAGTCAATGGAAACACGGAACGCTCCCTCCGTACCGAGGAGCACATCGCAGCCCTAGCAGCGGAAATACAGAGCGGCCTTATCAAGTAGAATTTTAATTCGGCGGCAAAGCTCCCGGACACTGTCAAACGAATCCGGACTACTCCGCAGCATGACAGTCCACCTCGTCGGGAGTTCAACTAGTAATTCGGCCTCCGTCTCAGTCCCGAACACATAGCGACATATGTACCACGCATACATAACTACGCACTCAAAATACCATGGGCAAAGACGGAGGCGTAACTCAATTGTGGTCCATAATACGGCTCGATCTTCCCCGGACACACATATTTTCCCTTTTCTTTTTATCCTTTTCAGGTTTCTTTTCCAAAGGTCCCTCACGACGGCCTGATCATCGATCCTTTCGAAGGATGGATATACCAAGGCGGCAAGTAGCGTTGACGTGTGGGGGAATCTCTAGGTGGTCTTCTTGACGATCACTCTACCTGTTTTCAGGACCCGCGCGAAGCTCCCCCTTGGTCTCGGCATGTTAAATAGCCCTGTTGCCTATCACACTATTTGTACAAATACGCTTTGATGTATTAATCAAATTATAATGAAAATAGTTTGCGGCCCAACTCATGTGGCACTGGCTTTCTACTTCATTTTATTTCGCTATTCTTATCGATTGCATCCGTACACTTTGCTACGCCTTAATTCGCTAGGGGCTTCATTACGCTCCATACTACGGCAACAAGTCCGAACACTTTTACAGTATCGTTCGGCACCTCGAAGTTAGCATTATATGCATCGGCTCCAAATCATGTCTTTGGTCAATAGTTGGGTTGCCCGGCTCTTGTGCTTGCTACCTTACGTTCCGTCCTATCGGCTAGGGTAGTAAAGGGAGAACTACTGCGATTGTGTCCTAGTTTATCCGGATGAGCACCTCAATAGATAAAGCCGAAAACTGACTGCCATGATGCAGCGAGAGCTGGTCAGCTGTTCTGAGGTTAAAATCTCTTGCGTTTTTTCCCGCATTATGCGACGGATCAGCATCCACCCGATCAGGTGTCTACAGCGCCCTAGTTCGGACTAACAAATGCCAACTAGGGTCTGCGCCTACATTTCTATTGTCAAACTCCTATGGCTAAGTGAGGGTGATAAAGCCACATAGTCCGATTGCCTGGTTCGCTGCGCTAAACACCTCCATCAAGGACCAAAATCTTGGATCAAGAGTGTTTAGGTTTCAACCCGAACACCCCCGTACTACCTACGTGGGGGCTGAAGCCGATGACTGGCCAACTCTTAGATTTAATTAAACGGCCGCACAGGAGGTAAAATTTTAAATAAACAGCAGGCATTATATTACATATCGGCATTGTTTTCATAATACAGGACGGGATAACATGAATGTATTCGTTCAAAGACAATGTCTTTTGAACACTGGCCCTCTACAATGCGGGACCCCTTCAGGACATCATCAAAATACCGCTCGGGCGTGTGGTGCTCCTTGCCCATGCGCGGTCCCTTGGTTGCGAGCTTGACGGCAACCATCTTCGCCGATTGTACCTTGACACGGGCGAAGGTCATCCACGCACCTTCGATGCAGACCAACCGCTTGATGGCATCAAGCCGAGGGCAGGCATTGACCAACCGCTTCACGAGTCCAAAGTAGCTGCTGGGTATGGCTTCGACTAGCCATAGATGGATTATCAAATTCTTCATGGCCGATTCGGCCACCCTATCCTGTTCGGTCAGCTGTTTAATCTGATCGCTAGAGGGCACCGGATGCTCTGGCGCAAGGTATTGCGACCAGAACAGCTTCTCCGTTGAGCTCCTCTCTTCGGCTCGGAAGAACTCCGCGGCATCAGCAACACCGCGCGGCAGATCCGCAAACGCTCCTGGAGAACTCCAAATCCGGGTGAGTAAGAGGTACCTTTTCCTCACATATTTACTCTGCATAATAAAGGCCTTACCTGCCGCGATCTTCCTGGCCTCCTGGATTTCCTGGAGGGCTCCCTGGGCTTCAACCTGGGCCTCTTGCGTGCTTTGGCGGGCCTTGGCAAGTTCGGACTCTTGGTCTGCAATATTGCGCTCCAAGGACTTGCATTTCTTTACGGCGTCCTGCAGCTCCTGCTAGACCTCCCCAACCCTGGCCTCGTGCTTTTCGCGGGCGGCTTGTTCCTCCGCCGCTCTCTTCTGGGCCTGGGCCAGCGCGTTCTTGAGGGACTCCACCTCGGTCGCAGCTCCTACGAAATGTCATGATAGCATGATCAGCACAAGCAATTCATATCTTTTTAGATCTGAATAGACGATTGCATACCTTGCTGCTCCTTGAGTTGTTTTCTCACACAATCGAGCTCTTCCTCGGCCTGCTCCAGATTCTGCTTCAGTTTGGAGACTTTGGCAGAATGGGAGGTCGCAGCTAGCATCGACGCCTGCTTATTCACATAGACATGTATGGTTAGTCTCCTCTGGAAATTATTTGATCCTCTCTCCGGCTTCTCTTTTCGAGCACCGGACAGTGTCTCAGGGGCTACTTTCTATACTATGATACTCTTTTCTGCATAAATTATGTTGCATACCTCAAAGCCTGTTAGAAGGCTCGCGCAGGCTTCGGTCAGTCCGCTCTTAGCGGACTGAACCCTCTCAATCACCGCACCCATAAGGATACGGTGTTCCTCAACAATGGAAGCACTTTGCAGCGCTTCCAATAGAGTATCTGGTGCCTCTGGATGGACAGAGGTCGCTGGCGGAATAGGCACACCTCCCTCTTTCGAAGGAGGCTGCTTGCCTGATTCCGGAGCCGTATGGGCCTCCGAAATAGTATTTGGCTTGGGGCCGCATTGGATATGGCCCCCATCACCCGTCTCTGGGGGGATTTGCCACCCATGTGTCCGGCGGCCGAGGTATCACCCTCTAGCGCCACCCTGACGGCCTCCTGTAACTCTTCCTGGTCTGGGAAGGTGCTTTGGGACAGCACTTTGGCGTCGTCCGCGGCCTTGGGAGAGGAGGCCGCCGGAAGTGACCCGCTGTCCATCACATTTGGATCCAGCGAATTCCCCGAAGATGAGGATCGCTGGGGGCGGGCGTGGGCCGGACTGTAGCACAAAATTCGACATATTAAAAACACAAAGTGAAGGAGTTGGATATACGTTGAGTACTTACGATTCGGCCAGGGGCTTCTCCCAGGGGCGCTACTCGGAACTGCTATCAGTGTCCAACACGGAGTTGTCCGCGAGGGAGACCTTCCCCTTCTTGGACGCCTCCGCCTCCAGATTTGTGGAGGCCGTCCTTTTCTTTCTTCCACCTCGGGGGGAGTTGCTTTCCTCCTCCTCCTCCTCATCCTCGATGGCGGGGGAGGAGTGGGTTTCGGCGTCTTCGGACGTGCCTTTACGGCGGAGGCCACTTCGGGTCTCCTTGGCCTTCTTCTCCGGCGCCTGGTAGGGCGCCGGAACCAGCATCTTCGTCAGAAGTGGGATTGCTGGGTTTCCAGGCAGCGGAGCCGAACTCTGAATCCGCTCTGCCTTCATTGTCCAGCCCTGAAAAGACAGATAGGGAAGCTTAGACATCTTCCTTGAACGTACGGGTGAAGGATACACCTTGGAATGCGAAAAACTTACCAGACTGGCGGGATGGGTCAGGTTGTACCCATGGTCCTCGGTCGTCTCCGGCCATGTCTCATTGGCCTTGAAAAACACCTTCTAGATGCCTTCGCGCGTAGCACCGAAGAACTGTTGCAAGGTCTGGTGCTTGGCTGGATCGAACTCCCACAAATTGCAAGTCCGGCTTTGGAAAGGAAGGATCCGGCGAAAAAGCATCACCTGGATCACATTGACAGGCTTGATGTTCTTGTCCACCATGCTCTTGACGCGCGTCTGCAGCACCGTCAGCTTGTCCGACAAGGCCCAGTCCAGGCCCTTCTCTAGCCAAGAGGTGAGCCGCATTGGGGCCCTGGATTTGAATTCAAGAGTCGCGGTCCAGGTGGTGTCGCGGGGCTCTGTGACGTAGAACCACTGCTGCTACCACCCTTTGACAGTCTCCACGAAGGTTCCTTTGGGCCACGTGACATTGGAGATCTTGCTCACCCTAGCGCCTCCGCACTCTGCGTGTTGATCACCCACCACCTTTGGCTTCACATTGAAGGTTTTTAGCCACAATCCGAAGTGGGGTGGGATGCGGAGGAAGGCCTTGCACATGACAATGAATGCCGAGATGATGAGGAAGGAATTCGGGGCCATATCATAGAAATCTAGCCCGTAGTAGAACATGAGTCCGCGGACGAATGGGTGGAGGGGAAATCCCAACCCGCGAACGAAGTGGGGAATGAACACCACCCTCTCTTGGGGCTTCGGGGTGGGGACGATATGCCCCTTGGCCGGAAGCTGGTGGGCGATTTCCTGGGCCAAGTATCCCGCCTGCCGGAGCTTCGTAATGTCCTTCTCCGTGACGGAGGAGGCCATCCACTTTCCATGCGCTCCAGATCCAGACATGGCCGGAGTGCCTTTTTGAGGCAGAAAGGATGAAGGCTTGGGCGCTAGAGCTCGAGGATGGGTCGGCCGAGAGGAAGAAGGCGTGGGTGAAATGGTGAATCCTTATCTCTTTATAAAGGCAGCGAATATCAAGCGCCTCCCCACTCGCCTTAAAACTCGCTTATTCCCCAAGGGTCGTGGGGACGGCACGGTGGGATTACTCACGCCCGTATTGATGAGAATCCCGTGATAAGGAGACACGATCTCTACTTCGACAAGACGTGCCAATGGAAACCGCATCTCGAAACATGGAGCGGGAGGCTAAAAACGGTTCGAAATAATGACTGTGCAAGGACGTGGCGTCTCACTACCAAAGATGTCAGTAGATGGGACTTGTTGATATTATACTCTTAGCAGCTGTATGAGGAGCTTGTTTTGCAGAGCCGGACACGTTTTCCGCGTTCGAGGACTACTTTGAAGTATTCGGAGGAGGAACCCGCCTTGCAATGCCGAAGACAATCTGCGCGACGGACACATCATCATTGAAGCCTGGTTCAGGGGCTACTGAGGGAGTCCTGGATTAAGGGGTCCTCGGGCGTGCGGCCTACGTGACGTGGGCCGGACTAATGGGCCATGAAGATACAAGATGGAAGACTTCCTCCCATGTCCGTATGGGACTCTCCTTTGCGTGGACGGCAAGCTTGGCGATTCGGATGTGTAGATTCCTTTCTCCGTAAACAGACTCTGTACAACCCTAGGCCCCTCCGGTGTCTATATAAACCGGAGAGTTTAGTCCGTAGGGGTAGTCATAATCATACAGGCTCGACTTCTAGGGTTTAGCCATTACGATATCGTGGTAGATCAACTCTTGTAATCCTCGTATTCATCAAGATCAATCAAGCAGGAAGTAGGGTATTACCTCCATCAAGAGGACCCGAACCTGGGTAAACATCGTGTCCCCCGTCTCCTGTTACTATCAACCTCAGACGCACAGTTCGGGACCCCCTACCCGAGATCCACCGGTTTTGACACCGACAGAGATGAAGTTCTCAAAGCCATGCCGAGTGGACTGGAAGCCCTGAGGATGAGTTCTACTAATAACTATCCAGTTGTTGTGTCCTTGTCGCCACATGTCCTGAACTAGTGTTTTCCTGTAGCATTGTTGTCAGGCGTGTTCTCGAGGCTGTACTTGACCACAACAATTTCCTGGTTGTGCCTTCGATTACGAAGGGTGTGATTCTTGTAAAGCTTCCCTACAAATCTGATGCGGACTGTTTTCATCGTCATGTTTATGAGTAGAAAGACCACTCTGTTAGGTTCTCCAAGGTTGACGAGATGGTGATTGTGCAGGTAGACATCTCTCACGAAGTCCATGGCCTAGTCAGTTATGCGGGGTTCATCCCGTAGGTCGGTGGCAAGAAATAGTCTGCAGGGTTTAATTAGTGCAACTTTGCTTGCCTGTAGTAAGTACTATTGTTCAGTACTTGATTTTTGTGCGTGATCCCTGTATTATTTAGTACTGCCGCTTTTGGTGTGTGGTGAGTCCTGAGAACAGTATATTTTAATGTCTGTCCACTCAATTCAGTCTATATATTTTGAAGTATCCAGATCATCTTTTTTGTGAGGATGGTTTATCAATTATGGTTACACTCCAATATCTGTATGCATTGCAGGGTTTATCGTACCCACCAGGATTTCCAGTCCCATGGATGTCCGGTCCATACGATTTGTCACGACCTTTGGACTGTCCTGCTTGTGGGTGTAGGCGGGGGCCCGGCATGCCATGCGTAGTTAGACGATCAATCTTCTATTTAGTACTTCAACATAGTGATTTCCTGGTAAGGATTCACTCGTGTCACATCAAGTAAATCTTATCGATTTACTATCTAAATCTTATTGATTTAATGCCATGTTTTATTACTTTTGCTGCAATTTTACGATGTAGGTTTTGCCATATGACATTCATCACAGAATAAACCGTTTGGTTTGCTCTACGATGGTTATTTTTGCAGGTTTCACTTCTTATGTCGTGTCAGGAACGAAGGCACTGTCCATCACTTATATTACTGGAAACAATTGGATCAGTCTGTTGTCTGACTACAAGCTGAAACCCTATGATGAACTGTAGTTTGGTTTAACAAACACGCCACAATTAGTCCTTCTTGCGTTTAAAAGAAATGAAGAAAAAGACTGGATCACGGACACGGAGCCTAGTCAAGTTAGAAAGCTGATCATAGCAGACCAGACACGATCGATGCTGTCTCGCACATCGGTACCACCTTCAGCAGCGGATCGAGCACCGGCACCTTCTCCAACGGCACTTGCTCTAGCACGGACAGCGGCAGTAACTCAGTCTGATCCAACTGAGGATTGGGCTCCGACCGCGTTAGCGGATCAGGCTGATCTACCGGAGGATCGGGCATCGACACCGGCACAAGCTCTACAAGGAGCACCATCTCTGGTAGCAGTGGCGGCATTACCAGTCGCATCGGCACGGGCACCAGCAACGGCTCCGGCACCTGCACCAACACTTGCACTTGCATCTGCTCCGGCCCGTGCAGTGGCAACGGAACCAGTAGTTGCACCGGCAATAGATTGGGCTGCAGTTCGCACTGCATATACCAAAGTCCTTACCAAAACCGACATCTCCACCTTCTTGGTAAGCATTGGCCGCCCAAGTGCTTCGTTCTTTTTTCTTTCCATGTTGTTTCACATGATTCACTGTGTTGATCTAATTGTTTGTGTATGTCTTCTTGTTTGCAATAGAGAATTCCTAGAGCAACGGGGGAGTCGTTCAACAATCCGGGCAACCGTGGCCAAGTTTCTCTTACCATGCACAGCCTTGGTGTGAATGAACCTGCTCAATATACTGTAAGTACAAAGGATGGTCGCATGATGATTGATGCTAAACGATGGTCAAGGTTCAAATCTAAATCATATCTTGTAGTAGGGGATGATGTCAAAATTGAACTTTCTCAGCAAGGAGAGCTGGTCCAAATCAACTTGGAACTTCTTCAATAGCAGCACGCAACTGCGAACTAATCTATCCTCTGAGAGATTTTGATGTAATAATCTGGCATGGCGAAACAAGTGTCCTGTGTGTATAAGTAGTACGACAGTATTATTTATCACGTAGTATATCGTTGATAGAATTGCAACTCTGATTGTTGGTTAGGAACTGTCGTTCGATTTCATTCTAACAGCTGTCGTGCTTTATTCAATTTTGTGTATTCGCCTTGCGACAGCATCTAAAACCAGCGTCATACCGATCGCTTGCAATATGAAAAGCGCTGAGGTAGAACACATGGGCCCCAAACATGCAGGCAAACCGGCCTATGGCCCAAAGTCCAGAACCGTGAGCCTGTCTGAGTATTATATTCTCAGCTGAACCCCCATATTATGTTATACTAGCAAGATGCCCGTGCGTTGCATGTAACATCAAGATGCATTTGTATGAGTAGTTTATCTTGTGAGAGAAAAGGATGAATGAGGGAAGGCCTTGTTTGCAAATGTGGAGAGGTGTGTGGGTACCTTTTTGCAAAATTGCCATAGTTTCCTTCCTATCCGTCAGATATAAATCGGACGGCCTATATTGCAGGATGGCAGGCACACCATCATCACCAACTCTATTTTTTATAATTATGTTATATATATTCCCCTTGATTTTTATTATGTATAAAGTTGGTGACATAAAAGATTTTTATATTTATTTATAAAGGGAGTATCTCTCTGTCAAAAATATATTTATGTGTAACTAGTTCCTCCCGCCTTTCTACTTCCTTTCGCTGATATGTGGGGCATCCGGCAACGAGGTCCACGTGCCATGCACCAAATTAGAGTGCACAACTGCACAGTAGACTCACCCCAGTCGTAGCGCCGTAGTAATGCCCAATGAGCCATCAAATCACAAAAAAACCCCACCTTTCCAGCTTTAGCAGTAAGCTGGACGGATGAAGCAGAAATATTTCACTGGTCCTGAATCCCCTTCTTCCTCGTCTGCTTGTTCGGAGAAAACCCCCTCTCGGTGATTACATAGGGTTTTCTCAAGGAGAACCAGGTACGAATTCTTCATCCATCCCCGATAAATCCAAGTCCCTTGGTCGCGGGTAATCCTAGGATGGCAGCCGCCGCCATTGATGCATTTTTCTTCCTACTGAATCTAGTCTGTTTCATTTGCAGTGCCCAATGTGCGAGGACCCTACAGGTTTCTGCACCCTCGGCGAGATGCCACACTTGTTCCTTCTCATGATTTTAAAAAGTGCACAGTATGTTCCTAGAATCCTCTTTTCTATCCGGGAGGGTAGGGTTTTTTGAATATGTTGTCGACTAATTTGGAAATTTTGATTGCTATATTTGGATAAAAGGTACTAGTACCATGGTCAACACTGACGTGAAGGACGAAATTATTTCTAGATTTGGATAGGGAATACATTGTGTTCTCATATTATTTTTCCTGCAGTGCATTCCTTGCTCTGCCAGAACACATGTACTCAAGATGCTCGGCCTTGCCATAACTGAATACACCAGTTTAATGGTCACATGGAAGACAAGCCATTGATATAAGTTCCGAGTTGGGTTCATGAACCAAGAAGATCGCAGCTTTTTATGGCCAAACTTGGATAAACTTTCTCAAGTGTTACGGACTGAAAGTTGGCGCACGAATATTGATGGAAATAGCAGAACCTGGTCTCATCTTCACTGTGATCTTCCACCCCGACGTCGTTCCAATTGTTCATCCATGTTAGTTTTGTATCTGGTTCTTACTTGTTGCCTCGATTACTTCTTAATCCACCTATTTTGTCTAACTAATCACAATTTAACTTTAGAAGTAGCAACGAATCTCTCACGTAGATGCTACTTCTAACTAATATTTCTTATAATTGGTGGCACGTGTAGGTTTTTTCAAAGTTAAGCAAGCTACTTGTTTGTTATTCTATAAGAACTCCACTGTTACTAATGGCACTGAAGTTGACTGGGACGACATCCACAAGTTACTACACTTTATTGATCGTCTTGAGGTCCTTGTGGGGCGTTTCAATGGTGGAAGGCCACGTGGGATATGTGTGCCACTGCTGCAGTCGTTGAACAGGTCCAACTATGTCGAGAAACTTATGGTATGAGCTGTTTTCTGTTATATATGTTGTTCATAAACTCTTGCTTATACACAGTTTTACAGCTGTGATCTTCTCGAAACAGAAACTGTCCAGTTCTACTGTTCCTATATAGATGCCAGACCATGGTTGGGTCAGACTTGCGCTTGGTCACAACATGATGTTTATGTCGACCTACTCCATCCCCCTTGGAGGTGAAAAGATACTTATTCATGGGTGGTCTCAAATAATGAAGGCACGTCCATCTTGGAGAACAGGACAGAAGGTTATGTTCATGCTTTTCCATGGCTCTAAAGCCAATATCCTATTTATTGACCACATTGCGATATGAAGCCGCTTTCAGAAGATTGTGGATGCGCGGGGTGGTGCCTGGGCCTTGTCCTGGGGCTTGGCGGCCTCACTCTTGGTTAACTGTAGGCAAAGTAGCACTGTTCGAGGCGTGCTTTGTATGGTTGAACCTATATAAGCACTCATACTGCTTTCAGCTATGCTTGTTAAGTGCCCCTGCTGGTTTCAGTTAAGGTTGTTAAGTACTCCTGTTGCTTTTACAGTCTGTCATGTTTCTTCAGTCCTTTCTTCCTCCAGCCGCCAAAACCAAACCAGCACCGGCGGGGCCGCTTGCTTCCGCCTCCCACGGCTGGCTGTGCCTCAGCGCATGCATCGCTGCCCCACCGTCTCCTAAATAGTTAACGCCGACGTCCGAGGCCACGCCATCGTCCTCCGCGCACTTTGGTGCGCTCGCCGCGGCGCCGCCCTCTCGCGTTGTCAACATGGTCAACAAACAAGAGGAATCAAGAGAGGACTGTATGTGGAGAGGATGACAGTAGGGGCCCACCATGTCCATGGCTGTACGCAAGGAAGTTCCTCATTTTTTGTTATATATACTCCATTGTCAGCCTATGGAAAAAGAAAATGCTTCCTCCTAGTGGTTTCCTGACATCTGGGACACACGACATTGTCAGCGTATATAGTCAACAGACAAGAGAACGACACAAGATCAGCTGACACCTGGGACGTAGCTGCTCGAGCAGTATTTTTTTGTTATTGTTGAGATGGAGCAGGGTTACAACTAGGCTGTGGCCCGTCTAGCCTAGGCTTATATTTTATGTTCACCACACGACCAGCCCAGCTATTTTTTCTTTGTGAAAATGAGCCCAGTTTATTTTTTTTGAAGAATACCCAATCCAGGTCTACTTATTTTTCTATGCTCTGATGGACTGGCACTCTTTCAAGACGCTCGAAAATCTTGAAACTATTATGAAATGGGCTGTAAATATAAAAAATAGATGACAAATTGGCAATTACTTTATAATTTCTGAATTTTTTCACATTTTCATATTCCAATTTCACTGGGCTTTAACCTAATTTAAATATATCTTCAAAGTACTTTAAATCTAGCTCGACATTTCGGTACTAAAAATAGTTTGGAACCCACGAAAATATGTGAAAATTTGTTTAAATTTTTAACCCTGGCCCTGGCAAACAAAAAAAACAACTACAATAAATTGCATAAGAAGTTGCAATGAGCTATAAATTGTTAAAAAAAATAGGGAATGGTCTGACTTGTGGGCCTATTAAGTTGACGCGTATGCAAGATTTTTTTACTTATTATATACGTCAACAAACTATTCTAGCAGACGTAACCGTTGGATGTCAATCCAACGGTCGTCGTGTTTCTTCAATCTCTGATCTTCTTGCTCCAGCCGCCAAATCCAGCGCCGGCGGGACCGCCTGCTCCCGCCTCCCATGGCCGGCTCTGCTGCCGCACAGATCTCACCGCCCCTACTACTCCCACTGCTGGCCAGGCCATCCCTCTACTCACCCACATCCCTCCATTGTTGCGGCTTCGCCGCCTCCGGGTCATTCCCTTCCTAGATCTCGTCGTCGTCCATCGCGCTGGTGTTCTTGGTACGGTGTGGTCAACGTCGTCAACAAACGACAACATCGGAAGAGGGATGTACATGGGGAGGATGACAGTTGGGACCCACCTGGTCCATGGCCGCACGCAAGAAAGTACCTCCTTATTACGCCAAAAAGAATGAATACTCCCAATGACAGCTCGGACCCACTAGCTATATCTTCGCACGCAACGAAGTGCCTCCTTATTACACACACAAAATGAATACTCCCCGTGCTAGCTGGGATCCATCGTAGTGGGGGGCTGACTTGTGGGCCTACTAAGTTGACGCGGACGGAGGGCTTTGTCAACTTAGTCAACAAATGATTCTATCACCAGTGACCATCGGATTGTTAACATCCAACGGTCGTCCTGCTTCTTCAACCTCTGATTTTCTTGCTCCAGCCGTCCAAACCACCACGTGCTCTTGCCTCCCGTGGCCGGTTGTGCTACCGCGGAGGCCTCGCCGCCCTACTACTCCCACCGCTGGCCAGGCCACCCCTCTACTCACCCACACCCCTGTTATTCTGCGGCGACGGCAGCCACACACCACAGCTGAACTAGTGAACCCTCATACTCCTCTCCGCATGGGCATCCACTGCCGCGTATTCCCCGGCTCCGCGTCGTCCCCTTCCTAGGCCTCACCGTCATCCACCGCCTTGGTGCTCTCGGCGTGGTCAAGGAACGACTTCCATCGGAAGAGTATTGTACGTAGAGAGGCTGACAGCTGGGTCCACGGCCGCAGCAAGGAAGTGCCTCCTTATTACGCGCAAAATAATGATTCCTCCACCTGACAGCAGGGACCCACCGGACGGGCCACCGTATTTCACAAAAAAAACATTTCCCCCTGACTGCTGGGACCCACCAGTTACATCTTCGCATGCAAGGAAGTGCCTCCTTATCCTCCCTGATAGTCAGGACCCATCTGGTCGAAGCGTACGTAGCATTGTCATTTTGGTCGCGAACGTTTACGTACATACGATCGGTCTGTCTGTAGGCTGCAGCGATTAACTGTGGCCGAGTAAGGAAGCACACCTGTCGTAGTAGAGGCGCACACGTGTCGTAGTATAGGCGCGCATGTAGCATGTCACGCAGTCCCGTTAATATCGTGTACATGTACGTACAGCCAGGGTGCAAGAAAGTAAATACGGCCACGTACGTACAAACGGGCGGGGTCTCGAACACCTACTCGCGCATACGTACGGCCAGGGCTCGTGTACATGGAGAGGCAGCGACGGCGTCCTGTTCATCAGCAGCCAACCGGCTGGGTCAGAACGGAGACACTGCGTCATCATATTCATCGGGAGGCAACGAAATGTGTCGTGTTCATCGGGAGCCAACCGGCTTGGACGGAACAGCCAATCGAAACGAGGCCTGGCGTACTGCAGAATGGAGGAAACGGCCTTGTGTTCGACCGCCTACGGTCGAAACGGGATCCTGTTCACCGGGAGGGGTGTGGCGTACCGCAAAACAGAGGAAACGGACTTCTCTTCGACCTCCTACGGTCGAAAGGGGTCCTATTGATTGGGAGGGGTGTGGCGTACCGCAAAATGGAGGAAACGGACTTGTGTTGGAGTGCTACGGTCAAAACGGGGGTCCTGTTCATCGGGAGGGGTGTGGCATACCGCAAAACGGGACTCCACAGGCTACTGTTCATCCACTGTCTACTGCCTCCATGGGCTACTGTTCATCCACCGTCGACCTCCTCCAGCCTCCACCTGCGACTGTTCATCCATGGCGTCTCCCCTCCTGCCTCCACCAGCTACTATTCATCCATGGGCTCCTGTTCATCCAGCCTCCACCGCTCCTCCACCGGCTACTGCTCAACCAGCCCTCTCCACAGGGTCCTGTTCAACCACCCCTCCACGGGCTACTGTTCATCCAGCCCTCCACCGGCTACTGTTCAACCAGCCCTCCACGGGGTCCTGTTCATCCAGCCCTCCGTGGGTCCTGTTCATCCATCCCAACCGGCTCAATCGATCAAGGTCCTGTTCATCCAGCGCAATGGCATCTACTACCATGGGGTCCTGTTCATCCAACCCCCACCGGGAACTGTTCATCCAAACCCCCAACAACGCTCACTGTTCATCAAGAGGCAGCAGGTTCAATCGGCTTCAGTTAGCAGCAGTAGCGAAGGAATCGCTCGATCGGGATCAGTTAACAGCCAGATCGATCAATCGCTCGGGTTCAGTAACGCGTAGCCTGCAGTGTAATCACTCGGGTTCAGTAGGCGAACGCCTCGCTCGGGTTCAATTAGAGCTCAACGCCTCACACACACGCGTGTACGTGTATGAGAGAAACGCACAAACCTCCATGCATTGCTCGGCCCCGACCACCCACCGTAACCGGGAACTCCCCGATATTTTCCTCGCCCTCGCTTCTACCACGGTTTTTTCCGTCATGGACGGCCCAAAGAATGTCATGCAGCTGCGTCTCCGGCCCGCGCAGGACGAAAAGCCCATTTTCTGTCATGATTTTTTGTCATAGAAGTAGGAGCCCACCACATCTATGATGATACCGGGTTTTGTCACAATTATCGTCATAGAAGTGTCATAAGCATGACAGGAAAAAAATTCGTTCGGCCCAAAATGTCACTGATATGTCTTTTTTGTAGTGCATGTGCCCAATCCTCCTACTCCTGCTGGTCAGCTTCGCCTGCCGCATCAGGCCAACACTGATGCCAAAGCCAGCACGGTACCTCAAAGGCCTCAGAAGTGTGCTCATGTCCTAAACGACAGAGAACTTCTTGTCTCACTTGATCAGTAGTAGGATAGGCATCAAGATTGGCTGAAGCGCCAGATGTAGAGTCTTCTTGTTGATGTAAATCACATACGCAATCTGGCTGCCCAGAACTCATTTGTTGCGCATGAAGCCTGTCGGCGGTCTTGGAAGAGCCTCACAATGCTCTGTTCGGAAGGCGATCTTCGCGAAGATGGCTTCACAGAACGATTCAAGTTTGATTCCAGGCCACCACAATCTACAAGTTGGCATACAACTCCCTCAACTGAAAATTCAGACT
This sequence comes from Aegilops tauschii subsp. strangulata, assembly GCF_002575655.3. NCBI lineage: Eukaryota > Viridiplantae > Streptophyta > Magnoliopsida > Poales > Poaceae > Aegilops > Aegilops tauschii. The sequence goes on from NC_053039.3 coordinate 317,818,451, forward strand.
ATTCATCTTCGGCTCCCACTGTGGTTGCTCGAGTCATAGATGAAGAGGACGACGCCACTTCTCTAGCGATGACTTCATTGCATCACGATTCTGCACCAGGCCCATCTGCACCGCCCAACACCAACGTCGACCCTGCTGCTCCAACATCTTCACCAACTAGGAACGAGTAGACACTCTATGTCTTCAAACCTTTTTGGTCCTTACTGACAAAGGGGGAGAAGCATATGAGTTGATAGTCTTCAAGTGGGTCCATATGGGTCGGTTACTTATTTTTGCTATGTTCTTACAACTCTCGTTCTTCAAACTATTTGGCTTTTGAGTTGTAACACTTAAACTTGATGGTCGTCTGCCACTTTTGCTACTACCTTGTGATGCGATGATAAATTCCACATAAAGTCATTCTGCAGACGTGAAAGGATCGATAAGAGGTGTCTAGAGGGGGGGGACTAGACCCTCAACAAAGAAAAGTAGCAGTTTTTAAGTTCTTCAAGTTAAGGTGGAGTTTTAGCACAAGTTTAAACATTCACAATACATTTCAAGCAAGCATGGCAAGAGTATATGAACAGCGAAAAGTAAAGCATGCAAGTTGCAAGAATGTAAAGAGATGGGATTGGAGTATGCAAACGCAATTGGAGACTCGAAGATTTTTGGCGTGGTTCCGATAGGTGGTGCTATCGTACATCCATGTTGATGGAGACTTCAAACCACGAAGGTTAACGATTGCGCGATTCCATGGAGGGCTCCACCCACGAAGGGGCCACGAAGAAGCAACCTTGTCTATCCCACCATGGCCGTCGCCCACGAAGGACTTGCCTCACTTGGGTAGATCTTCACGAAGTAGGCGATCTCCTTGCCCTTACAAACTCCTTGGTACAACTCCACAATCTTGACGGAGTCTCCCAAGTGACACCTAACCAATCTAGGAGACACCACTCTCCAAAAGGTAATAGATGGTGTGTTGATGATGAACTCCTTGCTCTTGTGCTTCAAGTGATAGTCTCCCCAACACTCAACTCTCTCTCACTGATTTGGATTTGCTGGAAAGATTATTTGAGTGGAAACCAACTTGGGGAAGGCTAGAAATCAAGATTCTTGTGGTTGGATTGGAATATCTTGGTCTCAACACATGAGTAGGTGGTTCTCTCTCAGAAAATAAATGTTGGAAGTGTAGGCACGTTCTGATGGCTCTCTCCACGAATGAAGGATTGGAAAATCTAACTGTTACACACAATTTACCAAACTCGGTGGGACCGAATACTCAAACACGGTCAGGCCGATTTAGTTCAAAATGTGAACATTAGGATTTTCGGTGGGACCGATATGATCAACTTGGTGGGACCGATTTCATTAGGGTTAGGGCATAAGTAATCTCGGTGAGACCGATCACATAAACTCGGTGAGACCTATTTCTGTAATAGGCAAACAGAGAGTTGGTCGGGCCAACTCGATGGGACCGATCGCTCATTTTGGTGAGACCGGAACGTTATGAAAAGGAAACAGAGAGTTTGCATTGCAAACTCGGTGGGACCGATCGCTCATCTCAGTTAGACCAAAATGTTACGAAGGGAAACAGAGAGTTTGCAATCCCATCTCGGTGAGACCGAGATTCCTATGTGTGAGACTGAACTGATTAGGGTTTCTGGCTATGGCTATGTCAAATGAACTCAGTTGTTCCAGATAGATCAAATCGGTGGCGCCGAGTTTGACTTTCGGTTTGTGACATATGTGGAAATGATAAAGTGGTTGAGGGCTTTGGAGCATATCACTAAGCACTTTGAGCAAGCAAGCCATTAAGAAACACCTCATCCCCTTTTAATAGTATTGACTTTTCCTATGGACCTGATGTGATCTTGGATCACTAAAATGAAAATGTAGAGTGTTGAGCTTTGAGATTTTGCCAATCTTCTGTCCTTAGCATCTTGAAGGGGTTCCACATCCTCTTGTCCACGCCACTCCACTGTTGAACTCATGTGAAATATACTAGATAAAAGAATTAGTCCAACAAGAGATGTGTTGACATTAATTACCAAAATCACCCAGGGAGCACTTGTGCTTTCAATCTCCCCCTTTTTGGTAATTGATGACAATATACGTCGAAGCTTTAGATAAGAATATAAAGAATAGCATGTAAATCTTTGGAAGAACATGTAACATGCATAGGCTCCCCCTACATGTATGCAATCATGTAAATATGGAATATAAGAGCATGTGAAAGCATAAGCATGACAGAGCAAGCAATGAGTTACATGTATCTTGGCTATATTCATCAGAACAAATGATGTGGATATAGGAAATGTACCTTCATGTTCATGAGTCCTTGCAAACAAGATGTACATCAACAAGAGATCATCATGGACATGAGTGTGATGCATATACTTACCTTGTGGTCTTGAGCTGGCTTTGGAAGAGATGAACCTGAGTAAACAAGGTTAGATAACACAGATACATCTACAGGACAAAGCAATTTGAGAAACCACAAGAGTACCAAGATTGGGATGACATGTAGAGAGTGAGTATTAGGTACTCTATTGGATATAGACATGTCCCCAAAAGGTAAAGATATGCAGTGAATTTGAAGATTTCCTTCCCTCAGAAGTCTTTCTCCCCCTGAATCTTATATGGGATACTGGGAGAAGGTAGCGAAAAGAAAATCAGAGCAAAACAAGAAAATCAGCACAAAACAATCATAACATATACTAACATGTCTTTTCCCCTCTTAAAGACATGTGACTTCTCTCCTCTTGAATACCAAGCATCTGGGGTCTTTCTCTCCCTTTGATGTGATTAAGCTTTGATGTGAGCTCTCTCTCCCCCTTTGACATCAATTTCCAAGAAGGGATCTTCTAGAGTGTGAGTTGAATAGGTTTGGTCCTTGGGTCACAAAACAAAGCAACATATAGAATGTGATGCAGGTAGAGGACAAGAATCATCGAGTGGAGCTAGAACAAATAAGCAGGATGCAAATGGCAAATTGTCTTCTCAGCATTGAAATCAGTAACACCGAGTTGTTTTCTTCGGTGGCACCAAAATGGTTGGGTTTGACGGAAAGAGAAAAACCGGTGTCCGAGTTCAACACACAGAGAGAACAATTGGCATCTCGGCAATGAATTGACTGAAAGATTTGCAATGAATTGGATGCAGGGATGCATAACATAATAGAGAAAAGAAAAGAAATCTAGATGATGTTTTTTTTTATTAAGGAAGGGGAACAATCATGCAAGAGACAAATGCAAGAACTCAGAAAAACACTAGAGAACTTCATCTAGAAGTGGTCAGCAACAAAGCCACCTATGTTAGATTATATTGACTGAGGAGTCAAGTGAGAACACTTGATCTTAGGTCATACTCATCGTTTAAGCTCAAAATGGGGTTACCATTTTTTGTTTCAGCATTTTGATGTATTCGCATCTTGTTGAGCTGCTTTGACCCATGACTTGGGGTAAGGCTTCTCTAAGATGGAATAACATACCTTGGGTGGTGGTGTCGATCTTGATCATGTAGTTGACCTTGTGTGGTATGCTCAAGGTTGATGTAGCTCATCAATGAGTTTAGGAGCACTGCTTGTAGTTTGAGTTCATCTACCTACATGAGTTAGTTTTGCAAGGAAGAGCACTTGTGTATCCAAAATGGCAATCATGAAAATTTGATATCAAATGAAATTGTCAAAGGATATGTTGAAAGGTTTCATGCTTCCTTGTCTTCAACCACCATATTGTAGAGACTTGGTGATATAGAGATTGCTCAAAATGTGAGTGATTTGCAATCTCATAGATTTAGATTCATCCAAGTACCTACAAGGGTTAGATAGCATGCAAGGGTGCAAATATATCCAAGACATATGATTATCATCATAAGAGAAATATCAAGGATTAATCAAAGGCTCATGCCTTGCATGTATCCAAATGGAGTTTCTACTCCAAGTTTGAGGCATCAACGATGTTCAATTCACCTCTCAAACGGAAAAATACTTTCTCATCAAGCGGTTTGGTGAATATATCCGCCAATTGCTTATAGGTACGAACATGCTTAAGATCAATGTCCCCTTTAGCAACATGATCTCGAATGGAATGATGACGAACTTCAATATGCTTAGTTCGAGAATGTCGCACGGGATTGTGAGCAATCGTAATAGCACTTTCATTTTCACAAAGCAATGGAACATGTTTCACATAGATCCCATAATCTTTAAGAGTTTGGGTCATACAACGTAATGGAGCACAACATGAACCGGTGGCAGTGTATTCCGCTTCGACGGTGGATAAGGATACCGAGTTTTGTTTCTTGGAGGACCAAGACACAAGAGATCTACAAAGAAATTGACAAGTACCTGAAGTGAACTTTCTATCAACCTTGTCACCGGCATACTCCGAATCGGAGTAGCCAACAAGATCAAAAGAAGACCTCTTAGGATACCAAATGCCAAAATTTGGTGTATGAATTAAGTATCTCAATATCCTTTTCACAACCTTAAGATGACATTCTTTGGGGGCCGCTTGATATCGTGCAGACATGCACACACTTAGCACAATATCGGGACGGGAGGCACATAGATATAACAATGAACCAATCATAGATCGGTAAACCTTTTGGCCAACCGATTTGCCATCCTCAGTCAAGACAAGATGTCCACTAGTAGGCATTGGTGTTTTCATACCGTTGCTTTCTTGCATGTTGAACTTCTTGAATAAGTCCTTGGTATACTTTGTTTGGGAAACAAAGGTGCCCTCCTTAGTTTGCTTGATTTGCAAACCAAGAAAGAACTTGAGTTCACACATCATAGACATCTCAAACTTCTTTGACATAAGCTTTCCAAACTTTTCACTAAATGAGGGTTAGTCGAACCAAATATTATATCATCAACATAAATTTGGCACACAAATAATTCGCTATTAAACCTTTTAGTAAAAAGAGTAGAATTTATCTTTCCAGTCTCAAAGCCTTTTTCAATAAGGAACTTGGTCAAGCATTTATACCACGCTCTAGGAGCTTGTTTAAGACCATAAAGAGCTTTGTGAAGTTTGTAAACATGATCGGGTCTCTTAGGATTAACAAAGCCGAGAGGTTGTTTAACATAAACTTCCTCCTCAATTTCACCATTTACAAAAGCACTTTTAATGTCCATTTGGTACAAGGTAATATCAGGTCATTTGCATAGGCAAGTAAGATACGGATGGACTCAAGTCTAGCAACGGGGGCATATGTCTCACCATAGTTGTCCATCTTCGTCTTGCTTGTTGGGAAACACCCATTTGGTACCGATGATGTTGTGGTTGTTGTCGGGCTTCTCGACCAATGTCCACACTTGGTTTCTCTCAAAGTTGTGTAGCTCTTCATGCATGGCATTTATCGAATCTGGATCTTCCAATGCTTCTTCAACCTTCATATGTTCAATGCTAGAGATGAATGAATAATGTTCACAAAAATTAGCCAAACGAGTTTTAGAGGGAGTGATTCTCCCGGTTTGGATATCATTGAAGATTTGTTCAATGGGATGGTCTCTTGAGCTCTTGCTCGAACTCGTGAGAGCTTTTGTTTGGGTCGGGGTGGAAGATCTTCTTCATCGTCTTGTTCTTCTTCTTGGCCTTCTTAATTGTTGACGTTGTTGTTCTCTTGCTGAGGTGGAGAAGGAGGTTGATGAGGTTCATTGTCGGTGTCAAAACCGGCAGATCTCGGGTAGGGGGTCCCGAACTGTGCGTCTAAGGCGGATGGTAACAGGAGGCGGGGGACACGATGTTTACCCAGGTTCGGGCCCTCTCGATGGAGGTAATACCCTACTTCCTGCTTGATTGATCTTGATGATATGAGTATTACAAGAGTTCATCTACCACGAGATCGTAGAGGCTAAACCCTAGAAGCTAGCCTATGGTATGATTGTTGTTGTCCTACGGACTAAACCCTCCGGTTTATATAGACACCGGAGGGGGCTAGGGTTACACAGAGTCGGTTACAAGGGAGGAGATCTACATATCCGTATTGCCAAGTTTGCCTTCCACGCCAAGGAGAGTCCCATCCGGACACGGGACAGAGTCTTCAATCTTGTATCTTCATAGTCCAACAGTCCGGCCAAAGGATATAGTCCGGCTGTCCGAGGACCCCCTAATCCAGGACTCCCTCAGTAGCCCCTGAACCAGGCTTCAATGACGATGAGTCCGGCACGCAGATTGTCTTCGGCATTGCAAGGCGGGTTCTTCCTCCAAATACTCCATAGAAAATTTTGAACACAAGGATAGTGTCCGACTCTGCAAAACAAATTCCACATACCACCATAGAGAGAATAATATTTCCACAAATCTAATCTGCTGGCAGCTTTTCTTAACGTGACGTTCTGCCGTGGTCTGGTCATGATGAAGCGTTTTTCTGAGCCTGCCACTTCACGTGTTGCGAGGCAGTTTTATTGGCACGTCTTGTCGAAGCAGAGATCGTGTCCCTCTTTTCACGGGATTCTCATCAATACGGGTGTGTGTAACCCAATCGTGCCCGCTGGTACAACTCCTCGATTTTAGGCAAGTTCCAGACGGTCGTGCGGAGGGCGCTTGATATTCACCCTCTTTATAAAGGGGTCAAGGCCTGGCCTTTTCTTCTTGCACTCGATCTTTCCCTTCTCCCACCTCGAATTCCAGCACCCAAGGCGGAGGCCAAGCGCTTCGGAGCTTCAATCATGTCCGGATCCAACCTTCAAGGCCGGTGGGTGGCCTCCTCTGTCACAGAGGAGGACATCAAGAAGCTAAGAGAAGCCAGGTATCTGACCACCGAAATCTCGCACAGGGTGCCTGCTCAAGGGCAGGTCATCCCCACTCCCGAACCTAACGAGAGCGTCGTATTTGTTTCCCACTTCCTCCAAGGGCTGGGCTTTAGTCTTGATCCCTTTGTTAGAGGGCTTATGTTCTATTACGGGCTCGATTTCCATGATCTGGCTCCGGATTCCATCCTTCACATCTCGTCGTTTATCGTCGTGTGTGAGGCCTTCCTCCGCATTGCCCCACACTTTGGCTTATGGCTCAAGACCTTCAATGTGAAGCCGAAGTTGATCGATGGGCAACACGCAGAGTGCGGAGGCGCCATAATAAGCAAAGGCGTCGATGCTCCATGGCCAAAGGGATCCTTCCCCGAGATGTCCAACTTATGGCAGCGGGAGTGGTTTTACATCACGGCTCCCCGAAGTACTAAGTGGGCAGCTGCCCCTGCCTTCCGTTCGGGCCCCCCACCACAACTGGCGTCATGGGTCAACAAGGGGCTGGACTGGGGGCCGGCTAATGACGTGCCGACATTGCAGAGTCGCATCCGGGATCTCCTCAAGAGAGATGTCAGCCTTGTTAAAGTAATGCAAGTCATGCTAGTTCGTCGGGTCCTGCCATGCCAACGTCGATCTCTCCGTATGTGGGAGTTCAACCCAGAAGGACCACGAACCATTCGGCAATTCTTCGGCGTGACGCTCGAAGAGATGTACAGATTGTTCTTCGGATCATGAATAAAGTGTCCGGACACCATCGAGGATGCGGGCCTAAACTGCAATCGTCCAGACACCCAAGTAAGTAACTCTTCGGCCGAACATGATGTCTCTTTATTTATCACAAAATCATTCTGAAAGGTCGGTCTTTGACCAGGACTGGATAAAAAAGGCGAAGATGATCAGGTGTTCGGCCCCCCTTCCCGAAGGCACACCGGATCCTGTACTAGCCAGGATGCTTGAGATTGCGCCTTATCAAGCGCCATCAGGGGAAGATAAAGGGAGGAATAAAGAAACCGAAAGCGGGCCTCACTCATTATTCATCCAAACTGGGGGAATTAGTGCCTCCGTGAAGGAGGATAACCGGGGAGAAGAATCTAAAATTCCCTCTCCCCAGGGAAGGAAGAGGACCGCCTCTGAAGACTTGGAAACAATTGTCTCCAAACGAGGGAAGAAACCTTTGTCAGGGGGCCCTACCCTGGAGGGCATCCTTACCGCACAGTGCCCGCAAGGGGACCAGCCCTCCACCGAGCTGTAAGTAAACAAAAGTACTTTATAGTAAACATATCCTACTTTATTTCCGAGGACAATAACCGAGACGTATGTCTTGTAGTTTGGATCGCAGCCCTTCTCGACAGAGTTCGTCTTCGGGGCATCTTCTTCCGGAGATGATGGAGAGCAAAACGCCTCCCCATGCCTCCCCGCCTCATGAGGCGGACGACCCGGAGGTGTCTTCATGAAGGATTTCTCCTGATCCACCAAGGCCAGAAGGTGACCCTTCGGCCTCCCAATGTCCGGAGTATTCGGCTCCTAAGGGGAGCAACAGAAAGAGTCCGGAACTGTCCGGTGTGCGACCAGACACACTGATGAATCTTCTGGATCAAGTAGCTATCTCAGAAGCGCATCGTACGTTAATGGGTACGGTGGTTGAGAGGATTTCATCCGTCGAAAGCGGGTTGCATGAAGCTTTTATGAGCCTGGTGAGAGGCTTTGAGGTACGCAAAGTAATATATATATTTTTGACGGTACCGCACACGCTAGGTGTGCCCTATGCAGATAGTAGCCCCTGAGACTCTGGTTGCTGTCGAAAAAGGCGGCAAACAGAGGATCATAGTCCTAGGTGATGATCATGCCGCTTTCCTGTGCAGGCGGCTGAGGGTCCGGTGGCTAGCCGGACCGGTGAGATTCCCGAACTGAAGCGGCAGCTTGATGCGGCGGATGCCGACATCGTGCTTGTAAACAGGTGGCTTGACGAGGCACAGGGTATGTATTCTCCGGTGATCAACATATATTAAGAGGAGCATGATGCTAGTATCTATAATATGCTGTGACTACAGATGGAGTTGCCGCCATGGAGATCCTTCGGGCGGAACTTGTCCGAGCCAAGGAACAAGCCAGGAGGAGTTAAGAGCCGAACAGGCTGCGCATTGCCAGAGCAAAGAGAAAATAGCCAAGATGGCTGTTGAGTTAAAAGATGCCGTCGACCGTTATGAGCTTCTTGAAAGGGAAAGTCAAACGAAGACGGCGGACCTGGAGAAAGCCATGGTAGCAGCCAAGGAAACCCGCTCTAAAATCAGAGCGGCGAAGGAGGAGCTACGTATAGCCGCAGATATCACGGCTGGGAAGCCCTTTTTGTTGCGGACGAAGTTCGGAGATCCTAAGTATGCCCTTCTGGATCAATTATGGAGTTCTGCGGACGCGTACTTGGATTTGGCAGTGAGTGCTGCTGATGCGACCAAGTTTTTCAAAGATCAAAAAGATCACGAAGTGGAAAAGTTGTTCTGGTCGCAGTTCAATGCTCCAGCGCGTCCGCTGCTGTTAAATGAGAAAATGGCCGAGTGGTCCGAGCTCCATAGGTTGTCCGGACTTGCCATGAGGTCTATCGTGGATCATCTATGGCCGGAAGGACCAAGGCCGAATAGTTATTTTGGTCCAGTGCAACAATTCCTTGGTGTTGTGCCGCATATCGACGCTGTAAAGAGGTCGGCGTGCATAGAGGGTGCGCGGATGGCTCTTGCCCGTGTCAAGACATACTGGGCAGAGATGGAGGCCACCGCTATTGCAACCCATAATCCGGCCGGAGGCCAGGTTTCGGCCGAGCACTATTTTGAAGAAGTCCTAGAAGGGTCTCGTTTAATAGAGGCTCAGTGCTCGAAGAGTGTCATGTTCGAGTGACATGTATCCCAATTGTAAAAACAGTGCTATTTGAATTATAAAGGCCGTGTTTATACTTTTGCCTGAAAGTATTATGATGCCTCCTGTGCGGCCGTTTATGTATATATATATAACCTGAAAGTTTGCAGTTGTCGGCTTCAGCCCCCACGCATATAATGCGGGGGTGTTCCCAAAAGCACGTGTTCACACTTGATCCAACGTGTTGGTCCATTAAGGAGGTGGTGGTGCGGCGAACGAGGCAATCGGACTATATTGCTTTAACACCTTCACTTAACCATAGGAGTTTGACAGTGGGGCTACTATATAGCCCCTGGTACTTCCGCGCTCATCCGAGTACGGGGCACATACGTACATGACCGGGAAAACCGGCCCTTCGTTAATGCGGAGGAATCCTGAAGATTCCGCTAAGTCATTGAGTGGTTGACCAGTCTTGCGCTTTATCATGACAGTCAGTTTTCGGCTTTCTCTACTGAGGTGCTCATCCGGATGAACCAGGGCTCAATCGCAGTAGTTCTCCCGGTGCCACCTTAGCCGATAGAGCGGAACGTAAGGTAGCAAAACGCGGGAGCCGGGCAAACCCAACATTTGACCAAAGACATGATTCGGAGCTGGTGCATATAAGGCCAAACTCGCGACGCCGAACACTCCCTAAGGTGTTCGGTCTTTACAACATGTACCGGGCTGAGTAACGCCCTTGATATTGGACCATAAATTTCCAGGTACGTGCATTAGTCTGACGTGGCGAAATGCCAACAACGCCAGCATCCCTCGCGGTTGTGTTAGGTATCCGCGGGGGTCAAGCAACAAGAGACAGTAAGAAAGGTTTACACAGCGTCTTAATCTAAAAAGAAACCTTTGAGCGGGGCCCTGTTGCACGTCTGCGCCTGTGTCTCCGTTGTGCCGTACCCTGGAAGGGTGTAGCACGATTGTCATCTGTAAAAGAGAAAAACTAAGATGAAAGTCTTCATGCGAAAAACTAATTATTCTAATTAAAATTCAATCTAAATGAGGTCAAGCTGAACTGTAGTCCTTTTAACATGCGGGAAGCCCCTGGTACCGCCTATGGGGGTATATCCATCAAACCAATCTCAGGTTTATCTAAGCTATTACAGCTAGTGGTGCGCCGGACTCACCTAGCCGTGTCCGCGGTCTTGACGACCGATCATTTATTCTGGTTGGAGAGGCCGTTTAGTGTTCGGCTGCTAAAGCCGCCACATGTTCTTCCGCGCGTAAGGAACGCTCAGCGTTTCCGCTAACTATGATGATGCCACATGGACCGGGCATCTTAAGCTTAAGAGAAGCGTAATGCGGTACTGCATTAAAACGAGCGAAGGCTGCTCTTCCGAGTAGTGCTTGATAGCCGCTTCGGAATGGAGCGATGTCGAAGGTTAACTTTTCACTTTGGAAGTTGTCGGGAGAACCGAATACAACCTCTAGTACTAGAGAGCCCGTACAGTGGGCCTCTGGGCCTGGTATTACTCCTTTAAAGGTAGTATTGCTTTGGCCGATTCTTGTCGGGTCTATCCCCATTTTGCGGACTGTGTCCTGATATATCAAATTAAGACTACTGCCGCCGTCCATGAGGACTTGGGTGAGATGGTATCCGTCGATTATTGGGTCTAGCACCAAGGCAGCCACTCTTCCGTGCCGGATACTAGTCGAGTGATCCCTGCGATTAAAAGTGATCGGGCAGGCCGACCAAGGGTTGAACTTAGGGGTGACGGGCTCTACGGCGCATATGTCTCGGAGTGCGTGTTTGCTCCTCCTTTTTGTTACGTGAATCATGTTCACTGTTTTGACCTCTGGTGGGAATTTTTTCTGGCCCCCAGTGTTTTGCTGGCGAGGCTCATCCTCGTCTTCACTTGGTGTCTCCCTCCCCTTGTGTTCGGCGTTTAGCTTGCCGGCCTGCTTGAAGACCAAGCATTCTCTGTGGGTGTGATTTGCAGGTTTATCGGAGGTGCCATGAATCTGGCATAATTTGTCTAGAATCTTGTTTAGGCTGGACGGTCCATCTCTGTTGCCTTTGAAAGGCTTTTTCCGTTGACCGGGTCGAGAGCCCCTAAATCCGGCGTTTACCGTCGTGTTGTCTGGGTTGTCTTCGTTATTTTGGCGCTTGCTTTTACTGCGTCGTGGTTTTCCATTGCCATCCCTGACTTTAGATGTGCCTGGGTCACTGGTGCTACTACGGGCCAACCAGCTATCTTCGCCCGTGCAAAAGCGGGTCATATGGCTTGTTAGTGCTGCCATTGCCCTCGGTTTTTCTTGGCCGAGGTGTCTGGCGAGCCATTCGTCTTGGACGCTATGTTTGAAAGCTGCTAAGGCTTCGGCGTCTGGGCAGTCGACAATTTGATTCTTCTTAGTGAGAAATCTGTTCCAAAGCTTTCGGGCTGACTCTCCGGGCTGTTGAATTATATGACTTAAATCATCTGCATCCGAAGGTCGGACATAGGTCCCTTGAAAGTTAGCCCTAAAAGCATCCTCAAGCTCCTCCCAACTTACAATTGAATTTTCGGGGAGGCTCTTCAGCCAGTGCCGAGCTGGTCCTTTCAACTTGAGGGGCAAATATTTGATGGCGTGGAGATCATCTCCGCGAGCCATATGTATATGGAGGATGAAGTCCTCAATCCAGACCCCAGGTTCTGTCGTTCCGTCGTACGCCTCTATGTTCACGGGTTTGAATCCCTCTAGAAATTCGTGATCCAGCACCTCATCGGTGAATCATAGGGGGTGCGCGGCACCCCTATATTTGGATGTGTCATGGCGTTCTGACGGTTGTAGTGTTCGGTTTTGATTCTGCGCTGGAGCGCGCTTCCTAGATCCGTAGATGGATCTGGTCATGCCAGCTTTTTGATGCAAGTCCTCACGTGAATCGTGTGCTGACTTATGTGCGGCCTCGTTAGCTGCCCTATCGCGGCCACGAGGTGGTCGATCCGACCGGTCGGCCGTTTTATTTTTCGGCAGTGTAGGCTCTAAGGCCTCATCATCGAATTCAGGCAACAGCTTGCGCTTTGGATAACTCTTTGTGTGGCGACTGCCACCATACTTTTCTTCAGTGTCGAGCACTTTGTTCCAACTACTGTTGAGCATATTCTGCGCGGCCTTGAGCCTTTGCTTCTGCTTCTTCAAACTCCTCGCGGTGGCAATAAGCCTTTTATTGAAGTTCTCTTGTTCCAAGTGCCTTTCCGGGATGATGTGTGCATCATCGTACGGACTATTTTCCTCTCCGGAGAGAGGATGATGAGCTTTATTTTCGGCGTCGCCGTGATCGGACAGCGGCTCCGTACTATGTTCGACGTCCGCTGGTTCATCCTGCTCTGTCGCTGGGTCCGTGTGGTCGTTGTTTCCTCTGGAGTCGACCGGGTATTATTTTTTCTTGCGCTGTTATCATTGTTTTTCCCGAGGCATGATTTGGAGCGGCGCCTACGCCGTCGCTTTGGTTGCTTCTCGAGGGAACTATCCCTCGCTGCATCCTTTCGTTCCTCGTCATTGTTTTCTTTGGGTGTATCCACCATGTATATATCATATGATGAGGTGGCAGTCCAGCGCCCTGTGGGCGGTGGTTCCTGTTCGTCTCCTGCATCGTCGTCCATACCGTCGATGTCTTCGGAGCCGAAATCGAGCATGTCGGTTAAATCGTCGATAGTGGCTACTAAGTGGGTGGTGGGTGGGGAGTGAATTTCTTCGTCGTCCGCATCCCATTCTAGCCGGACATAGTTCGGCCAAGGGTCTCCTGACAAGGAGAGAGACCTCAATGAGTTTAGCACGTCGCCCAGTGGTGAGTGCTGAAAGATATCCGCGGAGGAAAACTCCATAATCGATGCCCAATCGGATTCGGTAGGCACGGACGCAGGCAGCTCGGAGCCCGTGGCCGGGGACGAATCCAAGTGTCCGGCAATACGGGTCTCATAGGAAGTGAAGTCAGCATTCGGCTCTATCGCCATTGAGTGCGCGACCTTCGTGGCGAGGTTCATCCACCCGTCCTCGGACGGCGCAATATGTTCTAGATTGAGGGCCGGAGTAGTTGCAGGTGTGATCTCCCGAACACTGTCCGACGACAGGGCTAAGTCATGCTCGTCGTGACTGTGCGGCGCATCTGACATGGGCTCGAATCCGTCGAAGATCAAGTCTCCACGGATGTTGGCAGTATAGTTCAAGTTTCCAAACCTGACATGATGGCCAAGGGCGTAGCTCTCGATCTGCTCCAGATGGCCAAGCGAGTTGGCCCGCAGTACGAAGCCGCCGAATACGAAGATCTGTCCGGGGAGGAAAACCTCACCCTGGATCGCATCGTTGCCGATGATCGAAGGAGCCATCAAGCCTTGTGGTGACGGCACAGTGGAACTCTCAATGAAAGCACCAATGTCGGTGTCAAAACCGGCGGATCTCGGGTAGAGGGTCCCGAATTGTGCGTCTAAGGCGGATGCTAACAGGAGGCGGGGGACACGATGTTTACCCAGGTTCGGGCCCTCTCGATGGAGGTAATACCCTACTTCCTGCTTGATTGATCTTGATGATATGAGTATTACAAGAGTTGATCTACCACGAGATCGTAGAGGCTAAACCCTAGAAGCTAGCCTATGGTATGATTGTTGTTGTCCTACGGACTAAACCCTTCGGTTTATATAGACACCGGAGGGGGCTAGGGTTACACAGAGTCGGTTACAAGGGAGCAGATCTACATATCCGTATTGCCAAGCTTGCCTTTCACGCCAAGGAGAGTCCCATCCGGACACGGGACGGAGTCTTCAATCTTGTATCTTCATAGTCCAACAGTCCGGCCAAAGGATATAGCCCGGCTGTCCGAGGACCCCCTAATCTAGGACTCCCTAATTCATCTTGGTGTACTTCCTCGTTTTCTTCATCTTGGCATGTCCCACTTGTGGATGCCTCTGTGTCAACTCTTGGTTCACCTTGTCGTGAGGTAGAAGCCGCCACTTGGATGGACGAGGTACTCTCCTTCACCTCCGTTGGACGAATCTTGCCAATAGACAAGTCTTGGATTGCTTCCGAAGGGTCTTTGTCTCCTACATCAATTGGCAGTTGCTCTACTTGCAAGCCGTTAGATTAATCAAACTTCACATCTACCGTCTCTTCAACCTTTCGGGTGAAATTGTTGTAGACACGGTAAGTGTGAGAGTTTGAGCCATAACCAAGTAGGAAACCGTCATGAGATTTAGGAGGAAATTTAGAACGACGATGCTTATTAAGAATGTAACACTTTGAACCGAATACTCTAAAGTATCCAACTTGGGGTTTGTTACCGGTGAGAAGCTCGTATGCCGTCTTGCCGAGTAGCTTGTGAAGATACAAGCGATTTGTTGCATGACAAGCTCTCTCAACCGCTTCCGCCCAAAAGTGTTTTGGCGTCTTGGACTCATCAAGCATAGTTCTCGCCATCTCAATATGAGTCCGGCTCTTCCTCTCAACAACTCCATTTTGTTGAGGCGTGTACGTAGCCGAGAACTCATGTGAAATCCCTTCTTCGTCAAGAAAGGTATCCACATTTGTGTTCTTGAACTCCGTTCTGTTGTCTCTGCGAACCATCTTGATCTTCACTTCAAATTGATTTTGGGCCTTCCTAGCGAAGTTCTTGTGATCTTTTGGACCTGCGATTTATCATCAAGAAAGAACACCCACGTAAATCTTGAAAAATCATCGACTATGACTAGACCAAATGAGTTTCCACAGAGACTTTTATAGGCGTTCGGACCAAAGAGATCCATATGAAGTAGCTCGAGCGGTCTTCCCGTGGTCATGATGTTCTTCACGGGGTGGCTTCCTCCAACCTGTTTTCCTGCTTGACAAGCACTGCACAATCTATTCTTGTCAAATATAACATCTTTCACTCCGAGGATATGATCACCTTTAATAAGCTTATCAAGATTTCGCATGCCCACATGACCTAACCTTCTATGCCACAACCAGCCTTTAGAAGATTTAGCAATTAAGCAAGTTCTAGGTTGAGCCTTTTTAGTGAAATCAACAATGTACAGATCACCTCTACGTGTACTGGTAAAGACCATATTATGATTATCTCTACGAAACACTGGGCAATCTACTTCAGTAAATAGGACATTGAAACCAAAGTCAGCAAGTCTAGATACGGAAAGTAAATTATACCCAAGAGATTCAACGAGCATAACATTTTGTATGGAGCTATCATGTGAGATGGCCAACTTACCAAGGCCAACCACCTTACCCTTTGAGTTATCACCAAAGGTGACATACTTTCGAGGGCCATCGTTTTCAGCTAGCTCACGAAACATATCCTTGTCTCCGGTCATGTGATCCGTACATCCATTATCAAGAACCCATTCCTTTCCTCCAGCCATGTTGCCGCGAAGATTAGCCATAAGACCAAACTGTCTCATAGACTCATCGAGATCAAAGTCCCTATCATCATCCTCATCATAGTATCCATGTTCAACATCGTCTTATGATGGATCAATTCCTAGAGAGACTGATTCATTAGATAAATGATCATCACAATGTTCATCTTTATGAATTCTAATGGCTTCGGAGATGATATTGATAATGATTCCAACATCTCCTTTAGCTCGCATGAGGTTAGTAAGCTCAAAGAGACAATCACTGTCGGTTCTATATCTGGCGTATCTCGTAGTAGGGGTCCTAAGCTAGGCATCTTGGAGCAATGGTAACATGGACACGGGATTTTACCCAGCTTCGGGCTCTCTCAAAGAGATAATACCCTACATGCTGCTTTTGATTGTATTCATATGGGGTGTAGTACAGCGTACATGTATCTACCACAAGATTGTCCATCGACTAGCCTGACCTTGGTTTGTATATGCACCGTAGGCCTAGGGTTTAGAGGAGTCCTTGTCTTGTGCGCCAAGTCTTGTGGAATCCTCCTTGTATCCGGCATGGGCTGCCCGAAGTGGCCCATGAGTGAACCACCACAGGGGTCCTCGGCCCGATACACTTGTTCGAGAGACAACGTGTGGAGTACCCCCTAGTCCAGGACGCCGTCACTAGCCCCCTGAACCGGTCTTCAAGTTGGGGACGCTCCTCGATTCTTCCAAACTGTTCTTCATCTTCGGTCATCGGTCTTGAAAACTGGTTCAACAAATCTTCTCATCTTCGATCTTTGAGGATCGCTGAAGTGAATCCGAAGAATTTACATGTCGGGTATCCGAGGAGCCCCTTTGTTGGCCTTTATCAATGCATTGTTATTTTTTACGCCACACCTCGGGTTTGAAGTGGTCCCCGTGCGGCGGTGTCCTCTTGCATCCGAGCTCCAACGCCGGACTGCATCCGAGGTATCTTTTGCAGCCGAGCACCAACGTCGGACTACTTCTGAGCTCCAACGCCGGAATGTATCCGAACTCCAACGCCGGACTGTATCCGAGGTGTCATAGATCACCTCGGCCCAAAATGGTAAAATGGGTTCAACCGATCTTAATGCCGAAGATTCCCTCTATGGATTTAATTTCGATTTGTACAATGTATTCTCTGCTGAGATGTATAGCCAGTAGCCCTCAAGGTGTGTGTCAGCCTAACATCCGAGATGCACATTTAGAGGAGATAGTGATCGGCGGATGGGCCCTTGAGAGAGGGTTTTGAGAAGTCGCCGTAATATATTAGCTTGATGCCGGATAAGTCCCAGATGGTACCTATTGTTGTCCGAAGACGCGTTTACCCATAGTTCGGTCAAGCCGAACACTGAGCACTTTGAATTTTCTGCATTGAATAGCCAATGCAGTAGCCCCCGAGACACTGGTCAGGTGTCGACAACAGATCAGGGGATCGATGTGCCCCTTTAATATTAGTAAATGATAAGCCCCAAGCCCAGTAGCCCTAGAGCCTTAATGTGGGCACGGGTGGCCGAATTAAGGATCGATATCCGAAGTAAAATCACAAATTATGTGTAATGATTCTATGTATCCAAGTACTCTACATCATTAATGCTCGGATCCGCATTGTACAAAACTTTGTTGACCGACCATCGGCTTCAACCTCCTCAGCCAGTAGCCAGGGAGTGTTTGTCCTACATTATAAAGCCTTTATAAGGGCAAAGATTTACGGCAAACAAGGCAATCCGATCATACGGGTTTTATAAACAAAGGTACACGGAGAGGTATGTTATATTACTATGAACGTAAGAAACATCATCCAAAGAAAATAGTCCTGCTATCAGTTCCTTTCTTTGGGTTGTCACGCTGACCATGATAATGAAACCTCGCCTCCGGTGAATGTGGGAGGCAATTAGGGAGGATTTAGTTTAGGGAAAGTTCCCAAACTCTATTGTCTAATGATCCAAGATTTTCACTTCCGTCGTTGCCGACCAATTATATCCTTTAAGATGGCTAGCTTTCGGCTTCACCCAGTCTGAGGTACTAACCCGGATGCCCGATAGTAACAATCACAAAGGTGCTCCCTTTACCGCCTAGCCGAACAATCGGGAACATAGGGGTAAACACAGGAGCCAGGAACCCAGCTTGGCCAAAATCTTAAGTCAAATTGATGCA
Organism: Aegilops tauschii subsp. strangulata; assembly: GCF_002575655.3. Lineage (NCBI taxonomy): Eukaryota > Viridiplantae > Streptophyta > Magnoliopsida > Poales > Poaceae > Aegilops > Aegilops tauschii. The sequence goes on from NC_053039.3 coordinate 317,836,562, forward strand.
TATGTATGGCTTTATAACGATGATTACGGAAGGCAGCCCTTGTATATTAAATACAAATGCCGATGATATGTTTATTTTGACTCCGTTGCGACCGTTTATCAGTTGAAAGTGGCCCATCGTCGGCTTCCACCCCCTTGTAGATGCTACACGGGGTGTTTCCGCAATGACAAACAACCCTTAGCCGACGTCTCGGTGCCCGAAGGCGGTTGTGTTAGCGAAAACGAGGCAATCAGATATGCGGGCTTTATAACTTTCACTTAGTCATAGGAGCTTAAAGTTGGGAGGCCAAATATTTGCCCCCGATTAATGTTCGGTGATAGCCGAGGTCAAGCCGTTAACACTTCGGCCAATATTATGAACGGCCCGTCACTTGACACGGGGTGACCTCCATCGATCTAATAGTTTAACACAATCATCGGATCGCTGACCAGTTTACACTTATTGTGACAGTCAGTTTTCGGCTTTCTCCACTAAGGCGCTTAACCATGCGAGCTGGAAGCACAATCGCAGTGGTTCTCCCTTTGCACACCTAGCAGAACAAAGCGGAACGTAGGAGGCAAGCACAGGAGCCGGGCAACCCAACTATTGACCGGAGACACAATTCTAAACCGATGCATATATAGCAATATCCGAGAATGTTTTTGCCGAATCTCTAAAGGTGTCCGGCGTTGCACTGCGAGACTTATGCTGGAAAGACACAAATAGTTTAAAAGTGCCATAGGCTTGGAAAACCAAAGAACTTCAGTAAAATCTTGACGTCCGAACTAGATCAAGTGTTCTGTGCCAATCCGAAAATTGGTCTTAGAAAAAAATTGTGCTTGTGTCGTTCTTTAACATGACACATCCTATCTCAAGACTTCAAGCGGGTCAGCCTACGGCTTCAACCTCCTATCCCGAAGGCGGAGTACTTCTCATTAGGCCAGTTTAGCAAACTAAACTCTAGCGGCTTTGAGAGAGAAATTAGGCTCCCCAGATATTGACCACACACTCGCGTCGAAAAAAGAAGTGATAGAAAAAGACTTTGCAACGACTAAGAAGAAGAACACTTATTATAAAACAGCTCACATAAATTTAAGAGCCCCTAGTTAACATGGGAAAAGAAGTGTTTTTAACAACCAAAGTTTTTGTTTAACTGAATATAATGCATGTTCAAACCGAACAAAAATTAATCATTAAAACAAATTGAGCATGAAAGCGACTTAGCTGGTTAGTGTGCTCGGTGTTGATGATGAGGTCCGGACTTATGGCGGGATGAAGACATAGTCCTCGGCCTGGCCGAGGTCCCAGCCCCCAAGCCGGTTCCGAAGTGTCCGAGAAAAGAGCTCGGCTTGACAAAATGGCGACATAGCGCGGCCAATGTGGCAAGGTGTAACCCCCAGTCCGACTGAGGCGACGGAGCAGGCCGGCAGTATGACGCCGAAGTCCCCGGCATGGGTTAATGAAGTGTTGACGGAGCCCCCGGTCCAGCCGAGGTGACGTGGTACATCGGTACGCAGAGGTGATAGCACTGCCCAACCCGGATCATTTACCTATGCATAGGAAATAGTGCAGCCGGAGATAATAGTAATAATAATTAATTAAAAAATCATTGCATGATTAATAATTTATGCAAAGTGAGTAATAAAAGAAATATGGCCCGTGTGCCGAACACTCGATGAGGTAGAGCTCTCTCAACGATGCCGAAGTCCCTGAGGTAGCCGAACATGTTGGTATGGCAATTCAACCAACAAGGTGATCACACGAGCTGATTGGGATGACGACGTCGGTTTGCCGAAGTGAAGCAGACGAAGTAGATTTCCTGATGTCTTGTGAGGCAATCAGCAGATGATGTAGTAATCAACATCAGATCCAAAGCAAATAAGGCGGAGGAGGTCTAGCATCTTACGCAAGTGTTAGCAAATACTGGTATGACACTTCTTTTAGTGCAAGGGTCAAATCAACCTAGTATGTGAAAAAGTGCATGGAAGACAGACGACAGGACAAAAGCGTAGGCTGCCTCCAGACTTTATTAGATAAACATAAATGAGAGGAAGGATTAAGTCTCCCTATGGGTTGCCCCCATGCCAGTCTAATTGTCAAAGCAAGTCGGCGAGGTGGATGTCAGAGGTGAGGCAACGACGTCGGCATGCCAAGGTGACCGCGTGACGCAGTAGAAATCGAAAACCTGCACACATGATATAGTGCAAGCAAGAAACAATAATAATTAAAAAATGCATAATTAATATATGCGAAGCGAATCATGAGGTAAGTTTGGCCCGAGCGCAGAGGTTGTACAGAGTCGTGGCCGCTGCCGCTATATCACGGACATGGAAACAGACACGTTGCATACACAACACCTAGAAAGTAGAAAAGCTAACATGGAGCTTTACGCAGATTTGTATAGCTTAACCATGATGCAATATTCATCAAACAATTAGTGCACGCATGCCTAGACAAGAAATACTAGTAGCCAACGGCCTTGAAATAATTTAAGTTTAAAATAAAGAAATAGAGGATCTCCTTGATGGCTGATGCCGAGCAGGGATCTTCTCGGCTCCGCGGGCAGCGCAAGCCCGCGAGTACTTCTAGTACTGCTCATCGGCCGACGCCATCATCAGATACAATAGTGTACAGATACCTCAAGTCTAGATTCCAGTTGTAATCTGCGAACACAATTGAAAAAACTAGCAGAAAAAATTCTTGACGAACTCAACTGCTGGCCGAAATGTTTAATTGAAAAGGATAGCAAACAGGTCGACCGAAAAAAGACGGCTACAGTGGAAATTGGACTCTGGATCAGGCGATCGTCCGATGTTACACTGCTCTTAGAAAATTCTCTCAATCTAGATCTGCGGATAAAGTTTGACGAACGGGCAATAATAATGCTCAACAGAAGATAACTCATGCAATGAATTTGACTGAAACAGTGGCACCTGATTCCCGATGTAGCCAGAGGAGTACAAGAAGTGCACCAAAGTGCTATGTTGTTTCACGTGGGATATAGCCAAAATAGGATAGCATGTTGCATCAATAAAATTGATTGATGTGTCCCAACTAGTATGCAGCTGATTGCTCCACGGACAAGTGCATGAAAAAAAGGAAGTCATTAGCCTAATGCGTGGAGGACCCCAGCTCAAAATTAACTAATAAAGAAAAGGCCAGAGGATTGGATCTCCCCTGTATGATGCCGGCGACCGGGGGATAGCTACAAACTCTTCGGTCCCCGTGCGCTCGTACTAGTGCTGCAGTGTCCCCGGCAGGAACATGGCCGGTCGGACTGCGTATTTCTTTTGACTTGACCTATGGAGTGCATCATCTGGAACACCTCGGCTGGAAACGCCGCTGAACTGGATCCTCCACAAAGCGCAGGATTAGCCCGTCCACATGAATTGGGTTTGCTGCTCGTCCACGGCAGAGCTCGGATCCGAAGCACTACCAGGCGACGGACAGGGCCGCCATCACTCAAATTTTCTTGATCTCAATTTGATATGAACAAAGTAGCACAGAGCAGCTATCATAATCTAGCAAAAAGAAATAGTTGACGTGGAACGGGTCATAACTGAAAAATATCACCTGACCATCCCATCGATCCGTGAGGATCACCTAGCAGGCTCTCAATGAAAGCACCAATGTCGGTTCTATATCCGGCGTATCTCGTAGTAGGGGTCCTAAGCTAGGCGTCTTGGAGCGATGGTAACATGGGCACGGGATTTTACCCAGCTTCGAGCTCTCTCGAAGAGATAATACCCTACATGCTGCTTTTGATTGTATTCATATGGGGTCTATTTCAGAGTACATGTATCTACCACGAGATTGTAGTAATGAATATGGGATTGTCCATCGACTAGCCTGGCCTCGGTTTATATATGCACCGTAGGCCTAGGGTTTAGAGGAGTCCTTGTCTTATGCGCCAAGTCTTGTGGAATCCTCCTTGTATAAGGCATGGGCTGCCCGAAGTGGCCCATGAGTGAACCGCCACGGGGGTCCTTTTTTTTGACTATACACAGTAGGGCAAAACCCCACTGCAATTTTTATATTATATCAAAAAAGAGATGTCTAGCAGTACAAAGAGGCTTGAGAAAAGCCAAAAGAAAAAGTCCTTGGCCCGATACACTTGTTCGGGAGACGACGTGTGGAGTACCCCCTAGTCCAGGACGCCATCAATCACCAAACTTAGGATCATTGGAATTCATCTTACTCAAAGCAATAAACTTGTGAAGAATCTCATCTAAGTCCTGCAAGGAATAGTTTGGAAATCATTCCTCAAGAAATATCCATATAGTGTAGGCACAATCAAGAGTAGGCAAGCAACCAAACAAATTTCTAGGCAAACCTCTAGTAATAAGATTGATGGTTCTAAGGTTGCGAATCATGTCAATAGACTCATCAAGGGTAGGATGCAAAGGATCAACATGGGGTGTACAAGGGCTAGTAATCTACTTGTTCAAATGATATTCATTGAAAATCTCAAGCATCTCATTTTTTTCACTCATGAAAGAACTCTCCATCAAGTATAGGCACTCTACGTCTAAGACTCCCCAACATAGACTCATCCATCTTCCTCAAATGGTGATTAAACCAAAGCAATGGGTACCTATGCTCTGATAGCAATTGAAAGGATCGAGAACAGGTGTCTAGAGGGGGGATTAGACCCTCAACATTAAAAAGTAGCAGTTTTTAAGTTCTTCAAGTTAAGTAGCACAAGTTTAAACATTCACAATACATTTCAAGCAAGCATGGCAAGAGTATATGAGCAGCGGAAAGTAAAGCATGCAAGTTGCAAGACTGTAAAGGGATGGGATTGGAGTATGCAAACACAATTGGAGACTCGGAGATTTTTGGCATGGTTCCGATAGGTGGTGCTATCGTACATCCACGTTGATGGAGACTTCAACCCACGAAGGTTAACGGTTGCGCGAGTCCACAGAGGGCTCCACCCACGAAGGGTCCACAAAGAAGCAACCTTGTCTATCCCACCATGACCGTCGCCCACGAAGGACTTGCCTCACTTGGGTAGATCTTCACGAAGTAGGCAATCTCCTTGCCCTTACAAACTCCTTGGTTCAACTCCACAATCTTGACGGAGGCTCTCAAGTGACGCCTAACCAATCTAGAAGACACCACTCTCCAAAAGGTAATAGGTGGTGCGTTGATGATGAACTCCTTGCTCGTGTGCTTCAAGTGATAGTCTCCCCAACCCTCTACTCTCTCACACAGATTTGGATTTGGTGGAAAGATGATTTGAGTGGAAGTCAACTCGGGGAAGGCTAGAGATCAAGATTCTTGTGGTTGGATTGAATATCTTGGTCTCAACACATGAGTAGGTGGTTCTATCTCAAAAATGAATGCTGGAAGTGTAGGCACGTTCCGATGGCTCTCTCCACGAATGAAGGATGGGTGGAGGGGTATATATGGCCTCCACACAAAATCTAGCCGTTACAAACAAACTACCAAACTCAGTGGGACCGAATACTCAAACTCGGTCAGGCCGATTTAGTTCAAAATGTGAACGTTAGGATTTCTGGTGGGACCGATATGATCAACTCGGTGGGACCGATTTCATTAGGGTTAGGGCATAACATAATCTCGGTGAGACCGATCACATAAACTCGGTGAGACCGATTTCTGTAATAGGCAAACAGAGAGTTGGTCAGGCAAACTCGGTGGGACCGATCGCTCATTTCGGTGAGACCGAAATGTTACGAAAAGGAAACAGAGAGTTTGCATTGCCAACTTGGTGGGACCGATCACTCATCCCGGTTAGACCGAAACATTACAAAGGGAAATAGAGAGTTTGCAATCCCATCTCGGTGAGACCGAGATCCCTATCTGTGAGACCGAACTGATTAGGGTTTCTGGCTATGGCTATGTGAAATGAACTCGGTGGCGCCGGATAGATCAAATCGGTGGGCCGAGTTTGAATTTTGGTTTGGGACATTTGTGGAAATGAGAAAGTGGTTGAGGGCTTTGGAGCATATCACTAAGCACTTTGAGCAAGCAAGCCATTAAGCAACACCTCATCCCCTTTTCGTAGTATTGGCTTTTCCTATGGACTCAATGTGATCTTGGATCACTAAAATGAAAATGTAGAGTCTTGAGCTTTGAGTTTTTGCCAATCTTCTGTCCTTAGCATCTTGAAGGGGTTCCACATCCTCTTGTCCATGCCACTCCACTGTTGAACTCATCTGAAATATACTAGATAAAAGTGTTAGTCCAATAAGAGATATGTTGACATTAATTACCCAAATCACCTAGGGAGCACTTGTGCTTTCAAGAGCCCATTTCTCATTATGCATTTCCTTATCTTCATTATTCTTATGTATGCATGATGAATTGTCTTCATGTGTTGAAGAGGATCTCCACGAAGTAAAAGCTGCCATGTGCATTTGCATTCAAAGGAAAACTACTTATATGCACATATTCAAGGGGAGCCTTTTCCAACCTATGAAGACAATGCCCCAGTACTTTAACTTTCACATACTTTTATCCCCGTTGAAAACTTCAACCAGTTTGTCATCAATCACCAAAAAGGGGGAGATTGTAAGTGCATCTAGTGCCACCCCTAGTTGGTTTTGGAGTATTGATGACAAACATGGTTGAGGGACTAATGTGTTTGCGAGAATTGCAGGATAACACAGGTAGTAGTTCCTCATTGATTCGGTTTACCTACCAGAGATGACCCCTAAAAATGTATGAAGACATTGAAGACAATGGTGTTTCGTGAAGACATTCACGTTGAAGATAATGACTTGTGAAGACATTCACTTGAAGACTATGGAGTGTGAAGACATAGTTTCTTTCGTAGTTTCCTTTTCTTGTTTATTGAGTCATAGGAACCACCGTACTGTTAAGTGGGGTCTAAGTGAACAAAGTCGGATGACTGAAGTGATGCTCAACCAAAAATCCTATGTCTTCGAGTGAAGCCAATGAGAGCAAATATTATCCAGAGTTGGATGAGTCAGCTTTGCTTGTAGCCCAAGCCAAGCTGCCGCGTGTGTTTGAAATCCAACCATTGGAAACGTGTCGGTTCCTTAGTGACCCAGGGTCATTTCAGACATATCATGTCGGGTTGCCTCCTGGCTATAAATAGCCCACCCCCTACACCATAAATTGGTGGCTGCTCAGAGTTAGTGCACGGCTTTTGTCGTTTGAGAGCAACCCACCTCCGAAGCCTTTGAGAGAGAGATCCTTGCGAGGACAAAGCCCAAACACCCAGAGCCAAAGAGTGTTAGGCATCACTGAAGTCTTTCTGTCCGTGTGACCTGAAGACTTGTTACACTTGAGGATTGTGCATCCTCCAGCCGGTTAGGCGTCACGTTCTGAGAATCCAAGAGTCATTGTGGATTGCCGGTGAACGGAGTCTGTGAAGGTTTGGAAGTCTACCTTGAAGACTTACCAGAGTGATTGGGCGAGGACTGGGTGTCCTTAGCTCAAGGGAATAAGGTGAAGACACAGTCTTCTGATTTCAATCTCAGCCTCCCTAACCAGACGTAGAGTTGCCATAGCAACTGGAACTGGTCTACCAAATCCTTGTCTTCACCAAGCAACTGGTTCTATCCCCTACTTCCTTTACATTTCAGTTTGTCTTCGTGAAGTCATTGTTTGCTTGCCTGGTCTGTTTGACTTCACTGTGTGAAGACTATTATTTGTTTGGCTTCATACTATCTTCCATTCTGATCCATACTACCTAGCTACTGTTAGTCCTCGTACTTTCACTATACTGCTTACTTGACTATGGCTTGTCTAGTGTAGTTCATCTTCTGCTGCATATCATACAGGCTCATTCCAACAGTTTGTCTTCAAAGACCTCGTGTTTTGAAGACTTTCATAAAAATCGCCTATTCACCCCCCCCCCATCTAGTCGATAACTAGCACTTTCAGGTTAACCAAAAGGTTTACCGCTCCATGATTGGTTCATTGTTATATCTATGTGCCTCACGTCCCGATATTATGCTAAGTGTGTGCATGTGCGCACGATATCAAGCGGCCCCTAAAGAATGTCATCTTAAGGCTGTGAAAAGGATAGTGAGATATTTAATTCATACACCAAATTTTGGCATTTGGTATCCTAAGAGGTCCTCTTTTAATCTTGCTAGATACTCCGATTCGGACTATGTCGATGACAAGGTTGGTAGAAAGTCCACTTCGGGTACCTGTCAATTTCTTGGTAGATTTCTTATGTCTTGGTCCTCCAAGAAACAAAATTCGGTATCATTATCCACCGCCGAAGCGGAATACATTGCCGTCGGATCATGTTGTGCTCAATTACTTTGGATGACCCAAACCCTTGAGGATTATGGGATACATGTGAAACATGTTCCATTGCTTTGTGATAATGAGAGTGCTATTAAGATTTCTCACAATCACGTGCAACATTCTCGAACTAAGAATATTGAAGTTCATCATTATTTCATTCGAGATCATGTTACTAAAGGAGACATCAATCTTAAGCATGTCCGCACCGATAAGCAATTGGCGGGTATATTCACCAAACCGCTTGATGATAAAGTATTTTGCAGTTTGAGAGGTGAATAGAATATCATTGATGCCTCAAACTTGGAGTAGAAACTCCATTCAGATACATTCAAGGCATGAGCCTTTTATGACTAATCCTTGATATTTCTCTTATGATGATGAACCTATGTCTTGGATCTATATTAGTACCCTTGCATGTTATCTAACCCTTGTAGGTACTTGGATAAGCCCAAATCTATGAGATTGCAAGCCACTCACACTTTGAGCAATCTCTACATCACCAAATTCCTACAATATGGTTGTTGAATACAAGGAAGCATGAATCCACTCAACATATCATTTGACAATTTCTATATATCAAATTTCAATTGATATCAAGTCTCATGATTGTCATTTTGGATACACAAGTCCTCTTCCTTGCAATACTAACTCATGTAGGAAGATGAACTCAAACTCCAAGTGGTGCTCCAAACTCGTGATGGACTACATCAACACTACAAAAAAAAGACACATCCGTGACGTTTTGGGCCGAACAATTTTTTTCTGTCATACATATGACACTTCTATGACGATAATTGTGAAAAAACCCGGTATCATCATAGATGTGGTGGGCTCCTACTTCTATGACAAAAAAATCATGACAGAAAATGGGCTTTTCGTCCTCGGCGGGCCGGAGACGCAGCTGCATGACATTCTTCGGGCCGTCCATGACGGAAAAAACCGTGGTAGAAGCGAGGGCGACGAAAATTTCGGGGAGTTCCCGGTTACGGTGGGAAGTCGCGGGCCGAGCGATGCGTGTTTCTCTCATACACGTACGCGCGTATGTGCGAGGCCTTGGCTCTAACTGAACCCGAGCGAGGCGTTGGGCTCTAACTGAACCCGAGCGATTGCACTGCAGGCTACGCATTACTGAACCCGAGCGATCGATCGATGGCTGTTAACTAAACCCGATCGAGCGATTCCTTCGCTACTGCTGCTAACTGAAGCCGATCGATTGGATGAACAGTGAGTGTTGCGAGGGGGGTTGGATGAACAGTGAGCGGTGGCGTTGCCTCTGGATGAACAGGACCCTGTGGTGTGGAGGGCTGGATGAACAGTAGACGGTGGAGGGGTGCCCGTGGAGGGGTGGTTGAACAGGACCCCGTGGTGTGGAGGGCTGGATGAACAGTAGACGGTGGAGGGGTGCCCGTGGAGGGGTGGTTGAACAGTAGCCGGTGGAGTAGCGCGCGGTGGAGGCTGGATGAACAGGAGCCCGTGGAGGCTGGAGGAGGTCGACGGTGGAGATGAACAGTATCCCGTGGAGTCCCGTTTTGCGGTATGCCACACCCCTCCCGATGAGCAGGACCCTGTTTCGACCGTAGGAGGTCCGTTTCGTCCGTTTTGCGGTACGCCACACCCCTCCCGATCAACAGGACCCCCGTTTCGACCGTAGGAGGTCCGTTTCGTCCGTTTTGCGGTACGCCACACCCCTCCCGATCAACAGGACCCCCGTTTCGACCGTAGGAGGTTCGTTTCCTCCGTTTTGCGGTACGCCACACCCCTCCCGATCAACATGACCCCCGTTTCGACCGTAGGAGGTCTGTTTCCTCCGTTCTGCGGTACGCCAGGCCTCGTTTCCATCGCCTGTTCCGTCCAAGCCCTCCCGATGAACACAACCACGCATTCTGTTCTGACCCAGCCGGTTGGCTCCCACGCGTTCCGTCCCTCCCGATGAACACGACAGATTCCATTGCCTCCCCATGAACACGACGCATTCCGTTGCCTCCCCATGAACACGACGCATTTCGTTGCCTCCCCATGAACACGACGACGACGCTGTTTCTCCATTCCGACCCAGCCATGTACACGAGCCCTGGCCGTACGTATGCGCGAGTAGGCGTTCGAGACCCCCCCCCCCCCGTATGTACACATACGTGGCCGTATTTTCTTTCTTGCACCCTGGCCGCTGTACATATGTGTACGTGCTACGTGCGCGCCTCTACTACGACACGTACGCGCCTCTACTACAACACGTGCGCACCTCTACATCCACCAGTATATATGTACGTACATGTTCGCGACCAGAATGACAGCGCTACGTACGCTTCGACCAGGTGGGTCCCGGCTGTCAGGCACTTCCTTGCGTGCGAAGATGTAGCTGGTGGGTCCCAACAGTTAGGGGCGCGAATCGTTTTGTTTTTTTTTGCCCGGACGCACTTCCTTGCGTGCGAAGGTGTAGCTGGTGGGTCCCAGTAGTCAGGGGGGAAACGTTTTTTCGCGAAATACGGTGGCCCGTCCGGTGGGTCCCTGCTGTCAGGTGGAGGAATAATTATTTTGCGCGCAATAAGGAGGCACTTCCTTGCTGCGGCCGTGGACCCAGCTGTCAGCGTCTCCACACACAGTACTCTTCCGATGGAAGTCGGTCGTTGACCACATTGACCATGCCGCGCCGAGAGCACCACGGCGGTGGACGACGGCGAGGCCTAGGAAGGGGACGACACGGAGGCAGGGAAGACTCGGCAGTTGTTTCCCACGCGGAGGGGAGTACGACTGTACGAGGGTTTACTGGTTCGTCTGTCGTCGCCGGAGAATAACAGCAGGTGTGGGTGAGTAGAGGGATGGCTAGGCCAGCGACGGGAGTACGGTGGGGCGGTGAGGCCTGCGCGGCATCACAGCCGGCCGCGGGGAGGAGGGAGCAGGCAGTCCCACCGGTGCTTGTTTGAGCGGCTGGAGCAGGAAGAGCAGAGATTGAAGAAGCACGACGGCCGTTGGATGGACATCCAACAGTCAGTGCTTGTGCGTCAACCTTTTTTTTAGGAAAGCCTCAAATCTGTGGAAAACAGCATACAGCCCATCTGCCATTATTTCTAATAATTTACAGCCCATTTGCTAATTCTTAAGGGTTTTTTGGAGCCCATATTCTTTTTGTTGGCATTACAGCCCATATTGTGGCCACGGTTAAAAAATTATACAAATTTTTTCATATTTCGGTGCGGTCCGAACTGTTTTTAATCCCGAAATTTCGACTCACATTCAAACTGATTTTAAAAATAAATGTATATCAATACAAAATCCAACAAATTCTCCACGCATAAAAATTAATGTAATTTAAAATCTTGAAATGAAAAAAAAGATATTTGAAACTAATTGTCGGTTTGATGTGTTTTAAAAATGTACAGCCCATTTCTCATTACTGATGGGCCATTTTCTCGACCAGCCGAATGAAAGCTCTCCTCGTCTTGAAAGATTTGCAGCCCAACAGGCCTGACAAAGCGACTTACTTGGCAAATCACAAAAAAACTGGGTTGTGGCCGTGGACCCAGCTGTCAGCCTCTCCACGTACAGTACTCTTCCGATGGAAGTCGTTCCTTGACCACGTTGACCATGCCGCGCGGAGAGCACCACAGCGGTGGACGACGGTGAGGCCTAGGAAGGGGACGCGGCGGAGCCGGGGAAGACGCGACAGTGGAAGCCCGCGCGGAGAGGAGTACGAGGGTTCACTGGTTCGGCTGCGGTGTGAGGCTGCCGTCGCCGCAGGGCCTGGCCAGCGATGGGAATAGTAGGGGGCGGTGAGGCCTCTGCGGCGGCACAGCCGGCCACGGGAGGCAGGAGCATGCGGCACGACCAGCGCTGCTTTGGGTGGCTGGAGCAAGAAGACCAGAGGTTGAAGAAGCACTATGGCCGTTGGATGGACATCGTACGGTCACTGGAGCTAGAATCGTTCATATTGACTAAGTTGACAAAGCCCTTCGTCCCCGTCAACTTAGTAGGCCCACAAGTCAGCCTCCCACCAAGGTGGGTCCCAGCTTGCCGGGGGAGTATTCATTTTTTTGTGCGTAATAAGGAGGCACTTCCGGTGGGTCCGAGCTGACTGCGGGGGGAACATTTTTTTTTGCGAAATACGGTGGCCCGTCCGGTGGGTCCAAGCAGTCAGCGGGAAACGATTTTTTTCGCAAAATACTGGTGGCCCGTCCAGTGGGTCCCCGCTATCAGGTGGAGGAATAATTATTTTCCGCGTAATAAGGAGGCACTTCCTTGTGGCTGCCGTGGACCCAGCTGTCAGCCTCTCCACGTACAGTCCACGTCCGATGGAAGTCGTTCCTTGACCACGCTGCGCCGAGAGCACCAGGACGGTGGACGATGGTGAGGCCTAGGAAGGGGACGACGCGGAGTCGGGGAAGACGCGGCAGTGGATGCACACGCGGAGAGGAGTACGAGGGTTCACTGGTTCGGCCGCTGCCGTCGCCGCAGAATAACAGGGGGTGTGGGTGAGTGGAGGGATGGCCTGGCCAGCGGTGGGAGTAGTAGGGGGCGGTGAGGTCTCCGCGGCAGCATAGCCGGCCACGGGAGGTAGGAGCAGGCGGCACGACCAGAGCTGCTTTGGGCGGCTGGAGCAAGAAGACCAGAGGTTGAAGAAGCACGACGGCCGTTGGATGGACATCGTACGGTCACTGCAGCTAGAATCGTTTATATTGACTAAGTTGACAAAGCCCTTGGTACGTCAACTTAGTAGGCCCACAGGTCAGTTTCCAAAACGGTGCGCCCCAGATGTCAGGGGGAGGAATCATATTTTGGGCGGGTGAAGCTAGAATATCCGAGATTGAAGAAGAAGCACGGCATCCGTTGGATGGACATCTAACGGCCACTGCTGCTAGAACCGTGTGTTGACTATAAGTTGACAAAGCCTTGCATACGCGTCAACTCTGTTTTTCTATAGGGGACGCGTCAACTTAGTAAGGCCAGAAGTGTGTGGCAGAGAACTTATAGCCCATTTGAGATTTGTAAGAATGTGTAGCCCATTTTTGAATTCTAATGGAATTTACTACAGACCATTTACAGTTTGTTAAAAGTACAGCCCATTTCAACCAACCGTTCAAAACAGAATTCAATAAAATTTCCCACATTTTGATGGGATCCAAAATATTTTTATCCCGAAATTTCTAGTCAGATTAAATACAATTTCAATATAAATTTATATTATGTAAAAATCCAACGAAACATTGCGCTCGCAACAATTAATGAAATTAAAATTTTCAATATCCAAAAATAATATTTTATAAAGTAATCATGTGTTTGGTGCATTTTTTTATACTTACTTCCCAGTTTTTATAATTACATCCCATTTATTATTTCTTAAAGCCCATTTTCTTGTTAAGCCTAATGCATCCCTCCTAGGAAAGATTTGTAGCCCAGCGGGGCGGAGAATAACAACTTGACCTTGCCTGGGTATTCCTAAAAAAAGTATAGCTAGGCTAGCCATTTTCAGCTTGAAAAAAATTAATATCTGGGCTGGATATCTGGCCTGGGCTAGATGGGCCACAGCCCGCCCAGTTAATACCTGCAGCGATGTTTTCGTTGTTGTTCAGAGGAGAAAAATTAATATCTGGGCTAAACATCGAAAAACTCTGCAGTGCTCACACCTCAAAAACACAAATATTGCTCGACCTGCTTGGTCCCAGCTATCGGCCGCTTCTTGTGCAATTCTCTCGTTTATTGACTACTACATAGGTTGACAATGGTGTGGGACCGTGATGTCAGGAAACCAGGAGAAAGCAAAATAAATTATAGTTTTATATATATAATAAGGATGCACTTGCGTACGTGAGGCTATGGACCTGGTGGGTCCCCATTGTCATCCTCTCCAAGTAAAGTCATCTACTCGCCCGCACGCGCTTTCCGCCCGAAACAGTCAGCGCCGCCCGCCCCGCTTCCCGGTGCAGGCGATTGCTCCGCCTTCAAACGACACAAGTGTCATCCGTCCGTCCATCTGCCGCCCACATTAATGATACGCGATTGCCGAGGCGGCTACTCCGGCGCCACACGTCCGTCCCTCCGCCCGCCCACCATTGCTATATAAACTGCTGCGCCGGCCATAGCCGCAGTCATCTGCATCCGTTCCCTTTCTCCTGTCCACACCACTACTGCCCACCATGGCTTCCTCGTGCTCCAGCGCTCTTTGGGACGGGCGGACGACGGACCACAAGGAGATGGCAGCCATTGCTGCCGACCGGCTGGCCAGCAGGCAGCCGGAGGACGACGACGTCCCAATGGAGAACATGGTAGTCGACAATCCGGCGCCAACCCCCTCCTCCGTGCCATCCTCGCCGGTGCATTGCACCATGACCATCGGCGAGGCCCTTGCCCAATATATGGACAGGGTGAGGCAGATGCATGAGAGCAGTTCCGGGAGGCGCAGGATGACGCCGCCTACAACCACCATCTCCTCCAGGAGCACCTGCAGGCGGAGGAGCAGATCACCGCGGAGCGGGCGGAGCAGGAGGCGCTGCTTGACTCGTACCGCTCCGCCCGCAAGGGCCGCCTCGAGCGCTGGCGGTACCGCATGCGGGTGGCGGAGGCTGTAGCCGCCTACAAAGAGGCTAGCAAAGAGGGCGATGAAGCGGGCGAGGCGCTGTTTGGCGAGACCGAGGACGAGGCACAGGACAATGCCAGCTCCGACGAGTCCCCGCTCCGCTGGCGTCGACGAGGCCCTGCCCCGCCGAGGCCCCGCGGTGCCAACAATGAGGCAGAGGACACCGCCGGCTCCGCCGAGGCCCTGCCCCGCCAACAACGAGGCAGAGGACATCACCGGCTCAGCCGAGGCCCCACCCTGCCGGCAACGTGGGGGAGGATTTCCACCGCTCCGCTGAGGCGCCGCCCACCGGCAACGAGACAGAGGACATCGCCGGCTCCGCCGAGGCCCCGCCCCGGTGCCAACGAGGCCGCGCCACACAGAAAACGAGGAAGAGTAGAACACAGTAGGTCGCCGCCGCTCGGGTCCAAGTAAGGCCACCGCTGCTACCCTCCGGTTGAAGCCAAGCTAGGCGGGTTGACAATTGACGGCCGGTTAGCTTCTTGGCAGCGACGTGGAGTCGGTGAGCTGCGCTGGAGAAGAACGCTGCTTCTACTTAACTGCTGGTGCAGTTGGCTGACTGACACGTGGGCCCAACAGGCCACATGTCAGTTACGCAACTGTACCTACAGTTAAGTCACTGAAGCTTCTGTTCGGCTCAGCGGGACACAGGTGGGTAGCTTCGGTTAATTAATTATACCTCGAGCGCACCCCTTTTTAGTTGAAGAATGTATGAAATGTAATGAAATCCGGCATGTTTATATGAAATCCGACCTTGTATGAATGAATTTATTTTGATTAGTTCGAATTCCTGTATCACTGGCATTGGATGAACATGCAAAACAATACGTACTAGCATTATTCCCAGGGTGATCACCTCGTTTGCAGCAGTTTCACATGTACTCCCTCCGGTCCTTTCTAGTCTGCATACAAGTTTTGTCTGCAATCAAAGTATCTCTACTTTGACCAATCTTATACAAAAAAGTATGCACTTTCACAATGTGCGAAGTAAAAAGGAACAGAAGGAGTACAAAGAGTTTGAGCAGCTTTTTAGCGTTTCTGTACATTGCAATCAAACACACAGGCCTGGCAATTCATAGAGAACATTCAAAACAATCGATGATTATGCATCTCAGCGACTCACATGTCAGAGGCAATATTTACTTCACAACTAAAGAATAAAGAAAAAAACGCTGCTGACAACAAAGGGCGTCCCATTCGAAAATATCAAACGCATGTCTTGCTAAAATAAATGAGCAAAATTTGACAAGGTTGTCCCATTCCAAAATATCAAATGCCTACGATTGTG
Source organism: Aegilops tauschii subsp. strangulata (assembly GCF_002575655.3). Lineage (NCBI taxonomy): Eukaryota > Viridiplantae > Streptophyta > Magnoliopsida > Poales > Poaceae > Aegilops > Aegilops tauschii. Next base: position 317,852,653 of record NC_053039.3, read on the forward strand.
GAATGGGCAGGGTTTGCCATCAGTTCGGACATTGACATGGCACCTCGTGCTAAATAAACCAGTTGTTCTTTTTGTGCAGTTCCACCAAAATCAACCAAGTCATGCGTATCTTGTATGATTTCGCCCTTATATGTTGCAACGCCTTGAACTTATCGTCACCTCCTTTCTTGTGGTGGAAATGAATGATTTGATGTATTCATGAACATTTTGTGCAGTTCCCATTGAAATCAAGCTGAGCACCCCTGTTTGCACAAATACAAAAAAGTGATTAGTATAAAGCAAACTGTACTATGAATTGACAGTTTCAACAGGCACATGCATGGTCCATGTAGAGCACACTTTTAGAAAAATGGAACTCACCAGAAAGAATCCTAGAACAACATTGTACTCGCGCATCACAGCAAAAAATGGACATTTGTCAGTCCTTCTGAGCTGAAGTTAGTTTGGTCTTGTGGGGAGTAATGTAACCATCCTTCAACTGCTCCTTCTGATGAGAAGATAGACATGGCTTCTTCATCCTGGCATAATCGGAACTAGTCACTTCACGTACTCCATATTCTTCTTCAGAGGAAGATGATCCTGTTGTGCAAAGACAAGAGGACTACTAAATGCTAGCATCCCTGTTTGCTCGAAAAAAGGGAAGGAAATATTTAAAACAGCACAGATGAAGCACTTCTCAAGGACAATACCACTTTTTCATGACAATATCTAAACAGTAGCACAACACCAATAGAGATGACAAAGCTCAATCATATGGATGAAATCAGTGGGCGAGTACCAACCTTTGTCAGGAGGCTTATTGTGTAGAGCATACAGATGAAGCACTTCTCCGGAACCATCTGTTGCTATCTACGGTGGTGGCCATGGTTACTATATACTCCTCGATTAGTTTAATGTTTCCAACATCTACTTGCGCAGTTCCACTAAAATATATGGTATCTTCAAAGAAGATCCCTGTTTGCACAAGTAGAGATAATTACATATTACATTAAGAGTGGCATCAAATCAGTGGCAAAACAATTGCTCGTTCCAGCCATAGCAATAAATTAAGATGCAAAACTATATCATTACTTGTGTCATCACAGTTCTAGTGCTTCATTACAGCACCGGGAGTTGATTTTTGTTTTTCTTCCGCTTGTTCTTCCCCTTCATCACTTGGTTCAATAACAGACAAGCTTCGCCTTCAATGTAAGATTTGGCATGTCAATTAGGGAGCACAACTATAGTACTAAACTTAGTTTTCTGATGAAAGTGGCAAAATACAAGCCAGCAGTTGTGAAATATCCTTATCTTACCTCAATGGGATATTACGGTGCACATACAGACTGGAAGTCTTGTCTCCATTTGTGCAGTTCACTAAAATCAAGCAACATTATCGTACAAGTAGCACAACATATGAAAGCACACTGCAGAATCATGTGAAAGCATGATGCGGAATTCAAACAACTCACAAGAAGAAGATCTGAACCAAATTCGCCTTAACGGATAGGAAGTAAGATCTCCTCTTGTGCAGTTCCACTAAGATCAAGCAATCAAGCAACGTTGTCGGTGTGACATTTTGGTCGAATTGCACAAAACACTCTTAAAACAAAAGTGTTTTGTGCAGTGCAACAAAAGGTCACAATGGCAACGAGGTGAAGTAGATAACCATGTTTACACAGAGGTGCAAAGGAAACAATTAGTGGTCAATAAAGGTGGACGACACAGAAGCCAACAAAAAGAAGCATCTACCTTATCTAAATGGGAAAGAAAGCAAGACAGTAGCATTTCTCAAACGGTGGCATTGATTAATATTAACATAGAGATTATATTAACAATAAAATTCGTTAAACATGTAATTTGCTTTTAACTGTGGCATTGCATCAATTTTCCAGCGGCATTTTTAGAGGGTGTTTGTTTACAGGGACATTTTGGTGTAGGGACTAAAAAAACTCCGTGTCAGTCCCATCTAAACCAAACAGGAGGGACTTTTAGGGACTAAAAGTGGGCATTTGGGACTAAAGAAAGAAGACCCCGAGGGAGTCTTTTTGGGACTTTTTCCAACAGTTGCCCTTGCCACGCATCGCACCTTGTCTCTATTAGTTCATTACTAGGGGTGACATGGTCTTTTAGCATGTCATTTAATAACCTCTAGTCCATGTTTAGTCCCTGGAACCAAGCAGGTAGGGACTAGGGAGTTTTTAACCAAACAGGGCCTTAGATTAACAACAGCTAATGAGTTGCACGGGACAGTGGACGCACCAGCACCATGTGCATCTACCGATGTACTGTGGTCATGCACAGTCTATTGCAACAAAGAACAAACAACCAAGGAGCATATTTGTGGTGGTCCCAGTTTTGTTATCTTTAGACACCTTTCCCTATGTGAGCGCAGCAAATCTAGTCCTGCTCAAACTCTACAGCCTTGTCCCTTCCTTTCCTTTTTGAACTAGTACTTTCGCCCCTTCCTTTCCTCTTTGAACCACGTCCTAGATTTATGCGATACAACTTTCCCCGCTACTTTCCCCCATTCCTTTCCTCTTTGAACCACGTCCTAGATTCATGCTATACAACTTTCCCCCTTCATTTCCTCTTTGACCACGTCCTAGATTCATGCTATATACAACTTTTCCCACTACTTTCCCCCACTCCTTTCCTCTTTGAACCACGTCCTAGATTCATGGTATACATGCAGCTAGAGCAATGCATGTGGAGTAAGTACATTATACCTTAAGGTTCTTGGGGCATGGTTCGGTGGGCGACGGGACGGCGGCGAAGAAGAAGGGGTCGGAGGCCCTCCCGCGCCGCCGCTGGGTGGAAAGTGAACAGCTGCGCCGGTAGTCCCTCGCCGACGGCGACAGCGTTAAACCTCCTTCCCTTCCCGGTGACCGGATCTTGCTGGCTCTTTGAGCAGCAGTGAGGAGAGAGAGAGGCCAACGAAGTCTTGTTTAGATCTGGAGAGGGCGAGAGAGTGTGAAGAGAGCAACTACAAGCGCTGAGGCTCCAGCAGGAGAGGGCGAGAGAGTGTGAAGAGAGCAACTACAAGCGCTGAGGCTCCAGCGTGTATATATATACTGGAGAGAGAGTGTGAAGCATGCAAACCCTAGAAAACATTTTGACCAGTCAAAGAATCCTCCTGGCACAAATTATGCTCAAGTGTAGTTATCGAACCTGAGACCTCAAGTTTGATGAGCGAACAGGCTAACCAGCTACACAACCCTCCCGTTATGTTCAACCCGAGGGAAATAACCTTTTATACATTCCTGCATTCATGTGACAAGCATGCCGTGTTTTTTTTGTGTGTGGGGGGGAGTCATTGGGATTTCAATCATAATCGTGTCATGTGGCTTTGGTGGTAAGACTATCCGCAATGGTGCAGAAATAATGCAGCCTTAGTCACCTTACCTCTCTCCACGTAGTACGTTGGGTCCCACCACTCAGAGGGTGAAACAAACAGATTAATAAGAAAAATTAAAAGCGCCAGCGGTGTATCTTACCTCACACATCTCGCTACTGCTCGGGAACACTATCCAATTGATCCCTCTGTTCGCTCACGTACTATTTTAAGTGAATCCTTATTATAACATGCACACAAATTTTGGGCACTTGTATTCGACTTAAGTCAGTGTGCCACCGTATCTCATATACTTACTACTCCCTCTGTCTAGGTGTAATAAGTCACGTTAGAAGGTGCAACGGGACCAAGGTGCGTGCGTGTGCGTGTGTGTGTGTGTGTGTTTAACAGCATGTGTGTGTTAGAGAGAGCGACAGATCGACCTACTCCTACAAAGAGATGTTGTGTAGTGTACGATTTTAGCCGCGAGAGTCGGTGCATCCTCTCGTTTCCGGGCGTGTCCGGTAGGGACATGCGGACAGCTGCCACGCCCGCTCCGGACCAGCCTGGCCCACCCAAAGCCCCTCCATCGCCCGCGCGCGCTTCCCGCCCGAAACGGTCAGCGCTGCTCCAAAGAATCGGTGCCGCATTCATGCCCGGGCAGAGCAGACGCGACCTCTCACTGGCGCAAGAGTGATGGTTGCTTTGTCCGTCCAACTTACTGCTGGGTCTATGTGATTTGACGGCTCATTGGTCTCTATTACTGAGCTGGTAGGACTGCTGGATGTCCCACGCTTTCGGCGAAAGGAGGTACTACTACTAGATTACAATTTTCTCCATTCTTACAGCGGAGGCGTGCAAGAGCAGTGAAAACACGCAGGCTCAGTGATTACATGGCCAACCTCACACTATCACCGTGCGACACCTAACTCTTTACATAGTACTCCCTCCGTTCCTAAATATTACTAGATGAGTCCCCGTGTGTTCCCGCGGAACAGCGGTATATCTCTCTGCGCAAAATTATCGATTTCATAGAACTAAAAAAACTCTATAACCGCATGACAAATGTGGTAGCCAAACTAAATAAACTCCCATCATCATTTAGATCATCCCACGTAAGGAAAAAAGATCAGCCAACTCCTACTGCATAATGGGATTATATTTTTCTTTTTGACATGTTAATGGGACTTAAAAGCTCACTTAAATGCATGCTACCGATGCATGCTTGCATGCAGACATGTTGATGTGATTTAAAACCCACTCACATGCATGTGCCACGGTATTTCTGCATGCTTGCATGTGGCTTAGTGCGGAGCCTCTTAACGTCTAGATCAGACGGCTATTATGGACTGATTTACTTCATCTAACGGCTACATCAATTTTGATGATGTGGCTCAAGGAGAGGATAGAGAATTCCTAGTAGTGGGGGCTAGCTATTAGTAGTAGATAAGTCTGTAGAGATTCCACTACATACGGAACAAAATGAATGAATCTACACTTAAAATGCATCTATATACATCCGCGTGTGGTTCATGGTGAAATCTCTACAAAGACTTATATTTAGGAACGGAGGAAGTACTAGTATAGTACGTACTGTAATTTATCAGCGAGATAAATTTGTACAATGCTATGAAGCTTCCAGCTTCTGTTACATGTATCTTGCGTCCAAGGTTGCCCGTTGCAACATTTCATCAAATACAAAGGAGACTAACATGCATGCTATTGCATCTCAATGATTGACAGATCATAGCAAATATGTACTCCCTCCGCTCCAAAATAAGTGTCTCAACTTTGTGCAAACTTTAGTACAAAGTTGTACTACTACTAAAGTTGACACTTATTTTGGAACAGAAGCAGCTAAAGGAAAAACGATCCATGCAGTCCCTAGCCCTTGAACCGTGAACCCTGACCAGGCTTCAATTTGCTGGCAACGTTCGAGCTTCCTAATAAATGAAGTTTGGAACCTTTTGACCATCGGATCATTTTGTGCAGTTTCACCAAAATCGAGATGAGCATCCCTGTGGCTAAGAAATTGAAGAAGCATGATTAGAATAAGATTACTGGGACTAGTTAATGAGACATGAACTCATCACAAATACAGTACGTAGAAGCCAGTAGAGGTATGTGCGGGGCAAAGAAGTAGATAAATATCCACAGGGAGTGATGTGGGCAGCTGGAGCAGTGGTGCAAGCCGGCTGTAAAGGGAGTTGTACCTGAGGGACGTAGCTCAACCTTGAGGAGGGCGGTGGGAGGTGGCAACTGCCCACGTCGCGGCAGTGAGCAAGGGACGAAGGCAACCTCACCGGCTTTGTGAGAGAGAACGGCGGGGACCCCTGATCGGGACGTGCCGACAGTGGGTTTTCGCCGTCGGCGACGGCCACCGCATCTACACTAAGCATCCACCCCTTCCCCAAGCGGATGTGATCCGCCGGGATGTTAGAGATGTGGCCACAGTCGTTTTGTGCGAGAGAGTGTGAAGAGAGCAACCCCAGCAAGCAACCGTGTAGGCTGGCCCGTCCTGACTATGTATATAGTGGAGCGGTTTCCTTTTCTCTCCATATGAACCTATCATATTGCGTACGTGCCACTGAAGAAAAAAAAACTTTATTTATAAATGACGCGGCACCTACTACTCGTTCTCCTATAACCTTGCGCTTGGCATCTCCAAAATATTAACCTTGCGATTGGCTCTTCGCCTCTTCGGAAAGTCAAGCAATAATTGTAGTGCAGTATATATCGTTGTGGCTATATGAGACCGAATGAATTGTTGCACGTCCACCACGTGGGCGAGGGTCGAGGGGCGAGGGAGAGTGCTACATACGGAGCAAAATGAGTGAATCTACACTCTAAAATACGTCTATATACATCAGTGTTTGGAGTATGTACTAGTAGTTCATATTGAAATCTACTAAAGGACATATATATTCCAAACAATATGATATAATCTCTATAACCAAGGTAGTAGGGACGAGGAGTAAACGGAGGGAGTAGTAAATTTTTCTCCTCGTCCTGCGAGCCACCGCGCGCATGGGCGAGGGAGCGGGCGTAAGGCGGAGCAAGCTTCACCTCATCCTGCGAGCCACCGCGCCCGTGGGCGGGGGAGACGGCGTACTAAGCAAGCTTCTCCTCGTTCTGCGAGTTGACGGGACACATCAAAAGTACTCCAGTGTATAGAGCCTTGCCTCTAAGGTAGGCCCCACATGGTTTGCCTCTTTTTTTAACATAACACGTCAAGTCGCAATTTGTTTGTTCACCCGTGGTAGACGATCCTCCCTCCACCAAGTGGACAACCAGTACACGTGCCAAATTACCATGTGGGCTGCCTTTTTCGTACAGAAATGAGCTCCACCGTGTACCCGCGCGGGTGTGGTTGGGAAAGAGACGGGAGTACGTGCGCCGTGCATGCACCTCTTCTCTTCGTGCACGTCCCCCACCTACGTGGGTGTGTGTGAGAGATACAAACCTCGTTCGTGAGTGTTTTTTGTTTTGGGTGGGGGTGGGGTGGGGGTTGATTTCGTGAATTATTTGTGGGAATATGTGTCGATGACATCTCAAACAAAATTTTGCATGCAATGTGTGTGAAATGGAGGCCTATCCATATCATACATAGAGGTTCGGGCAATCCACGAGAAGAGAGGGAGGGGTCATAGCTATCGATAGAGTCGAAGAGAGGATCAAGTGGGTGGGTGCGAGATCGATGAAGAGAGCCATCAAAATTGTGTGTGTGTGCAAGTCAAAGATATAGGGCGACTGGCCTACCGGAACGTTAGAGGGCACATGTCAAGTTTGTGTGTGGCAGGGAGACATGACTAGAGCGCTCGATGTATCGGTGTGTGTGGGGGGAGGGGGTGGGGGGAGGGGTAGGCAGAGGCCTAACTATAGAGGTAGAACGACTCATATATGTGTTGAGAAGGAGAGACCCAGCTATGTCTTGAGGGAGATCGGTCGACATCCATACATAACTGAAGGACGGGAAATATGATGGGACAGAGAGAGAGAGGAGAGATAGGGAGGGAGAGGGAGGGAGAGGGGTAGAGTGTTGGATGGGTGATGGAGTTGCTTCTCGAAGATGGTGGGAGAGGCCTACTAGACAAACTGAGGGTGGAACTGCAATGTTATCAATAAGAGTGGGGATGTGTTTCTGTGTGTGCCTGTGCGTGATAGATCTGTCGGGACGCATCCATGGATGACGAAGGGGAACCATGTGTTTGGTAAGCAAACCTAACTAGATCGGTAGATCAATTGTTGTTTGTCGGAGGAAGGGAGAGACACAACTAATGAGGTAGATCGATTGACGTGTGGGTAAAAACGAGTTATAAGGACCTAGCTAGCTATATGTATAGCAAGAGGTCGGTCGGTGTACGTCCATTTGTTAGAGGCAAATAAGGCCCAGCAAGATGGATAGACAGAGAGAATGGAGCTAGGAGGTGGTGCGAGAGGCCCAACTACTAGCTAGATAGGGGGAGGAGTGTGCGGTTGTGAGATCGATGAAAAGAGGGGCGAGAGTTTACACGTGTGTCTGACCGTATGAGAGACACGAGGCAAGGACACATAAAGGAGGAGATTGAAGGTGTGTGTGTATGTTGTAGGCAGGCATCGCTGGAGAGGTTTATCGATCGGTGTGTGCCGGAAAGGAGTTGTGGAGACTCTGGGAGAACGACCTAAAGAAAAAATGAATGTGCCCGGTGGATAGAATGCCGAGGGAGGGGGAGGGCGAGGAGGGCGTGTGCATGCATGAGAGAAAGTTAGTGGTAGCTACAAAGGTTAGAGGATTGTGTGGGTGTAAGAGACTAACAAAGATCATAATTTGATATGAAAGCGGATTCATATATTTGAATAGGAGATCGTAGTGTTTTAAACATTGCATGCATGAATATAGCGGTGATACACATCTTGTGCACATGTTATACCATAATGTGATAATGCATGGCGTTTGCAACTCACAACTAAATGCCGAACAATCTAAACCATACTATACATCAAACAATCTCACATTTTATTTGAATTTGTGATAATGTGTGGCGTTTGCAGCTTACAACTAAATATCGAACAATTTAAACAATACTATATATCGAACATTCTCACATTTTATTTGAATTTGTGGTAATGTGTGGTGTTTGCAACTCACATCTAAATACTTATAGGCGTAGGGGGCGGGGCACCATACATAATGTGATAAACACATTATACATATGAGACATGGTTTAGATTATGAAGATCTAGCTAGAGCTAGAAATGTAATGTGATTTGAAATCAAAATAAAGTGGATTCAAAAAATCTAGTTCGAGTTCATATAGTACACATAGTTCATATGTAACTCGAGACTAATCATGTGGTGTGCTGTGAAGATAATACACAAACGATGGTTTAACTTGACAATAATGATGATTGTAGATCTTATTAAAACAGAGAAATGAATTCAAATGCTTTGACTTCACAACAATCATTACTGTAGATCTTATTCAAATAGAGAAACGAATTCAAATTTAGTTCATATTGAAGCGGTAGTATATACGTTTGGAATGCACTAAAACGTTCATTTGAGTACTAGGTTGCATGCATTATACACGTAGCGAAATATTTTAATTGAATGTAACATGAATTCAAAGTCTTGAATGACATTTGTAGTGCGCATTGATTTGGTACAGTACACGTTAGGCTTGTCCGGAAATTTCAACCCGCGCCTTGTTAGCCCGAGATATTTAAGATATATCTTTGTCTCGTTGTGCTCCGACAACTCCCTCCATCTCAACCCGCGCCTTGCTATTCCGAAATTACAACGCGCGCGAAAACTCCCACCTCCTGTGAAATCCCGACACGCGAAATGCCCGTGGTACCCCTGAACCGAAAGAACCGCCTCAAATCGGTGGGGGTACTTTTGTAACTTACCCCACATTTCGGACAAGCGCGTCTCTAAGCCATGGTTCCCCACTGCCATCCCATCCGCCCACCCATTCATACACCGAGGACGCGAAAACCCGCGACGAAACCCCACACCCTGCTCCGTCCGCCACCCAGCCGGAGCCTCTTCCCCGACGACGTCGTCCACAGCAACACCTCGACGTCACTCATCCACCGTACCGGATGAGGATCCGTCGTCGATCTCATCGTCCCGCCGGTTCAGCCACCCTGTCCTCCACCTCCAAGTAGGTGCCCCGACGTTCCCCTCGTCTTTCGCGCCACCTCCGTTCCCACACCGCCGTCTTCACCTGCACCACCGGAAGAGCATCATCATCACCGTTTCCTCGGATGAAGCTGCGGCCTAATCGGCGCCACCAAAGAGGTTGTACACCAGTCACCGCATTTTCTTCTTGATTCGATCTCACGGTGCTGTCGGCGCTCGGTCCCGAGCTGACACGGCGCGGCTCCATCCACGGCGGCGACGTCCACTTCAGTAGGAACTGCTGCTGCTTTAGCTCTCGCTCGCGCTGCTGCTCTGCTCTTGCTCTCGGTCCCCTGCCTGGTCTGCTCTTGCTATTGCTCTTGCTCGCGCTGCTGCTCTTGCTCTTGCTTGCGATGCTGCTCCGATTTAGCTACACTTCAGTCGACTGAATCGACTTTTGGGTCAGTCGATTTTCAGGGGGTGGGTGGGCTCGCCGGGGTGAAGGAAGAACCAGCCGCAGCGGGGAGGAGGGCTCGTCGGAGAGGTACCCCACTATCTATCTTAGGGTTCAGGATGGGGGCGGTGGTCGTCGGCGGTGGCGGGGCGTTGGCGGGGCGGTGGCGTGGGGATCGCCGGAGAAAAAGCTCGGCACGGGGGGGCCTAGAGGATGGCCGGGGCGCCGGCGGACCGGCGGTGGGGAGTGTTTTCGGGGCGGGCGGGGCGGCGCACCGCCGGCCGCGGGCGGCGGGGGGCTGCTGTTTGGCCGGTGGTGGCTGGCAGCTCAGGGGGGTGGAGGTTGAAGATGAACTGCAGGCCCTTGATTTCGTATCCAACGGCTGCAAAATCGACTGACCAGAGATGAAAAAGTCAGTCGACCGACGTGTAGCCTTACCTTGCTAGTGTGTTCAGTTTCGACACCAAAATTCAGTTTCGGCAGCAAAATTCAGTTTCGACAGTTAAGTTCAGTTTCGATAGTTAAGTTCAGTTTCAACTGTTCAGTTCAGTTTCGACAGTTAAGTTCAGAGATGAGCGGCTGATGTATTTTACATCTAGCACTTTGTGGTTATGTATTTTACGTCATGTATTGGAGATGTTATTAGAATTCCACTCAGGTTAACGTTGTTCGTTGTCTCTCTTGTCCTGCTTCAGCCTCGGCGTCGTACAACTCACCGGAGCTGCTCCAACGACGAAACCCTCCATCATACCGGAGCAGTACCTCAGGCTCCATCTCCAGACGCCTAAGATCTTCTTCCTCTCCTCCGACAGCAAAGTCAGCCGGAGCATCCTCACCGGCCAACCCAATCACGCTGAGATCGACATGGCTTCGCCAAAGAGGTTGTACACTTGTTGCATCTCTTTTTTACTCTACATGTTATATATATTTTCCACTGAGCACACGGATTTGTTCCTTTAGTGTCTCCTTGAAAGAAAAAACATAGGAATTTTAATTTTCACTTGTCCTCCTTTTCAAATTCCTATTCATGAAGCACAAGACTAAGAGATAGTAGCATAATAGCATTATAACCGTACATTTTCTTGTGGTTTGACTTAATCTCACCATGCTTCTTTGCATCATGTGATCTTCCAATTGTTGTGAATCAAACACCCAGATTGGCAGAAATCCTGTGTTTTTAAATTCTATGTTTTGCACGTGCATTCCTATCCTATTCCTGTCTATTTCCTATCCCTGCATTGTTGGAATCCTCCAATTCAAACGAGCCCTTACAGAATTACTTCTCTTACAGATAGTTGTCAAAGAAAACCTTGCGTGGTTTGTCCCGCTCCTGCTGCGCCGTCGTCCACCCCAGCTCAGCTGCTCCAACGACAGAAGGGTCCACCACAGCAGGGATCCGGCCTCCAGACTGTCTTTCGCTGCCTCAGATCTTCTTCCCCGCCGCTGGCAGCCATGAAAACTGCATTACCATCATCAACCGAGCAGATGACCTCGAGGACTACACGGGTCCGCAAGAGAGGTCGCACTCTTTCGTGTCTGCTTACGTTATGCATCGCTTAATATTACATGCTACTTTATCGTCCTATTCACCGATTAGACTCTGAGTCAGCTCCAAACTAATGGTCAAACTTGAGTTTTTAAATGGTTGTGGGGTACATATCGGGGCCGCTATCAATAGTATCTATCTACTATCTGGTTAATCTCCTGTGTCTACTATGAGTTTCATGTTGGGTGGGAAACAAACAGTAAAGAAGCCATTATCTGTATTTTTTAACTGAAGCCATTATCTGCCTGCTATTATTGGTTTTGGGTCTATCCACAGGTTGCTACCATCACTCTGGATTTCTGCATGCACTCCTTACATAATCTCTCTATGTTTTATTCCTATGCATGACAGTTATTGTAAACAATGGAACTGAACATGTAGAGCAAAAGAGACGAGCCTTGTGTGGCAATAAAACTTCATGCAGACGTCGCTCCATGGTAGGCGCAAAGGCAGCCCCCGTCCACGCATTCGGATTGTAATCGAGAGGAAGATATCTGTTCTGAGGGTTATTCAGAAGGAGAAGACAACTCCTATTTACCCCCTGAGGTCTTCGCTCTAACTTGGCATGCTGATGTTGGTTATATCATGCATATGGTGTCTTACATTGCTTACTTTATACATCAAATATGTCATCTGCTTAGTTTAGACATCCTTTGTGCGAATGCCATCTGTTTAGTTTATTCATCGTTTATGTGAATTATGCAACGCCATCTTGTTTAGCCAGGCATCATATATGTGAATTTTGCAATGCCATCCTGCTTAGCCAGTCATCTTATATGTAAATTATATCAGGCCATCCTTTTTTCGTTACATATTACATTTGTCAACAATGTTAGTACATTCAACTTCTCTTCGTGTGCATCAGCCATTTGACACGGTGATGGCAAATTCTAGAGTGAAAACAGGGTCTTCAGAGCAGACTATGCTATCTGACGAAGCGCATATCTCGCTGGTTACGGATAGCTCCTCAGAGGAGGATTCAGAGACAGATGACCAGTCCTATTCCCCCCTCCCCCCGAGGTGTATGCTCTAACTTGGCAGGGTTATGTTGCTCATATCGTGCGTATGGTGTCTCGCATTGCTATGTCATTTGATTAGTATAGACATGCTTTGTGTGAATGCCACCTATTCAGTGTCTAATTACCATATATGTGAATTATGCATTGCCATCTTGTTGCAAGACATTATATATGTGAATTATACAATGCTATCTTGTTGCAAAGCAATTATATATGTGAATTATGCAATGCCATGCTGTTTAGCCAATCATCATGTATGTGAATTATATCATGCTATCATTTTTTTGTATTACGTGTTCCATTTGTCGACAACGTTTGTATATTCAACTACTCTTCCTGTGCATCAGCCATTTGAAGCGGTGATGGAAGTATCTGGAGTGAAAACAAGGTATTCAGAGCAGACAATGCTACCTGTTGAAGCAGACATCTTGCTGGTTACAAAGAGCTCCTTAGAGGAGGATTCAGAGACTGATGACCAGTCCTATTTCCCCCCTGAGGTCTATGCTCAAACTTGGCAGGGTTATATTACCCATGTCATGCATGTTGTCTTGCATTGCTTAGTTTTTACATCATATATGGATTGCCATATGCTTACTTGCTTACTATATAAATCATATATTTGAATTATATCATGCCATCATGTTTACATAGTACATACACATCATCTATCTGAATTATGGCATGGCAACCCATTTAATAAAGACATCATATAGTTATATCATCTCATCCTGTTTAGTGTTTACAGACATCATATTTTGAATTATGGCATTCTATCCGTGAATGTATGTGAATTATGGCATGCCAACCTATTTAATAAACACATTATATAGTTATGTCATGTCATCCTGTTTACATAGTCTCATATTTTGAACTATGTCTTTCCATCTTTTTTAGTTAGCCGTCATAATGTGAAATTGTGTCATGCTATCCTGTTTAGTTAGCCATCATATATGTGAAATTGTGTCATGCTATCCTGTTTGGTTAGACAACATAAATATGAATTATTTCATGCCCTCTTTTATTCCCCACTATCCATTGCACCTCTCTATCATACAATGTCTATACTTTCAATTACTTTTCTTGTTTATCAGCCATTTGAATTGGAGAGCGTGATGACAGTATCTAAGGGAGTAACAACACGGTCTTCAGAAAAGATAGTGCTGCCAGTTGATGCAGATAGAACCACGGTTGTACTTGCCCAAGGACCAGATCCACCACACATAACCCAGACTCTCGCAGATTGTACCCCTACCCAGTTGGACAGAGAACCAGCTACACCCCTTCTAACCCCAACCCCGACAGATAGTAACCCAGTTCCAGTTGACACAGCACCGTCTCCACCACAGAGCACCCAAACACGAGCAGTTAGTAAGGGAACTGCAGTGCCCAAAGCACGAGGACCACCACTCCGAATCCCAACTCAACGCTTAAAGGAGAAGAAGATTTGTTCTTAGGTCAGGTTCTGTAGCTATGGTTCATACTCCTTTGCTCTTGCATTACTGTATTTACTCATACCAACTATTTTCAAATTTGAAGGATGGAATTGAAACTCCAATGGCGCAACAGGTATGTTTTAAAGCTGTTTCTTTAACTGGTTTGCTGTTGTAACCTGCTCTATGTTGATTTCAGTTTCAATTGAATAAACAGTTATGTTCTCATGTCATGCACATTACAAGTGTTGTTATTGCTCTATAGTTACCCACACTTATATTCTGTCTATTCTGCTTTGTCTTGAATAAATATTATTTGAACTGTGTCTCTATCTTGATTTGGCAACAAAAACTAGAATGATATAGACCATAAAGTGACCATGGTACGTAGATATATGTTTGTTTCATGCTGTTATCCTGTCCACTTTACTACTGAACTCATTTACCAAAATGAATTTCATATACAACATGGTAAACATGTGATGTGTTTGCTTGTTTCTCTTTTAGAATGCGGACAAAATATTGGAGAACAGTACCGCGTTATCCAATGGTAAAGGAAGTAATGCAGATAAGGTTCAAGATAGTGAGACATCCCTGTTGGTCTCCAAGAAAGCTGATAAAAACTATCTTGACGACAGTGAGGGAACCCAAAAGTCCTGTCTTGATGTAGTGTTCGAGTTACTGGCCACTACTGCTGGCACAAGCTCGTCGAACTCGCTGCCTGAATCAGTTCGTCTTCTTGAGTCTCAACTTCAAGTTGAAAGACATCGATCAGATGTGCTGCGACAGGAAGCTGAAGGACTAAGGAAGTCCCTGCAGAATTCAGATGCATATTTTCTGGTGCAACAGCAAGCGCTGGAGGATTTAAGCGCCAAACAAGAGAAAGTTAATAAGCTTGCTAAGCATCTTGCCAGCATTATGGGTACCCAGGATATTGTTTCTTGAGATCTTCTGAAGTGGTTTTAGTTCTGGATTTGTTTTGCTGCGGCGTTTATTTGCGTTGGTCGCCAACTTTGACAACCAGTGTATATGATATGCTGCTTTGTTCCCTATATTTGCACTGGTGGCGAACTTTGATGCCAAGTGGATGTAATATGTGTAATAGCCGTGATAGCCTAGCGTTAGTTGTTTGCTTATTTATTTCCTTATTGTCTTGTTTATTTGTTTGATTGTAGTCATTGCAGTTCTTTTTCCGCGGTTAGCTAGTGGCTGCAATAACCTATTTTTTAAAACTAGGCCACAATAACCATGGGCTAATATTTACTGTAGTGACACTGGGCCTCCTACTGGCCGTAGAAACAGTGGGCCTTCTATGGGCCGTAGAAACAATGGGCCTTCTGTAGGCCGTATCATCAATGGGCCTTATACGGGCCGTATGATCGATTGGCCAAACATGGGCCAAACAGACCACATTATGGCTGTAAACGGGCTAGAGTTGGAATCGTCCGTTCATGGGCCGACCATAATGGGCCATCGTAAATAGGTCGTATTTGATGACGCTATGAAAATGGCCCAACGTATTAACGGACCACAAACGGGCCGATTGTAACCACGGGCTAAATTTGGCCCACAAGCAGAAAATGACAGTAACGGGCCGTAAGTAAACGAATGCTGGAAATGAGCCCAAGAATAAATGGGCTCTGAGAAGGCCGAAAGATAACATGGGCTGGAAACGGCCCAACGGAATAACGGGCCGTTAATGGGTATAAAGTGATACACTGTTCATTACGGGTCAGTTTCACCACGGGCCGTTAATGGGTGTAAAGTGATACACTGTTCATTACGGGCCAGTTTCACCATGGGCCGTTAATAGGCCAAGAGTTACATAGGGCCTCATATGGGCCGAAAGACGTCATGGGCCATACATGCGCCAGAAGTGAAAACGGGCTGGAATCATATTGGATGGCCCAGATGACGCTACTAGGCCTAATTCGGATAGGGCGTAACGGGCCTTGGGTTAGCGGGCTGTAAATGGGCTATATGCGAATAGGTCGTTAACAGGCTTTCCATGAGCCGGCCCACCACCTTTTGACCAAGTCAAACGGGCCGGCCTTTTCACAGGAATGGGCCTCTGTTGGGGCGTGCCACGTGTCGACATATCATAGGCGCCTTCCGTCCAATGAGTGGATGACATCTGTCCCAACGATGAGCTGACACGTGTTTCCTCCAGCCAATGATGATTTTACACGTGGAAAATCCCCATTGGTCTGGGCTGTTAACGGGTTATCGGATCCAAAACCCGACCCGATAGCTTAACGGCGTTCCGTTACGGTGGATGCCACATGTCGGTCACCCTTGACGAAAGCACTTCTGTGACACGCGATTTATCGTCATGGAAGTGGACACTTCCGTGATGATAATTTTGGTAATGTCATGGAACACTTCTACGACAGCACAGGTATGACTATCTTGATTCTGTCATAAAATCATCATGGATGTACATGCATGACAAAAAATGCGACCTACTGTGACAAACACGTATCATCACGGAAGTGTATTTTTTTTGTAGTGCAACCTTGAGCATCCAACACAAGTTCAACTACATGATCAAGATCAACACCACAACCCAAGCATGTCAATCCATCTTACAGAAGCTTTGTCCCAAGTCATGAGTCAAAGCAATTCAACCAGATGTGAATACATCAAAATGCTTAAATGAAAAATAGTAACCCCATTTTGAGCTTAAGAGATGAGTATGACCTGCGATCAAGTGTTATCACTTGACTCCTCAATCAATAAACTCTAACATAGGTAACTTTGTCGCCGACCCCTTCTAGATGAAGTTCTCTAGGGTTTCTTTGTGTTCTTGCATATATTTCTTGCTATGTTGTTTATTTTTTCAAAAAAAAACTTCATCTAGATCTCTTTTCTTATGTATGTTTTTCTCCGTATCTTCTGTATCTAATTCATTGTAAATTCCTCAGTTAATTCCTTGCAAATCCTTGTGAGATTTAACCTACCAAGTGAGCAGAGTTGACAAAAAAATTCCTCTACATTGAACTCGGACTCACCGATCCAAGTCTATCGGCTAGACCGAACTACAAGGATATCTTGTAGGCAGTTCATCGGTACAACTGACATGGACTACCCGGTTTGACCAATATGCATCATCCATGACACTGCCAAATCGGTGTCACCGATGGAAACGGATCGGCGTTACCGACTTCACTGATGAGAAAACTTTTTGCCATTGCTTTCTTCATATTTAATTTCATCTCCAGCTCCACTCAATGATTATTATCCTCTATCCGCATCTTAAACTACATACCATCTTGTAGTGTATCTCAAGGACCAAACCTATTTGACTCATGCTCCAGCGGTACCCTTCTTGGAAATCGATGTCAAAGGGGGAGAGAGAGCACATCAAAGCTTATTACAGATGCTTCACATATGCTCGTTGACAAAAGAGGAGAGAAGTCACATGTCTTTAAGAGGGGTGTCGGTGTCAAAACCGGCGGATCTCGGGTAGGGGGTCCCGAACTGTGCGTCTAAGGTCGATGATAACAGGAGACGGGGGACACGATGTTTACCCAGGTTCGGGCCCTCTTGATGGAGGTAATACCCTACTTCCTGCTTGATTGATCTTGATGAATATGAGGGTTACAAGAGTTGATCTACCACGAGATCGTAATGGCTAAACCCTAGAAGTCTAGCCTGTATGATTATGATTGCCTCTATGGACTAAACCCTCCGGTTTATATAGACACTGGAAGGGCCTAGGGTTTGTACAGAGTCGGTTTACAAAGGAAGGAATCTACATATCGAACGCCAAGCTTGCCATCCACGCAAAGGAGAGTCCCATCCGGACACGGGAGGAAGTCTTCTGTTTTGTATCTTCATAGCCCATTAGTCCGGCCCATGTTACATAGTCAGAACGCCCGAGGACCCCTTAATCCAGGACTCCCTCAGTAGCCCCTGAACCAGGCTTCAATGATGATGTGTCCGGCGCGTAGATTGTCTTCGGCATTGCAAGGCGGGTTCCTCCTCCGAATACTCTAAAACAGCCATCGAATACAGCGAACGTGTCCGGCTCTGCAAAACAAGTACCACACACACCCGTAGAGAGTATAATATTTCACGAGTCCAATCTACTGACAACTTTTGTAGTGTGACATCACGTCGCCGCCCGATCATTATTCCGAACCGTTATTCTTAGCCTCCCGCTCCACGTTTCAAGATGTGGTTTCATTGCCACGTCTCGTCGAAGCAGAGATCGTGTCCCCTTATTGCGGGATTCTCATCAATACAGGCGTGGGTAATACAACCGCGCCGTCTGCACGGCCCTTGGGGAATCGGCGAGTTTTAAGGCGAGTGGGGTGGCGCTTCATATTCGCTGCCTTTATAAGGAGATAAGGATTCACTCTTTCACCCACGCCTTCCTTCTCCCAGCCCACCCATTCTCGAGCTCCAGCGCCCAAGCTTCCATCCTCTCCACCTCAAAAAATCACTCCAGCCATGTCCGGATCTGGAGCGCAGGGCAAGTGGATGGTTTCCTCCGTCAAGGAAAAGGACATCACCAAGCTCCGGGAGGCTGGGTACTTAAGCCCAGGAAATCGCCCACCGGCTTCCAGCAAAGGGGCAGATCATCCCCACCCCGGAGCGCCATGAGAGGGTGGTATTCATCCCCCACTTCGTCCGCGGATTGGGATCCCTCTCCACCCATTCGTCCGCGGACTCATGTTCTACTACGGGCTGGATTTCCACGATCTGGCCCCCAACTCCTTCCTCAACATCTCGGCATTTATTGTCATGTGCGATGCCTTCCTCCGCATCCCACCCCACTTCGGATTGTGGTTAAAGATCTTCAATGTGAAGCCGAAGGTGGTGGGAGGCCAACATGCAGAGTGCGGAGGCGCCATGGTGAGCAAGATGCCCAACGTCGCATGGCCCAAAGGTACCTTCATGGAGACCGTCAAAGGGTGGCAACAGCAGTGGTTCTACGTCATAGAGCCTCGCGACACCACCTGGGCCGCGGCTCCCGAATTCCAGTCCGGAGCCCCAATGCGGCTCACCGCCTGGCTAGAGAAGGGCCTAGACTGGTCTTCATCGTACGAGCTGTCAGCGCTTCAGACGCGCATCCAGAGCATGGTAGACAAGAATATCAAGCTTGTCAATGTGATCCAGGTGATGCTTGTTCACCGGATCCTTCTGTGCCAAAGCCGGACTTGCCATTTGTGGGAGTTCGATCCAGCCGAGCACCAGACCTTGCAAAAGTTCTTCGGCACTACGCACGAAGACATCTGGAAGGTGCTCTTTAAGGCCAACGAGACGTGGCCGGCGACGAGCGAGGACCGTGGGCACGACCTGGCCCATCCCGCCAGTCCAGTAAGTTTTTCGTATTTCAAGGTGTATCCTTTACTCGCATACTCAAGGAAGACGCCTAAGCTTCCCTATTTGTTTTTTCAGGGCTGGACAAATAAGGCGGACCGGATTCAGTGTCCGGCTTCGCTACCCGAAAACCCAGCAGTCCCACTTCTGATGAAGATGCTGGTTCCGGCGCCCTACCAAGCGCCGGAGAAGAAGGCCAAGGAGACCAGAAGTGGCCTCCGCCGTAGAGGCACTTCGGACGTGACGTCCGAAGACGCCGAGACCCACTCCTCCCCCTCCGAAGATGAGGAGGAGGAGGAGGAGGAAAGCAACTCTCCCCCGGAGGGGGGAAAAGAAGAAAAGGACGGCCTCCACGCATCTGGAGGCAGAGGCGTCCAAGAAGGGGAAGGTCTCCCTCGCGGATAACTCCGCATGGGACATCGACAGCAGCTCCGAGTGGTGCCCCAGGGATAAGCCCCTGGCCTATTCATAAGTACTCAAAGACGCGCACATATATCCAGCTCCTTTATTCCATGGTTTTGACATGTTGACATGCACCACTGATGCGCGTCGGTCCTAAACAAACGGTTTTTTACCCCTTTCCGCGACGGCATTTGGAACCGTCGCCAAGTGAGTGTGGGCGTTAGGGGGTCCTTCCCACACGACCTAGAAACCGTCGGGGATATGCCCTCCTGGCACACACGTTCGGCAAAATGAGGTCGTGTGCGACCGGCAAGCACTCAAACACGGAAATACGTACCGTAGAGCTAAAAAAATACAATTATACGACGAAATTGTTTCCGGTCGCAAGTACATCCCACACAGTCAGTCCCCGCTAAACGTTTCCGTTCGTATGCACATCCCACACAGTCGCTCCAAGGAAAACGTTTCCATTCATAGGTACATCACACACAATTTTTCCCGTTAAATCGTTTGCGTTATTGAATGTACCACACACGGTCCGTAGAAGAAACTGTGTGGCAAAGGCTGTCCATGCCACACAGTTTTTATGTGGTAAACGTTTGCGCATGGTGACCTAACGCAAACAGTTTTCAAGAGAAAGTCGTGTATGATTGTTCATTGATCCAACACGATTTATTCCTAGAAACTGTGTGCGTTGCCTGAGGTCATCGCCCACGGTATTTTTTTCAACAACCGTTTGCAATATCAAAACCCAATTAGCAGGCTAATTCACCATTAGCAGGATAATTGCCCTATTATTAATAATCAATTTATTAATCTAATTGACATTCATATTAAGCACACAATATATTTCATTTCCATATTAAGGAAGCAGAATTTCATAATTGAAATACATCAGAGTACAACATGATATAGCTTCAGCACTCAGCTACCCCATTACACAACTGCACCAGCAGCAAGTTCCACATGCAACATGTAGAACCTTTCGAAATTAGCATCATAGATGGTATATAGACAAATGCATCTCCTCTGGAAAACTGCTGAAGCGGAAGGCAAATATTGAGCCTTCATTCATGTTGAAGGTCTTTGCAACTTTAGGCCAGTGCCTGTGGATGATTGACCGTCCGTCCTTCGTCCTCTTCAGGAACACTTCAATATTGAACCGTGGGTGTTGTATGAAAACCTTCCTCGCCTCCTGACCATAAAGGTGGTTTGAGAGGTAATCATCAGTGAACTGCTTTGGAAAGGCCTGAAAACAAGGATGTGCATAAATATCTTCTCTATATTGGAAATGGGGCAAAGGAATAAAAAAAGGCAAGGTATAATAGTTAGTACCATCTTGTAGTGAACTGATGTCTTCTTCATTGTGCAGACAAAGATCTTGTTGTTTTTTGTCGCTAATTTCTTTATCCTGACAATCTTTCTGAGTTTCTTGATTTGATTGATATTCATGGACAACTCATTTCCCCATATGCAAAAAGGGTCGAACAGTGGGTCAAAACCTCTGACAGCAGGACCTACATGTGCAAGACCAAATTGTTAAAAACCAAAATATTAGAATGGTTCCTGCAATTGCACAATAAAGTGCTATTAGACAACAGACCATGCACGTGCTAACCTCGATTGTAAACCTCAGTGCTTCCCATTGTTTCCTGCAGCACTTATAAGGTAGTTAGTCATCAGGTTAAGTAAGGGTTCGCATGCTATCAGTAAAATATCTTGATGAAAAATAAGCACATTGCAGATTCATCAGATTAATTGAAGCCACACGGAAAACCCATTTACCCAAACCAAGCATGATTAAGAACTAGGAAATATAGCACTTGTATATGTTTCTCATGTATTAAGTGTAGCTAAATTCGATTTATTCCTCACATGCACAACAATACAAAATTCTACCCACGACAATTGGACATCGCATTGCAGAATTGAACCAAGCAGTTAACTAAACACCACAACAAATGAACCAAACATTAACTGAGCACCACATTGCACAATATAACATTGAACCAAGCAGTTAACTAAACACCACAACAAATGAACCAAACATTAACTGAGCACCTCATTGCACAATATAACATACTCCTAATAGAAGATCAGAGATTTAACCAAACAGTTACCTACAGCCAATTGTAGCGATTGTATTTGTTTCTCATGTATTTACTACAGCCAAATTCAATTTATTCCTCATATGGTATACAATAACAGAATGCACCCACAATTTTGTAAAGATAAATTCGATTTATTTCTCACATGGAAGACAATACAAAATTGCAGCCTGAAAAATTGAACATTACATTTGCAGAATTGAACCAAACAGTTAACTAAAGACGACAACTAATTACAAAATAGTTAATAAGTGAGCACTACACTGCACGACATATAGAACATATACACTAGAGCAACAGATTGCATGGTGAAATTAGATAGCACAATTCACTAGATTTTGTGAAGGAAAGGCAGGAGCAGCACACGCAACATGTAAACCGAGCATGCTTAACCGGCGTAGTTAGCAATTGGCAAGGTGCTCCTCCAAGATCTGGGGGTCGGCACGAATGGCAGCCATCGCGACCTCATCCGCGCGTGCGGCCGCGATTTGCTACTCCGCTGCCAAATGCTCCTTGAGGTCCTGGCTATACTGCGTGCACCATGGCTTAGGCCGGCGCTTATTTGGTGGAGGGGTCGGTGATTTGGGTGGAAGGTGTCGTGGTTGCGCCGGCGGTTGGGGCATGTGGGATCTGGAAGGAGCAGGAGGATGGGGGTCGGGTGTGGATTACCTGCCTGGATAGAGGAGGCCGAACAGCGTGAAGGAGGGTCGCCGGCGAGGAGGCGGCAGCGCTGCAAGCAAGGAGTGAAGGTTTCAACTTGGAAAGGAAGGCGGAAAGAGGGGGAATGTGGCTTTTGGTAAGGGAGAGGGGGCGGGGAAGTAGATATTTTCGCGGAAGCCGAAAATTTGGAATCGCTTCAGCCAAAAAACTAGCGCGCAAAGTGTCATCAGACACGGTCCCTTATTCAGAACTATGTACGATATGTGGACATCACAAACGATTCAGATAGCTAAACCCGTGTGTGATGTGTTTGAACGTCAAAATTTTTGGTTCGAATTTCCATGGTTACAATGGTCATCCACGTCATTGCATAATTTGGGTACACAAAGGAGACTACAGCACACCCACACTTCTTAATCGAGCAAGTTCAGCAATTAAACAGAGCTAGCTGACCTAAACTTTACTCTAACAAATTAAAGACCGGTGCTCTTAATTAAAAAAAGAGTACTACTATGGCTGGTGCTCGTCGATCTCCGCCGCCGCCTCGATGTCCAGCTCGCGCCCGACGGTCTCCTGGGGAAGGGGCTCCATGGCATCCATCGCACCATACTCGGCAAGCATCTCGCCATCCGTGTCCGCCATCTCTTTGGAAAAGGCCGCCACGAGCTGGGCGTGGGCGGGCGCGATCTGGGCTTGGACAGGCTCCGTCGTCGCAAGGTATGCGGCGGAGGAATGGACGGCTACTCGAACGCTCTCGGTGATTGCCAGCTCTTCGGCAGTGGGTTGCCGACCTTTATTGGAGAAGCTTTGTTCGATTTGTGCGGTGACCGCCAGGAGCTGGGCGTGGGCGGCCTCCATCAGGGCTAATGTCGCCGCTGCAGAACGGACAGCTGTTGTGCCGCTGTCGCCGGTTGCTATCCCCGAGGCAGATGTTGCTGCCACCACCTGAGAAGCAACAGCAGCCATTTGGGCTGCCTTTGTCGCCCGGTCGCAAATTGCGGTCGCGCTCATGCACCTTATTAGCATGCGCATGGCGGCTGCGGCCGCGCTCTTGCCGGAGTGGGCCACCGAAGTTGCCCTCACGACGCAGGTCCACGTGCCCATCTTTCACCGACGATGATTGAATAGTGAAATGATATTTTGGGAGCGAGCTAGTGTGCTTGAGACACCGGCTGTGGACTGTAGACGACGCACCTTATCGCGTAAGCCATAGGCGTACTATACACCGACGGTGCTCCAAGAAATTTTGTACTACATCTCACACGGTTGCTGACAATAAACTGTGTGCGATCTACTTGATTTTTCATCTTGATTTGAATTACATAATGGGGTCACAGGGGCAATGGACGGTGTTTGAATTGCTAGACCTTTTATCTGGAGTGAACATGCAACTATATGTGTGTCGTAAAAGAATTGGAATTATTCAGGGTTCGTTTGAACATTTTATACATTAAATTGGTTTTCTAGCCATTTCAGGTGAACAATTCAAATTTGAAATGTATGCACATGCTCCAGTGCATATAAATTGGTTGAAAAATCAAATCTATGTCCTTGGGTGCATGCTTAGGTCCCATGCAAGAAATGGGAATGAATTTCAAACACCAGGGCACCGTTGATTGCGAGCAAAACATTGAGATGCCTGGTTTTTAAATTCTAGTAAATCCAAAGCTCGTCTGAAATTCATGAAACTTGGCATGCTATCATGGAGCGACATCAACATGCTGTGGTACAAATTTTGTCCCATTTGGGGCAGGTTTGGGTATATGCTTCTCACAAACCGAAGCTTCTCACAACAAGGATGATGATTTTCGGTAGGGAACGTCCCACCTTTCGGGACAAACGATACCCATTGCCTCTTATTGCTTTCAAAAAAATCTCGTGTCAACATAGAACAACAGGAGTGTTGTGTAATTTTTTGTGATTTTTCGGGGTTCGTTTGGACATTTTTATGCATTAACTGAGTTTTCAATGCATTTTATGTGCATAATTCAAATTTGAACTACATGCACAAGCTCCAGTGCATATAAATTGGTTGAAAAATCAAATATGTGTCCTTGGGTGCATGCTTAGGTCCCATGCAAGAAATGGGAATGAATTTCAAACACCGGGGCACCGTTGATTGCCGGCAAAACATTGAGATGCCTGGTTTTTAAATTCTAGTAAATCCAAAACTCGTCTGAAATTCATGAAACTTGGCATGCTATCATGGAGCGGCATCAACATATTGTGGTACAAATTTTGTCCCATTTGGGGCAGGTTTGGGTATATGCTTCTCACAAACCGTACCTTCTCACAACAAGCATGATGGTTTTCGGTAGGGAACGTCCCACCTTTGGGGACGAAATGATATCCATTGCCTCTTATTGCTTTCAATTTTTTTTGTCATGTCAACATAGAACAACAGGAGTGTTGTGTGATTTTTTGTGATTTTTGGGGGTTTGGTTGGACATTTTTATGCATTAACTGAGTTTTCAATGCATTTTATGTGCATAATTCAAATTTGAACTACATGTACATGCTCCAGTGCATATAAATTGGTTGAAAAATCAAACCTATGTCCTTGGGTGCATGCTTAGGTCCCATGCAAGAAATGGGAATGAATTTCAAACACCGGGGCACCGTTGATTGCCGGCAAAACATTGAGATGCCTCGTTTTTAAATTCTAGTAAATCCAAAACTCGTCTGAAATTCATGAAACTTAGGCTGCTATCATGGAACGGCATCAACCAGTCGTGGTACAAATTTTGTCCCATTCGGGGCAGGTTTGGGTATATGCTTCTCACAAACCGGAGCTTCTCACAACAAGCATGATGGTTTTCGGTAGGGAACGTCCCACCTTTGGGGACGAAACGGATATCCATTGCCTCTTATTGCTTTCTAAAAAAATTCTCGTGTCAACATAGAACAACAGGAGTGTTGTGTGATTTTTTGTGATTTTTCGAGGTTCGTTTGGACATTTTTATGCATTAACTGAGTTTTCAATGCATTTTATGTGCATAATTCAAATTTGAACAACATGCACATGCTCCAGTGCATATAAATTGGTTGGAAAATCAAATCTGTGTCCTTGGGTGCATGCTTAGGTCCCATGCAAGAAATGGGAATGAATTTCAAACACCGGGGCACCGTTGATTGCCGGCAAAACATTGAGATGCCTAGTTTTTAAATTCTAGTAAATCCAAAACTCGTATGAAATTCATGAAACTTGGCATGCTATCATGGAGCGGCATCAACATGTCGTGGTACAAATTTTGTCCCATTTGGGGCGGGTTTGGGTATATGCTTCTCACAAACCGGAGCTTCTCACAACAAGCATGATGGTTTTCAGTAGGGAACGTCCCACCTTTGTGGAGAAAATGATATCCATTGCCTCTTATTGCTTTCAAATTTTTTTCTCGTGTCAACATAGAACAACAGGACTGTTGTGTGATTTTTTGTGATTTTTCAGGGTTCGTTTGGACATTTTTATGCATTAACTGAGTTTTCAATGCATTTTATGTGCATAATTCAAATTTGAACTGCATGCACATGCTCCAGTTCATATAAATTGGTTGAAAAATCAAATCTGTGTCCTTGGGTGCATGCTTAGATCCCATGCAAGAAATGGGAATTAATTTCAAACACCGGGGCACCGTTGATTGCCGGCAAAACATTGAGATGCCTGGTTTTTAAATTCTAGTAAATCCAAAACTCGTCTGAAATTCATGAAACCTGGCATTGTATCATGGAGCGGCATCAACATGCCATGGTACAAATTTTGTCCCATTTGGGGCAGGTTTGGGTATATGCTTCTCACAAACCGGAGCTTCTCACAACAAGCATGATGGTTTTCGGTAGGGAACGTCCCACCTTTGGGGACGAAACGATATCCATTGCCTCTTATTGCTTTCAAATTTTTTTCTCGTGTCAACATAGAACAACAGGAGTGTTGTGTGATTTTTTGTCATTTTTTAGGGTTCGTTTGGACATTTTTATGCATTAACTGAGTTTTCAATGCATTTTATGTGCATAATTCAAATTTGAACTACATGCACATGCTCCAGTGCATATAAATTGGTTGAAAAATCAAATATGTGTCCTTGGGTGCATGCTTAGGTCCCATGCAAGAAATGGGAATGAATTTCAACCACCGGGGCACCGTTGATTGCCGACAAAACATTGAGATTCCTGGTTTTTAAATTCTAGTAAATCCAAAACTCGTCTGAAATTCATGAAACTTGGCATGCTATCATGGAGCGGCATCAACATGCCGTGGTACAAATTTTGTCCCATTCGGGGCAGGTTTGGGTATATGCTTCTCACAAACCGGAGCTTCTCACAACAAGCATGATGGTTTTCGGTAGGGAACGTCCCACCTTTGTGGACGAAACGATATCCATTGTCTCTTATTGCTTTCAATTTTTTTTTCTCGTTTCAACATAGAACAACGGGAGTGTTATGTGAATTTTTGTGATTTTTCGGGGTTCGTTTGGACATTTTTATGCATTAACTAAGTTTTCAATGCATTTATGTGCATAATTCAAATTTAAACTACATGCACATGATCCAGTGCATATAAATTGGTTGAAAAATCAAATATGTGTCCTTGGGTGCATGCTTAGGTCCCATGCAAGAAATAGGAATGAATTTCAAACACCGGGGCACCGTTGATTGCCGGCAAAACATTGAGATGCCTGGTTTTTAAATTCTAGTAAATCCAAAACTCGTCTGAAATTCATGAAACTTGGCATGCTATCATGGAGCGGCATCAACATGCCGTGGTACAAATTTTGTCCCATTTGGGGCAGGTTTGGGTATATGCTTCTCACAAACCGGAGCTTCTCACAACAAGCATGATGGTTTTCGGTAGGGAACGTCCCACCTTTGTGGACGAAACGATATCCATTGCCTCTTATTGCTTTCAAAAAAATCTCGTCTCAACATAGAACAACAGGAGTGTTGTGTCAATTTTTCTGATTATTCGGGGATCGTTTGGACATTTTTATGCATTAACTGAGTTTTCAATGCATTTATGGCATAATTCAAATTTTAACTACATGCACATGCTCTAGTGCATATAAATTGGTTGTAAAATCAAATATGTGTCCTTGGGAGCGTGCTTAGGTCCCATGCAAGAAATAGGAATGAATTTCAAACACCAGGGCACCGTTGATTGCCGGCAAAACATTGAGATGCCTGGTTTTTAAATTCTAGTAAATCCAAAATTCAGTTAACCATTCACGTGACGCCACGTGTCTTGGTTTTAATGGCTGTAGGAGGTGTCGTGTGGGAAGCTGCTTGACCTTGACTGAACGGGAGGCGTGCGACCGCCGTCCGATGCGCAGGCTGACCAGGAGGCGTGCAAGCTGTCCTTGAGTGCGCAGGCTCACCGGGAAGTGTGCGAGCTGTACGCTGTGCAGGCTCACTGGGAAGCAAGCCCTTTGACTTCCATGGCCGCCCGCCTTGCTCGCATCCTCTCCATTAATGGCACCCAAGCCGCAGTTTAATTCGCTTTTTAATATTAAACACTCATCACAAATGTTTTAGTTAGAACACCCGTATGCAAACCAACAGCTTCCCCAGGAAGCGAAGAGAAAATGTGCCGAGCAGGATTTCTGCAGCTCTTGATCACAAACGTTTTAGATAGAACACCCATATGCAAAGTGAGAGCAGCGCGGGATTTGTGCATCCCTTCAACACAAACGGTTGTTTTGGATGACCCGTGTGGAACCACGTACAAACAATTTGGTAAGATTTGTCAATCCTTGTAACACTGCGATTTGTCAAAATATGAAGCTAAAAATCACTAGCAGTATCTAATTTTTGCAACTAAAATTCAGTAATGAAGCATAGGTTTCATTCATAGATTAAGCAGCCGTTCTTAATTTATACAAACAGTTCAACTCGACAGCTGAACCGACCAAACTTTTCCCCAATTGTTGCCAACCACGTACTGAAATAGCTAGTTCAACTATATATACTAGCTAATTTTAAGTACATTGTACAGCTCCACCACATCTATAGTCAGATGAATTGAACAAAATAGCCCCTAAATAATACTACTACTGTGGAGGGGCTTTGTACTACTTCCGGCTGCCTCTCCTCTGCCGAGCGCGCTCAGTAAGAGGCGGAGGAGGAGGAGCCTACCGACGAGCTGGGCAACCGCAATGCGGTGCCTGCCGCTAATGCAGCTTCAGTGACGCTCGCCTCGAACGCCCTCTGCCGCTCCAGATGACCCCTCTCGAAGCGGTGGTTCTCCTCGTAGATCTCCTGATTTCTTGCCTCTGAGGCGGCGTGTGCTACTGCCACTGCGGCGGTAAGGCTCTTTGCGTGCTCGACGAGGCGCTCCTCCTCCTCCCGCAGGAACTCGGTGTAGAGCGCAAGGTCGCTGTCACACGTGCGGGAATCCACCTCCGCCTCCCGCCTTCGGGCGCTGGTGGCGGAGTGGGTGATGACCCCGGTGGTCAACGGTGGGCTGGCGGCCACGGCGGCCGACGACGGGGTAGCGGCCACGACCACCACCTCCCGCCTTCGGGCCGCGGTGGCGGAGCGGGTGATGTCCACAGTGGCCGGCAGTGGGGTGGCGGCCACGACGGCCATCTCCCGCCTTCGGGCCGTGGCGGCAGAGCGGGCGATGGCCCTGGCTTTCGACGGTGGTGTGGCGGCAACAGTGGCCGGCAACAGCTGCCGACGGGCACCGGCGGCGGAGCTTGTGGTGGGTGTTCCGCGCACACCTAACAGGGACGCCACGCGCACTTCACTACGCCGGGGACTGCGCCGCCGCCGCGCTGTAGCCTCCCAGCTGGAACTGTCCTCTGGTGACGGCGGAGTGGCTGAGCGACGACGACGGACCGGTGCCATTGGCAAATGTGGGAGAAGAAGACGTGATAAGCTACAGGGATGGAGGGGAAAATGCAACGCAGGACTCGCCGGTCGTGAGGGTTTTTATAGTAGGCCGGTAAGCATTGGGATTTGGGGGGATTTCACCGAGTCAGGCGGGAAGCTTGCGCGGGAACTTGCGAGGTTGCGCGGGAACGGGCTCACCGACGATTCATTGGCGCCACCGTTTGGCAAAAAGAACGCCCCCGCGCGCTGCACAAGCTTGCGCTGTAAGGCGTCTGCGGCAGCAGGGTGACAAGACGTGCGAGAGGAGGACGAAAGTCCACGTACACATACGGTTAATAAAAAAATGTTTGCAATTTAATTACCTACTATACCACCGTCCTGGTTTATAAGTATGATTTAACTAATAAAATACGAATGCATGTCGCCAAAGATTATATAGTTGGATTTGTATTTGAACATAGTTTCCAATTATATAATTTTTAAAACATGCATTAACATTTTGTTGGTTAAATTTGAGGGCAAAGTATGGCACGAAATATAAAGGAGACTATAGACTAGACGGAGGTGGTACCACACGGCCGCTATCTACGCAGTGACGCAACTATCGGCCGGCTTGTAGGCGACCATTTGCTGCGTGTTCAACTGCTCCATGCGTGTGGTTGCTTGCGGTTCAGGCGGCCGCGGCGCGCTCTGCTAACATCCCACCACGCGCGCTCTGCTCTCGCGTCCCTCCGGGTGCTCTGCCCTCGTCCCTCCACGCGCGCTCCCAGTGTTTTGGGCCGGCGCACGATCACGCACGTTCGTGTGCAAGCGGTTGCGCCGGGCGCGACACGACGATGCAGTTACTGGCTGCAAAAACGGCCATGCAGACGCGCTGAGAATCCACGCTGCCCGGCCCCCTTTTATTCATGCGGCCATTTACCTTCATCTCTCGTCTCACATGACACATTAAGCACACCCACGAGGACACATATAGAGAGGACATCCAGCGGTTCCAATGGCGCTCCCAGTGGCTCCAATGGCGCTCCCCGTGGCTCCAATGGCGCTCCCAACGGCCGATGACGACAACGGCGGGCAGTTCACCACGCATCACGTAGTGGACACCAACCTGAGGGGGAAGGCCCTCTCGATGGTGTACACAAACGATCCGGTCTCGGTGGAGAGCTCCATTCAAACTATGGAGCAGTTCCTTGCCGAGGACAAGTACCGAGTGGTCGGCTTCGACCTCGAGTACACCATCGGTCGTGTCGGGCACGATCAGAAGGTTGCCGTCGCCCAATTGTGCGTGCGACATTACATCCTCGTCCACCACTTCCACCTTGCCACAAGGCCTTGCGAGCATTTCTCCAGGTTTATCAAGAGCTCCGACTACAGTTTCGCTACGGTGGACACCACCAACGATCTAAAAGGGCTCAAGGTTTCAGACTTGAAATGCCCGAATCTTGTCAACATCCAGCACCACTACAAGGTCTAGGGCACCAACAAAAGCAAACTGAACTCCCTGGTTGACCTCGCCTCAGCCATCATCGACTCCTACTACGCGAAGATGAAGCAAGAGAGCAAGAAGGACAAGAACGCCTGCCACAGTGTGTGGCATAAGAGACTGGATGAACAACATGTCAAGTACGCGGCCATGGACGCGTACACAAGCTACGAGATGTACAGGTGGATCCTTGACATGAGGAACTGTCTTCTTCCTGACCCAGACGAGGGATCGAGCCACATAGCAGTGGCGGGAGTGTCACAAGAAGTAGATGACTAGACGATTGTTTCTCCTACTTTAGAATGCATGCAATTGTTTATTGAGGTGTGTGCGAATGATCTGCATAGTCACTTATGTAATTAGATGTTTATTTCAGTTATATATATATATATACATGCTATTCTACTGTAGACAGAGCAATTCACACGGCTTATTAGCAGCAATCATCTGTGTTATTATTGGTCTTCGCACACATTTCAGATTACGGACCTGTTTGCCGCGTATCACACACATCTTGTTCAGTTGAACCGTTTCCATTGTGTTGCCCAATCACACACAGTTCATTCCAGTGAACCGTATGTTGTACATCGCACACGCCTTCATCTGGCTGCCCATTTCTTTTGTACCTCCTCATCCCAAACAGTTAATTGAGCTAAACAGTATGCCCTGCATCGCACACGCAACTAAATTCTGAACCGTGTTTGATGCATCTGTCATCGCAAACGTTTTGCACCTTTTTTGACGACTTTTTACACCACCGTTTGCGATTATGGCATCGCACACAATTTCGTCGAAGGGTCTCTAATTGTAGTGTCGCGTTTGGACCATCCTGCAGTAGTGCACTACAGTCCGGCCCACGACAGCTCCCAGCGATCCTCATCTTTGGGGGGTTCGCTGGACCCAAAGGCGATGGACAGCGGGTCACTGCCAGCGGCCTCCTCTCCCAAGGCCAC
The DNA here is from genome assembly GCF_002575655.3 of Aegilops tauschii subsp. strangulata. Classification (NCBI taxonomy): domain Eukaryota; kingdom Viridiplantae; phylum Streptophyta; class Magnoliopsida; order Poales; family Poaceae; genus Aegilops; species Aegilops tauschii. Next base: position 317,884,277 of record NC_053039.3, read on the forward strand.
GGGCGACGTCGAGGTGCTGTCCCGAAGGACCTTCCCTGGCCAGGGAGAAGTACAAGAGGCCGTCAGGGCGGCGCCAGAGGGTAATACCTCGGCCGCCGGACACATGGGGGAGCAAATCCCCATGGAGACTGGCGATGGGGGCCATATCCAATTCGGCCCCCAGCCGAATACAATTCCGGAGACCTATACGGCTCCGGGATCAGGCCAGCAGCCTCCTTCGAAAGAAGGAGGTGCACCGATTCCACCGGTGACCTCTGTCCATCCAGAGGCACCGGATACTCTACTGGAAGCGCTCCGAAGTGCTTCCGTTGTTGAGGAACACCATACCCTCAGGGGTACGGTGGTTGAGAGGATTCAGTCCGCGAAGAGCGGACTGACTGAAGCCTGCACAAGCCTTCTAATAGGATTTGAGGTAAGAAACGCAATTTATGCAAAAGGAATGTCCTAGTATAGACAGTAGCCCCTAAGACACTGTCCGGTGTTCGAAAAGAAAAGCCGGACAGAGGATCAAATAATTTTCGCAGGAGACTAACCATACGTGTCTATGTGAATAAGCAGGCATCTTTGCTGGTTGCGACCTCTCATGCTGCTGAGGTCTCTGGACTGAAGCAGAGTCTGGAACGGACCGAGGAAGAGCTCGGCCGTGTGAAAAAGCAGCTGGAGGACCATCAAGGTATGCAATGACCTTGTGTAGATTCACAAAGGATGAATGATTTGTCCTGACCATAGTGCCATGATATTTTGTAGGAGTGGCGACCGAGGTGGAGACCCTCAAGAAGGCGCTGGCCGAAGCCCAGGAGAGAGCGGCAAAGGAACAAGCCGCTCGCGAGAATCACGAGGCCAGGGTTGGTGAGGTCCAGCAGGAGCTCCAGGATGCCGTGAAGAAATGCGAGTCCTTGGAGCGCAATATTGTGGATCAAGAGTCCGAACTTGCCAAGGCCCGCCAAAGCACACACGATGCTCGGGTTGAAGCCCAGGGCGCCCTCCAGGAAATCCAGGAGGCCAGAAAAATCGCGGCGGGTAAGACCTTTATTATGCATAGCTAGTATGTGAAGAAAAGATTCCTCTTACTGACCCGGATTTGGAGTTCTCCAGGGGCGTTTGTGGATCTGCCGCGCAGTGTTGCCGACGCTGTGGAATTCTCCCGAGCCGAAGAGGGGAGCTCAACGGAGAAGCTGTTCTGGTCGCAATACCTTGCGCTAGAGCATCCGGTGCCCTTTAGCGATCAGCTGAAACAGCTGACAGAACTGCATAGGGTGGCCGAACTGGCCATGAAGGATTTGATAATCCGTCTATGGCCTACCGAAGCCATACCCAGCAACTACTTCGGGCTCGTGAAGCGGTTGGTCAATGCCTGGCCTCGGCTTGATGCCATCAAGCGGTCGGTCTGCATTGAAGGTGCGCGGATGGCCTTCACCCGTGTCAAGATGTAGTGGGCGAAGATGGACGCTGTCAAGCTCGCGACCGAGGGACCGCCCGCGGGCAAGGAGCACCGCACGCCCGAGCGGTATTTTGATGATGTCCTCAAGGGATCCCGCATTGTAGAGGGCCAGTGTTCAAAAGACATTATCTTCGAATGAATACATTCATGTTATCTTGTCTTGTATTATGAAACAAAGCTGTTTATGTAATATAATGTTTGTTGTTTCTGTTGGGGAACGTAGTAATTTCAAAAAAAAATCCTACGCACACACAAGATCATGGTGATGCATAGCAACGAGAGGGGAGAGTGTTGTCTACATACCCTCGTAGACCGAAAGCGGAAGCGTTAGCACAACGCGGTTGATGTAGTCGTACGTCTTCACGATCCGACCGATCAAGTACCGAACGCACGGCACCTCCGAGTTCAGCACACGTTCAGCCCGATGATGTCCCTCGAACTTCGATCCAGCCGAGTGTTGAGGGAGAGTTTCGTCAGCACGATGGCGTGGTGACGATGATGATGTTCTACCGACGCAGGGCTTCGCCTAAGCACCGCTACAGTATTATCGAGGTGGACTATGGTGGAGGGGGGCACCGCACACGGCTAAAAGATCAAACGATCAATTGTTGTGTCTTTGGGGTGCCCCCCTGCCCTCGTATATAAAGGAGCAAAGGGGGGAGGTGCGGCCAGCCAGGGAGGAGGCGCGCCAGGAGGAGTCCTACTCCCACCGGGAGTAGAACTCCCTCCCTTCCTTGTTGGAATAGGAGAAGGGGGAAAGAGGTGGAGGAGAGGAAGGAAAGGGGGGGCACCGCCCCCCTCTCCTTGTCCTATTCGGACTAGGGGGGAGGGGCGCACGGCCCTTGCCCTGGCCACCTCTCCTCATCTCCACTAAGGCCCACTATGGCCCATTAACCCCCGGGGGGTTCCGGTAACCCCTCCGGTACTTCGGTAAAATCCCGATTTCACCCGGAACACTTCCGATATCCAAATATAGGCTTCCAATATATCAATCTTCATGTCTCAACCATTTTGAGACTCCTCGTCATGTCTGTGATCACATCCGGGACTCGGAACAACCTTCGGTACATCAAAACATATAAACTCATAATATAACTGTCATCAAAACGTTAAGCGTGCGGACCCTACGGGTTCGAGAACTATGTAGACATGACCGAGACACGTCTCCGGTCAATAACCAATAGCGGAACCTGGATGCTCATATTGGCTCCCACATACTCTATGAAGATCTTTATCGGTCAGACCGCATAACAACATACGTTGTTCCCTTTGTCATCGGTATGTTACTTGCCCGAGATTCGATCGTCGGTATCTCAATACCTAGTTCAATCTCGTTACCGGCAAGTCTCTTTACTCGTTCCGTAATACATCATCCCGCAACTAACTCATTAGTTGCAATGCTTGCAAGGCTTAAGTGATGTGCATTACCGAGTGGGCCTAGAGATACCTCTCCGACAATCGGAGTGACAAATCCTAATCTCGAAATACGCCAACCCAACAAGTACCTTCGGAGACACCTGTAGAGCACCTTTATAATCACCCAGTTACGTTGTGACGTTTGGTAGCACACAAAGTGTTCCTCCGGTAAACGGGAGTTGCACAATCTCATAGTCATAGGAACATGTATAAGTCATGAAGAAAGCAATAGCAACATACTAAACGATCGAGTGCTAAGCTAACGGAATGGGTCAAGTCAATCACATCATTCTCCTAATGATGTGACCCCATTAATCAAATGACAACCCATGTCAATGGCTAGGAAACATAACCATCTTTGATTAACGAGCTAGTCAAGTAGAGGCATACTAGTGACACTCTGTTTGTCTATGTATTCACACAAGTATTACGTTTCCGGTTAATACAATTCATGCATGAATAATAAACATTTATCATGATATAAGGAAATAAATAATAACTTTATTATTGCCTCTAGGGCATATTTCCTTCAGTCTCCCACTTGCACTAGAGTCAATAATCTAGATTACACAGTAATGATTCTAACACCCATGGAGCCTTGGTGCTGATCATGTTTTGCTCGTGGAAGAGCCTTAGTCAACGGGTCTGCAACATTCAGATCCATATGTATCTTGCAAATTTCTATGTCTCCCACCTGGACTAAATCTTGGATGGAATTGAAGCGTCTCTTGATGTGCTTGGTTCTCTCATGAAATCTGGATTCCTTCGCCAAGGCAATTGCACCAGTATTGTCACAAAAGATTTTCATTGGACCCGATGCACTAGGTATGACACCTAGATCGGATATGAACTCCTTCATCCAGACTCCTTCATTTGCTGCTTCTGAAGCAGCTATGTACTCCGCTTCACATGTAGATCCCGCCACGACGCTTTGTTTAGAACTGCACCAACTGACAGCTCCAAAGTTCAATGTAAACACGTATCCGGTTTGCGATTTAGAATCGTCCGGATCAGTGTCAAAGCTTGCATCAACGTAACCATTTACGATGAGATCTTTGTCACCTCCATAAACGAGAAACATATCCTTAGTCCTTTTCAGGTATTTCAGGATGTTCTTGACCGCTGTCCAGTGATCCACTCCTGGATTACTTTGGTACCTCCCTGCTAAACTTATAGCAAGGCACACATCAGGTCTGGTACACAGCATTGCATACATGATAGAGCCTATGGCTGAAGCATAGGAACATCTTTCATCTTCTCTCTATCTTCTGCAGTGGTCGGGCATTGAGTCTTACTCAACTTCACACCTTGTAACACAGGCTAGAACCCTTTCTTGCTTGATCCATTTTGAACTTCTTCAAAACTTTGTCAAGGTATGTGCTTTGTGAAAGTCCAATTAAGCGTCTTGATCTATCTCTATAGATCTTGATGCCCAATATATACGCAGCTTCACCGAGGTCTTTCATTGAAAAACTCTTATTCAAGTATCCCTTTATGCTATTCAGAAATTCTATATCATTTCCAATCAGCAATATGTCATCCACATATAATATTAGAAATGCTACAGAGCTCCCACTCACTTTCTTGTAAATACAGGCGTCTCCAAAAGTCTGTACAAAACCAAATGCTTTGATCACACTATCAAAGCGTTTATTCCAACTCCGGGAGGCTTGCACCAGTCCATAAATAGATCGCTGGAGCTTGCACACGTTGTTAGCTCCCTTTGGATCGACAAAACCTTCCGGTTGCATCTATACAACTCTTCTTCCAGAAATCCATTCAGGAATGCAATTTTGACATCCATTTGCCAAATTTCATAATCATAAAATGCGGCAATTGCTAACATGATTCGGACGGACTTAAGCATCGCTACGGGTGAGAAGGTCTCATCGTAGTCAATCCCTTGAACTTGTCGAAAACCTTTTGCAACAAGTCGAGCTTTATATACAGTAACATTACCGTCAGCGTCAGTCTTCTTCTTGAAGATCCATTTATTCTCAATTGCTTGCCGATCATCGGGCAAGTCAACCAAAGTCCACACTTTGTTCTCATACATGGATCCCATCTCAGATTTCATGGCCTCAAGCCATTTTGCAGAATCTGGGCTCACCATCGCTTCTTCATAGTTCGTAGGTTCGTCATGGTCTAGTAGCATAACCTCCAGAACAGGATTACAGTACCACTCTGGTGCGGATCTTACTCTGGTTGGCCTACGAGGTTCAGTAACAACTTGATCTGAAGTTCCATGATCATCATCATTAACTTCCTCACTAATTGGTGTAGGCATCGCGGAAACCGGTTTCTGTGATGAACTACTTTCCAATAAGGGAGCAGGTACAATTACCGCATCAAGTTCTACTTTCCTCCCACTCACTTCTTTCGAGAGAAACTCCTTCTCCAGAAAGATTCCAAATTTAGCAACAAAAGTCTTGCCTTCGGATCTGTGATAGAAGGTGTACCCAACAGTCTCCTTTGGGTATCCTATGAAGACACATTTCTCCGATTTGGGTTCGAGCTTATCAGGTTGAAGCTTTTTCACATAAGCACCGCAGCCTCAAACTTTAAGAAACGACAACTTTGGTTTCTTGCCAAACCACAGTTCATAAGGCGTCGTCTCAACGGATTTTGATGGTGCCCTATTTAACATGAATGCGGCCGTCTCTAAAGCATAACCCCAAAATGATAGCGGTAAATCAGTAAGAGGCATCATAGATCGCACCATATCTAGTAGAGTATGATTACGACGTTCGGGCACACCATTATGCTATGGTGTTCCGGGTGGCGTGAGTTGCAAAACTATTCCGCATTGTTTCAAATGAAGACCAAACTCATAACTCAAATATTCTCCTCCATGATCAGATCGTAGAAACTTTATTTTCTTGTTACGATGATTTTCAACTTCACTCTGAAATTCTTTGAACTTTTCAAATGTTTCAGACTTATGTTTCATTAAGTAGATATACCCATATCTTCTCAAATCATCTGTGAAGGTGAGAAAATAACGATATCCACCACGAGCCTCAATATTCATCGGACCACATACATCTGTATGTATGATTTCCAACAAATCTGTTGCTCTCTCCATAGTTTCGGAGAATGGCGTTTTAGTCATCTTGCCCATGAGGCACGGTTCGCAAGTACCAAGTGATTCATAATCAAGTGGTTCCAAAAGTCCATCATTATGGAGTTTCTTCATGCTCTTTACACCGATATGACCTAAACGGCAGTGCCATAAATAAGTTGCACTATCATTATCAACTCTGCATCTTTTGGCTTCAATATTATGAATATGTGTATCACTACTATCGAGATTCAACAAAAATAGACCACCCTTCAAGGGTGCATGGCCATAAAAGATATTACTCATATAAATAGAACAACCATTATTCTCTGATTTAAATGAATAACCGTCTCGCATCAAACAAGATCCAGATATAATGTTCATGCTTAACACTGGCACCAAATAACAATTATTTAGGTCTAAAACTAATCCCGAAGGTAGATGTAGAGGTAGCGTGCCGACCGCGATCACATCGACTTTGGAACCATTTCCCACGCGCATCGTCACCTCGTCCTTAGCCAATCTTCGCTTAATCCGTAGCCCCTGCTTCGAGTTGCAAATATCAGCAATAGAACCAATATCAAATACCCAATTGCTACTGCGAGCATTAGTAAGGTACACATCAATAACATGTATATCACATATACCTTTGTTCACCTTGCCATCCTTCTTATCCGCCAAATACTTGGGGCAGTTCTGCTTCCAGTGACCAGTCTGCTTGCAGTAGAAGCACTCAGTCTCAGGCTTAGCTCCAAACTTGGGTTTCTTCTCCTGAACAGCAACTTGCTTGTTGTTCTTCTTGAAGTTCCCATTCTTCTTCCCTTTGCCCTTTTTCTTGAAACTGGTGGTCTTATTGACCATCAACACTTGATGCTCCTTTTTGATTTCTACCTCCGCAGCCTTTAGCATTGCGAAGAGCTCGGGAATCGTCTTATCCATCCCTTGCATGTTATAGTTCATCACGAAGCTCTTGTAGCTTGGTGGCAGTGATTGGAGAATTCTGTCAATGACGCTATCATCCGGAAGATTAACTCCGAGTTGAATCAAGTGATTATTATACCCAGACATTTTGAGTATATGCTCACTGACAGAACTATTCTCCTCCATCTTGCAGCTGTAGAACTTATTGGAGACTTCATATCTCTCAATCCGGGCATTTGCTTGAAATATTAACTTCAACTCCTGGAACATCTCATATGCTCCATGACATTCAAAACGCCGTTGAAGTCCCGGTTCTAAGCCGTAAAGCATGGCACATTGAACTATCGAGTAGTCATCAGCTTTGCTCTGCCAGACGTTCTTAACGTCGTCAGTTGCATCAGCAGCAGGCCTGGCACCCAGCGGTGCTTCCAGGAAATAATTCTTCTATGCAGCAATGAGGATAATCCACAAGTTACGGACCCAGTCCGTGTAATTGCTACCATCATCTTTCAACTTTGCTTTCTCAAGGAACGCATTAAAATTCAACGGAACAACAGCACGGGCCATCTATCTACAATCAACATAGACAAGCAAGATACTATCAGGTACTAAGTTCATGATAAATTTAAGTTCAATTAATCATATTACTTAAGAACTCCCACTTAGATAAACATCCCTCTAATCCTCTAAGTGATCACGTGATCCATATCAACTAAACCATGTCCGATCATCACGTGAGATGGAGTAGTTTCAACGATGAACATCACTATGTTGACCATATCTACTATATGATTCACGCTCGACCTTCCGGTCTCCGTGTTCCGAGGCCATACTGTTATATGCTAGGCTCGTCAAGCTTAACCTGAGTATTCCGCGTGTGCAACTGTTTTGCACCCGTTGTATTTGAACGTAGAGCCTATCACACCCGATCATCACGTGGTGTCTCAGTAAGAAGAACTTTCGCACCGGTGCATACTCAGAGAGAACACTTATACTTTGATAATTTAGTGAGGTATCATCTTATAATGCTACCGTCAATCAAAGCAAGATAAGATGCATAAAAGATAAACATCACATGCAATCAATATAAGTGATATGATATGGCCATCATCATCTTGTGCTTGTGATCTCCATCTCCGAAGCACCGTCATGATCACCATCGTCACCGGCGCGACACCTTGATCTTCATCGTAGCATCGTTGTCGTCTCGCCAATCTTATGCTTCTACGACTATCGCTACCGCTTAGTGATAAAGTAAAGCATTACAGGGCGATTTGCATTGCATACAGTAAAGCGACAACCATATGGCTCCTGCCAGTTGCCGATAACTCGGTTACCAAACATGCTCATCTCATACAATAAAATTTAGCATCATGTCTTGACCATATCACATCACAACATGCCCTGCAAAAACAAGTTCGACGTCCTCTACTTTGTTGTTGCAAATTTTACGTGGCTGCTACGGGCTTAGCAAGAACCGTTCTTACCTACGCATCAAAACCACAACGATAGTTTTTCAAGTTGGTGTTGTTTTAACCTTCGCAAGGACCGAGCGTAGCCACACTCGGTTCAACTAAAGTTGGAGAAACTGACACCCGCCAGCTACCTGTGTGCAAAGCACGTCAGTAGAACCAGTCTCGCGTAAGCGTACGCGTAATGTTGGTCCGGGCCGCTTCATCCAACAATACCGCCGAACCAAAGTATGACATGCTGGTAAGCAGTATGACTTATATCTCCCACAACTCACTTGTGTTCTACTCGTGCATATAACATCAACGCATAAAACCTGGCTCGGATGCCACTGTTGGGGAACGTAGTAATTTCAAAAAAATTCCTACGCACACGCAAGATCATGGTGATGCATAGCAACGAGAGGGGAGAGTGTTGTCTACGTACCCTCGTAGACAGAAAGCGGAAGCGTTAGCACAACGCGGTTGATGTAGTCGTACGTCTTCACGATCAGACCGATCAAGTACCGAACGCACGGCACCTCCGAGTTCAGCACACGTTCAGCCCGATGACGTCCCTCGAACTCTGATCCAGCCGAGTGTTGAGGGAGAGTTTCGTCAGCACGACGGCGTGGTGACGATGATGATGTTCTACCGACGTAGGGCTTCGCCTAAGCACCGCTACAGTATTATCGAGGTGGACTATGGTGGAGGGGGGCACTGCACACGGCTAAAAGATCAAACGATCAATTGTTGTGTCTTTGGGGTGCCCCCCTGCCCCCGTATATAAAGGAGCAAAGGGGGGAGGTGCGGCCGGCCAGGGAGGAGGCGCGCCAGGAGGAGTCCTACTCCCACCGGGAGTAGGACTACCTCCCTTCCTTCTTGGAATAGGAGAAGGGGGAAAGAGGTGGAGGAGAGGAAGGAAAGGGGGGCGCCGCCCCCCTCTCCTTGTCCTATTCGGACTAGGGGGGAGGGGCGCGCGGCCCTTGCCCTGGCCGCCTCTCCTCATCTCCACTCAGGCCCACTATGGCCCATTAACCCCTGGGGGGTTCCGGTAACCCCTCCGGTACTCCGGTAAAATCCCGATTTCACCGGGAACACTTCCGATATCCAAATATAGGCTTCCAATACATAAATCTTCATGTCTCGACCATTTCGAGACTCCTCGTCATGTCCGTGATCACATCCGAGACTCCGAACAACCTTCGGTACATCAAAACATATAAACTCATAATATAACTGTCATCGAAACGTTAAGCGTGCGGACCCTACGGGTTCGAGAACTATGTAGACATGACCGAGACAAGTCTCCGGTCAATAACCAATAGCGGAACCTGGATGCTCATATTGGCTCCCACATATTCTGCGAAGATCTTTATCGGTCAGACCGCATAACAACATACGTTGTTCACTTTGTCATCGGTATGTTACTTGCCCGAGATTCGATCGTCGGTATCTCAATACCTAGTTCAATCTCGTTACCGGCAAGTCTCTTTACTCGTTCCGTAATACATCACCCCGCAACTAACTCATTAGTTGCAATGCTTGCAAGGCTTAAGTGATGTGCATTACCGAGTGGGCCCGGAGATACCTCTCCTACAATCGGAGTGACAAATCCTAATCTCGAAATACGCCAACCCAACAAGTACCTTCGGAGACACCTGTAGAGCACCTTTATAATCACCCAGTTATGTTGTGACGTTTGGTAGCACACAAAGTGTTCCTCCGGTAAACGGGAGTTGCATAATCTCATAGTCATAGGAACATGTATAAGTCATGAAGAAAGCAATAGCAACATACTAAACGATCGAGTGCTAAGCTAACGGAATGGGTCAAGTCAATCACATCGTTCTCCTAATGATGTGACCCCGTTAATCAAATGACAACCCATGTCAATGGCTAGGAAACATAACCATCTTTGATTAACGAGCTAGTCAAGTAGAGGCATACTAGTGACACTCCGTTTGTCTATGTATTCACACAAGTATTACGTTTCCGGTTAATACAATTCTAGCATGAATAATAAATATTTATCATGATATAAGGAAATAAATAATAACTTTATTATTGCCTCTAGGGCATATTTCCTTCAGTTTCAAAATTTTACCTCTTGTGCGGCCGTTTTATTAAATCTGAGGGTTGGCCAGTTGTCGGCTTCAGACCCCACATAGGTAGTACGGGGGTGTTCGGGGTGGAATCTAAACACTCTTGATCCAATAGTTTGGTCCTTGAAGGAGGTGTTTAGAGCAACGAACCAGGCAATCGGACTATGTGGCTTTATCACCCTCACTTAGCCATAGGAGTTTGACAATAAAAATGTAGGCGCAGCCCCTAGTTAGTATTTAATCCGGACTAGGGTGCTGTAAACACCTGATCGGATGGAGGACAATTCATCGCATAATGCGGAAACAATCGCAAAAGATTTTGAACCTTCAAATAGCTGACCAGCTCTCGCCGCATCATGACAGTCAGTTTTCGGCTTTCTCTACTGAGGTGTTTGCTTGGATAAACCAGAAACACAATCGCAGTAGTTCTCCCTTTACTACCCTAGCCGATAGGATGGAACGTAAGGTAGCAAGCACAGGAGCCGGGCAACCCAACTATTGACCAAAGACATGATTCGGAGCCGATGCATATAATGCTAAAATTCGGGGTGCCGAACTATATTGTAAATAGTGTTTGGACTTTATTGCCGTAGTATGGAGCATAATGAAGCCCCTGGCGAATTAAAGCATACCAGAGTGTACAGGTGCAATCGATAAGAATAGCGAAATGAAATGAAGTGGTAAGCCAGTGCCACGTAAGTTGGGCCGCAAACTGTTTCCATTATAGTTTGATTAATACGTCAAAGCGTATTTGTACAAATAGTGCGATAAGCGACCTGGCTATTTAACATGCCAAGACCAAAGGGGAGCTGCGTGCGGGTCCCGAAAATAGGTAGAATGATTGTCAAGAAGAACATCTAGAGATTCCCCCACACGTATGTACTGCTTGCCGCCTTGGTATATCTATCCTTCGAAAGGGCCGATGATCAGGCCGTCGGGAGGGGCCTGTGAAAGAAAAGACTAAAAAATGGTAAAAAGGAAAAGGAAAAGTATGTGTGGGAGCCGTATGATGGACCACAATCAAGTTACGCCTCCGTCTGTGCCCATGGTATTTTGAGTGCGTAGTTATGTACACGCGGTACGTACGCCGCCATTTGGTCGGGACTGAGACGGAGGCAGAATTGCAAGTCGAGCTCCTGACGAGCTGGACTGTCCTGCTGCAGAGTAGTTCGGACTTGTTTGACAGTGTCCGGGAGCTTGGCCGCCGAATTAAGGTTCTTCTTGATAAGGCCGCTCTGTACTTCTGCTGCCAGGGCCGCGGTGTGCTCCTCAGTGCGGAGGAAGCGCTCCGTGTTTCCATTAACTGTTATGACACCGCGTGGTCCGGGCATCTTGAGTTTGAGATAAGCATAGTGTGGCACCGCATTGAATCGAGCAAATGCAGTTCGTCCGAGCAGTGCATAATAGCCACTGCGGAAGGGGACGATGTCAAAGATCAAGTTTTCGCTTTGGAAGTTGTCCGGGGATCCGAAGACGACTTCCAATGTGATTGAACCCGTGCAGCGGGCCTCTACACCTGGTATTACTCCTTTAAAGGTTGTTTTTGTGGGCTTGATCCTTGATGGATCGATGCCCATTTTGCGGACTGTATCCTGATAGAGCAGGTTGAGGCTGCTGCCACCGTCCATGAGGACTCGCGTGAGGGGGAATCCATCAATGATTGGGTCAAGGACCAGTGCGGCCGAACCGCCATGACGGATACTGGTCGGATGGTCCCTGTGATCAAAAGTGATCGGGTAGGACGGCCATGGGTTGAATTTTGGGGCGACTAGCTCTATCGCATAGACGTCCCTGAGCGCACATTTGCGTTCCCTCTTGGGGATATGGGTAACGTATATCATGTTCACCGTTTTAACCTAGGGGGAAACTTCTTCTGTCCCCCTGTGTTCGGCGGACGGGGCTCCTCGTCGTCGTTCTCACTTTGCGACCCCTTCTCCTTATCCTCAGCATTTAACTTGCCGGCTTGTTTAAAGACCCAACAACTCTGGTGGGTATGATTGGCTGGTTCATCAGGGGTGTCGTGGATCTGACATGGACGAACGAGTATGCGGTCCAAGCTGGAAGAGCCCGGATTGTTCCTTTTGTATGGCTTCTTCCGCTGACCGGACTTGGAGCCACTGAATCCGGCATTGACCACCGTGTCATCCGTATTGTCGCCATTGTTTCGACGCTTATGCCTGTTGCGTCAGGGCTTGTCGTTGCTATTCTTGGCTTCAGAGGTGCCAGGTTCACTTGCATTATTATTGCTACGGGCTAGCCAACTATCTTCGCCCGCGCAAAAGCGGGTCATGAGTGCAGTGAGGGCTGCCATGGACTTCGGCTTTTGCTGGCCGAGGTGTTGGGCGAGCCATTCGTCGCGGATGTTGTGCTAAAAGGGCCGCTAGGGCTTCGGCATCCGGACAGTCGACGATCTGATTCTTTTTAGTTAAGAACCTAGTCCAGAATTTCCTAGCTGACTCTCCGGGCTGTTGAACTATGTGACTTAAGTCATCGGCATCCGGAGGTCGGACGTATGTACCATGGAAGTTGTCGCGGAAGGCGTCTTCCAAGTCCTCCCAGCTGCCAATTGAGTTTTCGGGCAAGCTGTTCAACCAGTGCCGAGCTGGTCCCTTGAGTTTGAGTGGGAGGTATTTGATGGCATGAAGATCATCACCGCGGGCCATGTGAATATGAAGAAAGTCCTCGATCCATACCGCGGGATCTGTTGTTCCATCATACGATTCGATATTCACGGGTTTAAACCCTTCTGGGAATTTGTGCTCCATTACTTCATCAGTGAAGCAGAGGGGGTGTGCGGCGCCTCTATATTGGGCTAAGTCGCGATGTAGCTCGGATGGAGTCCGTCTGCGGTTTTCGGCTCGGACGTGATTATGCTTGTCACATCTGGCTAGACAGTCGTCGTCGCGCGTCGGAGCACGCCCTCGCGATCCGTAGATCGATCTGGTCTGACCTGCTCTACTGTCCAGGTCCTGAACAAGTCATATGTATATCCCCGAGCTGTTATATCTCTACCCTTACGGCGAGGTGGTATGTGCTGGCGTTCGTCCTGAATTGCCATTTTGTCCCGGCCACAAGGTGGTCGGTCAGCCGCATTACGTGCTAACGGTACGGGGTCCAGTGCCTCGTCGCCGAATTGAGGTAGAAGTTTGTGCTCCGGGTAACTCTTGGTTGGGCGCTCTAGGCGGTATTCCTCGGCTGCCAGGACGTTAGTCCACCTGTCGTTGAGTAAATCTTGATCAGCTTGAAGCTGTTGCTGCCTCATTTTCAGGCTTCTTGCAATGGCTATTAGCCGGCGCTTAAAGCGCTCTTGCTCGAGAGGTTCCTCCGGCACGATAAAGTCTTCGTTGCCGAGGCTCACCTCATCCTCGGAGAGTGGAAGATAATTGTTGTCCTCCGAGTCTTTGTTTATGGCCTGTTCGTCAGGGCTAACGTGCCCATCTTCCCGATCATCCTGTTCGGAGGTTGGCTCGATGGGGTCTTCTTTGTCTTCGGCATCGTCCGGAGTGTTGTTGTCTCTGGTGCCGGTATTGCTGTTTTTTCCACGGCGTGATTTAGAGCGGTGTCGTTGACGTCGGCGCTTGGGCTGTGTCTCAGGAGGTTTATCCTCGACTTGATCTTCTTTATCAGTATCGCCGCTACCCTCTTTGGGTGTGTCCACCATGTACACGTCATACGAAGAGGTGGCCGTCCATCGTCCGGTAAACGGCGGGTTTTCGGCCTGCTCCTCTCCGGCGTCGTCGTCCATACCGTCGATGTCTTCAGAGACGTAGTCGAGCATGTTAGTTAAGTCCTCGACAGTGGCTATGAAGTGGGTGGTGGGTGGGACGTAAATTCCCCGCTCTCAGCCCCTAGTCCGGGCTGGGCGTAGTTCGGACATTGCTCCTCTGTAATGACGAGGGATCGCATCAAGTCTAGAGCCTCGCTTAAAGGCAAGGTTTGGCCAGGGAGAAGAAAATCCGTGGAGTACGGCGGGAAGGAAACTCCTTGGCCGAGCTCACACGATGCTGACTCCGGGGGTTCGGAGCCAGTGTCCGGAGAAGGGTCCGACTTCATGATGGTTGCCAGCGACACTACTTCCTCCGGCTCTCCCGCACTGGGCTTAGGGGTCGCAGAGGGTCCGGCGGGCTCAGGAATCCCGACTTCGGACCTGGCGACGCGCTCCAGATCTAAAGCCAGAGCAGAGGCTGGAGTCGTGAACCCTTAGAAGATCAAGTCTCCTCGGGTATCAGCGACATAGTCCAGATTCCCAAAACTAATCTGGTGACCTGGGGCGTAGTTGTCGATCTGCTCTAGATGGCCAAGCGAGTTGGCCCGCAGTGCGAAGCCGCCGAATACAAATATTTGGCCGGGGAGAAAAATCTCCTCTAGAGCCGCATTGTTGTAGATGATGGATGGAGCCATCGAACCTCCTAATGACTACACGGCGGACCTCTCAATGAAAGCACCAATGTCGGTGTGAAAGCCGACGGATCTCGGGTAGGGGGTCCCAAACTGTGCATCTAAGGTCGATGGTAACAGGAGACGAGGGACACGATGTTTACCCAGGTTCAGGCCCTCTTGATGGAGGTAATACCCTACTTCCTGCTTGATTGATCTTGATGAATATGAGGGTTACAAGAGTTGATCTACCATGAGATCGTAATGGCTAAACCCTAGAAGTCTAGCCTGTATGATTATGATTGCCTCTACGGACTAAACCCTCCGGTTTATATAGACACCGGAAGGGCCTAGGGTTTGTACAGAGTCGGTTTACAAAGTAAGGAATCTACATATCGAACGCCAAGCTTGCCATCCACACAAAGGAGAGTCCTATCCGGACACAGGAGGAAGTCTTCTGTCTTGTATCTTCATAGCCCATTAGTCCGGCCCATGTTACATAGTCCGGACGCCCGAGGACCCCTTAATCCAGGACTCCCTCAAGGGGAAAGACATGTCAATATATGTTTGACCTTAGCTAGTGCTAACATTCTTGTTGCTCTAGAGAAAGAGTCCATATCTAGGGAAGGAAATCTTTGAAATTCATTGCATATATTTAAAGTCTTTGGGGACATGTCTATATCCAAATGAAGTACTTGAGTACTCACCCATTACATGTCATCCCAGTCTTGGTACTCTTGTGGTTCCCTGAAATTGCTTTAATTAGTGTTCTTGTGTTATCTAACCTTGTTTTCTCAAGTTCACCTCTTCCAAAGCCAGCTCAAGACCACAAGGTAAGTATATGCATCACACTCATCTGCATGATGATCTCTTGCTAATGTACATATTGTTTGCAAGAAGGATTCATGAACATAAAGGTACACTTCCTTTTATCTACATCATTTGCTCTGATGCATATAGCCAAGATACATGTAACTCATTGCTTGCTTTGTCATGCTTACGCATTCACATGTTCTTAGATTCCATATTTACATGGTTGCATACATGTAGGGGGAGCCTATGCATGTTACATGTCTTTCCAAAGCTTTACTTGTTACTATTCATATCTTTTATCTAAAGCTTTGATGTATGTTCTCATCAATTACCAAAAAGGGGGACAATTAAAGCACAAGTGCTCCATGGGTGATTTTGGTAATTAATGTCAACATATCTCTTGTTGGACTAATACTTTTATCTAGTATATTTCAGATGAGTTCAACAATGGCATGGTAAGGACAAGAGGATGTGGAACCCCTTCAAAATACTAAGGACAAAGATTGGCAAAAGCTCAAGACTCTTCATTTCTATTTTAGTGATCCAAGATCACATTGAGTCCATAGGAAAGCCAATAATATTAAAAGGGGATTAGGTGTTGCTTAATGGTCTACTTGCTCAAAGTCCTTAGTGATATTGCTCCAAAAAAAACAGCCACCTTCTCATTTCCACATATGTCCAAAACTCCAAGTCAAACTCAGCCCCACTGAAATGACCTATCCGGCCCCACCGAGTTCAGTTGACATAGCCACTGCTAGAAATCCTAGACAATTCGGTCACACCGATACGGATCTCGGTCTCACCGAGATGGCCCTGCAAACTCTCTGTTGCCTTTTGTAATTATTTTGGTCTCACCGAGATATGCAATCGGTCCCACCGAGTTTTCTTGACCAACTCTCTGTTTGCTCTTTGCTGAAATCGGCCTCGCCGAGTTCAAGCAATCGGTCTCACCGAGATGAGGTTTTGCCCTAGCCCTAGCACATCGGTCCCATTGAGATTCCTAACGCTCACATTTGAACTAAATCGGTCTCACCGAGTTCTTCTATTCGGTCTGACCGAGTTGGGTCAAATGTGCGTAACGGTTGGATTTTGTGTGGAGGCTATATATACCCCTCCACCCCCTTCTCCATTTGTGAGAGAGCCATCAGAACATGCCTACACTTCCACTACTCATTTTCTGAGAGAGAACCACCTACTCATGTGTTGAGACCAAGACATTCCAATCCAACCACAAGAATCTTGATCTCTAACCTTCCCCAAGTTACTTTCCACTCAAATCATCTTTCCACCATAGCCAAATCTGTGAGAGAGAGTTGAGTGTTGGGGAGACTATCATTTGAAGCACAAGAGCAAGGAGTTCATCATCAACACACCATCTATTACCTTTTGGAGAGTGGTGTCTCCTAGATTGGTTCGTGTCGCTTGGGAGCCTCCGACAACATTGTGGAGTTGAACGAAGAAGTTTGTAAGGGCAAGGAGATCGCCTACTTCGTGAAGATCTACCCGAGTGAGGCAAGTCATTTGTGGGTGATGGCCATGGTGGGATAGACAAGGTTGCTTCTTCGTGGACCCTTTGTGGGTGGAGCCCTCCATGGACTCGCGCAACTGTTACCCTTCGTGGGTTGAAGTCTCCATCAATGTGGACATACGATAGCACCACCTATTGGAACCACACCAAAAATCTCAGTGTCTTCACTGCGTTTGCACATTCCAATCTCATCCCTTTACTTTCTTGCTATTAGCATGTTTTACTCTTTCCGCTGCTTATACTCTTTCCATGCTTGCTTGAAATGTATTGTGAATGCTTAAACTTGTGCTAAAACTCCACCTCAACTTGAAGAACTTAAAAATTGCCACTTTTGCTTGTTGAGGGTCTAATCACCCCCCCCCCCCTCTAGACACCTTTTCTCGATCCTTTCAATGACCCTTAGCAGTTGAGTTGTCAATTCAACCACACCTGGGTAATTATATTTCTACAACAAAGTGTTTAGTAGCACAGTAGTTTGATAGTTTTGATAGTAGTAATAACAATAGCAATAGTAAAAGGAACAGTAACAAAAGGCAATTTGTGATGATTATAACAGCAACAACAATAGTAACCTAGCAAAGATCAATATGAGAAAAGCGTAGGCATTGGATCAGCGATGGATATTTGTGTTGGGTTTATTCATCATATAACAATCACAACCTAGAGCAATACACAATAGCTCCAATTCGTCAATTCAATGTAGGCATGTATTCTGTCTATAGTCATATGTGCTTATAAAAAGAACTTGCATGGCATCATTTATCCTACCCTCCCGTGGCGGCGGGGTCCATAAGCAAACTAAGGGATATTAAGGACTCATTTTAATAGAGAACCGGAACAAAGCATTAACACATGGTGAATACATGAACTCCTCGAATTACAGTCATCCCCGGAGAGTATTCCAACTATTGTCACTTTGGGGTCTACGGATCAGAACAAGAACAAATGCATATAACTAGCACATAGGATCAAGAACTCAAATATATTCATGAAAACATGAGGGTTCAGATCTGAAATCATGTCACTCAGGCCCTAGTGACAAGCATTAAGCATAGTAAAGTCATAGCAGCATCAATCTCGCAACATAGTGGATACTAGGGATCAAGCCTAACAAATTGACTCGATTACATGACAAATTCCATCCAACTCCATCACCATCCAGCGAGCCTACGAACGAATTACTCACTCCCGGTGGTGAGCATCATGGACTTGTTGCTGGAGAAGGGTGGATGATGACGACGGCGACGAATTCCACCTTCCGGCGCCCCGAACGGACTCCAGATCAGCCCTCCCAGTGAAGAACAGGAGGTGGCGGCGGCTCCGTATCGTAAAATGCAATGGTTCCTTCTCTCCGATTTTTTCTCGGTACTTATGGAGTTGGAGTTAGGGTTGCCAGAGGCCTGAGGGGCTCACGAGCTCACAGGGTGCACCCTGGGGGGTGGGCGCGCCCCTGAGCTCGTGGCTCTTGGGTGGCCCCCCTCCAGTAGTTCTTTTCGCCAATATTTTTTTATATATTCTGGAAATAATCTCCGTAAATTTTCAGCCCAATCCAAGAACTTTTATTTCTGCACAAAAACAACATCATGGTAGTTCTGCTGAAAATAGCGTCAGTATGGGGTAGTTTCTTTCAAATCATGCAAATTAGAGTCCAAAACAAGAGCGAAAGTGTTTGGAAAAGTAGATACGTTTGGGACGTATCATCATCTATCTGCTACTAATAGACCAGGAGTCCGACAGAATGTTACCGAAAAACTTTCGGAGACGACAAAAAAGTTTCAGGGAGAAAACCGAAAATGTTACGGAGAAACCGGGAATGTTTCAAAGACAAAACTTTATGCCAGAAATGTTTCGGAACGTGTCCAAAATTATTTATTTAGGGGGTGCTAGAAATGTTCTGGACCTTCTGGAATTTTTCGAATTAAACAGACACTGAAAAATATTTTCCATGAAAAGTTGTCATGAATAGTGGATGATGTCACATGTACCCTAAAGTAGTGGGTGATGTCACTCGTACCCTAAAGTAGTGGGTGATGTCGTGGGGTGGCTGTTTGGTCTTTTTGCATAGCCTCTACCCCTTGCCTCCCCACTATAAAGAGAGGTGGAGAGAGCTCTCCATTTCATCCCATGTTCTCTCAACACATGTCATGCAATGATCTAGCTTTCTATCTCTCTCCCAAAGAAATAGTTTCGTACAACGAAAGGCTGTCTAGTCTTCGATAGGGCCTAGTTCTGGACGGTGAAGCCCTACCAGATAGCTGACACTGAATGTGTGCAACCCGATAGAGAGGTCATAGTTCCGATCTTAGTTCGAGAGATATGTTGAGGTTCTGTCCGAGAATCTGACTGTGTGCCTCCCGGAGGGTTGTCCGAGTGACTGGTCGAGTGCCTCCCGGAGGGCTGTCCGAGTGCTGATCAAATTTCTGTCCGAGGGTCTCCTAAAGGGCTGTTCGGGGGACCGTCCGAGCGAGAACATCCTCATGGTTGGGAGGTTGTAAAATCCTAGTCATAGGGATCTGCACCAACGATGTCCACCGACTCTCGTTCCGCTACGCTATGAGTTGGTAACGATCAAATCAAACCTTGTATGCATCTTCATAGTGGTCCTGGCCTGGTGTGTAGGTCAGAAATTTTTTGTTTCCTGTTGTGTTACCCTACATTGACGAGCTGCCGAACTCCAAGCGGTACGGGCTTGGGTGGCGTTGCTTCCAGGGCGCTATCGTCAAGGCCCAGGTCCGCCCAAGCCATCCAACAACCTATCACTAGTGTCGGCATTGAAGCGGCAGACCAACCGAGAGCGCCACCTGTGTCGCGTCCCGGTGTCTGCGATTGTTCAATAAGGGAGAGACGTTTACTGAACGGGACAGGACATATAGATACCGCGTTTGAGTTGCCTATCCATCCGCCTGCCGTCATTAAACACGCACGCCAGCGGAGAAACCAACTCCGGCGCCCACACTGACACACCGCGCCGCTTGGCCTGGCCGGCATCTGCTATTTAAATGAGGCCACATCTCCCACAAAGCCGCACAACACCACCTCCCACACATCCTCCTCCGTGTACCACCTGCGTCGTGACTGTGAGCTCCAACGTGTTTTGGGAGAGCCTCTCAATGGAGCAGAAGCACAAGCTGGTCGCCCTTGTGGCAGGGCCGCCGTGCAAGGAAGATAGAGGCCAGCCTGTCGGTCAGCTCCCCGGAGGTCCCCAACAAAGACCCAGCGATGGAGAAGGGCTCGAACGACGAGTTGGTACCCCTGCCCACGACATTCCATGCTGGCTTGACCATGGAGCAAACACGGGTGCACTTCAACGACGCCAGCATGGAGGAGCATCACCGCCGCAGCCTTTGTTGGCATTCCGCCATGCGCAGGAGGAGCTACGATACAACCTCTCCCTCCTCGAGCGGCACCGGCTAGCGGAGGCCCAAAGCTATGGCGAGCTCTCGAGCGAGGAGGCCGTGGCGGCCATATCAAAGAACCCCAACTTCGCTGAGCAGAAGGCATTGTACAAGGTCACGCGCGCTCGCACCGCCTGCAACATGGTCGTGGTACAGCTAGATGCGAAGGTGATGCAGACGATCGCGGACTAGGACGTGGGCAGCTGCGCATCTTTCGCGCCGCCAACAATGTTTCGTTGGTGCGGGTTCCACGACGAGGCCGCCCCATCTACGTTCATCATCAACCTCACATCCGTCGGCTACAGGCGGGTCGCAGACTTCGACAAGGAGGAGTAGGGCATGAGAGACGACGAGGCCTCAAGTCTCGTAAGCCGGTATGTGTCCCATGTCCTACTCTCCCTCGTCGGCGACCACACCTTCACTCTGTGGGGCTCAGCCGGCCGCCGGGCATGGACATGGCTGCTCGACATGGGCATGGACGGGAAAAGCAAGGACTCGGATGACGTGCGATGTCTTAGATTTAGACTACATTTAGATCCGACTAGTTTTGTAAAGATTTTCGTCCAGTTTAGATGAAGACCATCTGGTTTTGCATGTAATTGGTCCGGGTTGTTCAAATCCAGTTTGAAATGTGTGGGCATTGTTGGATGGCCGCCTCCTGTATCACTGTCCGTGGACATGATCGTACACGTCGTGGACATATACCGTTTTTGTTTTAGGTTCAGCATTGGAGATGCCCTGGGCCTTCGAGTGTATTCCCTCCACCCAGGTTTATTGGGGCTCATCATACTTAGTGTCAAATTTTGACCATAAAAGTAACTATTAAAGCACAAACTATCCATCATAAAAATCATATGATAAAAATCCTCTTCCGAATACAGATCCAATGATATATTTTTCATAGCATATACTACCTCGTCCATCCGGATTTATTAGTCTCAGTCCTATTTTGGGTCAAATTTTGACCACATATTTGACTAGCAAAATGTTAATGCATGTCATCAAAAAATTATATTGTTAAACACGTATTTGAATATAGTTTTAAATGATGCAATATTTTTTGGTACATATAATTTATATTATGTTAGTTAAAGTAATTGTCAAAATATGACCCAAAATATGAGGGGACTGGTAAATCGGAATGAAACTAGCAAATCATATGTCGTTAGTTATATAAGATGGTCAAATTTTAATGTAAAATACAAGAGCGACTAATTTTTTAGAAAAGGAGGATTACCCTGGCCTCTGCATCTCGGCGATGCATGCAGCCATTTTGTTAATTATTCACAAAGACCTTTTCAAAGTAGTACATCAGGTAATCCGAAGCCACCATCTTAGCAACCACTGTCGCTATTCCTGTCCACTTGATAAAGGGGTGCCGATAGCCCAAGCTTAATACCAAACAGACTTCACACCAAAGCCTAACATATAAAGCCAGAGGGCCCAACCAAGCCACATACTGGGTTTATGGTACAAACTGGTTCGATGCACTCTCATGTGTCGTCGCCGCCGTCTTCCACCAATCCATCTTCAGAGCAGAAACTAACGTAGCGACCTTGCCAGGCCTCTCTGCCATCGACGCCACCATGACGCGAGACAATGTCCTCCTCCTGCGCGAGTCCATCTTCGCGCATCGGACGCCAAGTCTCCACTGCGCCACGCTGCCAAGATCTGCCACCATCAATGTGTAACATGAAGCACCGCTCCACCAAAGAAGCCGTCCACTGGTCCCTTGAACCCGTGTACACCTCCAAGAATGACGCCCCCGAAGGGGAAACAACACCAGAGCGCCGCTGTCATCCGATCTACTGATCTAGGGTTTCCCCTGGAGGTAGCAGATAGAGGTCTGTAACTTCTCCACAGCGATGCCTTCAAGAAGGTAATGACACAAAAGAGTGCCGCCAATGCCGATCTTAGACAAGCCGCCGAGAATGAGGTTTTCACCCGGATCCGCTTGACGAACCAGCATCAAGCATCGTGTGCACGGGTCGCCACCGATCTGTCCGGAGGCCGGACTATGCATGGCGCCGACCCGTCCACAAGGCCCTCCATGCCGCCGCCGTTGATCCGAGGTCAGACGGCCCATCGCCGCAGATCCGATCGCCGCCGCCGAACGCAGCCAACGCCGCTGCCTGAAGCAAGGCTGGCCGTCGTGCTCGCAGCCATCGCCGCCGGAGGCAAAGCCGGTCGTCGCGCCGCCGCCGGTCAAGGCAGGGACGCCCACCGCGCCGCCAAGGCCGGATCGGTCGCGCCTCCTCACACCACGGTGCTCCGCACCATCTCCATGACGCAGGAGAGAGGGAGCCCCCCGCCACCGCCAGCGGCCCCCGGGCTATAGGCCGGCGGCGACGGAGGGGGGAGGGAAGAAAGAAGAGCCCCCGGCGGCTAGGTTTTTGTCCCCGCCCGAGTAGCCCGAGCGGGGGCAGAGAGTGTTGTGCGGGGGACAAGAGGGACTAATAAATCAGGATGAGGACAATATTACTTCGGGATACCCTCCCGAAGAACCCCAATAATAATTCTGCACCCAAAGAATCCAAATAAAAATTCTGCACCATTCTTATTATACTCCCTCCGTTTCTTTTTAGTATGCATATAAGATTTGATCAAAGTCAAACTTTTTAAACTTTGACTAAGTTTATAAAAA
Source organism: Aegilops tauschii subsp. strangulata (assembly GCF_002575655.3). Taxonomy (NCBI): domain Eukaryota; kingdom Viridiplantae; phylum Streptophyta; class Magnoliopsida; order Poales; family Poaceae; genus Aegilops; species Aegilops tauschii. The sequence goes on from NC_053039.3 coordinate 317,907,426, forward strand.
AGAATATCAAGATTTACAATATGAAATCAATATTGTTAGATGCATCATGAAGTTAATTTTCATACCATATAGTTTTAGTATTGTAGATGTTGATATTTTTTCCTACAAAGTTGGTCAAACTTTACAAAGTTTGACTTTGACCCAATCTTATATGTAGACTAAAAAAGAAACGGAAGGAGTACAAGTGTCAGTAGTAGTAGTGGAACATTTTCCTTCCATGTGAGGCATGTATTTTCAAGATATCAGATGCGGTATCTCGTTGGTTGGCCACACGCGTAAACTGGAGCTGGTAGCGCAGTGCACACGCTAGCAAGTGCAGTGGGGCGGCACCCGGGCAGCCTCGCCGTTCAGACTCGTTCACCTGTTTTCAGTAAGTTGTACTACCATATGAAAAACTAGGATATATGTTATCCTTTCTTCTGTGTTAACTCGTGGCCACGGAATGATAGGCTGCTGTTAAGTCTAACTCAACTACTACAAAAAAAAAGATAACAACCACTAGTACTAATTCGGTCACCAACAAGAAGATGACGGGTAATGAGTGCAATGAAGGGAAAAGAGACGAGCGAATGTGTGAGCAGCGAGGGAGGCCAGCGGAAACCGCTCGTGATAGGGAGGGCCCACCGACAGACAGAGGCGCCAACGTACGGCAGCATGCTCGCCTTTGTCCAGTGGGTTGGTATGCCTTCCTTTTTGCATTTACAATGAACCGAAGATGGAATGCAACACGAATGGATAGGAGCGTGTCCCTGTGCATTCGAGTGCCAGTTACTATATGCCAAAGCAAAGCAAAGCAAAGCAACGCCACGCCAGATAATCCATCCACTCCACACGGTGGTGGTGGTAGCGATCCGTCCACTGCTACTCTACGCTGGCTGTTCCGGGGCTTCCTGTTTCCCCTTTTGACCGGAGATGAGGCAGGCAGGCAGGCAGGCGTGCACAGGGCGGACGAGACTGGGCAGTGGCGCTGGCCCCACGATTCCCAGACGATTCTTTTCTTCCCTCCGCCGGAGGTGTGGTGGGTGGGCCCGCCGTCGCCATGTCACATCGGCTGTGCGTTTCGCGCGGACGCGGAGCCTACGCGGATTCGCCGTCAATTTCTGGCGGGAAATGGTATTTACTTTGGCGCCCTCGTTTCAACTTTCAACCCCCTACTCTTCTGCTGCTAGTTTTCTCCAACCGCCGTTTTCCCAAACACTCACGATCAGCTTAGTACGTGCTGATACACTGAGAGAAAACGGCGACCATTTTCCCTATATGTAAATCTTTCTAGTATTTTGCACTGATCTCTTGTTCACATCCAGGTGAACTGGGTCAAATTTAAGCACGGCGGGGGCATCCGTGGGCATTTCTGGAACGCGCGGGCAGTCGCCACGAAAACGATGGGATGGACGCATCATCAGTTCAGCATGGCAACAATGCAACGGCGCTCCGGTAGGTGACAAAGGGGATCACGTCGTCGTCGGACCCGTCTGCTTCGAGGAGCGTGAAATTTGCCTACAAATACTCCTAAAAATATCGCGTCGCGAAGCTTCCTGCCAGCTAATGTCCAGCCCGGCGCGATCCGTTCGACCTACTCCATTTGTTAGGAAATACGTATCGGAATAATAACCCACGACGTGGATGAGTTCCGCTTTTTCCTTTTTGCTTCTTCTACCTTGACCGAAAACGAAGTGAGATGGTTTCTCAAGCAACCGTGATCGAGCACAATAGACGTGACCACGGGTACAAGTTTGGTCACCAGGCGTCCAAGCCCAACATGCATTTCTCGACCAAAAACTATTAACCATCTATTGCAAGGCTGAAAACACAGTATCTGCGCATGTACTACCACTAGTTACGTTCACTACCACTAGTTCCATTTCGCAAACTGACATTTCAAGAAATTTACAGCACAAAAACATGCCTTCATGAATTTACAAGACAAAACGAACATTAACAACAAAATAATATTCCACATTACACGATTTTTGACGAGCTAATTTTACATGACAGACTCCCACTGTTACAATCTGCAGAGCAGCGGAAGGAACAGCACCTAGCTAGAACCATGGACACAGAGACTTCACCGGCCGGAGTCACTGACCAGTGACCGACCACCGGAGACGCCGGGCACAAAAACGCCGGCTTATAGTCATCCGGGACGGACTAACCAAACCCTACCCACAAAGAGAACAAATAATAGATCTACACAATGAACAAGGATTAGAGACTTAGAGCTAATCCGCTAAAAGCCCGTGCAGAATGTCTAAAATGCCATCTGCATCGCGGCGACCCATTAACCTAGCATCATGACACGCTAAAGACGGTAGTAGTAGTAGCTGACGAACACAAACTGGGTGCTAATTGGTGGCGAGAAGCGAGTCCCAGTCGATCTCGTACGACGGGTACTTGGTGAGGGCGAAGCAGGCTGCCTCGTCCCATGGCGCCTCGCTGAAGTCGAGCTGCTGCATCTCTGGAACCTCTGCTGCGGTGGTGGTGGCGGGTGACGGTGACGACTCCGCGGACTCCAGCGAGGACGACGCCTCGTCGGAGGACGGCGAGGAGCAGTTGCTGGTGGGGGTGGACGACGTGGCTGCGGCGGTGGACGCGGAGACGGAGGCGGACTTCTTGCCGTTCTTGGAGGCGGTGATGTTCTGGCAGAGGGTCTGGAGCTTGGCGTCAACGGAGGCATGGAGCGGGCCGCGGGAGGCGGCGTTGTCGGGGAAGTTGAGCCGCGCTGCGTCGCCACGGAGGCGGTAGGCGGCCTGGTCGTAGGCGAGGGCCGCCTCCTCGGCGGTGTCGAAGGTGCCGAGCCAGAGGCGGGTGCGGTTGCGGGGGAGGCGGATCTCCGCCACCCACTTGCCCCAGTGGCGCTGCCGCACGCCACGGTAGAGCTTCTGCGGCCGCGGCGGGGTCGCCGCTGCCACCGAAGCGGGCTTCATGGGCTGGGGCCGCGGGCCGAGGTGGCCCGGCTGGCCGGTCTGGCGCTGGAGGTGGAGGCGTGCCTGGATGTAGTGCATCTGGGCCGGGCTGAGCTCGGTCTGGGCCTGTGCCTGCACCCCGTACGGGTACCCACTGTAGGCGGCGTGGGGGAAGGAGAATGGCGAGGTGGGACTAAGGTGGGAGTGGAGTGGAGGGGGGGCAGAGGCTTCTCGGATAAAAGGCTCGAGTGCTCTCACCAGATCCTCCCCGGACAGATCTATAGCGGCAGCCATCTAAGGAACTAGGAAGAACTTTTTTTTTGGATTTTTGTTTTCTTGGAAAGATGAACAAGAAAGAAATCTGCCTGGTTTCCAAACCAAAACCTAGAACAGGCAGAGAAAATCAACAACAGCCACGGCAAAAAGAGATGGCGTTGGTGGTAGATCTAGACACAACGAGCAAGGAGGTGTGGAAAAAGAACCTCGCCTGGCCGATTACTACAGCTAAAAGAGAAGAAAAAAGAACAGATCTGGAGCCCCGGGATCTAAAACGTCCTGGAGAACTCGCTGCCTGCCGCGTGAACAAGGAGACGAACAGGGGAGGGAGGAAGAGGGCTTGGGATTCAAAGAACCTTACCTTGGCGACGCAAGAACTCGCTCGGATCTATGCTTACCTCGCTTGAACTCACGTGAGTGGTTTGTGGTTGCTGGGATTGGGGCTTTTTCGGTGGCTGGTGGCTGGTGGAAGGTGTGTGGACGAAGGTCGGAGTGGGCGAAATGGAGGCGGGGAGGAGGACTGGAGGGCCAAGCAGCTCCTTTATAGCGCGGGCGGCCCCTGGGCAGCCCGCGACTTGGTGACCCATTAGTTTATCCTCTCCCGATTAATTATTGCCCCTTTTCCGTCCTCTCGCGGTTGTTTAGGGCTGTGATTAGTGGTTTGCTTCGCTCCCACTCCTCCCCCCTCTGCGCGACTGTCATGTGGGACAGCGGGCAGATGCACAGGCATTCATTAAATGCTCGATCGGATGTGCTGGGGGAAAACCGCGTCGAGCAGCGGAGCTCCGCCAGTGGGACGACGCCAGGTGTCCTGCGCACCGACACGTGTGGGGGAGAGGAACCGGGTGTCGCCGGTGTGGCCGCCGTGGCGAGGCCTTGGTGGAGACTTTCTGGTGTCTGCTGCTCGACGCCGGTCAGCTTCGCCGGTGCCGCGAATATTCCGCAGGAATCGCTGCCTCGGCCGCTGCAAGTGGCAAACGGCTCGCGCGGAGGTTGCGCGCCAGTTCCGTGAATCGCTCGGACGGCAACGGTTATTTCTGGTTTATTAGAATTTTCCTAATCTGGTTCAAACAAACTTCGAGCTGCAAGCTTGTCCATTGCTAATGTTTGTTTTATTTTACGGTGTCCATAGCTAATGTTGGCTCATGGCCACTTTGCTCGCTTGGTGTCATCCCATTATTTTCACCCCGACAATGTAACCACCACTCGGGTAGTTAGTCATACTACCACTATTTCTATTTCTATATTTACTGCCATGGTGTTGTATCGCAATTTCTAATTTGACCACTCCTTCCGATTCATATTAGTTGTCACTAATTTAGTATAATTATATATATAATTTTGTATAAAATTATATTAAATCAGCGACAAATAATATTGTATAAAGTTGTATGAAATCCTCTTTTGATTTAGCTTTCTTTTGCTTTACCCATGTGCCTTTTGCATGCTCTTGATTCCTCTTCGTGCCTATGACATAGCCTTCATTTTTTTAGATGATGCTTTCTTCCTCATTCTTAGTCTAGAAACTAGCAATGCCCGCGCGGCGACACGCCGCGCCCTGCCGATACGTCATGTTTGCATATGTTGTTTATGTTACATGCTATAAATTTTAATTTGAAGGGAAGTATGTGAGTAAGGTTGTGATCATAAAAAAGAAAGACGTACATAGAAGTAAATTGAAAAGGATACATTTATTGTCAGCATGCGTGGTGCATATCAAGGAACATGAAGCACATGTTGATACATTTGTAATAAGATTAAACACGGTAAATTCAGCAACTTGGGGAGGATACATTTGTTATTAGCATGAATGCTACATCTTATAAAATGGAAAAATACACATTGACACTTGTGTAGTAAGACTAAAAGCATTGCATTTATTTGTAGCTTATATCATTCTAGTGCGGCCTTCTCCGGGATTGGTGCCCGTGATGAAGTGGTAGTATATAGATTTTGCAAATTGTGCCATGCGATCCAAGATGCATTAGATAATTGATGTCCAGTTTGTTGAGTATATGTATGTATTAGTATGATGTCGGAGAAATATTTGCATATCATTGCCAGAATCTTAGCATGTCTCGTGAATTCATTTTTGCTAAGTAGTTATCTGCTAACGTGCCATGTTGAATTGCCAGTGTCGCGCATGCCTTCTCTTACATTGAAAACATGTTTTTGTTTGCAACTTCAAATGCATGATAGTCATGATCATTGATAATAGTATTATAGTGAGCACAAATGTATCCCGGCCCAACTTGGGCAACAATTTCCTTTGCTGCTTCTAGTGTGTTTTAGTTGGCTGGCCAGTGAATGTAGCTTTTTTTTCTTTGAAATTTCCTGGTTGGCTTGGCAGATCAATCACAACATATGCTTCAGTTGTATTGCGAGATCGGTTCTAGAGACTGTATCCGTGAATTTCCAATTTGGCAGCTAGACTGGCTTCAAGAAGGAAGCGTCGTGGTATGTAGACCATCAGCTGATCCTACTGTGTATGTTATCTGTTATAGTAGTTGTTGCGAATGAAAAGGTGGAGTGTATGAAATGTTGAAAAGTTGGCTTCCATTTGAGACCCATGATAGAAAGGACACCCATCAACAATTAAGAATCGCCACACATAGTAAGAATTGATGTGGAACCTGAAGGAGTGCATAGTTTGGAGAACACCATTCATATGAGAACAAGTTTTCATCCCTTAATTCCTATGACCTACTAAATACTTGTCACGATAGTTAACTTAGCCAGATGAAAGCATGTATCAACACACTCAACATATGACATCTTCTGCATATGCACTTGAAGAGTAGCTTTTGTGTGGCATGGGTCACAACTAAATCTATCAAAAAAATTATGGAAAGGATTTCCCTAATTACAAAGGGGCCAAAACGTGTAACTACTATTGAAGTGCTAAATCCTGACTTTTTGAGGGCTAAGGCCGAGGAGCCGCTGGCGCCGGAAAGCCGAAAGCCACAGGACAGCAAGGCACCAACAGCCTGGGCCGAGCATGGTCACGGCCTCGGACAATCGGAAGACGCGAGGCGGATCGACAGAGGCCTCTGGTGGCACGAGACAGCAGGGCTACGGCGTCTTGGGCGGCCTCGAGAACACTAGCATGGTCCCACGAAGGCGGGGAGGACACCACGCGTCTGTACATCGTCCCTCTTGCATGCGCCACCACCTCGTTCGGCATCCGGAAGGGATGAGGGGCCGGTGGCGGCGGCTCCGGCGAGGCGTTGTCCGGAAGAGGTCGGGGAGGACGCATTCGGGCATGGTCGAGATTTGGGAGACACGCACGATGCAACGGCGAGCTCGAGAGAGGATGGGCTAGTTGGTAAGGAGAGCCTTTTTATAGAACCGTACGGCGGTGGATCGGCGGTGGCCGCCATAGGAGGTTGAGCGGTGGTGTCGGGATTCCATGAGAGTCTTTGGGATTAGACACGCGGCGAGAAGTGAGAGGAAAGAAACGGAACCAACGGGATTTCATGAAATCTTCTGGATAGGAAGAGACACATGGAAAGAACCGACGGAGAGATAGGAGGAGCCAATCCAGCAACTACAACCATATCAAATTGCAAAACGTACCCGAACACATACCCAGCCATTTCCCCCAGTAATTGACGTGTCAGCCCCTGATTGGCCCGATTTTTACTGATTGGAAAAAGTCAAAAAAACAAGCTAATCTAAACTTGGCCAGGTTTAGTATATTAAGAATTATAGCATGTAATAGAAAGAGGTGCAGGGTGATTGTCGATAGACTTAAGGGACGCGGGCCTGCCATTGGATCACCCTTAGGCACTGACTGGGTTGGATTCATGCCCAAGGAATCTGAGAAGTTGAAAGGTATGCTCAATACTGATATCCCTAGAAACTATCTTATGATGCGTTACTTATCCGCTATTGTTACTCGGGCAAAATAAATTAGCAGGTGGGTACTGAAAGAGATCTTTCCATGGTGTCCCACACTACAAATGACCCAGGTGTGATGCGATCTTCTGGTTCGAGGAGAGGGTGAAGTCAAAGTCCGCTATTTACACTAAGGTTGATGGTTTACAACGAATGTTGCAAGGGTGGTAAGGTGCATATTACACCTTTTAAAAAGCAACCTTTGTTTCTGTCAGAATTACTGAGATGCAATGGCCCTCCATGTAGCAAAGAGTTTATAAAAAAAATACGCCAATACAACTGCCTCTTTGTGTTTACTTCCATGGGAACTACTGTTGACCGTTTAGTAAATGATGGTAAGGGCCCAAATATATACAAAATAAATGGTCAGATTTGTCATCGAATGAGGTATCTTATGGCTAAGAAAGAAAACGACCCAAAGTATGATGAATTCTATATATATATATATATATGATACCTAGAATGAGATAAATAACAAGATTCGCGCTTTAGACAAGGGTGAAAAGGTAATGGTGCTTTAGATGAATCTATTGTTGAAGGTTTGATGCACATGCTTGATACGCATAATTCTTTTGTCAAACCGTTTTGATCAGCTAGAGAAATACTACAAACCAATAAGGATGCTGAGATAGCCATACATTTAGTTGCCCCTGGAGAATCTGATATCCATAGTTTAGTCTTCCTACAATTGACGAGCTAGCATCTTTAATGTTTGGTGAGTTTACGGTGGAGGCTTCTTGTCGTGACATAATAACACACGACAGAGATGATAATCTGCAACAAATATCTTCTTTGCAAACTTCATATATGCGTTTGCAGTATCCTCTTCTCTTAGCCTATGCGGAGAATGGATTTCAGCTTGGGATATATATTGGTTCAGACCCTCTAGGTACAAGCAAAAGAACCAGGCTCACCATGTAGGATTATTATTCATATTGCCTCCAGGGCAGCATAATCCATACCTTTGCTATGGTTTGCTCTCCTCACATGCCATTATAGATGCACGCGCTTGCATAGACGAGTGGAGGTTACATTTTATCATGAAGGCTAATAATGATCTTAGAACGAAAAACTTGCAAGGAGTTACTAATGTTGTTGGAAAAGGGCAGACAGATGCAAGTTCTATTGGCAAGAAAAACATACTCCCATCCACTTTTACCGGTGGTCGGCGTTATATGGTCGAGAACTTCCAAGATGCAGTGGCTATTTCGCGTGTGTTTGGTCCACCACACATTTTCACCGCCTTCACATGTAATCCCAAGTGGGCTGAAATAACTGAAGCCCTTTGCTTCGAGCCTGGGAAAATGCCTTCAGATAGGGAAGATCTTCTAGTTAGGATTTATCACATGAAGCTCAATGACTATCTTCATGATATCAAGACTAGGGAGGCATTTGGCCCTGTCTGGTAATACATGCTTTACGATTGCTCCCACTTCATTTCTTTAGTTCTTTTCACTCTCAGTTCGTGAAGAATCTTGTCTTTACTTTATTCACAGTATTGCACACTATCAAGTTTCAGAAAAAGAGGGCTTCCTCATGCCCATATCCTGATATGGCTTAATAGGAAGAAACGGGAGGTTAGTCCTTCTTTGATTGACTCTTTTATATCGGCTACCATTCTCGATACTGCAGCGGATCCTCTTGGATATGTTCTTGATTCTGAGCACATGATGCACAACCCATGCGGAGAAGATAATAATAAATGTCCTTGCATGAACGGTGGATTGTGTTCGGAAAAAATTCCTAAGCCATTCTAGCTCAAAACCTCCATATATGATAGTGGGTTACCTATGTATAGTCGCCCAGACAACAGTCGTTTTGTAGTGAAAAAAAGGTGAGGCTTGATAATAGGCATGTTGTTCCTTATAACTTACTCATGCTATAAAAATATCATGTGCATATTAACGTGAGTGGTACAATAAAACTCATGTGATTATGTATCTTTATAAGTATGTTACAAAGGCCCTTGATTTTTCAAAAACTTTGTTTGAAAGCATAAAAAACAAGAATGGTATTGAGGTTGATGAGATCATGGAATATAGAGAATGTCGCTACATATGTGATAAAGATGGTTGCTGGAGGATATATGGCTTTGATATACACAGTAAAATGCCTTCTGTTGAAAGACTACCCATTCATCTGTTAAATAAACACATAGTACATTACAATGTAAAGGCAACCTAAAGTCGGTTGCTAACAATGCGTGCCTGCAGAGGACAATGCTAAGGAGTGGTTTAGCTAACAGATCTCATCCGAGTGCTAGATCTCTTACTTACTGCGACTAACCAACCAAATGGACTTGTCTAGCTGAAGGAATGAAGTATGTCTTCTAGAGGGGGATGAATGGGAGTTTCAAAATTCCTTTCGGAAACTTCAAAACTCGCAGAACCCAACAGCGGAATGAGAGATAACTGATATCAGTGAGTGAAAGTAAACTACCGAACTAAAACTAGGTATAGTCATCGATGAAAATCACATGGTTGTATCTAGTCATGTAAAGTAATTCGAATGATAAGGTGCGAAGAAATAACCAGTGAAGCTCGATGGCGACAGTGAATTTGGTAGACCAGCTCGTCCTTCTGCACAAGGACTACGTCTGGTTGGAGGGGTTGTGATTTAACACAGAAGATAAACTCTCTTCGTCCTATTCTCCTCGACAGATGGTTCGTCAACCAATGCTGATCACTCATGGTAGATACTTGAGGCGATCTCCGAACCTTTATAGACTTGTTCTTCTAGAACCACAATCACTCTTGCTCTCTGAAGAAATCGACACCTAACCGTCTAGAGAGTTTGCAGCTGTCAAGAGTAATAGATGGAGCGTAGACTTAGATTCGAGTGATGCTAAACCACTATCTAATTCTTCGTCTCTAGGGTTTTTCTCTCGGTAGATTTTAAACTCCAATAACTCTGGAGAGAGGGTTTCTCAATAATCTTCCTGGAATCAAATGGAGCAGCCACCGGGCAAAGCCGGTGCGAGATGGATATTTAGAGCCGCAGCCTTCCCTCATGGGAAATGACCATTTTGGACATGCGGTCCAGCCAATGGCCAACCGACACGTTCACAACGGTCAGATTTGAAAGCAACGGTAACATTACTTGAGGAACAAGTAATGCTAACTCTTCGGCCAGAGACAAATCACCTGTAGCTAAGAAGATCACAGTCTCTTGCTGGCAAGTATTTTCTCAAAACACAAAAAGATTTCTCTCACATCTTTCATAGGATTGAGGTTAGCATCAGAGAATCAAAACTTCGGACACTATAACCGTCTTAATAGTACGGTGTTCCTATGACTCAATGAAAGAAAAGAGGAACAACGGAAAGAATGCTACGTCTTCACTTCGTCTTCGACTTCTTTTGACTGCAGTCACTTCCTTAGGATGCCACCGAACCAATTGCTTCATGTCAGCAATTTTAGGGGGTCACTCTCCACAGCATAAACTTCGTAAATAATGCTCGCTGCCACGTAGGGAATATTCCTCAGAGTTTATATGAAACTCCTCATGAACTCAGGGACCTGTTACTCTGTGTGCACTAGCAAACACATTAGTCCCTTGCTGTTTATGTCAACAATCTTCAAAACATAAGGAGGCAAATTACTACACCAAGAGTCTCCCCCTTTTGACTGATTGTTGACAAAACAGATAATCATCGAAGGGAGAAAGATATGTGATAAGAAACATGGTGAGAGTGATAAAGTGTTACTAATCTTGAAGATGAAATATGCTCCCCCTGAGTGTATGCAAGAATCTTAGTTTTATAATCAGATATACTTGCACTGAATAGAGTATATGGAGGAAATTTCATTCATTCGACATAATGATTCGCACTGATTACATAAAATCCATTGATAGCGAAGTGCAATCATTCATGACTTCTGACAAATGAACCACCTGCAAAACAGATACTTCAATAGAATAGTCATCGTAGGGGGTTATTAACATTACAACACATATGTTACTAAGAGTTTTACAACATGACACAAATAAGCAAGACAAAGTAGTTGTAAACTCGAGAGAAAACCAGTTCGAACAAACACCAGAAAGAAAATCTATGGAACTCGATGTAGTTCTCCCCCTTTTTGTCAACAAGTGGCAAAAGGGTGACGAATAACATGAGGCAAGAAAAAAAACAAAGATCACTCCGAGGCATCGCCAGATGAACTGTCTGAAGTGACATCATCTTTAGAGGTGACTGGAATGCCTTCGGCTTCAGCGGCAACAGGATTTTCGTCGGGCGCGATGACAGGTTGCTGAGCAGATGTACTTGGCGCATTAGGATCATCCATAGGAGGAGCATTGGAGATCAGTTTGCCTTCGGTAGGTTTGACTGTGGGAGAGGTGGCTTTAGATTCTTCGAGCAACTTGCGAATTTGCAAGTGAAGAGTATCAGTTGGAAGCTCTCGAGCTAGTAGAGGCAAAGTGCTTCGCTCTTGGAAATTAGTCACACTAAAGCCTTTGTCAATATAATCATAGATCTCTTGCAGGTTCACATTCAGAAGTTGTTTTTCGGTGAAGAACTTGCGAACTAATTTCCAAAGTCTTTTCTTATTTTCATCGGCTATCACATGAACCAACCTAGTACGATTTTTCATGAGGTTTAACTCATTTGCAAGGTGCTCTTTTTCACGCAAGTCATCAACAATATGTTGCAGAATAAACTGTTGTGTTCACATGCTGACTTTCAAATGAGATGGCTGCTAAGTGGTTGGCATTCACACATGCTGAGGAAGTTGAGGACCATCAAAATTTTGGTGATAATCTTAGGGAGGTGATGATAGTTTTCCTGAGTAAAATTCTTCCATTTCATACTGTCATGCACCAGTGGAATGAAGCTTATGTTGCTGGCCTTGGCAAGATATACAGTCCGCATAGCATGATCAATAACTTTTTATCTAGCAGCCAATACCTTGATGCAGAATGGAAACTGAGTAGCGTCTTTGAGAATACGAAGAAATATGTCTTCAACATCAAATATGTTTCGTCCGGACATAGCATAGATGGAATTCTGAAGGATATCAGAGATGGACTTGTCAGCATTCATGCTAGTGAGTGGACAGATGGAGTACGTGAGCATATGATAGAGAGTTTGATTCTCGAAGGTTAAGTTTTCAGGAAGTGGAGGACCAGTATAACCTCGAATCTTCTCTTCCTCCATAATGCACTTGAAATCTTCACCAGAGATTACATCAACGCAGAGCATTCAAATTATTGTTTCCATGCTCAAAACAAGGAAAATGGAAGTGTGAGGTAAAATCAGCTGAGGTGCACCTAATCCTTTTTCCTTCAGTCATCTATTGAAGATCCACTTGGAGCTATCATTCTCATCATCAGAGATATACAATGTGGCATATAACTGAAGAATAATCTCTTGGTTCCAAGGATGCTCGAATTCAAACACCTTGGTGAGGCACAAATCATCCAAGTCTTGAAGCAATTGATTGAAGCAGCCAATATTCCTCATTGCAGGGATATTGGGAAATTCATGAGGGAAAATCTTCTTGTTGTCATATAGCAAACAAGAGTAATAGATAGCTTGTTCCTTGGTCCGCAAGCGAGGCGAATCAGAAGTGTGAGGACCATCATAGGGTTATTCTGAAAGAACTTTGGATGTCTATGCCTGATGAACAGAGGGCCTTTAGCACCAGCACCCACCAAAAATATAGGCAATTCCTCTCAAGGGAATGGATGTTTGAGTTCTTCTTCGAGAGAAAGAAACGCATCACCATATACAACGGAGTCAGGGTGACGTTCAGAACGGGATCAACGGGCAGATGGACCAGGTTCAGTAGCATGAGCATTGGTATCAATTGTTAACTGAAGCATCGACATAGTGGAGACCACGGTTGGAGGAGCTACTGTTGCAGTAGGTTGAGCTTCGGAAATCACTGGAGTGGGTTCCTTCTTAGAAAGTGGTGCTTGATTTTGCTCGGGCAGCTTGGGTTGTTACCCGACCACCAGCGATTCTGAAGAGACTGGGGCAACAGGAGGAGGAGCAAAAATCTCATATCAGATGAGTTCACCTTCTTCAGGAGCAGACTTGGTGGGAGACATTGGACGATCAGACGAAGCCACATGCACTAGTTCAGTTGGCCTTGGTGATGGTTGAGCTTTGGACACTTGAGCAGGTTGCTTCGAATGAATGACAAGCTCATGAGTCTTTTCTTTCGTGGAAGTAGTAGGACTTGAGGGCTCATCCTCCTGTTGTGCTGATGGAACTGGCTTGTGAGAAGTTTTATTTTGTTAATTTCTCTTTTCTTGAGCAACATGATCGATGTGACCCTTTACCAGATCATTGTAGCCAGTCACGTGAGCTTGATGCTCATCAGAGATCTTGTGAACTATTGTATCTAGATCAGAGTGAAACCCAATCGCCAATGACAAAGCATAGTCATTGTATGATTAACATCCTTGTAAGAATTCTCGAGCTCATAAATGACAAACTTTGAAGAGGCATATTTCATTCGATTATCTAAATCAAGCAGTTTCGCAGACAGGGTGTTGATCTCAACAACGTCTTATCTCCTATCATTGACAAGGGATCCTGCCTGAGCAATGACTTCAACAGAAATAGGCAAGGATGCCACTTCTCCATCAAATGGATTGTCCACAAATTTGTTAAGCTGCTCAATAATAAAAGTGTGATCGTAATAGTGAGGAGCTTTAGTTGAAGCAGAGACTAGAGCAGGTTGCACTGTAATTTGCTCGGATGGAGGCACTGAGGCTAAAGGCTGAGTCAAAGTAGGCGCAAACTTTGCAGTTTTTCCTTTCGGAGCATCATCAGCTTGTGTTTGTGGAGCATTTTGATCGGTTGGAGCTCCCATAATTTTTTACAGAGTAGGCTTTGGAATGCTTTTGCATGATTTGACAGATTTCACAGGTGCATCAACAACCAAATCCTTCAAATCAATAGCATCTGGATGGGGAGTGGTGTTGACATATTGTTGCATTGTGTCAATTGTAGGGGGAGTTTGTTTTTAGCAGAGATTTTCTTCGGTGGTGCTTGAGGGAGAACTTGAGTTCAAAGATCAGACATCACGGTGGAAGTGGTGATATTCACTTGTTCGCTGAGAGATATAGCTTCTTCTTTGGATATAGGAGGATCATCGACACCCGAGGGATCACTCATGCCATATTCATCAATAGGTGGAGCCTTCTATTTCTTTGGTGCACTCTTTCTTTTTGAAGCCGAGCTAGGATCATGCTTGCATTTAGAGCGCCCTTCATATTTTCCTTCAGCCTTTTTCTTCTTGACATCATCTTTGAGAAGGCGAAGGTTTTCAGCTTCTTGAAGCTTTTTCTTTTCAGCCCGCTTGGCGCACTTGACGGTGTTTCATTGATGATTTAGAAGTTCATCGGGATAGTCAGCAAGTGTGTGCAGTGATGAAAGCACAAGTGCTCCCTAGGTGATTTTGATAATTAATGCAACATATCTCTTGTTAGACTAATAGTTTTATCTAGTGTGCTTCAGATAAGTTCAACAGTGGCATGGCAAGGACAAGAGGATGTGGAACCCCTTTGGAATGATAAGGACAAGGATTGGCAAAAGCTCAAGACTCTACATTTTTGTTTAAATGATCCAAGATCACATTGAGTCCATAGGAAAGCCAATACTATTAAAAGGGGATGAGGTGTTGCTTAATGATCTTGTTGCTCAAGTGCTTAGTGATATTGCTCCAAAACCCTCAACCACTTTCTCTATCCAAATATGTCCAAAACCTAAACTCCAACTCGGCCCCATTGATATTTCCCATTCCGAGCCACCGAGTTCATCTTGACATAGCCATTGCCAAAACCCTAATAATTCGGTCTCACCGATATGGATCATAGTCTCACCGAGATGGCCTTGCCAACACTCTATGACTTGTTGCAATCACCTCGGTCCCACTGAGATGTTGCAATCGGTCCCACCAAGTTTGCTTGACTGATTCTCTGTTGCTCATTGCATTCACTTCGGTCCCACTGAGATGATGCAGTCGGTGCCATCGAGATGAAGTTTGCCCTAAGCCCTAGCACATCGGTCCCACCGAGTTGTTTCTGTCGGTCCCACAGAGATTCCTAATGTTCATATTTTGTATAGATTGATGCCACTGAGTTTTCCAATCGGTGCCACCAAGATGGGTCAAAACTGTGTAACAGTTGGATTTTGTGTGGAGGCTATATATACCCCTCCACCCCTTCTTCTCAAAGTAGAGAACCATCAGAACGTGCCTGCACTTCCACCATTCATTTTCTAAGAGAGAACCACCTACTCATGTGTATCAAGAGATTCCATTCCTACCATTTGAACCTTGATTTATAGCCTTCCCCAAGTTGCTTTCCACTCAAATCCTTCTTCCACCATAGCCAAATATTGAGAGAGGATTAAGTGTTGGGGAGACTATCATTTGAAGCACAAGAGCAAGGAGTTCATCATCAACACACGGTCTATTACCTTTTGGAGAGTGGTGTCTCCTATATTGGTTAGGTGCCGCTTGGAAGCCTCCATCATGATGTGGAGTTGAACCAAGAAGTTTGTAAGGGCAAGGAGATCACCTACTTTGTGAAGATCTACCCGAGTGAGGCAAGTCCTTCATGGGCGATGGCCATGGTGGGATAGACAAGGTTGCTTCTTCGTGGACCCTTCATGGGTGGAGCCCTCCGTGGACTCGCGTAACCATTACCCTTCGTGGGTTGAAGTCTCCATCAACATGGACGTACGATAGCACCACCTATCGAAACCACGCCAAAAATTCTCCGCGTCTCCATCGCGTTTGCACACTCCAATCCCATCCCTTTTACTTTCTTGCAATTTGCATGCTTTACTCTTTCCGCTGCCTATACTCTTGTCATGCTTTATTGAGATGTATTATGTGCCCATTAACTTGTGATAAACTCAACCTTAACTTGAAGAAACTAAAAACTGCCACTTTTACTTGTTAAGGGTCTAATCACCCCCTCTAGACCCCTCTTCTTGATCCTTTCAATTAGCATTAGAGCATTGGTCTCCATTGCTTTGGTTTAATCACAATTGGAGGAAGATGGACGAGTCTACGTTCAGGAGTATTAGACATAGAGTGCCTATTCTTGATGGGGAGTTTTATGGTTCTTGGAAAAATGAGATGGTTGAGATTTTCAATGAATATAATTTGAGCAAGTATATTAGTGGCCCTTGTGTGCCTCCCATTGATCCTTTGCATCCTACCTCCAATGAGTATCTTGACATGGTTAGCAATCTTAGGACTATCACTACAAAAAATACACTTCTGTGATGATCCGTGTTTGTCACAGTAGGTCACGTTTTCTGTCATGCATTTACATCCATGACGATTTTATGACAGAATCAAGATAGTCATACCTGTGTTGTCGTAGAACTGTTCCATGACAATGCCAAAATTATCATAATGGAAGTGTCCACTTCCATGGCGATAAATGGTGCTGTATGGAAGTGCTTTCATCAAGGGTAACCGACACGTGGCATCCACCGTAACGGGTCACCATTAAGCTATCGGGTTCTAGTTTGGATCTGATAACCCGTTAACAGCCCGGGCCAATGGGGATTTTCCACGTGGAAAATTATCATTGGCCGGAGGAAACACGTGCCAGCTCCGCGGTGGGCCAGATGTCGTCCATCCAATGGAGGAGACTTGCATATGATACGTCGACACGTGGCAGGGCCCAACAGAGGCCCATATAAGTTAAAAAGGCCGGCCCAGTCAAAGGCTCGTATGATTTACTCAGATACTAGTGGGCCGGCCCACTAACGGCCTACTTAAACATGGCCCATTTATGACCCACTGCCAGATCTGGCCTGTTAATTGTTCGCCGAGTATTCGGGCCGAATTACGGCCCAATGAGATTTGGGCCTATTAGAGGCCCGATGTAGACATGGGCCCATTTTGGCCCAGTGTGTCTTTCGGCCTGGGAATGGCCTGTGCTGCCCATGGGCCATATTTGGTCCAACGCAACATCCGGCCCACTAACGGCCCGTGATCAAGGTGGCAACATTTTAGCCCAACGTGACTTTGGGCCTGTTAAAGGCCTATCATATAATTTGGCCCGTTGATGCATCTGCTAAGCTTTCGTCCTCTTAAAGGCCCATGATATCAGTGGGCCAACAAAGGGCCGAGATATGTTTCGGCCTGGTAACGGCCCGTCATATAACTGGGCCAACAATGGCCCGGTCTACATTTCAGCCCGCTAAAGGCCCGTGGACGACTATTAAAAATTGAGGCCCAACATGCCTTTCGGCTTGCTAAAGGCCCATGGTATCTTCTAGGCCGTAAGAGGCCAGCAGAATATTCAACCTGTTAATGGCCTGAAGTTACATGGGCCCAACTAACCACTCGGTCCACTAAAGGCCCAACTAAACTTTGGGCCCAATGAAGGCCCATGTAAGTTGTGGCCCTGGCGCACAGTCTCCACGAAGGGCTCCAATGGCAAGTTAGCGTAGGCCCAAGAAAGTTGTCTGCCGGCCTAGTTGTGGCCTGCTAAAATGCACGCAAATGTTTCGGCCCGGTCGACTACATCAGATTTTCGCCATTTTTTCAGATAGCGAATGATGGCATATACGGTAACTAGTATGAATTAAGAACAAACCTACTCTATACAATAAAGAAATTATGACATAGTAACTTAGAATAAACCAACACTATACAATAAAGGATTTATGGTATATTACATCCACTGAGCATCAAAGTTCGCCACCAGTGATTATAAAGCGCAACGAAGAAGCAGATTACAAAAATTGGGTGTCATTGCAGCATAACAAAATAATACTGAACCCATACCACTTCCAAGGCAGTTCAAGAAAGGTTAGCCTTGCGCGGGAGCTACTGCGCAAGCAGCTGAGCAAGGCTGTGAGATCGGCCTAGCATGTCGTTCATAGCTTCCAGGTGTAGCTGTTTAGAAATGAGGTTCTCATTGGTGTTCTCCGCAATCTTGCTTAGAGATTGGACTTCGAGTCGAAGTTGAGTTGTAGAATGCCGTTCTGCTTGAACTTGAGACTGAAAAAGTCGAACTGATTCAGGCAGCGAATTCTGTGAGCTTGTGTGACTGCTAGTCTCAAGTAACTTGAACTCTGCATCAAGACATGACTTTGGGGTTGTCTCGCTATCTTCAAGATGTTTTGCCTTCTTTGCTGCAATATATGTTGGGTTTGTCTCACAGCCTTCAGCAGACTTGTGCATGCCATCAGGCATATCACCTTGAAACAAGCAGTGAGATCGCAAATTTTGCACGTATATAAACAAAGATGGTAACTGTACTGTCAATTCCATCCAATTTCAAATTAGAAAATAAGGAGACAGTTCAAAATGTCAATAGCACAATTTCGCGTTGTTTATAATGCGGGGAGCTTCACCACACTACTGGATTACCATATCAACAAAACAAGCATAGATGAAGGGCAAAAGACAATCATTGTATCTATTTTGATTAATGTGCATGGCATGTTGTTCATATCATCAGCCACATTAGTAAGATAAAGTAGGAAATGACAAGGTGCAAATGTGGGCTGCTTCACCACACACTGGGTTATAGATCAACAAAAACAAGCATACATGCAGGGCTAAAGAAAGTCATTGGATCTGTATTGAGTAATGTGCATGGTATGAATAAGGAATTTGGTTTTACAACTAATACTTAGAACTTACAGTTGTTGCGAACATGCATTTTGATAGAAACAACAAACAAAACAGAGCAAATTATACAACTATTGAGGATAAAGGCTTTATAAGGACCGACTTACATTAACAGTTAACACCAGCTCTATAATGCCCTTCTCAATGTCAAGGGAAGGATAACTCAAGAATTCCAGCACAGAATATTCTTCATAAGCATTGCATGCACTCTACATTTTATAGAGAGTAATTATAGATATGATAATACTGGAAGGGATATAGGATAATGAAGATAAGATGTAGATTGATGCTACATAATCAACTAGCTATCCCTGGAAGTACAAGCGTTACAAGACAAAATGTACTAACAAGAGAAATGGGCTACACTTCTGCACTGGCATAGTCTGTGTATTCAGCTTTTTTGTAAGATTAAATATAGATCTGATATTTTTTTAGTAAATGGTGGGCGAGGGAGATAAGATGCAGAATGCTACACAATGAACCAATCCCTCCTTCCCATAATATAAGAGTGTTTTGTACAATGGTGTACTGTACAAAACGCTCTTATATTATGGGACGGAGGGAGTAGCTATAAATGTAAGTACAATGATAGAAGACGTTCGGTCCTTACAAGAGGACTGCATAGCTAAACCTCTTCAAAAGCATTGGGTTGATTCTAAATTTATGTAAGAGTCGATAGGGATCTTATAATGTCCACCAAATGGAGGATAAGGAGGCTAACATGTGCAGTGATGCTACATAATCAACCAACTATGAAAGTAAGTATGGTCATACAGGGCAAGAGGTACTCACAAGAGCAATGCAGTGTGCAGTATAGTTGCGAGATTCTGTGGTCCCTTGAGAATGAATATTATTCTACGAATAGTTATCGTACAAGTGGGACGGTAAGGCACATGCAGAAATGTAGTTCAGATTGTGATGTGATATTATAGACAGTACCTTGCGCTGCATACGAGACCAATGTGTAACAAGATTATTCCAGTCACTGTCTACTAAATGTAGCACCAGAGACTTTACAGAAATTTCATTTAGAGGCTTGCCATCGAAGTGCGCTTGCCTCGGGTAGGAATGATACTTCATAAACAAATGCTTGAAAAGTGCAACCAAGCCTTGCTCATCTTGACTATCCAGTTTGATCCTCGCCTATTTAAAAGAATGAAATCTTGTGTCTTCTGTCAGCAGAAACATATGCAGTAATTACCATGAATAACATTAGTACATTACTTATGCGTAAGTTGCGGAGGAAAATTGGAAATTGTTCTTTGTCTGTGGTATAATCTTTCCATGAAGGAAAGATGCGCACAAAGTTCCTGGCAACAATATAAGCTTCGTCTTCTAAACTAGGAAGAAGTGGAACAGGGGTCCTATTTGCTACAATTGGGGCTCTCTCTCATTTGAATGGGGATTTGGCAACTGAATTTGGTGTACTCTTTGCTGGAATGGGTGTTTTGCGTTGTAGAGCTGGGGCTATGTCAACTAGCATCATCATATTGTTTGTTGCAGTTGAATCTGCTGAGTTGGGGCATGAGAGATGGTCAGTGTAGCAGGGCTAGAGTCTGCTAGAGTTGTGGTCGTGTTTTCTGGGTCTGGTGATATTGCAATTACACCTAATGGGCTATTTGATTTATCAGGTGTCACTACGTTTTCCAAATACTTTGTTCGCTCTCCTTCGCAATCAGCAATCGTCCTCTTCCTTTTGAATGTCTGATACACAAGAATAACATTTGAATGGATAAATATGGTATGATGACATATGGAATATGTACTGAAAATGGATAGGCAGGGCGTATTCACATACATGATGTGTAAACTAAGCAAATGGCAGTGCAACAAAGTAGAAGCAATGCAAAGCATTAGTTGCAAGATATGTGCGACAAATATAACCTTGCAAAGTTAGAACAAGCACCTTGATGGGTGAATAAGATAGGGCCTCTGCCTCTGACTCATTCACCAGGGAGCTACATTGACTTAGGTCTCCCTCTAGCTCAGAATCATTTTTAGGATCATATTCTGAACACGAATCTGCAGGTGGAGAGCGTTTGCATTGCATTGCATCCAGACTGTATCTCAGTTCCTTAATGCCAAGTTTGTTAGCCATGGCATTGTTTTTCTTTATTCTTTTCATGCGCCCAAGCTCATAATGATTATGATGTTGTTTAGTATCTGAGATTCATGAAAACATAAAAAGTAGTCAGATTATCTATGGAATGCATTGCAGATTCAACTCGAAGAGTGTCTCCCTACAAACCCCTGCGTATACAAAGTTCATCCCCCAACCATGCTGACCAGACCACACACAAAAATACGAACCTCTTATGTCCGTATAACGGGCGGACACGCATTTCAAAACTAAAGTAGGAACATTAGAATCATATAAAATTTATATTTAACAAATAAACTAAGGAATTATGAGTGGCATCATGTTTAGCTTCAAGGGTGGAGTGCTGGTAGTGCGACACAAAGCAAGTAGACAGATTGTATTCCATGTAAAAGATCGTAGTCTATGTAAAAGGTGGATATGACAATTTTCTTTGTATACAATGCAGTTTTTGTTGCCCACACATGATGGAAGAGATCACACAGAGAAATACTATTCACTCATGTCTGCGGTTCCATTATTTTGAAACAGGGTGGTCCACCCTAAAAGAATATTGACAACAAATATGAGAAGGCAACCATATAAGTAGTGAATCAATCATTACTTGTGAGCTTACTAGGACAAGTATGCAGAATTGTAACTGCAGTACGAGACCGTCCAAAATCTTAATCAAGAAGTTTGTCTAGCACTTATTGTTTGTAACTAATCAAAGTGAATAATTGGATATCATATCAAATGAGTAAGAAAAACAAGTAAAATTGTCAACAAACCTGGCCTGTAGTAGTAAGCTGGGTCAATGTCACTAGGACCAACAATCCAACATGACTAGTGTCTGTTCCTAGGGCCGGAATTTTGAAACCCTGTGAACTTTAGAGGTACTAAAGATTACTGAAATATCTGAACCATTAAGTGCACAACAAACCCTAATGACAGTCCTGCCTAATGAATAATGAATCAGTTAGAAAATGGGCGATGGGGAGTGGCTGCTGAGTGTTGAGGACGTATCTAAGGATAAATCGGGTTGGCTTAGTAGGTGCTGCACGCCTGAGCCTTGAACGGACTGGGAAGGTAAGCACGGTGGCGCGCCCAGGCAGCGGTGACGCTGTTGGGCGAGCGGCTCTTGACATCCTGTTAGTCCGGCGTCTCCTCCTAAATTCATGTCGTCCAGGGACGGCAAGTTGCCGGCGAGGCAGGCGGCTGGGGCGAGTGGAGATCGGAAGCGCAGCAGAATAGAGGGGAATCGGGGTCCTGGCCGACACAAAATCCTAGGGTGGGCCGTGGCCCACCGTGGCCACCCTGTAGATCCACACCCTAGCGGCATACATGCATTTTCGAAACTAAATTAGGAACATTTTGCTGACCAATTAAACGACACTGTTTTAATAATATCAGATTCGTATTTGAACAACTAAGCTTGTTTAGCTTGATGGGTGGAGCAGTGCTATTATGACACGAAGCACGTAGGCTGATCGTATAGTGATCATAAAAGGGGGAAACCCTAAGCATGATCAATTAAACCCTATTATGACTGTGCCATGGCAGATTTGAAGCTGCAAACCACAGAAATGCTACTTAGCAACCATTGTTTGATTCAAACTAAGAACTAAATTCTAAGAGCTAAAAAGAAAGTACAGTAACCAAGTTAGTATCTATTTTCTGGTTGAGGTAAAAAAATTGAGCAGATATGAAGTAGTACCACCTCTCTTG
This sequence comes from Aegilops tauschii subsp. strangulata, assembly GCF_002575655.3. Lineage (NCBI taxonomy): Eukaryota > Viridiplantae > Streptophyta > Magnoliopsida > Poales > Poaceae > Aegilops > Aegilops tauschii. Next base: position 317,929,928 of record NC_053039.3, read on the forward strand.
CGGCGGCGTGTAGGCATCTAGGGTGCGATGGCTGTCGGTGGTGTGGAAGCAGATCTGCGACGGTAGACGGGTGCATCGGGGGATAAGTCCCGTTGCGGTGGATGAGAAGGTCGTTAGAGCGGCCCCGACAAGGAGGACGACAGCGTCGATGAAGAAAGAGGGTGCGATGGAAGGCTCCTGGTCCGTCGCCATGGATGAGAAACATCCATCTCTAGCAGTGGACGACGCGGTCTTGGTAGGCACTCCGGCATGGTGGAGGACGGCGACGGTGGATGGGGTGGCAGACGGAGGAGGCTAGTGTGGGGATGGTGTCCTAGCGCTGACGATGTATGAATGGGACAATGGAGGGAGAGGTACGGGGAATTATGTCTTTAGGAGGCGCCTGTCTGAAATATGGGAAAGTTACGAACTTAGCCCCCATCTAAAATTTGGACGTCTCGTCGGGGGATAGGACAACAATCTCGCATCTCCCCAATATTTGCCCAGAGCGATTTCGGGCGAGGAGAGGGTGTTTTGGCGCCCACCGTCGGCACCCACGGTGTATGAATGGGGCTGATAGGTAGGGCGGTTGTGTCATGTATGAGTGAAGTTACAAACCTACCCCTATTAAAAATATTTGCCTACATCGATTTCGGCCTAGTCGAGTTTGTTTTGTCGCCCATCGTGTATGAATGGGGAAATGAAGGGAGAAAGAGTGGTCTTTCAGACGAGCTTCAATCAAATGTGTTTTGCCGCCCATGTTTGCCGCCCACCATGTCGGGGTTGGCTCAGAGGTGGTCGTGTCACGTCTGATTGAAGTTACTAACCTACCCCTATTGATAGCAGTGGAAATCAGGCCGATGGGTTGTCTGTGTAAGGGGTAGACAGTAATTTCCATCTCGCAAACACTGGCTTCGGGCAACCGACGTGGGAGTGGATGTTTTGCCGCTTCTTTCAAATTTTGGGACGATAAGCATTCATGTTTACCTTGGCAACTAAATCTGAATCCATTTTGTATTCTTATAAGAATCTTTATAAATCAATCTATGTTTTCTTATAAATCTTCAAAAGCACAACAAAGATGTATTCCACTATCATATATGAATATGATTTACAAATGTCGATACTCAAATTCAGAAGGTAGAATCCAATTTAAGGTGAATTCTAATATATGAAACCAGTTTATGTCCAACTTAAGTGTAACATGTATGACACAAGCAGCATATAATGTAACACAAGCGATGTCTCAAGATTCAAAATACTAAGTCAATCAACCAATAATGTACAAAACTAACAGACATATAAACACTTCTAGAGTATATGGATCAATAATATCAACTAACATACATAAGCCAGGCCACTGTACTTTTTTTTGCTAGAAGAGCATCATTTTTTTAGCAAATCTAGTACAACATCTTGGCCCTTTCAGATGCGTGCCACTTAAGGACCATCTATACTACTATTATTGTTGAATGCACATTCGACCCGATTGGCATATTCATAGGTCTAGCATAGCAAACAAAATGAAATATCTTTGCCCCATAAAAAATGAATGTCTCACACTCTTATCAATTAATACAACCTCATGCTAAAAAAATACAAACCAAAAAACAAAAAACAATTATTACATGATCTCTAAAACAAATGGTTTGATCGATTACATGAACAAAGAACACAAAGGTTATTCAATGATGGAAAAAACATTCCACCTATGATTTACCAAGTGGGATTTTAATTTCCTTTTTCCCTTCAAGACCTTAACAATGTTGTCTGTCTCAGCTTGCTTTGTTTTGAAATCCACCAAATATTTAATTGTTATCTTGAGTACTGCTTGTGATTGTGATGTTTGCTTCCTCAACATGTCAACTTCATCTCTTAGTGCAGAAGCAGAATCTCTTTCTACCAATAGTTTAGCCTCTAGAGCACGATTGGGTCGGTGCCCCTGCTCTGGGATAATACAACGTCCATGGGGACCTCGCTCTTCGATTTTGGGCTAACCCGTTTTGCCATTAAAGTTCCGATTGGATTCAGAAAAGTTGAAGTTAGCAAAACATCTCAAGTGGGAGTTAGAACATCAACCCAGTTAAACAAACTAGGAATTAAAGAGTTTCGATTGGATGGTGAAAAGTAGTTATTAACATCATTGCAACTAGTTGCAGCAACAAAGCAGTTAAACAAACAAGTTTTCCAAAAGGTACCTGTTATCGAATTGGAGTTTCTCTTGGATACTAAAAAGTTGAGTTGCCAATAACTTGATTAGAGCAACCGGTTGCACCAGCAAAGCAGTTAAACAAACAAGTTTAGCAAAAGGCACTTGTTGTGGCATTGGAGTTTCTCTTGGCTCCTGAAAAGTTGAGTAGTCAGTAATTTGATTAGAGCAACAAGTTAGAGCAGCAAACCTGTTACACAAATAAAATTTTGAAAATATACCTGTTGTGCAATTGGACTTCCAATTGGATCCTGAAAAGTTGAAGTTGGTAAGATGTTTGCAGCAACAAGTTTGTCGGATTCAGGACTCCGCGGACCCAAGAAGGTTCGAACTCTAGGGCGTGTGCGAAGAACTCAACCTCTCGAGCCTACCGACTCATCGCCCGTGCCTAGCCTAGCCGGACTCGCGTGAACAAGGAAGAAGATGAACACGGCAGTTTACCCAGGTTAGGGCCACCTTGCAGTGTAAAACCCTACTCCTGCTTTGTGGTGGATTGGCCTCACGAGGGGCTGAGGATGAACAAGTACAGAGGATGAACAACCTCGTGAGGTCTCGGGGTGAGAATGAGTCGACCCCTTCTATGGTGGTGGCTAACCTATCTTTATAGTGGCCTCGATCCTCTTCCCCCAAAACATAGGCGGGAAGGGATCCCACAGTGGCCAATTTGAAAGGGGACAAGTAGCACATCTTATCCTGACGAAAGGTAGTCTTCAGCTGCAAAGCTTCTGGTCATGACGCAACAGTGGGCTCGGCAATGACATCCGTCCTGCCGTGCTGGTGGTCTTGGTCTTGTAGCACCGGAATGGAAACCTTTGGTAGATTCCTCGAGAATCCACGCCTGTCCTTGCCTCCTTAGCACCAAAGAGGAAACTGCCTCCTCTGCGCCCGCGGCACCCCCTGGCCTTGGTCGTCATGGATTGCATCATCGCAGCCTAATGAGGCTGGTACCTGCATAGAAATCTCCGCTCCTCAAGAGGCATCCTGGGGAGGCCGCCCCCTCCGGAGGTCTTGGTGTCGTCCGCCTCGCAAGGCCAGGGGGCTGCGAGGGTCTTGTCTTGGTGGTCTTGTAGATGGGCCGTTGAGGGAGCCACGCCATGGGCCGCAGGCAGGCAAGTCTGGGTACCCTGGTTCCGAGAACGCCAACAAAGTTACAGCAGCAAACCAGGTAAACAAGGAAGTTTTTGAAAACATACCTATTGTGCCACTGGAGTTTCAGTTGGATCCCGCAAACTTGAATGTTAACAATCATAAATAAAGTGTTGCAAGAGCCATAAGAAACTAACATTAAACTAGTAAAACTAACCAGTTTTAGGAACATATTTAATTACACATGAACTAGTAAAACTAACAAGTTCTTGGCAACATATTAAAGTAACAAGTCAGTACCGTTTACCAGCAACACAGACATCTGTAAATTTCTTTGATGTAAGAAAAATGATTCTTACACATATATATAATATAGAAAGACGTTGTCCCTCATATAAACCTGACATTTGTCTGTCTATGAACATGCAAACATTACTAGTGCTACAAGTCATAACAACAAACCATTTAAACAAACTGGGCATCAGAAGGTAAATTAGACATGAATTTTGCTGCACCCTAGAAGTAGATATGACCAGCTATGTACGTGCTTAAGTAGCTATTTAAGTCCAGGAAAACATGTAATTCTATAAACAGTAAGTATCAAATACGTAGATAGGCGCACTCTATAATAAGATTAACATGCTATGTCATTATGTAATCAGTAGCAAACTAAATTAAGCCAAGGAAGGTAATTGAACAATTTTGCAACCAGTGGCTAACTAAAATTCCGAGAAGCAGGTAACTGAACTTACGTTAGCTCTTTGTACAGGCACACTGCAACTTCTTTTTCGCTTACAAGGTTCTATGAAGGAGTCCATGGCATCAATTGCTTGGATACGTAGTCCCAATACTTCTTTCTTCCCACACTGCATTGATAAGTCGAATGGTTAATCTCATAAGATGGTGCATTCTTGATATGTTATATGAGGACGGGTTATCAGACTAGTTGTAGCAACACACATCACACTGGCTTTTACTATATATTTCATGCGATTACATTCGGCATATCGAGATATAAGTAATCTACAATAGGATGAAAAGACTGGCATCCTTCACATTATTAGCGAACTCAGCTCATAGAAACAAGCAATTCAACCATTCCGTGGGTAAGTCAAAAGCGCCACTGAAATATTTTTCACTACCCCAATCATACACGCAAAAAGGGGCAGCGCCACTGTAGGGGCTGGTATGGGCGGCCGCCTCGGGTGGCTGGAAAGTGCGCACCTAGTTTGAGTCATCCAGGTTCGCCCATGCTAGTTTTGTTCGTCCCAGTGCACGAGCAGGCAATGTAAAAAATGAAGAAAAATGTTTCAATTTGGATGGGCCAATAACGTAAGTGCAAGGCAGGACCTACAGTAGGCTCGATCGACAGCAGGAAAAATCCCCAATTCGTTTGCTCCAGCCTCCAGCCTGGTTCGCTCCTAACCTAGCCGCCGCTGGACAGACCGATAGAGCTCTTCCTCGCGCCCTCGTTGGACGCGGGTCACCGGGCTTCAAGCGAATGGAAGGAAGAGAAGATGAAGATCCAACCCTGGGTGTAGCCTGCATGGGACGCAGCAGCGACAACAGATGCATGGCACCGAGCTTGCGCAAACGGACAGTCGCAACTTGCAAGAGCAGCATGCGCAACGAGTAGGTACATCACATCCCTGATTATATCTAATTCAACCGTTCAATATCTGGCCATTAGTTAAACCTGATAGTGTTATAAAATTGCTTGTATGTAGGGAATCTACAAGAAAATGAAACCAATTTCTGCTTATTTTATAACTCCCCAATCAATATTGAACTGACTGAACCTGATGTGTCTAATCAAGTTTGCGGTGCAAACATACAAGCTCATATTGTTCTTGAGCCTGAAGTGTCTAATGAACAGACTGGTAATGAAGGATTTTATGCAAACATTTTACATGCTTCTCGTGATGAACATATAGTGTCTAATGAGGGATCTAATACAAGCATTTTGCAAGCTCCCATTGAAGGATTTAGTGTGTAATGATGATTTGCTACGTTGAGAGAGAGAGATTTGCAGGAATTGATGACAAGCAAATTATAGTATATTTTCATGGCTTGAGGAAACGTCGAGGCCATCTACCACAATGTCCCCGTATCATGACAACCTAGCATAAATAATTCTCTAATCTGTTGTTTCAAACTATTGGCATACTTGTGCAAGATAGTATATTGATATGCAGTTTGTGCACTAGTTATAGGTGCAATTAGACTTGGATATTTTCGGCATAGAACGAATAATTCAAGCAGGTATAGTCCATGTTAATAGTCCTTGTCCACCATGTTGTATTTTGTGTTTTTTGGTGCTTACATCATCTAGTGGTTTATAATCTGGAACTACTTTGGATCATTAGATGGTTTTCAAAGTGCATGTAGCTACACATTTTTGAAGTTATGTTGATTTCCGGAGTGCAAGTGCCTTCGTATTTTTTAAGTTAAATTTTCTCCCCTGGTAACTTGAATTCGTGGACCCGCCACTGCAAACAAATCATACACGCAGGGCGGTACGAATTAAATGAAATGCAGGGACTTACGCTAGCTCGTTGTAGAGGCTCACTACAGCTCTGCTTCCACTTGGGATGTTCCATGTACAAGTCCATGTTACCACCTGCTTGGATGTGTAGGCCCTGTGCTCCTTGCATCCCTCTCTGCATTTTTGGCACGGCGAATGGTTGATCAAATGATAGGAATCGACCTTGCCGTTTTACCGGAGGACAGGTACTTACAAGGTTATACCGGCATGCAGGATGTGTACCAGACCCCATAGCGCCATCATGCTTCGCTAAAAAATGGTTTTGCTTGTTTCAAATGATAGCTCCAGAAGAAATAAGAGTCAAAGTCAGAGTTGCATAGGCCTGTAAGATAAGAGAGCAGTAAAAGGATATCCAAACATCGTCGGAATAGTGCACATGGGAGTGATATGTGGATACCTAGTTCGGGCCAGCGTTTGGGCATGCTCGCCTAGAGTGCGGGTCACTTCAGATCTGTTGAGGGTGATGCGCTGGCGTTGGCTGGCCACGTATGGATGCAAATCTTGAGCGGCAGCGGAGCGCTATGATGCGGCGAAGCACCAACGGCCTTGGGGGGTGGAGGTCGACGATTGATGTCTACTACGCAACTTTATTCTTGTAGACACGTGTTGGGCCTCCAAGCACAGAGTTTTATAGGACAGTAGCAATTTTCCCTCAAGTGGATGACCTAAGGTTTATCAATCTGTGGGAGGCGTAGGATGAAGATGGTCTCTCTCAAACAACCCTGCAACCAAATAATAAAATGTCTCTTGTGTCCCCAACACACCAAATACAATGGTAATTTGTATAGGTGCACTAGTTCGGCGAAGAGATGGTGATAGAGTGTAGTAATGATAGTAGATATTGATTTTTGTAATAGGAACAATAAAAAACAGCAAGGTAGCAATTGATAAGACGGAGCACAAACGATATTGCAATGCTTGAAAATGAGGCCTAGGGTCCGTACTTTCGCTAGTGCAATCTCTCAACAATGCTAATATAATTGGATCATATAACCACCCCTCAAAGTGCGATGAAGAATCACTTCAAAGTTCCTATCTAGCGGAGAACATAAGAATAAATTATTTGTAGGGTACGAAACCACCTCGAAGCTATTCTTTCCGATCGATCTATCCAAGAGTTCATACTAAAATAACACCAAATAATTTCAGATTCATAATACTCAATCCAACACAAAGAACCTCAAAGAGTGCCCCAAGATTTCTACCGGAGAAACAAAGACAAGAACATGCATCAACCCCCATGCGTAGATTACCCCAATGTCACCTCAGGAATCCACGACTTGAGTGCCAAAACATATATCAAGTGAATCAATACGATACCCCATTGTCACCACGAGTATTCATATGCAAGACATATATCAAGTGCTCTCAAATCCATAAAAGTATTCAATCTGATAAAACAAAATCTCAAAGGTAAAACTCAATTCACAACAAGATGGAGAAAGGAAAACACCATATGATCCGACTATATTAACAAAGCCCATGATACATCAAGATCGTGACATCTCAAGAACACGAGAGAGAGAGAGTTAAACACATAGCTACTGATACAAACCCTCAGCCCCGAGGGTGGACTACTCCCTCCTCATCGTGGTGGCCACCGGGATGATGAAGATGGCCACCGGTGATGATTCCCCCCTCCGGTGGAGTGCCAGAACAGGGTCTAGATTAGTTTTCGGTGGCTATAGAGGTCTGCGGCGGCGGAACTTCTGATCTAGGGTTACCCCCGAGGGTTTTGGAATATCTGGCAATTTATCGGGTAAAGAGGGGGTGCGGGAGGCCACCGAGGTGGGCACAACCCACCTGGGCGCGCCTGGGGGCCCAGGCATGCCCTGGTGGGTTGTGCCCCCCTCGGGGCACCCCCGAGGTGCCGCTCTGGCCCATTGGATGTCTTCTGGTCCATAAAAAAAATCCACAAACAGTTTCGCGGTGTTTGGACTCCATTTGATATTGATTTCCTGCGATGTAAAAAACAAGCAAAAAATAGCAACTGGCACTGGGCACTGGGTCAATAGATTAGTCCCAAAAAATGATATAAAGTTGCTATAAAATGATTGCAAAACATCCAGAATGATAATATAATAGCATGGATACTTCATAAATTATAGATACGTTGGAGACGTATCAGCATCCCCAAGCTTAATTCCTACTCGTCCTCGAGTAGGTAAATGATAACAGAAATAATTTATGAAGTGTGAATGCTAGCAAAGTGCACAAGTTTGATCAATGGCAATTTCAATCACTTTTCCTAGCATCATAATAGCAATCCTTCCTCATAAAATTTCTCATGTTAAAGTAGCAACCAATTCACATGTTAAGGTTCAAACAATGAATTCTCTTGAAACTCAACAACCTATGTTCTCAGTGACCAAGCAATTGCAATTTAACTTGTTCAACAGAGTTTAAGTAAGAGCTCCTCATACTCAACCATCATATAGTGTTCTATGATTGCTAACACTCACCGCATACACATGAGCAAACTTTTTAACCAGACACATAGAAAGATAGGGGCTTATTGTTTTGCCTCCCAACGTATTCACCTCAAGGGTGATGTCAACAATAATAACTCATGCTACCCATATCCAACTAGATATATGTGCCTAGATGTTTCCTCACCACATGATGCTTGCCAAAAGAGAAAAAATAAAGGAATAGAGGGAAAAACTTTGACTCTTTGCATAAAAGTAAAGGGAAGACTTTGTTTTTGCCACTCTAGCTTTTGACCAATTTACTTATGCCACTCTAGAAATTGACATTTCACTTTTGCCACTCTTAGTTTTGGACAATACATCAAAATTGCCATTCCATGGCAAAAGCAATAATTTTAAAGTGGCAATTGTGATACATTATGAAAACCTAAGAGTGGCAAAAGTGAAATGAAAAGTTATTGCTTTTGCCATGGAATGACATTTGTGATGTATTGTCAAAACTAAGAGTGGCAAAAGTGATATGTCAAATTAAAGAGTGGCATAAGCAAACTAGGCAAAAGCTAGAGTGGCAAAAACAAAGTTTTCCCAAAAGTAAATACTGAAAAGTAAAAGATAGGCCCTTCGCAGAGGGAAGCAGAGGTTGCCATGCGCTTATTTGTTTGTATGCTCAACCCCTTAGTGCAAAAGAACATCACACTATATTGCCCCTTATGATAGCAACCTTTATTATGCAGTCTGTAGCTTTTATTATTTGCTATCACAAGTTCGTACAATGCTCAATTTTCTCTTACACTAAATGATCTAATACTTTTAGAAGCAATTTTTATTGCCTTATTGCACCGATGCCAACTTACTTGAGGGATCTTGCTCAATCCCTAGGTAGGTATGGTGGACTCTTGAGAATAAGATTTGGGTTTAAGGGTTTTTGGATGCACAAGTAGTATCTCTAATTGGTGCGGAATTTTTGTCTAGCAAAGATGGGGGGCAAGCACCACATGTTGAAGGATCTATGACAATACAACTTCTATGTGAATATGAACAAACATAAACCATTACGTTGTCTTCCTTGTCCAACATCAACAATTTTTGCATGTAATATTTTGATGGGGGCTCACAATCACAAAATATTTCCAAGATGGTGTATTTGCATGTGAAGTTCTCTTCCTTATAGTAATCATTCAGGAATTGCTTGTATGACCAATATTGTGATTGTCAAGCTTCAAAAGATTTCACTTTATAAACCCAAAGTGAAGTTACCACTCGACATGATATGAACATATAACTTAAACTTCATGATATTCAATTGATTCAACAATTTACTCATAGGATATAAGTGAAGCACAAGAGTAAATAATAAGCTACTCCAAAAAGATATAGGTGATGATCAAACGAGTAGTTAAGTAAATGGGTAGCTATTTGAGGACTCTCTCTTATTTAAAAACTTTCAGATCTAAGTATTTTATTAAAACATCAAGCAAAAAATAAAATAAAATGACATTCCAAGAATAGCACACATCATGTGAAGAAGCAAAAACTTAGGCTCAATCGATACTAACTGATAATTGTTGAAGAAGAAAGGTGGGATGCCTACCGGGGCATCCCAAGCTTAGATGCTTGAGACTTCTTGAAATATTATCTTGGAGTGCCTTGGGCATCCCCAATCTTGAGCTTTTGTGTCTCCTTAATTCCTCTCATATCACAGTTTTCCTAAATCTCAAAAGCTTCACCCACACAAAACTCAACAAGAACTCGTGAGATAAGTTAGTATAAACTAATGCAAAAACCCTATCATTCTCTACTGTAGCAAATCACTAAAATTATTATTCAACATTGCATAATAAATGCCTCCAAATATTTAATACTCCTTTCCTTAAATAGAGTCATTAAACAAGCAAACATATGCAAACATAATAGCAATCTGTCTAAACAGGACAGTTTGTAAAGAGTGCAATTGTACTCATACTTCCCTAACTCCAAATTTTTTGAAAATTTACCACACTATAGAAAATTTATCATAGCTTATTGTGCAAGAAATTTCAACATTTTATCACATTATAACTTTTCTGGAGATTTTTTTGCAACAGCCACAAACTTTCTGTTTTGAAACAGCAACAAATAGACTTGCAAAATAGGCATGGTAAAGGCTATCCTTGACATTTTTATTGAAATAAAAGATACAAAAAATTATTCTAAAGAAAAGCAAGCAAATACAAATAAAATAAAATGATGCTCGAAGCAAAACTCATATCATGTGACGAATGAAAATATAGCTCCAAGTGAGGTTACCGATAATGTCCAAGACGAAAGAGGGAATGCCTTCCGGGGCATCCCCAAGCTTAGTTGCTTGGATCCTCCTTGAATATTACCTTGGGGTGCCTTGGGCATCCCCAAGATTAGGGTCTTGTCACTCCTTATTCTCCTCATATACACATCTCACCCAAAACTTGAAAACTTCAATCACACAAAACTGGAACTTCGTGAGATAGGTTAGTATGATAAAGAGCAAACCATTTCACTTTGGTATTGTCAAATACAAGATTCATAATTGTTTCCACACTATTCATACTATAGCATATCATTTCCACAATTTATATTGAGCAATATAAGCCATAGAAACTAGAAAACAAGCAAACTACGCATTGAAAACAAAATCTGTCAAAAACAGAACAATACGTAAAGATCTGAATTAAGGTCATACTTCTGTAACTCCAAAAATTCTGAAACAATAGGACAACGTAGAAAATTTGTATACCCATCAACTTTAAAAAATTTAGAATTTTTCTACGTTCCAGTAAAATATAAGAATTTCTGCACTGGACGCAAAAGTTTCCGTTTTTGCACAGAATCAAGTCAACTATCATCAACACTATCACAAAGGCTTTACTTGGCACTTTATTGAAACAAAAGCTATAAAACATGATTACTACAGTAGCATAATCATGTGAACACACAAAAACAGTAGGTAAAAGTGTTGGGTTGTCTCCCAACAAACGTTTTTCTTTAATGCCTTTTTAGCTAGGCATGATGATTTCAATGATGCTCGCATAAAAGTAAAGAATTGAAACATGAAGAGAGCATCATGAAGCATATGACTAGAACATTTAAGTCTAACCCACTTCCTATGCATAGGGATTTCGTGAGTAAACAACTTATGGGAACAAGAATCAACTAGCATAGGAAGGCAAAACAAGCATAACTTCAAAACTTTCAACACATAGAGAGGAAACTTGATATTATTGCAATTCCTACAAGCATAAGTTCTCCCTCATAATAATTTTCAGTAGCATCATGAAGAAATTCAACAATATAACCATCACATAAAGCATTCTTTTCATGCACAAAAGCATAGAAAACTTATTACTCTCCACATAAGCAAATTTCTTCTCATCAGTACTAGTGGGAGCAAACTCAACAAAATAACTATCAAGAGAGTGAAAATTAAAATCATGATGACAGGATTCATGGTTATCATTATTCTTTATAGCATACATGTCATCACCATAATCATCATAGATAGAAACTTTGTTATCATAGTCAATTGAAGCCTCATCCAAAATGGTGGATTCATCACTAAATAAAGTCATGACCTCTCTAAATCCACTTTCATCATTATAATCATCATAAATAGGAGGCATGCAATGATTATAACAAATTTGCACATCAAATCTCGGGGGAATAAAAGTATCATCTTCATCAAACGTAGCATCCCCAAGATTTTGGCTTTGCATATCATTAGCGTCATGGATATTCAAAGAATTCATACTAAGAATATTGCAATCATGCTCATCATTTATACCAACCATTCTATTGAATTTTTCTTCTATCAACTGAGCACAATTTTCCTTTCCGTCATTTTCATGAAAGACATTATAAAGATGAATAATGTGATGCAACCTCAATTCCATTTTTTTGTAATTTTCTTTTTATAAACCAAACTAGTGATAACACAAGAAACCAAAAGATTCAATTGCAAGATCTAAAGATATACCTTCATGCACTCACCTCCCCGGCAACGACGCCAGAAAAGAGCTTGATGTCTACTACGCAACTTTATTCTTGTAGACATGTGTTGGGCCTCCAAGCACAGAGTTTTGTAGGACAGTGGCAATTTTCCCTCAAGTGGATGACCTAAGGTTTATCAATCCGTGGGAGGCGTAGGATGAAGATGGTCTCTCTCAAACAACCCTTTAGCCAAATAATAAAAAGTCTCTTGTGTCACACCAAATACAATGTTAATTTGTATAGGTGCACTAGTTCGGCGAAGGGATGGTGGTACAAGTGTAGTAATGATAGTAGATATTGATTTTTGTAATAGGAACAATAAAAAACAGCAAGGTAACAATTGATAAAATGGAGCACAAATGATATTGCAATGCTTGAAAATGAGGCCTAGGGTCCGTACTTTCGCTAGTGCAATCTCTCAACAATGCTAATATGATTGGATCATATAACCACCCCTCAAAGTGCGATGAAGAATCACTCCAAAGTTCCTATCTAGCGGAGAACATAAGAAGAAATTGTTTGTAGGGTACGAAACCACCTCAAAGCTATTCTTTCTGATCAATCTATCCAAGAGTTCATACTAAAATAACACCAAATAATTTCAGATTCATAATACTCAATCCAACACAAAGAACCTCAAAGAGTGCCCCAAGATTTCTACCGGAGAAACAAAGACAAGAACGTGCATCAACCCTTATGCGTAGATTACCCCAATGTCACCTCGGGAATCCGCGAGTTGAGTGCCAAAACATATATCAAGTGAATCAGTACGATACCCCATTGTCACCACGAGTATTCATATGCAAGACATATATCAAGTGCTCTCAAATCCATAAAAGTATTCAATCCGATAAAACAAAATCTCAAAGGGAAAACTCAATTCACAATAAGATGGAGAAGGCAAAACACCATATGATCCGACTATATTAACAAAGCCCGCGATACATCAAGATCGTGACATCTCAAGAACACGAGAGAGAGAGAGAGAGAGAGAGAGAGATTAAACACACAGCTACTAGTACAAACCCTCAGCCCCGAAGGTGGACTACTCCCTCCTCATCGTGGTGGCCATCGGGATGATGAAGATGGCCACCGGTGATGATTCCCCCCTCCGAAGGAGTGCTGGAATGGGGTCTAGATTGGTTTTCGGTGGCTGCAGAGGCCTGCGACGGCGGAGCTTCTGATCTAGGGTTATCCCCAAGGGTTTTGGAATATTTGGCAATTTATAGGGTAAAGAGGGGGTGCAGGAGGCCACCGAGGTGGGCATAACCCACCTGGGCGCGCCTAGGGGCCCAGGCGCGCCCTGGTGGGTTGTGTCCCCCTCGGGGCACCCCCAAGTGCTGCTCTGGCCCATTGGATGTCTTCCGATCCATAAAAAATCCACAAAAAGTTTCGCGGTATTTGGACTCCGTTTGATATTGATTTCCTGCGATGTAAAAAACAAGCAAAAAATAGCAACTGGCACTGGGTCAATAGGTTAGTCCCAAAAAATGATATAAAGTTGCTATAAAATGATTGTAAAACATCCAAGAATGATAATATAACAACATGAATAGTTTATAAATTATAGATACATTGGAGACGTATCAACGATGTGCTCGGTGAAGTAGCCCCGGTGAGGTGGGAGACGACATCGATGAAGCGCACCTGATGCGGTGGAAGTTGGGTCCTGTGAGGCACATCGGTTGCTGCGGTCGACATTGTCGGTGGACCACCCGGTGCGGTGGACGAGGGCATAGAAGAGGCAACTCCGGTGCGGTAGTGAAGCGCGACCATCATCTTTGTCATCATCCGGCACATAGGTGGGGAAAGAGACGAGACGAGGGGCAACTCGAATTTTGCTTGGGTTGGCGGCGAATTAGGGAGTTCAGCACTCTGGGCGCGGAAGGGGACGGGGGAGAAGAGAGATTTTGCAGGGCTGGAATTGGGGCCGCCAGATATTTCAATCCGAAATGTGGAAGCGCAAACTTTTTTTGTCGTCTTTCTTTTTTTGGGGGGGGGGGGGGGAGGGGGTTGGTGCTAGCGTCCGTACGACACACGCGACCACCACAACACGACCCTCGTTTGCCTGGTGCGCCTACATTTGAGAATGCAAACGAATCTTCTTTCATTGGCAAACGAATCTGTATGTATTACCATGCTCGTGTTTTCCTTGAAAATAATTAGTCCTTCGAAACAAGATACTATAAATTAATTAATGAAGAGTTCTTTGAATTAGAGTGTGTTTGTCACATAGAGATCTCCAATTATAACGTGGGTTTCGCATTTCACGGTATCCATGCTACTTTCTTAATTCAAATTCATATGTATAAGATGAACACTATGGTAGAGAGAAAACTTTGGATGGATTCAAGCATATGACCACACACATACAAAATACCACAACAATTGAGTCAATATCAACTTTCGAAAACCTACTATGGCACGAATTCGAAATAATCACGAACGCCATATGCATGGTCCCCAATTCAAATCTTACAATGTACACTAAATTGAAACATCAATATTAAGTCTAGTACTATCTACATTCTAATGTTGTTTTTAGCCCCCCCCCTCGGCTCACACGCTACATACTTCCTCTATCAATCAATCTTCCTCTCCTAACCACCTTACAAAGCTATTGGTTTCCGATACATGCTCATTCTTTCTCTCTATGTTTCAATCTCTAACTCTCTCAAATACACAACCCCATTTTCCACTCTATCAACAAATGCATCTCTCTCACACACCCGCCATTGCACTCCATGCTGAGCTCTCTCTCTCTCCCTCCCACCCTCTCTCGCTAGATACATGCATTGCCTATCTAGAGACTCCCCTCTCGCACACACGCATGCACATTGTCTATCTAGGTCATTCTCTCGATACCATCTCACTCTTTCTTCCGCATGGCGGCCCACACTCACTCAATCCCCCTCTCTCTCTTTATCTAAGTCTCTATTAACATCGCTTTCTCTCACACACGAATGATATATCTCCCTGTTCGGGCCTCGGTCTACACACTCTAAGCCGTCCCACTCTTTCGACCTCATGGCGGCCCACGCTCGCTTAATCTCTCTCTCTCTCTATGTATGTCTTGATTGACCTCGCTCTTTCTCACACACAAACGATATATCTCCATGTTGGGGCCCAATTCGACATATTCATATTGTACTCGCAAGATGCATTTATATGAGTAGTTTATCTTGTGGGAGATAAGGATGAACGAGGGAAGGCCTTATATACAAATGTGGAGAGAGGTGCGGGTATCTTTTTGCAAAATTGTCATAGTTTCTTTCCTATCCGTCAGATATAGATTAGACGACCAATATTGCAAGATGGCACGCACACTATGATCACCAGCTCTATTTTTTATAAGAGTAGAGACACTCTCTCACACACATTGTCTATCTAGGTCACTCTCTCCAACCCGTCTCGCTCTTTCGACCGCATGACGACCCACACTCGGTCAATCTCTCTCCCTTTATCCATGCATCGATTGACCTTGCGTCCTCCCACACACAAATGATATATCTACCCGTCTGTGACTAGATCATCTCTCAAGCTATCTCTTACAGCCCTCACCCTTCGCAAAAGCTCAATCGGACAATATCTCTCCAGAGCATATATATCTTTTTAACGAATGCCGGGCCACACTCACTTTGTCTCTCTATCTGTCTATGTCTCGATTGACCTCGCTTTCTCACGCCGTCTCTTCCACACATTGAAGCTACCTGTCCATCCCTCGAAGAGCCGGAGCTATTTACATTGCAAGGGGGACACCACCCTTGGATTAATTTGTGAAGGCATTTATTCCGGTGGGTTTAGATTATATTTTTGTATCTTTGGACCACAACTACTCAAAACACAGCTGCAACCCCCGCCCCTCCCCCAATTGATTTCCCTCTGGCTCGGTCACCGCTCTCTCGCATGCCCTTTCTCACCTTCCATGTCGCACCATGGTATTTTTGCAAAAACTCCGGTGTTCTCTTTAATAATTACAAATAAGCTACAAACTACACATCGGGAGTCCACCTGTAATGGAACAATTTTTGACCCAGAAATTAAAGTGCTACAAACTACACACCTGGGGGCCCACCTGTCATGGAACAAATTTGGACCCATATATCAATTAAAAATGAAAAAGTATGAGGATCGAACATGCGACCAGGGCCTTCCAGACGCATGTTAATAGGCAACATAGTAGCAACGTTTGTTGTACTCCCCTTCGTTGATATATTGTTTTTATATTACCACAACCAATTTAATGGATAACATGTTTTTATATTAGTTTTAATATATTAGTGAGACCGGCTCATCAGCACGTACTATTCCCCTCCACTTACTGGTGGGTCCCATGTCTGCTCTCTCTCTCTCCTCCACTTCTATGTTTAGACGCACTGGCAAAAACGAAGAACGCGCGGGCGGTGTTGCCGTTGACCGTATCTGGACTCGTCCACAAGTTACGTCACCAGTTTCACGTACTAGCAGTACTATATGTTACAAGTTTAGGAACAAAAGTGACCGTGACGGACAAGTTAGGCTAGTAGTAGTACTATTTATCTACTAGTAATAATTAAATGCGTGGATAATTTTTTATATTTATGACTTTTTACAATTAATTGATACGGCTTTAGCAGAACATTCAATCAATCAAACCATAGGTTTCATTCAGTCTGACTGAGATTTTTTACATTCATACCATGATCGAACTAAAATAAACGGAAATGATAAATCCCAAACGTTTGGATTTTAAGCATGGCAATCCAAACGTTTTTCATGGCAAATTTAGATCACACGGCGGCGGCCGAGGCGTCTTTGGAAGCGGCTCCTCTACCGTGCTCTATGTCTCGTCGGGCCATTTAACAGCGGTGACGACAGCGTCTTGCACCGCTGTTGGCGTACTCGTGGACGTTGGACCTAGCTTTAAGGAAGGCCAGAATGTTCTGGACTTCGGTCTCTAGGAGCCAGTCAACTGACGGGAGGGGGTGACTGGAGTTGGTGCAAGGAAGCGGTCGACAGCAGCGATCCATGCCGCTGATGGGGCACTGGCACTGGCGCGGGGACTGGCGATGACAGCAGTGCGACAGAGACATTCGTGTGCATGGGCACCGGCACATGCACGCGCAGGCGCATGCGCTGGCAAGTGGACGGGCGCGTGAAAGTCAATGGGGACCTCGTGGAACCCCATGGCTTTAAGCTCGAAGACAATGTGCGGCTCCAGCCCATCAATGCCACGGGGATGGGCGCTGGCGCAGTCGGGGTGACAGGAGCTGGAACGGGAGCAGGGACAGGTGCGACGTCTTCCCGCAAGGCCAGTTCAAGCTCATCCTAAAGTGCCTTATGCTCTTGAGACTCCAGCTGGGTGTCTTCCTCAGGAACTTGGAAGACTAAGGGCATCCCATCGTGATGCGGCATGGCGTACGACGAGGTCAGGCTGGTTGGAGGTAGACCACAGGAGAATCGAAGAGGAAGAGAGAAGATTGTAGCGAGACTGGGAAGTGCGGCGGTGATTTAAACTGCGGCGTCAGCACCATTAAAAGTGGGGCAATTGAGGGGAAGGTGGGCGGCGGAGCCTGATCAAAGGGCTCGCCTCCCAGTGAGCCTGCACAGCGGTCGTGTCGCATGCCTCCTGGTAAGCCTGCACAGCGGTCTGGTCGCACGCCTCCCGGTCAGCCGGCGTAGCGGTCTGCTCGCACGCCTCCCGTTGACTCACACGCTTGCTCGGACGGCACTTGCCAATGAGAAGCGGGACTCGTGGCAGGATGTAGCTCAAATGCCCATGGTTTGAATAGTGAAACCGTTCGCGTTAACGTGACACGTGTTTGTTCCAAAATACCTTGTCTCTTTGTTTTTGCAACTTTTCATAAGTAGCTTGTCTCAAATTGAACAAAAAATTACGACAACCTATTCGTGCCATATCACGAGACCATGCTCAGTTTCATGAATTTCAGGTCAGTTTTTGATTTTCTGGAATTTAAAATCCAGGATTCGAAACAATATCATAACCTGCATCATGAAATAAATTTTCAAGCGATACATCTTTATTGTTGTAGGTGTTAGTATTTCTTAAGAAAGGATTTGGTAAACATTTTGCTTAGTTAGACTTTAGACAAGTAATATATGCAGAGTAAAAGGATAATCCCTCCGTACCAGTGCATTGCCTGCTATAGTAACTCTAGTAGGCACGAACAAATGGAGCTCCATTCTGTGCTCATCCTGGTGTAGTGCTATTAGTACTAGGAAATGGAGTTGACGGGTGACCTTGGGTAACAGCGACCGAGGGAATTGAACCGTGCTCCACATGGTAGGTAACATGGGTTGGTTACTAAAGCATCCCTCCATTGTTCATCGGTAGTCATTATGGATCAGGGACATGAGGGGAATTTCCTAGGGCTAGAATTCTGGCCACCAGATATTTCGACTCGAAACACGGCAGCTCGAGTGGAGGCGAGAAGTTCAATATCGCGGTTCTTTCGGTTGGGGTTGGCTAATGTGCATACCACGCACGCCACCAGTAGGACACGAGCCCGGGTCTGCCTGGTACACCGTCGGGTGCTACCATTCGAGAGTGCGAAAGGAATCTTTTTTAAATTGCCAAACGAATCTATATGTATTACAATGCCCGTATTTTCCTTGCGAATAACTGGTCATTCCAAAAGGCACGATAATTGATTTATGACGAGTTCTGGAATTAGAGTGAGTTTGTGATACAGTGATCTGAACGTGGATTTCGCATTTCATGGTGTCCATAGTAAGTTTTTCATTGCAAATTCAAATTTACAAGATGAACGGCATGGTGGTGAGAAAACTTTGTATGTATTCAAGCATACGCCCACACACACACACACACACACACACCCGAACACAACAACAATCCAATAAGTATAGTGCATCTATTTTTCCACACCATGCATGTATGACACGAATTCAAAAATAAAATGTAAGCCATGCATGGTTGTGGCACCCCGATCCGCATGGAGCAGGGGGGCTTCGCACGTCAGCCCAGGATAACACCTGACGCACGACAGGTCCAAGATACAACATTCCAGGTACAAGAATATTCATCAAATACATGTATAGAAGAGTACATCATTGATGAATACAATCATCTGGCATAGCCCTAAGGCTATAAACTAACAGCGGAAGTCTATTTAAATGGCGGCGGAAGTCTTGGTTTGGCAGCATAACAACTCTGGCTGGGCTCCACAACTCACAGGACTGGCAAGATTACGGCCTAGCACGACGGATCAAGCGAGCAATACGGGTACGACCTACAAAACCGGCATGACACGCCAGGTCAGTACATTGAATGTACTTGCAAGACAACCAAATACATAGCATCCAAACAAGCTGCAGACAAAGCAAGAACCGAGCGCATGCAACACCCTATCTCATATCAATTACTAAACATGGCATGATAAAAATCAACTAAGCATGAACAAAATCATAACATCTACTAACATGGCAATGACATGGCATATCAGAACATGATTATAACATTGTAATAGCAAAACATAGAATTTTATCTCAATCATGGCATAACTTAACATGTCAATCAAAGCATAGCATGTCATCAAGAAACTATGCTGAAAATAAACTACCAATAATATCCAATGCAGACATAGCATGTTAACATTATGCAATCATCTTCTGTTCTATCATGGTTCTTTAAATGCAAATAATGATATATTATTCTAGCAATGCAACCAAACTTGTGCACCGAGTCCCTCGGACTCTCTTATCAACTGTGATCATCTCTGGATCACAAACACACCACCAAAGTGGTCTTTCTCAAGAACAACTCATGATCCTTACGGCGATCACAACCACGACCAACACTTGGTCTCCAACCGTGATCCTTACGACGATCACAACCACGACCAATATTTGGCCCGTGATCCTTACGGCGATCACAACCACTTATCTCATCATCAAAATATCGTCGTGACTCCTCACGACTATCTCATAGTTCAAGTTACCATATTCTTGTTATCACATATTTATTTACCAACTTAATTATTTCGGTTTGTCCTCCATTTCGACCAAGACCTGATAGTGGGACCTACTACGAACGTGTTGCTATCGATAGACTTTATACACTCTGCAGAGGTAGCACACTATACCCACACCACGGAACCCATGGCCTCGTCATCCCATTCGGGTGGACCAACGACATTCCGACGAAACCAACCTACTGCCATGACACTCTCCCGGCCACTCCGACCCAATCCCCAACGGGCTGGTCCTGGGTGGCCCCGTGTCTACCAAAGACACCCCGACCACCGTCGTGGTCAACTCCCACTCGGGGACACTCCCACTCGGGGACTGGTACCAAAAATCTCAAAAATGAGCACACAAGGTTATGTCCGCTTACCTGATCAGGGTAAGCACGCCCATAACCTTCCCTAGTTGGAGGCACCGACGAGAGGCACGACAATAGATCGCATTAAGGCCTTCCCAAAAAGGCAAATGTGGCTGCACTGAAAAAGTTCGGTTTGGCGGCACTATGACTCGATCCCATCGATGACGGAGGAGGTTTGTTATTATTAAGTCATTTTATTTCCTTCTCCATCATCATGAACATATTTAACATGAGTGCAACATGCCGCATACAAATGCACGAACAAAATATTGAACTCCTCAAGTGCACAACTATAACATAAAGGACACGACAATAGTATATCAACGGTGCATTACAATCCTCATAACAGTTTATAACGATGACATGCAAATAAAGTAGAGTAGTGGCATGGCATTATTAATAATAACATTCTAATTAACATGGCAAAGGTATCATGAAACACAAGCATGCAAGATAGGCATAAAGAAATAACTGCCGATGAAAACGATATAAAACAACTGCAACTACACACACACACAAGGTGCAAGCAAAGTCAACATGCAAGTTCGGGGCTCATGATAAGAGGTTGGCTTGCCTGGGGGTCGGCAAATACTCCGGGAAGAAGTGCGAAACGATCGCGGAAAGATTTGCCGGAAACAGTTCTCTCTCGGAGGAGGCTGTTTACGGTCAAGGGCAAAATGGTCATTTTCACTGTGTGAAAATATTATGAAAATGATACCAACGGAAAGAGCTCGATGAACAGAGAACGTGAGCGCTGGAATCACCTTATTCGAAATTACGGGTAAAAAGATACGGACGTTTAAAGCTCAGGGACTAGTGTGTAAAAATACTTCTACAAACAGGTCCCTGGTAGTTTAAACAGAACGTGTCTTTTCTGAAAATACGTTTTCCAGAGAGGGAAACGTATTCCCGGCCGAAGGAGAGGAAAAATCCGCTTTCTGAGATTGAAAGCGTACTTTCCCGAAAGGCGCTTTCGCGCGGGGAAAGCGGCTTCGCCGCGGGGCGCCGCCACTTATCCACGCTGGCAGGACCGGTCAACACGGCAGAGGCGGGGCCGGGCGCCAGAGTCGCTGCCAGGTGGGGTCAGGGAAAGGCGCGGGGCCCGCCTAGCCAGGTGAACGCCTCGTCCTGGCCGTCTCCTTCTTCTCCCTAATGCGGCACAGAAGAGGCGAGGCCAGACGCGTCACCGGCGACGGGCCGGCCGGCTCCGGCCACCTTCGACCAGGGCGAAGACGACGGCGGGCTCAGGGAGGGATGCCGCGTCCATCCTGATGGGAAACGGGCGCTGGGGAGATCCACAGCCGCGACGGCCATGGAAGCAGAGAGCTCCACGGCGGCGGTAGTGGCTCTAGGGGCGCGGCCACTGGGCATTCCGGCGGTAAGGGGAGGGAGTGGGGACGGTCTACGGACTCCGGGGAGGCTGCTGGTGGAGGAGAGAGGGAGAGGCCCGCCCGCCATCGCTCAAATTTGAGCAGGCCGAGGCAGCGGCCATGGAGATGGGGAGGGGATGCAGAGGCTCCGAGGCGAAGGGGAGAGAGCTGCGGGTGGTTGGGGACTGCGAGGGAGCTCGGGGCTTGCTTATATGGCCGCGGGGAGGGCTCGAGGAGGTGGCACGCGGCAGGCGACGTGTCCGTGCGCCGGCGAGGGGCGCAGTGTCGGCAGGCGCGGCCAAAGCTCATGGGAAGCGGTGGGAAGGCGACGAGGAGGGTGAGGACGAGCGCCAGAGGCTCACGGAATCGAGCAAAGCTTGCGGACGAACGGAGGAAGAAGACATCGGGGAGGAAGGCGACGATGCACAGTGGCGTACTGTTTGGTCCATGGCACGGCTCGCCGGAGACGAAGACGAAGGGGGCCAGAGGTCCAGAGGGAAGAGGACGGCGAGGGGGAACTGTTGGACATTAATGGCGAGGCCAGAGCCGGTCGGAGCAGCGATGCCGACGCGAACAGTGGCTAGACCACCGTTTAGGCTGGCTGCCCACGTAGTCACCACTGGCATGGCGCGCTCTGGGTTTTTTACTGATGTAAGTTCATGTCTACCGCGAAGTCCTTCCAGCGTGGAGTGTTACCATGGTGAAATATCGGGCAGAGACAAATGGAGATGAGTGAAACAAGCTCCACAAGTTTGTTGTTGCAAACTTGGCAACATCCTAGAGATTAAACCAGAGAGGGTAAATGGTAAAATTGATGTCCGGGAGGCTTGGGGTAGAAAGTACTACGGTCCTGGGAGTTTTGAGGTAATTTGGACAACTATTTACCATAGTTGTTGTACAACTACCAAATCTGACCCAGAAACTGAATCATGATGAAGCACTCACTAGGAGTGATGGATTGAGCTAAAACTTGGCAAAGCCAGATGATTTGGACATACCATGATGCTGTAAAAAGTTCATATCAAATGGACTTACCAAAATGGTACTTCCTTCACAGCTATCATTTCTGTCCAAAAACTTCAGAAAACTCCTCAGGGCAATTGGCTAGATGAAATGAGCCCAACTCTTGTGGAGATAGGTTATATGGATATGAGAAGACCTGGGAATGTTTTCAGCCATAATGGAGCAAGATAAAATGCACTTTCTTCACAAGCTGAAAAATTTGACAGAAACCAAGAGTTGCTCGTGTGCTCACATAGTTCAATGAAACGAACTGAATTTGGGTGGAGGATGATGATTTGATATATAGGAGAGGATGGAAAAGTTTCATCCTATTTGGAAACCCTATGGAGGTACTTCCTTCATAAAGTTGTATTCTGGTCAGAAACTTTGAAAAATTGCACAGGGAGCTAGGATGGATGGATTGATCTTATCTTTGGTATCCATGGGTTATTTGCCAATGTTAAACACCCTGCCAAATTGCAGCTCAATTGGAATTAGGAATAAAGCACTTCCTTTGCAAAATTTCAGAGAAGGCAGAAACTTGCATTGGATCATGTGCCAAATTTTTGAACTGAGGAACATGAGATGAGGATGGAACTAGTGATTATATAGCAAGGACAAGCTCCACAATTTATGTGGGAATTTTCTTTGCTATAAAATAGTAGTTCCTTTGGAAAATGGCAGAAATGCAATATTGGCATTAAATAGGAAAAGGCAATTTTCCTTATTTAATTATGGCCAATATACTTGCCAGAGCTTGGATTAGGCATAAGTATAAACTCCACCAATTCTCATGAATTTAGGAGATGGCTAGCTATGCCTTTGGATTTTATTCCTCAGAAAGGCAAGAAAAGGAATAAATCATAATTCAAAAATATTGCATTGGACTTAGCAATGTTTTTGCATATCCAAGGTTCAGAAAGATAGGAGGATCTCTGGGAATAATTGGGAGGATCAACAGATGAAGGAAAATTATGGCTCCTTTGTAAGCACAAAGGACATATCCAAATTCCAAAAATTTGGAATTAGGGTTCGAGAGGATTTGAGCTGATGAAAATGAGGTCTTGCCCACTGAAAAAGACACGAGCAAGGTTTTGAAAGGTTGGAAATGACAAGTATTCTCAGAGTCATCCAACAACTCAGGAGATTTTTTTTTGAAAAATGAGTGCCAGGAAGGAATAACAGCTCAAAAATTGATAACCCAATTTTGGGGCTGTTACAATGGTCCTCAATTCAATATTTAAAATGAAACAGTAAGCTGAAACATGAATATTAAGTCTAGTACTATATGCATGCAAATGGTGTGTTTAGGTATCTCCATCGACCCCCCCACACACACATACTTCATGTATCGATCGATCTTCATTTCTTTGACTTTATACAGTATTACGTTGAGTAGAGTAGAGGGAGTGGCTCGTCAACACGTGCATGAACATTAACTCACTTACTGGTGGGTCCCATGTCTGCGATCTCTCTCCTCTCCATCTAGCACAACCTTTAGACGCACGGGCACACACGAAGAGCGGCGCGAGCTTGCCATGGTGTTATTATAACTAAAAAAATCTTGGAAAATAGATGAATCACCTAGAACAAGAGACATTGTGGCTGGTCGAGATGGTGCTAACCACACCTATCCTCCGTGCCACATTAGCATGATGAAGCTGTGTGGCTAGTGGGGAGTTTTCGACCGACTGGCTGTGTCCCGAGAACGAACCATAGGTAGTACAGTATATTTTACACACACATTTTCCCACCGCGCCGAGACGTGGCACACCCTACCGCACGGTTTCTGGATTCTCCTCGGTGGTAGTGCTGAAGCAAGTAAATGAGTCATCAAATCACAAAAGCCGACCTTTCCCGCCGAGTACATTAGTGAAGCACGGTGGCTAGCTAGTTGGGCTAGTGTGACTGATTAGCTAGGCCGCCGCCACATTTGTTTTTTCACCCCTTTTTTTCTCTCCATGCCGGTAGGTAAATTTAAATATCCACCACTGTGTTGCTCTGGTCTTTCGGTGCAGCAGGCGCGACATGATTTTTGTTTTCTTGATTGACGGGAGCAGGCGCGACAGTAGTTAGTCATGATGACCCCTGGTGGTGCTCACTGATGTGAAAAGTCATCGACTAGTGTTTTCCCATGGTGAAAACCAAAAGATTCACCCTGCTCCTCGGCTGGCTCCCTCCGCATTCCCATAGATTGCATTGCCTTTCAGCCGTTTTGCACCCTCTGCTTCCTCTCCCCATTGCTTCTACCTGGTTCCATGGCGGTGCAACAGATCAAAGTCTGAGGTGAGGCGCCTGACACATGAGCTCCATGCCAAGGATGCGAAGCTCAGGGCCAAGGACGTGGAGCTCCGTGAGCTCAATGAGGAGAGGAGTGCCATGCTGCTCCTTTATGTGTGGGAGATCATGAAGCTTCAAAAGTGGCAGGTGTCCACCACAAAGATACTCGAGGCGTTGGCACCGTTGCTGTAGAAATCGGGAGATACGATAGGCGGTCAGGCGAGCCGTCTGGAGCGTGAGCGGGCCGATCGTGACGAGGTCCAAGATTGCCTCAACCACTTGCTGGACCATGTTGCCACGCACGTGTTGCGGCTGCGCAATGCCTGCGTTATGCTAGCGCGACCATGCCGACCGTTGGGCTAAACCTGTTCGACCACCCCATCGACTTCAATGAGCTGCGGCTTCGTGACCTGGTCTCCTTCTTCACCTATATCTCTGAGGAGCTGAGATGTCTCCGTGCGGTGGTGGGGGCGGAGCTGGACAAGGAGGGGTTGCGGGCGGCCATCGTCGTTGCCTGGCAAATCCTCTCAGGGCTTCATCACCAGAATCCATTCGTGCCATTGGACGCTGTCTTTGGCGAGATGGCTCCCGTCGACTGGGAGTGGGCTCTGTGGGTGGTGGCACCCTGCATCACCACCATCACGCGCCTCGAGAAGCAGAGGGACTTCAGTGGTGTTTAGGCGTCCTATGCATGGGCATGTCACGGTGCAACATGACCGTTGGATCAAACTCAGATGGTGTAGATCAGTCACTGTAGCACAAACCGTGCAGGTGTGTTTGGTTGCATTGTCATCTCAACATAGTTGTTCCCTCTTCATGCATGCTCATCTCAGCACCCCTCTTCATGCATGCTCTCCATGCTCCTAGTGTATTTGTGTTAACCTAGTGTGGACTCATGCACCCTTCATGCACTCTGCCAAGCACCCAAAAGTGGGCCGAGAAGGGAAATTTTGCTCCCATGCACCCTTCATACACCCTACCTAACACAGATTCGTGCTTCATATGGTTCATGTTCCGTGGAGTACTGTAGGACCATACTCTCTGTGTGTTGTAGACCTAGTTCTGTTGACATTGATCTCACCGTTCATTGTTGACCGGGCAGTAAAAAGGGGCATGCTACATTACTGTTCATAGTTGATATGCGCAACATCATTTTTGTCGTCATATCCTACACTAGCAAGAAGATTATAGTTCTGACGTATGAACAACTGCACATGCCTAGTAGTAGGAGTACTGTGTAAGTTCAAGTGGGTGCCGTGTTTCACACTCCTCCGTTGTAAGAGTGGAAACGCTTGCTGTAATCATTTTTTCAGAAACAGTGGACGCGCTCTACCGTGCGGATCCTCCTCGACGGTCGTCGGGAACCTTGCTACTCACTTTCGCCGATGTGTGGGACAACCAGCATCAGGGTCCACTTGCCATGTACTAAATTAGTTTGTACTAGAGTGCACAACTACACGGTAGACTACACCAGTCGAAGTGCCGCAACAATGCCCAATGAGCCGTCAAATCACAAAACCCCCACCTTTCCAGCAGTAAGTTGGACGGACGAAGCAACCATCATTTCACTCTTCTCCCGCATCTTCCTCTCTTGAAGAAAACCCCAACTCGCTTATCCCTCATCTTGTTACCCATTTCTTCAAGAAAACCCCAACGCGCTTCTGCCATTGTTCTTCTCTCCCAAAGAAGGAAAGTTGAGCGCATCAATGGTGTTGCTTCTGGCCAAGGCCCGGTCTTGCAACCCCGCGACCGATCCTAACTCCCTCTCTATTCTTCTTTTGGTTTTGTGATTATGGTTTCTTTTCTTTTATTTCTATTTGATAGTTTCTTGATGGACCCTAGAGCACCGGCCGAAGTGATGTCTATGGCTCTGGGCAAAACCGTCGAGGCTCAGGGTACGAAGAAGCGCAAGCACCCCACCAAGACTACCGCATACAAGCTCAAGGCCATCAACCTGTCCAAGCCCCCCTCTCCGGGATCCCTCGTTAAGCCAGTCCAGGTAATATCTCTTATTGACAATCCTGATCGTGTTTTTTCATCTAACACGCAGAACTAGTACTAGTACTGGTAGTACAACTTTTTGGGCGATCTTGCATGTGATTTTTGTGTGCCAAATGACGATTCTAAATGGCTCATTCGATCAAAACATGCGAGAGGTTGACATACATATGATTTTTGCACATAACACTGCTTTCTTATAGATTACTTTCAACTACTTTATGAACAACATCAATGCTAGCTGTAGGAAATGCACGATTTTAGCTCTCATGCCTTGGAAGAGAGTATAGTAGCCTCAGTAACTTGTGTTATGGATATTGAAAGTAATCCCTCTGTTCACAAATATACGATGTTCTAACTTGTTTGTGCATCTCATGTAGACATGTTCTAGTGTCTTTGTTCACTCATTTCTATGTGTATATGTAGTCTTATATGGAGTAAGATATCGAAAATTATCTTATATTTCTAAACAGAGGTAGTAATAAAATATTTGGTTTCTGTTTGAATTAGGACCAGCTCCCCGGTGGATATTAAGTTCTCAAAGTCATGATGTGTGAACTGGAAGACCCGAGGATGTGTTCTACTACTAAACTACCCAGTTGTTGTGTCCTTGTCACCACATGTCGTGAACAAGTGTTTTGCCGTAGCATTGTTGTCAGGCGTGTTCTCGAGGGTGTACTTCACCACAACAATTTCCTAGTTATGCCTTCGATT
Source organism: Aegilops tauschii subsp. strangulata (assembly GCF_002575655.3). Classification (NCBI taxonomy): domain Eukaryota; kingdom Viridiplantae; phylum Streptophyta; class Magnoliopsida; order Poales; family Poaceae; genus Aegilops; species Aegilops tauschii. Next base: position 317,957,883 of record NC_053039.3, read on the forward strand.
ACGAAGGGTGTGGTTCTTGTAAAGCTTCCCGACAAATCAGATGCGGATTGTCTTCATCGTCATGTTTATGAGTGGAAAGACCACTCTGTTAGGTTCTCCAAGGCTGACGAGATGGCGAAGGTGCCGGTAGAGATCTCTCACGAAGTCCATGGCCTAGTCAGTTATGTGGGGTACATCCTGTAGGTCGGTGGCAAGAAATAGTCTACAGAGTTTAATTAGTGCAACTTTGCTTGTCTGTAGTAAGTACTATTGTTTAGTACTTGATTTGTGTGCGTGAACCTTGTATTGTTTAGTACTGCCGCTTTTGTTGTGTGGTGAGTCCTGAGAATGGCCTATTTTAATGTTTGTCCACTCAATTCAGTCTGTATATTTTGAAGTATCCAGATCATATTTTTTGTGAGGACGGTTTATCAGTTATGGTTACACTCCAATATCCGTATGCATTGCAGGGTTTATCGCACCCACCAGGATTTCCAGTCCCATGGATGTTCGCTCCAAATGAGTTGTCACGACCTTTGGACTATCCTGCTTGTGGGAGTAAGTGGGGGCCCTGCATGCCACCCGCAACTGGACGATCAACCTTCTATTTAGAACTTGAACATAGTGATATCCTAGTAAGGATTCACTCGTGTCACATCAAGTAAACCTTATTGATTTACTGTCATGTTTTCTCACTTTTGCTGCAATTTTATGATGCAGGTTTTGCCATGTCACATTCCTTACAGAATAAACCGTTTGGTTTCCTCTATGATGGTTATTTTAGCAGGTTTCACTTCTTATGACGTGTCAGTAACGAAGGCACTTTCCATCACTTATATTACTGGACACAATTGGATCAGTCTGTTGTCTGAGTACAATTTGAAGCCCTATGATGAACTGCAGTTTGTTTTAACAAACACGCCACAAGTAGTTCTCCTCGCGTTTAAAAGAAGTGAAGAAAAAGACTAGATCCAGCTCATGGAGCCTAGCGAAGTTAAAGAGCTGAAGTATGAAATCATAGCAGACCAGAGACGATCGTTGTTGTCTCACACATCGGTACCACCTTCAGCATCGGATCGAGCACCGACACCTGCTCCGACGGCCCTGGCTCTAGCACTCGTAGCGACAGCAGCTCAGTCTGATCCCACCAGAGGATTCGGCATCGACCGCGTCGGCGGATCAGGCTGATCTACCGGAGGATCGGGCACCGACACGGGCACCTGCTCCGACACCGGCACCAGCTCCACAGGGAGCACCAAATCCGGCAGAAGCAGCGGCACTACCAGTCGCACCGGCATGGGCACCAACAACAGCTCTAGCACTTGCACCAACAATTGAAGTTGCACTTGCATCCGCTCCGGTCCGTGCAGCAGCAACGGAACCAACACTTGCACCAGCAACAGACTGGACTACAGTTCGCACTGCATATATGATACGTCCATTTTGCATCATGATTTCCTATTGTTATTTCTAATATTTTATGCATAATAATGCTTTATTGAGTAATTCTAATGCCTTTTCCCTCATAATATGCAAGGTTTGCACAAAGAGGGAGAATGCCGACAGCTGGAATTCTGGACCTGAAAAAGCTACGTTAGAGATACCTATTCTACACATCTCCAAATAAGTTGAAACTTCACGGCGAATTATTTTGGAATATATGAAAAATACTGGAGCAAATAACTACCGGAGGGGGGCCACCTGGTGACCACAAGACACTAGGGCGTGCCAGGCCCCCCAGGCGCGCCCCGGTGGGTTGTGGTCAGCCCAGCCCACCTCCGGTGCCCATCTTATGGTATATAAGTCATTTTGACCTAGAAAAAAAATCACGAGAGGACTTTCGGGATGGAGCGCCGCCATCTCGAGGCGGAACTTGGCAGGAGCACTTCTGCCCTCCGGTGGAGCGATTCCGCCGGGGGAACTTCCCTCCCGGAGGGGGAAACGAAGCCATCGTCATCACCAACAACCCTCTCATCTTTGGGCGGCGAATCTAACAGCACCATCTCCTCTCAAACCCTAGTCCATCTCTTGTGTTCAATCTTTGTACCGGAACCTCAGATTGGTACCTGTGGGTGACTAGTAGTGTTGGTTACATCTTGTAGTTGATTACTATATGGTTTATTTGGTGGAAGATTATATGTTCAAATCCATATGTTATTTTATACCCCTATGATCTTGAGCATGAATATCATTTGTGAGTAGTTACTTTTGTTCTTGAAGTCACGGGAGAAGTGATGTTCAAGTAATCATGTGAACTTGATATGTGTTTGATATTTTGATGATATGTATGTGGTCATTCCCTTAGTGGTGTCATGTGAAAATCGACTACATGGCACTTCACCATATTTGGGCCTAAGGGAATGCATTGTGGAGTAGTTATTAGATGATGGGTTGCTAGAGTGACAAAAGCTTAAACCGTAGTTTATGCGCTACTTCGTAAGGGACCGATTTGGATCCAAATGTTTAATGCTATGGTTAGATTTTATCTTAATACTTTTATCATAGTTCCAGATGCTTGCGAGGGGGTTAGTCATAAGTGGGAGGCTTGTTCAAGTAAGAACAACAACCAAGCACCGGTCCACCCACATATCATATTATCAAAGTAGCAAATGCAGATCAAACCAACATGATGAAAGTGACTAGATGAAATTCCCGTGTGCCCGTAAGAACACTTTGCTTATTATAAGAAACCGTTTTGGCATGTCCTTTACCACAAAAGGACTGTCATACCTTTCTGCACTTTATTTACCATTATCGTTACTTTTCCGTTACAAATTATCCTGCTATCAAACTACCTGTTACCGAAAATTTCAGTGCTTGCAGAAATTACCTTGCTGAAAACCACTTGTCATTTCGTTCTGCTCCTCATCGGGTTCGACACTCTTACTTATAGAAAGGACTACAATTGACCCCCTATACTTGTGGGTCATCAATATACCAAAGTCCTTACAAAAATTGACATCTCCACCTTCTTGGTAAGCATTGGCAGCCCAAGTGCTTCGTTCTTTTTTCTTTCGATTGCTGGTTAGAATTGTCATTCGATTTCATTCTAATAGCTGCCGTGCTTTATTTAATTTTCTGTATTCGCCTTGCGACAACATCTAAAACCAGTGCCATACCGATCGCTTGCAATATTTACCAGATGAAATGCGCTGAGTTAGAGCACATGGGCCCCCAAACATGCAGGCCCATTGGCCTATGGCCCAAACTCCAGACCCGTCAGCCTATCTGAGTATTTTATTCTCATCTGAACCCCATATTATGTTATATATATTCCCCTTGATTTTTCTTATGTATAAAAGTTGTGATATAATTTTTTTATATTTCTTTACAGAGGGAGTATCTCTCTATCAAAAATATATTTATGTGTAACAAGTTACTCCTTCCTCTGTACTTACTTTCGCTGATATGCAGGGCATCCGGCAACGGGGTCCACGTGCCATGCACCAAATTAGAGTGCACAACTGGATGGTAGACTCACCTCGGTCGTAGCGCCGCAGTAATGCCCAATGAGCTGTGAAATCACAAAACCCCCACCTTTCCAGAAGTAGCAGTAAGCTGGACGGATGAAGCAGCAATATTTCACTGGGCCTGAATCCCCTTCTCCCTCATCTGCTTGTTCAAAGAAAACCTCCTATCGGCGATTGCTTAGGGTTTTCTCATGGAGAACCAGGTACTAATTCTTCATCCATCCCCGATAAATCCTAGTCCCTTGGTCGCCTATAATCCTAGGATGGCAGCCGCCGTTGTTGATGCATTTTTCTTCCAACTTAATCTAGTGTGTTTCATTTGCAGTGCCCAAAGTGCGAGGACCCTACAGGTTTCTGCACCCTCGTCGAGACGCCACACTTGTTCCTTGTCATCCTAACATGGGATTTTAAAACACGCACACTATGTTCCTACAATCCTCTTTTCTATCCGGGAGGGTTGGGGTTTTTGGACATGCTTTTGACTAATTTGGAAATTTGGATTGCTATATTTGGATAAAAGGTACTAGTGCCATGGTCAACACTGACCTGAAATAGGAAATTATTTCTAGATTTGGATAGCGAATAAATTGTATCTCATATTATTTTTCCTGCAGTGCATCCCTTGCTCTGCGAGAACACATGTGCTTGAGATGGTCGACCTTGCCATAACTGAATATACCAGTTTAATTGTCACATTGAAGACACGCCATGGATATAAGTTCCTAGTTGGGTTCCTGAACCAAGAAGATCGCTGCTTTTTTATGGCCGAACATGGATAAACTTTCTCAAGTGTTACGGACTGAAAGTTGGCAAACGAATGTTGATGGAAATTGCAGAACCTCCTCTCATCTTCACTGTGACCTTCAACCCCGACGTTGTTCCAGTAGTACATCCATGTTAGTTTTGTATCTGGTTCTTGCATGTTGCCTCGATTACTTCTTAATCCACCTATTCTGTCTAAGTAATCACAACTTGACTTTACAAGTAGCAACGATTTGTGATTCCCTTCTCTCAGGAAGATGCTACTTCTAAATAATATTTCATATGATTGGTGGCACGTGTAGGTAATTACAAAGTTCAGGACACTACTCATTTGTTATTTGATAAGAACTTGACTGTTACTGATGGCACTGAAGTTAGTTGGGAGGACATCCACCAGTTCCTACACTTTATTGATCGTCTTGACACTACAAAAAAGACACATCCGTGACATTTTAGGCCGAACGATTTTTTTTCCTGTCATGCTTATGACACTTCTATGACGATAATTGTGACAAAACCCGGTATCATCATAGATGTGGGGGGATCCTACTTCTATGACAAAAAATCATGACAGAAAATGGTCTTTTCATCCTGGGCGGGCCGGGGACGCACTTGCATGACATTCTTTGGGCCATCCATGAAGGAAAAAATCATGGTAGAAGCGAGGGCGAGGAAAATTCCGGGGAGTTCCCGATTACGGTGGGTGGTCGGGGCCGAGCGATGCACAGAGGGATTGTGCGTTTCTCTCGTACACGTACGCGCATGTGTGTGCAAGGAGTTGGGCTCTAACTGAACCCGAGCGACGCGTTCGCTTACTGAACCCGAGCGATTGCACTAGCTACATTACTGAACCCGAGTGATCGATCCCTTGGCTGTTAACTGAACCCGAGTGATTCCTTCGCTCTTGCTGCTAACTGAACCCGAGCGATCAATCGCTGCTACTGCTGCTGCTTACGTGGTTGGGGTTGGATGAATAACTGCCTCTTGATGAACAGTGAACGTGGGGGTTGGTTGAGCGAGTCGAGACGTACGTGGTTGAGGTTGGATGAACAGTTCTCGGTGGGGGTTGGATGAACAGTACCCCGTGGTAGTAGAGGTCGTTACCGCTGGATGAACAGGACCCCGATCAAGGAGCTGGTGGGGGTGGATGAATAGTAGCCGGTGGAGGAACCCCGTGGAGGGCTGGTTGAATAGGACCCCGTGGAGGGCTGGTTGAACAGTAGCCGGTGGAGGCTAGATGAATAGGACCCCGTGGATGAACAGTAGCTGGTGGAGGCAGGAGAAAGTCGACGGTGGATGAACAGTAGCGGGTGGAGGCTGGAGGAAGTCGAAGGTGGATGAATAGTAGCCCGTGGAGTCCCGTTTTGCGGTACGCCACACACTTCCTGATGAACAGGACCCCCGTTTCGACCGTAGCGCTCCAACACAAGTCATTTCCTCTGTTTTGCGGTACGCCACACCCCTCCTGATCAACAGGACCCCGTTTGGACCGTAGGCACTCGAACAGAAGTCCGTTTCCTCCGTTTTGTGGTACGCCAGATCCTTCCTGATGAATAGGACCCCATTTCGACCGTACGCGGTCGAACAGAAAGGTCGTTTCCTCCGTTCTGCGGTAAGCCAGACCTCGTTTCGGCTGTTCCGTTCAAGCCGGTTGGCTCCCGATGAACAGGACACTCACTACTGCAGGATGCTGCTAACGCAACACTACAATCAGAGACCCTTTGACGAAACTGTGTGTGATGCATTAATCGCAAACGGTGGTGTAAAAAACCCGTCAAAAAAGGTGCAAAACGTTTGCGATGGCGGAGCCATCAAACACGGTTCAGATTTTAGTTGCATGTGCGATGCAGGGCACACGGTTAATCCATTCGAACTGTTTGCGATGAGGCAGAACAACAGAAATGGGCAGCCATATCAATGTGTGTGTGATAGACGGCATACGGTTCACTCGGACGAACTGTTTTCGATTAGGGAACACAACAGAAACGGTTCAACTTAACAAGATGTGTGTGATATGCGGCATACAGTTCACATGGATGAACTGTTTGCGATGAGCCAAAAGAACACAAACGAGCCGTGTAAACAAGATGTGTGTGATACGTGGCAAACAGGTGACTCGGATGAATTGTTTGCGATGAGAAATTACAACATAGATGGTTAATACAGTTAGTTCGTGTGCGATTCTGTGTGTACAAAAAACTTTGAAAAATGCAAACTAGTTGCTTGCGGTGGCTAGGAGTATCGCACACGATCCGTCTGTGAGTACTCGTGTGCGATGATTAGTAAGTTACACATACGTTTCCTTATGTGAACATGTGTGTGAATTTGCAATATGGATAGTTAATATGCAAATGCCTTCTGGACATCGGGCACACGCTTAAACTCAATGAACTATGTACGATACTAATACTTTCGATGAAAATTTAAGAACTTGGGTAACAGCATTTGAGTAACATATATATAGTGGTTACACTATTCGACAAAAGGAGGATCTTCGTAACACGGTTTTGACAACCATATGGTCCATATCTACATACTTAACATAGTAACAACTATCACATTTTAAGAGGCTAAGGGCCAACAACCATATGGTCCATATCTACATACTTAACATAGTAACATCAAGCACATTTTTAAGAGGCTGAGGGCCAACAACCACAACTATCCACTGGAAGCAGCTTGATCACGGTGACTCGGCATCTCGTCAAGAAAAGGAAGAGCCCTCCTGTGCCTTGGTAGAGCATGAGTACAACGGTGTCTCCAATTTTCCAATATGGATGCATTGCCACGACAAGCGAGAACTTGTTAATTTGAATGGCTCCATTTCTGCGGGAAATCCAGTACCTTGCAATCACTTTTGCATTATTAGCAGGCACAAGTGTAATTCGACCACGCCGGGAAATTGATCCAGGAACAACTACAGTGGGCAATTTCTGTTGAAATGTAGAATAAAAACCAATTGTAACATGTCGTTGAAGATATATATATATATATATATATATATATATATTATGAGCATCAACATTAAAATAAGACTTTTTACCAGCATTTTGTGCACACAATTGGTCTTGTTTAATGTTTGCACCATATGTATAATTAATCCCACCCAAAATCCAGCGTTCATACTCTATGCTATCACTGTCAGATTATCAACAAAGTTTATGACATGCTTCAAGTCATTCCAGTGAAATTTGGTACGCTTAGTAACATACAGATCATTCACTATGCATCCAACATATCCTGCTTAAAAGGTGGAAAGGTATTATTTATTCAGAACATGGCAGAAGAATATATAGCGCGCATAAATTGGTAAATAGAATTTGTTACTGCCTAGGAACGGAGTTAGAAAATGAATTCACAATTGGTTGCTTAAATAGTGATCAATTAGTCAGAACAAATACCCCAATTTTGCTAAGTAATACCACAGCATGGAGAAAGTTGAAAGGACACTAACCTCGATCAGACTTTTATCGGCTGATGACGTTGGGGAAGTAAACGTCCATGTTAATTAAACCAGGTTGTGGTGCACGCACTAGAATTTTATTACCAGCTTTCAGTTCATAACACTTAGACATTTTTCTCCAAAAGGTCCGCATTAAAATTGGAGTGACCATCTTTATCAAGTTTTACGCTAATCGTCATTGTAAATCCATGTTGTGTTGTCAATATGACATCATGGGAGTCATC